>NC_141137.1:33580770-34309520 GCF_053477565.2 Lygodium microphyllum
ATTTATTCTGCCTTTTCTATCTCTCGAACACGCTCGCGAGACAATGGCTCCAAAGCGACGAGGTGGAAAGACCACGGGAACCATTGCAATTGGCCAGAGATACGTGAGTGTCCGAGCTTGCCGGAGTTGTTACTACCAATGGAACATCAGGTGTGGCAAATGCCGAACGCAAGCAAAGATGAAATTCCCAATGTTGTCGTGCCAAACCGGGTTATTCACTACTGGACTATTATTTCGCTCCATAAAATGATAATGTTTATACCAAAATTTTACATAAAATATTAGCTTTCATATTTTTCACTTATACGAACTGACAATTTTATCTAGAGAACGTATTATTACATGCATAAATGGTTAACTACTATCTATGATTTGTAGTTAGATTAATCAAGATTATAATTTGTAAGATCTTCATGGAAATAGTTGTAGGAGGATATTCACAAAATGAGTAAAAGACTATACGCACACTTGAGATTAATAAAATAACTCAATATATCATCAGTGTGATAAGGTTAATGTAGATTAATGTTTGTTATGAAAAGTGAATGTCTATTTTAGGGTCTTGTAAATTATCTCGTTAAATTATTGTCGCAATATTTTTTTCTAAAGAAAATTCACTTATGTTGGGTAAGTTAGCCCCAAACGAGAAATTCATATCTTGCTTAACATGTTGTAAGAGATGTACTCAATGCTTCTTTATGGGGAGGAGATTCCTCATTAGAATGTAAGGTTACCTTAGGATAACGTCTACCTTGTCTATGGAAGCTGTAAACTGCACGATGGTGTGATTATCATTGTTTGAAAGGATTGTTTGTGTTTGCTAGAATCTAGATATCCAATTAAAAACATTGACAAACACTATAAAAGGAAAGGGTGTGCTAGGCTACCCCCAAGCTAGCTGCAAGACCCTACTCCAAGGGGATCATGGTTATCACTTTGAGAGGCTTAGACCGGCTTCGTAGAAAATGTGGGTGGCAGGGAGGGCTCTGGCCGTAAATTTTGCATTATTTCTAGAATCTGACGAGCCCGCTTGTGACCTAGGATGGGATCCTAGAACCCTAAATACTAGTTACAAGGGTGGAATCTTAGTGGGCAAAATACCCTCGTGGAATTCTATATAACTTTCGCAGGGTCGAAAAGATGGAAATTTTAATAAACTTCCAACATAAAAAATAAATTTGTTTCACTAGAGGGCTATTTGAATTGTATGCGTGTCCATGAGATAAATTATGTAAAGAAACCTGTGATTTGATGGACTAATTAGGGAAGCTGGTTGTATATGTTCCAATAAATGCGTTGTATGTATTAAAAAAACTAAAGATAATTTCGTCATAAAAGAAAATCGGGTGGGCGTAACCCTTGACGGGTTCATCCAATGATAGGGTGGTTCCGATTATTTGGGAGCTTTTCTAAATCGGTGATAGAAATAGGAAGATGACTAGTCGTTAGGTAGAACCGACTTACATTGTTTTAGGGGGATCAGAATGGGATTTCGCCTTATGGGCAAGAGGGTTGACGTACCTACTCCCCTCCATCTCCCATTCTCTTTGAACCAAGTACAATGGTAAGTCCACTTCAATTCCTCTTCAATTTTGAGTAATCCTGTATAGGAAGTGGAAACTCAAAATTACTGACACTAGCTGGCTACTAGGAGACCCGTCTGATTTTAGGACCCGAAAATTCAAGCCGATCCTAGTGGGTTTGACCGAAACTCTTCCGTTGTGTTGTAGACTTAGTGGGGTCTAAGTGACAAACAATACTCCCCTCCATCTCCCATCCTCTTTGAACCAAGTGCAATGGCAAGTCCACTTCAATTCTAAGTAGTCATGTATAGGAAGGGGAACTCGAAATTACTGACGCTATTTGGCTATTAGGGGACCCGTCTCATTTTAGGAACCCGTGAATTTAGGTCGATCCTAGTGTCGATCGATACTCTTCTGTTGTGATGTAGTCTAAGTGACAAACCCCATCATGTTCCCAGGGAGCGCCAAAGCAGTGTCATTTGGAAAACCTACTGATGGACTATAAAAAGGGTGTGCCTGGGAGTGAGCCTGGCGGACACCTCACAGTTGGTATCAGAGCGCACATTAGTATAGAATATGACATATGCTTAAGAAAAATATTTTTTCAAAAATACAGCCTAAGACATGTTTTCTTCTCTTTGTTAATGTATATTTTTGAACTATGGCAGAATAACAAATCTTGGAAATGATTCTTGATCTTTCGAGTAATGTTTATGTTAGTTATGCATTCATCCAGTTTTGCTTGGAGAATTTAGATGATGCAGATATTAGATTAGTTGTACAACTAGAGACTAGAAGATCAAACTAAACTAGTATATCTATGAGGAAGTTATGAAGACCCTTCTAGTTGATAGAGTAAAAGTTGTAGGTCGCTCTAGCTGCTGCAACTACAAAAAAGACAGATTTCTTGAACTCCCTAAAAAATATAGATTACTAGATATCTACTCTCTGAATCCAAGTTACTTCATAAAGGATGTATCAAAATATCATGCTTAGATTGTAGTAGGGAATCCTTTTCTTTAAAAAAAAGATGAACTTGTGAGCTATCTAATTACCTTGTACATCCATTGTAATAAAGATTGATTGATACTTTATCAATTAAAAAAATAATGGAACCTTATTTTTCCTTGGAACCTTTGAAATTGCAGTTTAACTTTAGCAATGGGAAGAGAGTTTTAGTTGAAAATTGTTTCAATAAATTAAGTAAGAAATAATTTGAGTATCGAACTCTAATTTTAACGTTATATAAATTTCATAAAATTTAACTTGAAAATTATTGAAAATTTCCCAAAATTTTGCACCCACAATAATTCCCAATGAAGTCCAAGAGAAAATAAATCTTTTGAAGCAAATCAAACCTTCGAAATTTGATGGGAAATGCAAGAATGTGGAAGCAGATGCAAAAATTTGGATCAAATCCATGGAAGATTAATTTACTGCTGTTGGAACTGTCCCAACCAACCAAGCCATGATAGCCAAGCTAAAATTAATTGGAGAAGCTTGCCTTTGGTGGAAGTAGTGGTGCCGAGATCAAGGTGTCCCTGAAAATACCATTACTTGGAATTTGCTGAAAGAAGCTGTAAGAGGAAGATATTTACCTCCAGCTTATTGCATCTAGAAGATGAATGAGTTGTTTAATTTGAAGCAAATGGAACTCACCTTGGAAGTGTATTACTCCAAGTTTGTTTCACTTCTTAAATATGCACCCCCCATGGATACTATTCAACAAGTGTCCAAGTTTTGCAATGGGATAAATTCTCCTCTGAACACTCGTTTGGAATCAATGTGCCCAACCAATAGACCTCCAAGATGCTTTGATTCGAGCTGCTCCTGTTGTGCAGGAAGTACAATCAAAGCCTAAAAATAATAAATTTTGGAGCTACAATAACCAAAGCAAAGGAGGATTCAAAGGTCAAGCAAAAAGAACCCAAGGCCAATTTTACCAAGGTCAAAAGAAAAAGGAAAAATCTAATGCATTTGGAAATTTTATTTCTACCCAGGGAAACAAGGATGGTCTTAGCTATAATGAGCTAGGACATTTTAGGAGAGATTGTCCAAAGCTTGGTGGAAACCATTGCCAAGGCAAATTTTGAGGTCAAGGCAGAGCTACCCAAGGCCATGGCCAAGTAGCTATGGCAAGAGGAAGAACATCAAATATTACCCTAAAAGAGATTAATAGGAAGGAAGACTCTACTATGGAAGAAGATATTGAAAGAGCAACTGTTCACGCTACATTCCACAAGAAGGGTCCAAATCGTCAATATCCGATAATACAGACATCAACTAGTCACCGAGGTAAATCATTTAAAGTTTTGATTGACTGTGAAAATACACACTCATTTATTTCACCCAAGTGTGCTAAGAAGTTAGGAATAGATACAGTAAATGCATCAAAACTACTTGTGGAATTAGTAAATGGAAAGGAAGTACTTTCTACATAGCAAACGGCCAAGGTAGAGTTTAACCTAGGAGAAAACCTTTGAAGTATGAGGTTCAGAGTAATGAACTTAGGAGCTTATGAATGTTTACTATGAATGGATTGGCTGATTTCCAATGATACTCATATTCATTGTGGAAAAGGTCAAGTCACATTTCAGGATTTGAACTATGAAATAGCAACTACACAAGGTGAAACAGGGAAACCTAAAGTTCAATTAGCAAAAGCTTCTCGAATTGTGAAAGGCTTGAAGAAAGGATTACCTGTTTACTTGATCAAGATTAACAAGGTAAATCAAGATGGTAAAAAAAGAAGAACCATCCTAGTTAAAAGAGTACACATACATTTTTCTTGAAGAGCTATCTGAGTTACCTCCGGAAAGAGAAGTCAATTATGAGATCAAACTTGTTCCAAGAGCCATTTCAGTGGCAAAAAGACCTTATAAAATGTCTATTCTTGAAGCCATTGAACTAAAAGAGCAACTCAAACAATTGCTAGAACAAGGGTATATTTGGCTAAGTAGTTCACCATGGGGAGCCCCAGTAGTATTCCAAAAGAAGAAAGATGGAACTCTCTATCTTTGTATTGACTACCAAGGGCTAAACTAGGTAACAATAATGAATAAGTACCCAATCCCAAGGATAGATGAGCTTCTTGATCGTCTGCAAAGAGCAATGATCTTTTCTAATATTGATTTTCGATCACGATATTATCATATTAGAGTCAAGGATGAAGATATTCCTAAAACTGCCTTCAACACAAGATATGGTCATTTCGAATTCATCATGATGTCATTTGGGTTGACAAATGCCCTAACTACCTTCAACATGTTAATGCAAGACATTTTTAGACCTCATCTCGATGACTTTATTCTTTTATTCTTTGATGATACCCTAACTTATTCTAAGGAGGAAGAAGATCATGAACCACATCTTTGTATTGTCCTTGAGACAATGAGAACACACAAGTTGTATGCCAAGAAGAAGAACTGTGCCTTCTTCAAAAGGAAGATTGAGTACTTGGGATTCATAGTGTTTGCTGAAGGTATATCAATAGATCTTGCCAAGGTCAAAGATGTTTAAGATTGGCCACTCCCAACCACTATCAAGGAAGTGAGAAGTTTTCTAGGTCTAACAGGATGGTATAGGGTATTCATCAGAAACTATGCCCAAATTGCAACACCTCTTACATACCTACTCAAAAAGCAAGTCGTCAGTATCTCGACACCAACAATTAAACAATCTAACTTTGAGCAACTAAAGCATAGTTTGGTAAGTGCTCTTATTTTAAGGCTACCTAACTTAAGCAAGGAATTTGAAGTTGTCACAAATACCAGCTCTCTTGCATTGGGATGCATACTAATGCAGGAAGGTCATCTTGTAGCTTACTCTTTGAGAAAGTTGAAAGCCCATGAAAAGAGATATGCTACTCACAACATGGAGTTGTTAGCTATGATTCACACTCTCAAATTATGGAGACATTACTTGCTTGGAAATAAGTTTTCCTTGGTCACAGATCATAAAAGTCTTAAATGGATTTTTACTCAGTCTGATCTTAATATGAGGCAATGATGGTGGATCGAAATTCTAAAGGAGTATGACTTTGAAATTAAGTTCAAACAGGGTAAAGAAAATGTAGTAATAGATGCCCTTAGCCATAAAGCCTTCCTTAATGCTCTTATCGCACTGAAGAACCATCTAGGACAGAAACTGTGGCTACAATGATATCAATGCCAACTAATCCTATCATCGAGTTGACTAAGAATGAAGCAAATAAGGACCCATACTATCAACAATTGTTTTGGGAAGTTTAGAATAAGGAAAAAGATCCCAATTTCAAGACTAAGTATCAAGATTTCTCTACAGATGAAGACAAAGGGCTTGTTTATTTCAAAATGAGAGTATGCATTTCTTCAAGTTAGACTCTCAAGAGAAGGATACTTTGGGAAGCACATGACTCTCCTTTTTCAAGACACTCGGGGTATGCAAAAACTCTTAATGTCATCAAGAAAAGCTATTACTAGCAAAGACTCAAGGGCGATGTACTTAAGTATGTCATTGAATGTCTAAATTGCCAAAGGGTAAAATCTGAGCGTGTCAAGTTACTAGGAAAACTCCAGCCACTCGACATTCCCCAGATGAGATGGGAGTTTATTAGCATGGACTTTGTTGTTGGATTACCTTCTATACAAGGAGAATATAACTCAATAATGGTAATAGTAGACATGCTAACAAAGGTTGCTCATCTTATTCTAACAAAAACCAATTACAAAGCTTCACATATTGCAAGAATTTTTATAAAAGAGAATTTTAGGTTATATGGGTTACCTAAAAGGATCATTAGTGATCGTGATTCTCTTTTCACATCACATTTCTGGAAGAGTTTATTTGAAGCCATTGGGATCCAACTTTCAACACTGCTTGTCATCCACAAATTGATGGGTAGACAGAACGAGATTATTTAAAGCCATTGGGACCCAACTTTATTTCAGCATTGCTTATCATCCACAAACTGATGGATAGACATAACGAGTTAATCAAGTAATTGAGGATATTTTGTGAGCATATTATAGCAAGGAACCTAAAATGTGGATTTAATATCTACTCTTAGTGTAATTTTCTTATAATGCCTTCTATCATCAAGGTATTCAGACAACTCCATTTCAGGCCACTATATGGTCAAGATTGCCATATGCCACTTAATTTTTCATATCCTACTCTAAGGGTAGAAGCTTCAAGAAAAATGTTAGAAGACATGGATGATCCAATCAAGATTATCAGATAAGTTATTCAAGCTACCAAGGATCGACAAAAGGCATATGCTGATCTAAAAAGGCAAGAACGAATCTTCAAAGAATGAGACATGGTCTTCATCCGTGTCTATCCAAAGAAGAGTCCTTTGTCTTTAGGAGAATTTAAGAAGCTATGTCCAAGATATTGTGGACCCTATAAGGTTCTCAAGTGCTTAGGACCAAGCACTTACAAGATACAACTCCCTAAGAATATAAAAATCCACTATGTATTTCATGTTAGCTTATTGAAAGTATACGTAGCTAACCCTAACCATATCCTTGATGATCAACAAGTTGTAATACCTAACCAAGGAGTCCTTAAGCTACAACTTGACAGAGTAATTGATGTAAGGGAGAGAAAATTGAGGAGTAGAACCCTTAGAGAATACCTTGTCCGGTGGAAGGATTATCTTGAAGAAGATGCGACATGGATATATGAGAATGTTCTTTATCAACAATACCCACAGTTTCTCTCGAGATGAGGACATCTCAATTTCTCTAAGGGGAGGAGGATGTAATACTTCAATGCAATTAAAAGTTAGTTGGTTAGTTTGAAAGTTAGTTAGTCGATTAGTAAGTTAGTAAGGTTACTAACTAAAGTAAAAATTTTAACTAACGTATTAACTAATTAACAATTTAAAAAAATAAGGATCATAACCTGACATTTTTTTCTGGATTGACAAGGACTGTAACCACCCATCACGAAAGTTGCCATGTGAACGAGAGTTATGAGCCATATTAGTCATCATTAATGTCAATGGGTATAGTATGGATGGTTCAAAAATATTAGATTTTTGGATAAAATTAGCATATTTTTAATATTATTTATTATAAATATCCTAAAAAGTTATAGAAATTTCTAAAATTGAATGTCATGTAAAAAAAGAAAGTGGTTTTTTCAGCCAGTTTTGGAGATTTAATGAAAAAAAAAGAATGATTGGCGAATTTGCATGTGTTGTGATTGTCGTTTACAAGCAGCAAATAACACTTCGAATAGGGAGAAGAAATAGAGATTTGGAAGAGTTCTAATCAAGCACCCTGGGATTTTACCCCCCCTTTCGGAGCAATGGAACCATCAGATTTGTAATTTGAGCATCAGATTGCATCCTAGAAGTTTCAAATTGCTGATTTTGCTAAGATCCCCTCCATAAAGAGCTCTTCTTCTCAACTGCAACCCTTCTTCTCTAATTCAGCAATAAGAGGCATGGAGAGTAGTTTAGAGAGGCACAAGGAGACCTCGAGAGGCTGCGAAAGAGGTAGAGAGAGGGAGGTAGAAGGATACCCCTCCAAGAGGCTACAAGAAGGAGCTTGAGAGAGAGAGAGAGAGAAAGAGAGAGAGAGAGAGAAGTTACCCGAGAGGCTGTGAGGGAGAGAGTTAGCTCAATCCCCTTGTCTCGGTCTTTAACTAAGCCATATTCTCTTACACTCTCCCATCTCAAATTTATTCTGCCTTCCCTATCTCTCAAATATGCTCACGGGACGATGGCTCCAAAGCGATGAGGTGGAAAGACCATGGGAACCACCGCAACCAACCAAAGATACGGGAGTACTCAAGGTTGCCAGAGTTTTCACTACCAATGGAACATCGGGTGTGGCGAACACAAGCACAAGCAAAGATGAAATTCCCAATGTCGTCGTGCCAAACTAGGTTATTCACTACTAGGTTATTGTTTCACTACATAAATAATAAGGTTTATGTCAAAATTTTACATAAAATATTAGCTTCCATATTTTTCAGTTATACAAATTGACGATTTTATCTAGAGAACGTATTAATATATGCATAAATGGTTACCTACTACCTATGATTTGTAGTTAGATTAATCAAAATTATAATTTTTAAGATCATGATGGAGATAGTTGCATGGGGATATTGCTTGAAATGAGTAAAAGATTATATGCACACTTGAGATTGATAAAATAACTCAATATATCATCAATGTGATAAGGCTAAGGTAAATTAACGTTTGTTATGAAAAGTGAATGCCTATTTTAGGGTATTGTAAATCATCTCATTAAATTATTATCGCAATATTTTTTTCTAAAGAAAATTCGCATATGTTGGGTAAGTTAGCCCCAAATAAGAAATTCATGTCTTGCTTAACATGTTTGGAGCTCCAAGAGAGACACCAAGGAAAAGGGGTTTCTACTGCAAGAAAATCTATCTTGTAATAATTAACAAGCTTTTATATCATTCTTTATATGACCATCACAAAGAAAAGAATACCAAAGGCAAGAAATCTTCACGCAGCATTATAGAAACAATCTCCCACGGCTTTATCTTTAACAAACTTGATCATGTTCTTCATATTCTTCATCAATAGACAAAGAGAACACAACTTTTGATGGAAAAGAAATCACATAGTATTCATCTTCATTGTCTTCATAGTCTTCTCCCTCATAGAAAGATACAATGTTTCACATAGAATCGACTATCTCTTGCATATGATCTCTCTCACAATAGTATGCTCTCAATACTACATCATATCCTCACTACAATCACTCAATAATCACTCACAATAACCCTCATTAGGTCGTGGACACACCTCCCAAAAGGTGTGTCAAATGTGAAGGGGCACCAAAGACATCATAGTGTCCTGTGAGATCTGGCTTCTGTCACTGTCCTTCTGTTATCTTCTGTGAATCTTCATTAGCTACTTCTTCACTTCTTTTGACTTGAATAGAGCTTCCATTCATCCTTTTCCTAAGACAAGAACACTTTCCAAAACATCCATACATCCATCATAACACTCAACAGAAACAAACAGAACAGACCACAGAACAACAGAGCAACAGGACTACAGAGCTACAGAACTTTACAGAAGATCAACAGAAACCATAAAAACCAAAACAAAACCAATTCAATCTCTCATAAACCTTTTAACACATCCTCAATCATGTCTCAAAACATCCATTCAACCATCTCAACTACCAAAACAGAACCAAAACAGAACAAAATCAGGCCTTACAGAACCATATAGAGAGAATTACAGAACTCTTTAGAACAACATATTTCATTAAAAACCAACATAAACCCTTTCAAACATACTCAAACCACTCCAAACACTTCAAAACATCTTTAAACTCAAACAATCAACCACCAAAAATAACCATTTAGCAACAAAAACAACAAAAAATTAGCCCAAAAGCCAATCATTTTCACACTCAACAATGTTGTAAGAGATGTACTCAATGCTTCTTTATGGGGAGGAGAATCCTCATTAGAATGTAAGATTTCCTTAGAACAAGGTCTACCTTGTCTGTGGAAGCTGTGAACTGCACGATGGTGTGATTGTCATTGTTTGAAAGGATTGTTTATGTTTGCAAGAATCTAGATATCCAATTAAAAACATTGACAAACACTATAAAAGGAAAGGTCGCGCTAGGCTATCCCCAAGCTAGCTGTGAGTCCCTACTCCAAGGGGGTCACGGTTATCACTTTGAGAGGCTTAGATCAGCTCCCTCAGCGAAAGGTCTATCTGTAGGGATAGTCTTGGGTAGTAGAAAATGTGGGTGCCAGTGGGGGCTTTGGCCGTAAATTCTGCATTATTCCTAGAATCTGACAAGCCCCTTTATGACCCAACATGGGATCCTGGAACCCTAAATATTAGTTACAAGGGTGGAATCTTGGTGGGCAGAATATCCTTGTGGAATTTTGTATAACTTCCGCAGCGCAAGGTCTAAAAGATGGAAATTTTAATAAACTTTCAACATAATAAAGAAATTTATTTTACTCAAGGGTTGTTTGAATCGGATGTGTATCCATGAGATAAATTACGTAAAGGAACCTGTGACGAACTAATTAAGGAAGCTGGTTGTATATGTTCCAATAAATGTGTTGTAGGTAATTAAAAAACCAAAGATGATTATGTCATCAAAGAAAAGTAGGTGGGTGTAATCCCCGATGGGTCCATCCAATGGTAGGGTGGTCTTGGTTAGTTGGGAGCTTTTCTAAATTGGTGATAGAAATAGGAAGACGACTAGTCTTTAGGTAGAACCAACTTGCATTGTTTTAGGGGGCCGGAATGGGATTTTTCATTATGGGCAGGAGGATTGATGTACCGTACTCCCCTCCATCTTCCATTCTCTTTGAACTAAGTGCAATGGCAAGTCTGCTTCAGTTTGATTAATCATGTAGGCAGTAGGAACTCAAAATTAATAATGCTATAGTTGGTTGTTAGGAGACCGATCTAATTTTAGAAACTCAGAAATTCAGGTCGATCCTAGTGGGTTTGTCCAGAACTCTTCTGTTGTGATGTGGACTCAGTGGGGTCTAAGTGACAAACCCCGTGATGTTCCTAGGGAAGCACCGAGCGGTGTCATTTGGAAAACCTACTTATGGACTACAAAAAGGTGCACCTTAGAGTGAGCTTGGTAGACACCTCACATTGGTGCAAAAGAAGCAAGTCAAGCCATTAAGATTAGAGAGCATAAAGCTAGAACATTATTATGCAAATGATTGAGAAGAACTTGATGAGCTATGTAATTTTACCATTATTTTGTCATTGTCAAAGCAAGTAGACTTCAATATCATGGAGACTAAGGGTGGTAGTTATGTGTGATGGAAAAATATTTATGATCTCTGTGATAAGTAGAGTTCTAGAATACATCCATATTAGCCTAAGAAACTCATGGATCTTTATATGAGGAAGGGACATCTATGTCTTCTCACCTAAACGAGTTTCATTCTATTTGGTGAGCTTCATATGACCTTAAGTTTAAGGAGAATGTTAAGTTTCTTTTCTAGCTTGTCACACTAATTATCACTTTGTACTATTATGAGTGCAAACCCTCCTAATGATGGCCTTATGCTCAAGAACGTAGAGGGTATTTTTCTTATAGTAGAAGTAAACACGAAGAATATTAATGCAACTCACATTTCTCATGCACTTACAGTGAGAGGCAGATATAGTGGTAATGGGAATATCCACAATGTCATAAAATGCACAATGATAGGCATGAAAAAAGAAAAGGAAAAGTGTAGGATAATGTAAAATCTTTTGATGAGGATCGCAAAATTGTTCTTAAGTCTAGTATTAATGCCTTGGAGTATAGCTTAGATGATTATATACTTGTTGTTGCATCATTTGATGCTACTCATTTACTTAATGTTTGGTCTACTTATTCTCAGTGTTGCTTTTATACCTAGCACATAATTATAGGTTCAATCAGATAGGGTAATGATGATATATGCAATATTATTGGCATAGGTAATGTGAGATTGTGGTGTTGGTGCTCCATTTGTGCTTCATGGTGTATATCATATGTTGTCTTTGACTAAAAGCCTTATCTTCACTTGACAGTTGGATAATGGCAGGTACCATGTCTTTTTTGGTGATTCTACATGGAAGATTATATGTAGCAATCTCATTTTCATTAGAGGTGCCAAGATTGGTAGCCTATACCCTTTGCTTGTATCTCGATTTATTGACAATCTTTTGGTCATGACTGCTCTTTCACATTTATCTCTTTGGTATCTCCATCTTGGGCATATGTCCCTTAAAGGAATGTAACTACTCTCTTTTTGTAGTATGTGCTTCCTCTTGACTACTCATATTCTAACTCTTGTGATCATTGTCTATATGGTAGGTAGACTCTTAACTCACATAAAAAGTTTGGTTCCATGCACGTGGGTGAGCCGTTGGCTCCTATGCATTTTGACACTTGTGATCCCCATGCCTTGTAAATCACTAGGTGGTGCTAAGTATTTTATCATGTTTATTGATGATTATTCACATAAGGTCTGGGCCTATCCCATAAAGTAGAAGTCGGATGTCTTGGCTATGTTTTCAAGATTTTTGCCTATGGTTGAGAACTAGTCTAGGCATAGGCTGAAATGCCTAAGGTTTGACAATGGGAGTGAATATATCTCTAAGACTTTTGAATAGTTTTGTGATGAGAGGGGTATTAAGTGTTAGTGATGGCCCCATACACCGCACTCAAGAATGGTGTCACAGAGCGCATGAATAGGATTACTTAAGAAAGTATCTATAGTATGCTTAGTTAGGCATTCTTACCACAATAATTTTGGACTGAGGTAATTACTATTACAGTTCATTTGATTAATAGATCCCCATGCACTACTCTTGGTGTAGAGTTGCCAAGGAGTCCTGGTTTAGTAAACCTCCCTCATATGCACACTTGTATATCTTTAGATATGAGGCTTTCTACCATATTTCCAAAGATAAATGCAATAAGTTGGATTTGAAGTTCATCAAATGTATCTTTCTTGGATATGGTGATACACATGAGATGGGCTATCACCTTTGGGATTTGCACACTTAGAAGGTTAAATAATGTAACCATGATGTCATATTCCATGAGAATACAATGCATAAGCAACCCAAGGGCAAGTAGTTGAATAAGGATTTTAAGTAGAAGAAGGGAGTTGCTTTTGATGAGATATTCTCTCTTGTGGTTAAGATGACTATCCTACACTTGGTATTGGCGTAGTGTAGGTATTGGCCTTGGTTGCACAGATGGATCTATACTTGTACTAGATGGATATCTCAATGAGAACATTATTAAGCAAGCACCTAGAAAATTGTATTATAAGTTTGATGTATTTATACATTAACATGGTTATCCCCGTAATAGCAATATGAATGTGTATCTTTATAGAAGAAGGCATATTATGGTAGCCTTATCATTTTGATGCTATATGTTAATGACATGACGATTCTTGGGAGTGCTCATGATGAGTTGGATGCTTTGAAGACTCAATTCAAGAAGAGCTTTGAGATAAAGGACATGGAGTATACGTCTACTTGGTATGCACATTACACACAATCACTCTAAAGGACTTCTTTAATTGTCACATAAGGAGTTTATTCATAAACTCCTTGAGCGGTTCCATATGCAGGGTGAAAAGCCTATTGGCTACTCATTACCTTCTCATGTGAAATTATTTAAGCATATTGTCCCTAGTTAGATGATGAGAGGGACCAAGATGGCCAAGATCCCATATGCACCCATGATGGGCACTTTGATGTATGCCACTATAGTCACTAGACCTGGCATATTACTTGCCTTGGGAGTTGTGTCTAGTTATATAGTGACACTTGGCAAGCAATAATAAGATGCTATGAAGACTATCATGAGATACCTACATAATAAGATGCTATGAAGACTATCATGAAGACTATTATGGTGGCTAGGATAGTGGAGCCATGGGCTATATAGATTGTGATTATACAGGACAAGCAATGTACAATGTACAATGTACACATGTACAACAGGATGAGGAAAAACGTCATCTCATCCAATGCCCATCAATCTCTTGAGGAAGGCAAAGCGCTCAATAGTGAGGCTTTTCGTGAGTAGATCTGCATGATTTTCGTCAATGGAGATCTTGACAAGGCTAATAGACCTTGTCCTCCACGACCCCACGTATGAAGTGATAACTTAGCTCAATGTATTTCGTCTTTGTGTGGAAGAACGGCGGATTCTTGGCTAGCTGAATAGCACTCATAGAATTTGAATGCAGTGTAGGTATAGCATCAATCCCAAGGTCATGAACCAAATGTCCCAACCATATGGCCTCCTTACAAGACTTAGTGGCTGCAACATACTCAGCCTCAATGATAGAGAGAGATGTACACTTCTAAACCTTGGACATCCAAGAGACAGCACCTCCAACATAGGTGAATACATAGCCAGAAGTGAACTTTCTACTATTTGCATGTCCGACATAATCGGAGTCTGTGTACCCCATAACTCCTGTATCTAGGCTGCCATAGCAAATGCATATATCTACCATGCCCTTCAGGTATCTCATGATACCCTTCACGACATCCCAATGTTTATTACCAGGTGTAGCCATACAACGTGCCACAACACTAATTGCAAATGCAATAACTGAACGAGTGGCTATCATGGCATACATCAAACTGTTCACAATTGATGCATAATGGATCTTGGCTATCTCGGCCCTCTGCTCATCTATCTATGGACAATCGGCTTGTGAGACCTTCACATAACAAGGTAATGGACAACCAATAGGCTTCACATGCTGCATGCAAAAACGGTTAAGACTTTATGAATGTTCTCTCTCCGTGAGAGGTAGAGTAGTCCTTGATGCCGTTGCGCTTAATGCACATACCAAGAATGTGAGAGGCATGTCCCAAATCCTTCATCTCAAAGCTCTTCTTCAACTGATATTTAAGAGCATCGAACTTATCATGAGCTTTCTCTACTATTAGCATATCATCCACATAAAGTACCAAAATAAGCAATGATCCATCACGGGCTTTCTTTGTGTAAAGACACAGATCCATAGCACTCCTACTGTAGCCCTGTGATTGCATAAAGGCATCAAACTTGTAAAACCACTCCCTAGGTGCCTTCTTCAAGCCATAAAGATTTTTCTTCAATTTTCATACTAGGCATTCCTTGCTAGGTTCTATAAAGCCCTTAGGCTGCTCCATGTATATCTCGTCATGCAAATCCCCATGCAAGAATGTAGTCTTGACATCCATCTAATACATGTCTAAGTCAAGCTGCGCGACTAAGGCCAAAACCAAGTGTAGGGTGGTCATCTTGACCACAAGAGAAAAGACTTCATCAAAGTCAATTCCATGCTCCTATTTAAAACCCTTAGCAACAAGTCTTGCCTTATAAGCTAGATTGGGATTTCCAGGGGTACTTTTCAGCTTGTACACCCATTTGCACGGCAAAGCCTTCTTGCCCTTAGGCAATGCAACCAAATCCCAAGTCATATTATTATGTAGGGAGTCTGTCTCAAACTGCATAGCCCTCTCCTAGGAGTGACTGTCACCTCTGTGCATAGCCTCATCATAGGTGAGAGGCTCTCCTGCCCATTTGTAACCAAGACATAATGCATCGAGGACTCAAATCTATCAAGGGGACATCTATCTCTAGTAGACCTTCTCACTACAAGCTTTGATATATTTCTAATATCTTGTTCAACACCCTGGCCATGTGTACCAACAGTTGTTGTAGGCTAACCATTTGGCTGTGCAGGCTGTACTTGAGCACGGGGCTCCTCTTGGAATATAACCCTATGTATCTCTACCAGCTCTCAGGCTGCCAATGCATCTTGTCTTCATGGAAGACTACATAATGGCTTTGGATAAATTTCCATGCCTGCTGCAGATCCCAGAGGCAGTAACCCATCTCACACTTACATCTCCATAGCCAAGGAAAATGCATTGGACACTCTTAGGATCCAGCTTAGTATGATTGTCCTTGGGCACATGGCAGAATGCCTCACATCCAAAGACACGTAGATGCGCATAAGACAGAGATTTCCCAGTCCATATCTCCCCTACAACGTGGAAATCTAAACCACTGGAAGGTAATCTATTTATGATATACACAGTTGTACTGACTGCCTCAACCCAAAAGCTCCGTGGTAGGCCGGCATGGCCAATCATACTGTGTACACACTCCTGGATGGTTCTATTCATCCACTCAGCCAAACCATTCTGGGGTGGGGTATAGGGGGGAATCAATTGATGCTTAATATCCCTCTTGCCACATAGCTGCTCAAAGGCACATGACACATATTCTCCCCCATTGTGTAACGATAGGATGCTTCCCCTGTGTGGTGACCAAGGGTTATAGAGCCGAACAAAATCCGATCATTCTGGTTAGAGTATGGATGGTGACACCTAGAAGGTAAACTCTAGGTGACTACTAAAATGTTACTCGTCACGTAATAAAGGTGGGTACGTTACAAAGATAGTAAGAGCGAGGATGGTGATCATGATAGATCTCTTGTGTGCTAGCTTCTTGTGTCTATTAGTATAGTTTCTTGGTGAGAGAAAGGGTGTTTCTTGTGGTTTTTGAGGGAACAGGCATTATAGATGCCACCACAAGGCCTACTCTCTTGGTAGATTCGCAATTGTCCTTGGGCTTCTCATTTTTGGAAATCCTCCCCAGGGGGCTACTCATGGATGCTCTTGAAGCTTGCAAGAAAAGATGGGTAAGAAAAATGTAATCATTTTGAGCTATGAAAGTCTAGATCTTGGTTGTTTGAAGATGAACAACACATAGATTAAATATTGGAGGTTTGTTTGGAAGAGAAAGATCTATGGAGAGGTGTTGGGACACACATTGATATTTGGAGAAGGAACGTAATGATTATGAAAAGCCTAGCTTGTTATGCAAAAATGGAAAGAGTTGGTGCCGGCAGTCCACATCGACAATTCATGTTCTTGGTCATGAAAATGGATGAAAACTCCCAATATTAGCTCAAACATGACCTTATCTAGTCCCATGGCAAGATTTTCAACCCCTACACACAATATATTACTCAATATGACTCACATACATGGGTGGAACATGCAAGAAGTTTGGTCAAAGATATACTAGTAGGCATAACAATAGAGAGGAGACTAAGTAGAGATCGATTGAAATAAGTTGCTAGGTCCACATGATCACAATGGTTAGAGAAGAAAAAGAAAGAGGTTGAGCTAGAGCAAGTTCATGGATCTCGAAAGAGAAATGGAGATGAGAGAGAATTTTGAAGGAGCTAGATCTTGCAATGAACCTCCACAAAAAAAGTGTACACATGGCAACATAATTGAATTAAAATTATTTAGACACTTTAAATCATTGTTTGCATTGTCTTGGAAGGTAGCTCCTTTTGTCATTCCAACAATGCCTTGTACATGTGAGCAAAATTTCATGTTGGTTATGAGTGTAGACAAAGTCAAATGGGTGGGTGGATAGTTGAATGTTCTCGCACATGGACTTATCCTTACAATAACCATCTTTGTCACAAAAAAGGGGCTACCAATCAAGTCAATGATCTAGCCCTAGTGATTGTGACCATATTGATTCCAACTTTCATTGGGTTGGCCTCTTTTGGGTGTATTACTCTTTGCCTCCATCCTATATCCACCTTCCCATCTACCCCTCTTGGTAGCCGGTGCCTTCCATGGCCTCCTATGACCATGTCTTGCATTATCTAGTGGCCATGTAGATAGAGTACAAGTCTGTGCATCAACCTGGGAGAAGAAAATGCAAATGCTATGATTGTTGTGGATATAAACCAACGGCATAGAAAAACAATAGGAAGAGAAGGCAAGAAGAAGACCATCATTGTGTGCATAAATGGTGTTCAGAGATGGCAAAGGAAGGGCCATATGTCAATAAATGAATCTAATCACAGTTTGGAACAAGAAGGCATCAGGATAAAGAATAATGATAAGTATTAACCCTCAAACGAACAAAGGTGGAAAATCCGGAAAAGCTAAAGCAGAAGACAAAGACAAAGGCCAAGGTAAAGATAAATGGAAGACAAAGACGTGCAAGGAGAAGAGTTCTAAATAAGGGAGAAAGGCGCACAAGGAAAAGCGCAAGTCAAAAATTTTGTAAAAGAGAGCAAGCGCATCATGGTTTAATTCAAGGAGTGCCGGGCTCTCACCCATGCAATTTGTAAATATAGACGGGCGGTGGAAAGGAATCTAGGAAGATAGAAGGACAATGGGAAAAAGGGCCTAGGCTATGGCCGGCCATGTAAAAAAGGGGAAAAGGGGATGACCGCCCAAAAGGGATTTAGGGTTTTGTATATAAAGTTGAAAAGTGAATGAGAAGCTCATTCTTGTGTGTGGCCAAAAGTAGCTCTCCTCTTCTTCTTCTTCTTCTTCTTCTTCTTGCTTGCTTGAGCTTGTGCTTGAGAGAGGGAGTGTGAGAGTGTGAGGGAGTGAGTGTCTGAGGGTGAGGGACCAAGGAGGGAAAGCTCTCCATCTTCTCCTCTCTTCTTCTCTTCTCTTCTCTTCTCTTGTCTTGCTCGCGGCGATGGAGCTTGGAGCTTGGAGCGGAAGGATCGAGCTTGCTTGAAGCTTGCACTTGGATTGTGGAGCTACCGGAGTGCGTGGGAGAGGAGGTAACTCGAACGGCACGGAGGTAAGCTCACTACACCTGTAGGTATGGATGGCGCGTCGGTTATGTGAGAGGTAGCCATTAGTGCTCGGCTGGGAACGCTTGAACAATAAGCGGTATGTGGGTCTTGGCGGTTGAGTGAAAACTCCCACATTTTGGTTCCGTTTTTGCCAGGACCAACGGATTCAAGCCTTGAGCGCTTGCGCGCTTCGAATCGAGCATCAAAGTAAGGGTTTCCCTGAACTAGTGCTTGAGATAGGTAGGAAGGGAGGGGGTTGAAGATGGTATTCGATCTCCTTAGCAAGTAGGTTTTTTGATTTTTTGAGATTTATGTTGTGAGATGGAGTAGTGTAGGTATTTACTTCATGATTTGGATACATTTAGGATAGGAAAAAATAAAGAAAAAAGAAACAAATAGTAGGGTTTTCTGTTGCTGTATAACAGGCTAAAACAGGGAAGCAAGGGACCAGATTCAAGTTTCTGGGTGAGACAGGGGCAGGGAACTGGCTATAAGGTTCTGCGGTGCTGGGGAAGGACCTTAAGAGGCTTGGGAAGCTAGGACAGACCTCATTTCTTTAGTTGGCTTTGTGTGAGAGAGAGAGAGAGAGAGAGAGAGAGCTTCTGGTTCATAGGATGAGGAAGCGCTACCCTGATTCTAGGCGCCAGCGATTCGTGCTGCTCCAGGTGGGTCTGGTGGTCTCCAATAGTGCTCTAATCAGATATGGGAAGTCTGTGGTGATTGTGTGTAGCAGACAGTAAGGAGGGTTCAAATGTGCCGGAATCGCGCCTGCCGGCGACGCAGTCGGACCAACCTACAGTGGTCCGATTCCCAGAATCGGACCACTTGTGCTCTGGAGTCGGACCGTCCAACGGAGAATGAGTCAGACCAGACCATCCAAGTCCCAGAATCGGACAGTCCGATCGAATGTACCATATGGCACTCAAACCAGACCACCCAGAATTGGACCAGGACGTCCAAGTCCCAGAATCAGACCAGTCCGAGAATCGCTAGAATCGGACCACCCTGCCCGATCCGATTCCCAGAATCGGACCACTCTTTTGATCGGACTCCTAAAATCAGACGTGACCAAAATCGGACCACTGGTCCGATCGGACCAATCCAAAATCGGACGTCTGATTCTGATAAGCGGACTCCTGAAAATCGGACATCTGAGAATCGGACAGAAAACTGTCCAAATCGGACAAGTATCTAGAACACAAATTCTGACGCATCTAAACCCCAAGATTGACCCCAAAGACCACGTAGAGCTAAAGGCACATCACAAATCCTCACTAGGCTAAAATTAGAGCACGTAGTTCAAAATTTGGCTATAAACGGTCCTCCAAATTGTGCATGGCGTTTACCGTAATAGCCCTGCGGGCCGAGGGGGACTGCCCCCCCCGAACCCCCGCAGAGGGGGCTCTGCCCCCTCCGCACCTCCCCCAAGTAGGTTGGAGGGAAAACGCGCGTCATGACAGGTCCCCCAAATTGGACCCTAGTGAAGTAATGGCTCTACATGAGCATGGAGTCTCACTTGCAAAAGAGCAGCCAAAAGCCCACACCCGAACAGAGAGAAACAGAGACCCTAGAACATCAATGAGCCAATCTAGCCATCAAGGGCAAAAAGGCCACACCACGAGAACACAAATACATTGTGTTCATACCATGTCTAGTTAGAGCGAAATGCAACATCAACAAGCTACAAATGCCAAGATGACTAGACATGACACTCTTGACGAGAGATGTACCTTGACCAACACTACACAGACAACCCAAGACATTGGTGGAGAATCCACGTCTTGTCATGCAAGTGGGGACTCAAGGGCATCTATCAGAAGGCTTAAATTTACAAGCCAAGACCCGGAAGATGAAGACATAGTACCACCTGCTTATCATAGGGTCAAGCTCACTGCAAAAAGAGAGCATACTATCGATGCTCTAATTGATGAGGGAGCAGATATTAATATCTTGACCTATGAATCATGGATCCTACTAGGCCAACCAGAGCTCACACCGACTAGTGTAACTCTTAGCCCTTATAGGGGACGTCCACAAGCACTCATAGGGAAGTGCAAAATCCTTGTGACAATTGAAACGGAAAGCTTGCCTATCCTATTTCATGTTCCTCCAAAAAGTGCTAGCTGCAGGAAAGAAACCCTCCTAGGAAGACCCTTCAAAAGGGCGACCAAGTGTGAGGCCGACTATGTAGCACAGAGGATACACTTGACACTACCGGGTGTGAGGATAGTCACCACCTTTAGCAAGGGTGACCTCATTGAACCTCAAGGGAAAGGCAATGAAGGTGATGACATAATAGTCAAGCCTACAAACAAGGGCAAGGACTTGTTGGAAGAGTTGATACAAGCACAGGTCGAACAATGAGAACCAGTGAGTGAGGCCATGCTTGAAACAAAAAGGTCAGGAGACAAGGCCAAGGATGGAGTTGGAACTTACAGATATCGTAGAAGACCACGAAAGAAGTCCAAGCCTTATAGATGCAGGCATCGATGGAGGGTTAGCACAACGCCGCGATGGATATCCAAAGCGTTGTTACATGCTCAAGGGTACTATGCAGGCAACCGATGGATTTGGGTACCAAAACCCCCTCTTAAACCTCCTTTGTTGACTGAAGGCCAGGACATATCAAGAGCAAAGAAGCGTAGGAGGAGATTGAAACGAAAGGCCAAGTCTCGAACCAAAAATATTGGAGTGATCGAGCCCTTCACTATTGAAATCAAGAAACCAAACATGGCTTATCAAAAAGTAGATCCCCAGCCTGGCGTACTTAGCAAGCAGATATCAGAGGTAACTGTCAAGCGTACGCAAAAGCCGCTAGTGCCCAAGGAGCCTTTGATTCTCCAAGAGGATAGCAAGCCTCATAGGCACACCATTGCTCATGGCAAGGTTAAATGCTCAACAAAGCAAATAGCAAAATCATCGAACAGCCACAAGCAAATCTCCCAGCCAGAGTCAAAACCACTTAGGAGTCCCAAGTCTCCTACACGCTCTTCCCCTAAACGGACACAGGAAGCACAACACTCATCAAGTGCGGCTACTCAATCCCAAACTCGACCTACATCAAAGCTTCCAAATGTCCAAGAGGCAGGACACGACACCACCCTTAGCTCTCAACCCAAGGATGTGCCTGTGCAATCCACCGTGGTTAGATCAACGGATACTCGATCTATGCAAGTGAATGCTCTAAGGGAAACAAAAGACACGACCACTTCCAATTGCTCTAAGGACCTGACACCGCAATCCACCAATAGTAGCAAGTCCATTGAACTAGCTGCTACTACTTCAAATCAGGGATCACAGTAGTCACATCCATTGGCCATTACAAGACCCCTTGCGGAACGTGTCCTTAGTAGTTTACCTGTGGAGGAGGTGTCGCAACCAACTGCCTCGACAACTCCAGCACTTCCAAAGTGCCTAAAGCCTAGGCTGGAGGAGTTAAACTCAAGGGAGTTGGCTGAAGAGCTAGACTCTTCGAAAGGGGAGGTAGTTGTGCTCTCACAACCTAGCGAGGCTATTCAGCAGGCCACGACCATGTCCCATGAGGACCCCCTAGGGAAGGGGAATGTTGAGGCCCAACCAAGCACATCAATGGGTGACCTAGCCCAGGGTCTTGAGTCGTTGAGGGATGCACCTTCACTGACCAAGAAAAAGAGGAGAAAACAACGAAGACAACAGCAATCACAGGTGGTTGTGGACCCCAAGAGCATTGAGACCAAGAGCGAGGGAGAGCTGATGAATAAAGCACCGAGTCCATCCACCAATGAACCCATAGATGTCTCCCCTAATAGCGGTGATACCTCAGACACATCCGTGTGCTCTGAAAAATCAAAGCAGTTGTTGCCATCAACAGTTGCTTTCAACGCTCAATCCATTAACAATAGAACCCACATCGACCAATCAAGAGTGGATACAACACAGCACAACAAGGTGACGAACTCACACTAGTCACATCTAAGAAGAACCATAACTCAACAATGAAGCCTCTAGAGAAACATGGAAACCCCAAGGGCACGAGCAATCCCAACGTTGACCAATCTTGCTCATTTAGGCCTGAGCCCCCAGCTATGCTAAAGCCCAAGCAAACTCCTAGAACCTTGCATGAGATGGAAACCGAGCAACCCCTTGCTGAACATAGAAGGGTCGCAGAATGCTTAACTGAGTTGGATGCTAAGCTCAAAGTGTTCGCACGTATCTACATCCTTGTGGACATAGGTGCATGCCCTAAGTAGCAGCTTGAAGAATACTTGCCATTCCCCTTATCTTGGGAAGAGCAAGAACATCTTCACGAGCACTATAACAAGCTCTTACATGAACGCATGCAACTCATCTCTGACGAGGAGGCTAACAAACTGCGCTTAACCGTCACGTTCAATGAAGTGCTCTGCGACCGAATCTCATAGACATAGAGCAATTAAAGCGACTAACAGAGGGCCGAAGTCAATTTGAACAGCATTGATGTGAACGCCGCATTGCAATGGCCGAACTAGGGGCTCAGACCATGACAATCTCTGAGGAGTGATTGGCCAAATGGCGATCCCAAAGGGACCCAACATATGTGGCACCAACTTCCCTTCGAGTGCTGACTGCCATTCGGGGTACGGACTTAGTTGGAACTAGCCTAGAGAGCCCTTTACATGATAAGGTTCTCACTGAGGAGGAGTTACATATTTCCAGTAGACTCGGACAAGGTTCCATGTTGCTCGATGTGGCAAAATATTTATCGGTACTATGCGTTTGCCACGCTTCAGCACAACCCCGAGTTCTACAATTGGTTCTTATCCTCGTGAAGTGACATGGATTCATGAATATGTATATAAATAAACACTAATTTTTGTGTCACCGTGTATTAACAATATCAACACACACAAGTAATGATAGTCAAGCGCAGGGAGAAGAGTTGGGTCTGACGGGCTAAGCTCCTCAAGTCCTCCTCTCATCACGCATTTAAAAGTCGTGTGACGATCCCCACCTCCAAGTGAAGGGCATGCAACCCACATGACTGCCATAGGAAGCCTTGACCAATAACTCTGATGGTGTAGACAGGGTGTAGTCCCTTCTCTATACACCTTCTTCCCTTTCCGGTCTATTCTTCTGAGGAGAAGCCTTGCCTAAATCCATGATCGCCAGCCGACGTAACTCGGCGTGGACCAAGATCCGCTAATGGCAGGAGGCTAAATATACATCATGGGGGCCATCCCTCTACAACAACACTGCATGTCCCACCTCACCCCTTCTCATCCTATGCGCTTGATAACCCGCACTATGATCCCTTACCTATGAATGGTCTTATCACATAACAAATCCTAATCCTTGATTCGCATCTTACAGGTCCCCCTGCAAGGAAAGCATGGAGAACCAAGGGCAGCTAGCCTGCAAGGACGCTCTTCACAGCCGACGGGAACATGCAGCACATGCCCCTCCGCCAGTGCGCTACGTGCCCACCCTTAAAAGGTATGCCAAGAAACGCGACCCCAAGCGACACCGCCCCGGACGAAGGCCAAAGAATCCGCAGGCCAGGGGAGCAAACGCTCAGGGAGGCACACAAAATGTGGCAACGCCGGTTGCACAAACCCCCAATGCACGCTCAGGCACCAGGTGCTCACGAAGTGACAAGGTGGCCAGGGATAGGGCAGAATTTAATGAATTGTTTAAAGACATTCTAGGAATGGTAGCGGCTCGAGACTACACCATTCATGTCTCGGCAGACATGTTCCGTGCCCAGCCTCACATGAGCCCCTCACTAGCACAGCCTCAGTCGCCTAGCTAACCGGACTCACCCTGCCTAGTACTTATCGACTAAGCCCCTATGATGTACAAGTGTCTTGGCAAGTCATCATGCCAAAACTTTTTGTTTTTGATGAGTAAAGGGGCAAGATCCCCACTTGTACACACTTCCTTCACCTACTGTTAATGTATGTGACCTTAACAAGTAATGGGATTGGCATCATAGCATTCTGAAAAATTATGTCTTAACATGGTTGCATTGGTCCGATGTACTTAACGCAAGCGAGCATATACTCTCACAAAGTGACAAGTGGATGCACAATGACACAGGTCAAGGTCTAGAAGCGTTTAATATCCAAGTCACCACAAGACCACCAACCCCACAAAGAACTATTATGGAGAAAGTGACAAACATACCAAGAAACCAAAGCCATGATGGAAACGTCACTGGATGAGAACCCAAGGACACTTCTGTAGAAAAAGCACATATTGCAACTGAGCATGGCCAAAGCATGATCATCGATTATCTCCTCCTTCTTGGCCAAACTCTATGTTCGGGTAGAAGCCACGCTCTCAACAAGGGCAAACGTCTCTTCATCATCCATGATTCAATTCGCAAGATGCTCTACCCTTGTCCATGCACAGCTCACTCCAAGTGCTACCTCAATTGTTCGATGTCTCACATGTTACAAAGAGGTTTGCAAAATCTCAAGTGTATCTCTTCATCTCAACAACAGTTCCTCTAGCATCAAGGCTGGCGACACAATCATCTTTGTAATATCCATTCTTCATAGCCTTTGGATCCCAACATTTCTCAAATCCAAACAAAAGGCTAACAGCCTCAAAGTATGGCATTGATTGTATTCATTTTTCCACCACCAAAAAAAAAGAGAGGAAAAAACAAAAAGAAAGAAAGAAAGAAAGAAAAGAAAAGAAAAGAAAAGAAAAAGAAAAACACACACACAATCACAACACCGCACCTAGGGGTCCTCAAATTAGGTATGTCCAGTGACCTTGGTCGGCTAGCTCCGTCCTTAATCCCCTAGCCCTTTGTACCTCCCCCACAATTGTTCAGGGCACATCAAGGGCAGGACATACCTCGGGATCTCGCCTCGCCTATGGTTAGACCTGTCACCCTGAACCACTTGCACAATTCTTTTGCACTCATCTCAATGCCCTTACAATCAACAGTGGTAAGCAAAGCATGAAAGACACTGGAAAAGTACACCATACTTTTCAAGCACTACGAGTAGCCACTAGCTACCAAAAGCTAAGATATCACAGAGCTTAATTGTGCTGCATTGCCTTGACAAAACCATAATGATGTCTCAAGCAATCTTCAAGTGTACTCCCCATCTTCATCGACAAATTTTTCTATCAACTGAGCCCTTGCTTCATTGACCCATTGCTATACAAGGAACCAGGTCGACAGTCTTCTAACTAAGTAATATCTAAGTATACACAAGCACTCACATAATATCTGCACCGAAGTATATACACAGTTTGGGTCCTCAAGTGTAGGACAATACTCTCAGCTTTCTTAGAGTTTGACCTGTCTCCCAAACTAATTGCACTATCTCTTGTGCACAATAGAGAAGACTAGCACTACCATTAGGGAGAGACCACATGAGAGGTTTTCACTTGCAGGTGTTGAAGACCAACGAAAGTGTCGTTCGCTCTTCATCAACACCCAACTCTGAATGCTTATCCCTTACCATCTGACAAGTCCGCAAAGAATCGTCTTGTGCAGAATCCCCAATGAACCAACACTTGTGCTAGCCATCAATGCAATCGCTAACACAGAATAGCCCTACCACCAACTCCAACAACCTTCCACCAGCCACCTTGGCCAAAACAAGCCCCCAGGACCTTCTGCCACAACACCACCAACACTCCTCCATGGAAACCACAAGCGTCCTTGTCACCCACGTCTTCAGTGCATGCTACAGCCTGCTACCTATGACGGTGAGTGCCATGGGACTGGCACTCATCTAGGAGGGGGATAATGTTAACCCTCAAACGAACAAAGGTGAAAAATCCGAAAAAGCTAAAGCAGAAGACAAAGACAAAGGCCAAGGCAAAGATAAATGGAAGACAAAGACGCACAAGGAGAAGAGTCCTAAATAAGGGAGAAAGGTGCACAAGGAAAAGCGCAAGTCAAAACTTTTGTAAAAGAGCGCAAGCACATCATGGTTTAATTCAAGGAGCGTCGGGCTCTCACCCGTGCAATTTGTAAATATAGACAGGTGGTGGAAAGGAATCTAGGAAGATAGAATGATAATGGGAAAAAGGGCCTAGGCTACGGCCGGCCATGTAAAAAAGGGGAAAAGGGGATGACCGCCCAAAAGGGATTTAGGGTTTTGTATATAAAGTTGAAAAGTGAATGAGAAGCTCATTCTTGTGTGTGGCCAAAAGTAGCTCTCCTCTTCTTCTTCTTCTTCTTCTTGCTCTTGCTTGCTTGAGCTTGTGCTTGAGAGAGGGAGTGTGAGAGTGTGAGGGAGTGAGTGTGTGAGGGTGAGGGACCAAGGAGGGGAAGCTCTCCATCTTCTCCTCTCTTCTTCTCTTCTCTTCTCTTCTCTTGTCTTGCTCGCGGCGATGGAGCTTGGAGCTTGGAGTGGGAGGATCGAGCTTGCTAAGCTTGCACTTGGATCGTGGAGCTACCAAAGTACGCAGGAGAGGAGGTAACTCGAACGGCACAGAGGTAAGCTCACTACACCCGTAGGTATGGATGGCGTGTCGGTTATGTGAGAGGTAGCCATTAGTGCTCGGCTTGGAACGCTTGAACAATAAGCGGTCTGTGGGTCTTGGCGGTTGAGTGAAAGCTCCCACAATAAGCAAACCCTAGAGCAAGCTCCATGATTTGTTTCTCTGCCTATACCCATTATATCTACATCCAACCTCTTGTGTAACATCTCACAATCCATGTACTTATTCCATTCTTCCTACTTCTTCTACCCCCTTCCTCTCCTTCTCCATACCTTGCAAGATGATGATGGCCACTCAACTTCCTTATCTTTGCATTATCCCCCTCTGCACACATTGCAAGCTAGGCAATTCCTGATGGGTTATCTCTTTATTTATAAAAGAAAAAAATTCATTAATGTTTAACCTTCAAAATTTTAAGAAAAAATATGTTCACATGCTCTTATCAACTAAGAGCCTTTCTCCCTCACACAAGAAACATAATAGCTCTATTAGAATAGTTTTTTTCCTTTGACAAATAAAACCACTTTCCTTTCCTTTTGTATGAAGTATACACACATGAAACCAAGTGGATCTCTTCAAGTTAAATATGAAACTTTTGTGGGTTAAATTTCCATGGTCTTTTCCATGGAGAAGTAGACAATGTGCTTCAAGATGGTGGTTCACATTTCCTTCTTTGTTCAAGATTGTGAGCATGCTTGTGTTCCTTTGGAGAGTGTTTTGCCTTACTCTTTTCAAAGTGAAAGCAGAAGATTTTAAAAGTGTTTGTGTGAAGAAGAAGCTGAAGCTGATGTAAAAGTGAAGTGCAAAGAAGTAGGGTGTCTTTGGACGGGTACCAATTGAGGTGGTCCAATGTGAAGTGAAGTGGATTTGCAGTTCTTCATCAATATGATGCGCTTATTCCAAGGCAAAGTTTCTTTTCAAAGTGTTCACGAGAGCTCACAAGATTGGAGGAGGAATGATAACCCTAAATCTGTGTAAGAAAAAGGCATAACATGTGGTCTAAATAGATAAAAATCCAAGTATTTTGCCTTTGTAATTCCTCTATCATTGTTAAATTTTTTGTGATTTTCCATGGTATTTTAGTGGGTCTACATTGTAAAGCCATGAGCATTTAAAAATTGGTGTGTGTTTCTTCCAAAAGTTTAAAGGTTATAGAAGGTCTCAATTTTCATATTTTAAAAATCGGTGTGTGTTTCTTCCAAAAGTTTAAAGGTTATAGAAGGTCTCAATTTTCATATTTTATAGGCCTTCTCTCTAAGGTTCATGTAAAACAAACTTTCAAGAAATATAAAAAGGTGGGATTGGGAGTCATGTGATTTTGGGGGAAAAGGTGGTTGAGAGAGGTGGTTGTAACCTCCTTCTTTTGTTCCCTTTATTGTCCCTTATTGCACTACACATATCCATTTCTCTCTCTCTCATTTGGCACAACTCTTGCTTTTCCTCTCTTGTGCTTTCTTGATTTACCTCTTGCATGGAAGAAAAGAGTGAGAGTGAGGATTGTGATCATGATAGATCTCTTGTGTGCTAGATTATTATGTGTGTTAGTATGGTTTCTTGGTAAGAGGAAGGGTGTTTCTTGCAGGTTTTTGGGGGCATGGGCATTGTAGATGCCACTGTGGGGGCTGCTCTGTTGGAAGATTCGGTGCTGTCCTTGGGCTTCTTAGATGTTCACTCACTAGGGTGCATGACAAGACATGTGCTATAATAAGTGAAATTCTTGCACAAGCCTCCAGGGGGCTATAACTTAAGCTTTGGATGTTCGTGCTTAACATTTCTTGAGCCCTGTGGAGGTTTTGGGTCGCTCTAGATGTAATGACACTATCCACTTTGCCTAGTTCTTCACCAAATATATAGATTATATAGTTATATATCTAGTTCTTCAATAATCTTATAGATTACATGTTATCTACTTTTTTCTAGTGGACACATAGAGAAAGCATACTTGAGATTGATAGGTTGTAAGCCATGTAAAGTCTATGTCACCCCTTTTTACTACCATTATAAATCTACACCTCCTCTCTCCTTGCTAATACCAAGTCCTATTCCAATAAATTTTTAAAAAAGAATTACAAATCATAAATTGTTATTGTGTAGCCTCTATCCTGACTCCTTTTTCTCCCCCTCCTTCACATGATAGCCCCTAGTCACCATAAGACTAACTATGCTTCAATAAATCATTGGCTAGTAATTGATAAATACCATGGTATTAAAAACTCATTACATAAAATGATACTACCATCCATCCATAACCAATAAGGAAAAATTCTAGTGCAACATGTTCTTAGAAAGATAAAATACAGTCACAGAGTCAAGGGAGGCTAGCTTACCGATGTGGTCATAGAATCAATTGGCTTTGACCAAACGTAGCTAGGATTTAGAGCTTTGTAGAGATGGAAGTGCCTATGTCATTGTAGGAAAATATACTAACAATGGCACTATGAACATAAACTGTCATTTTCAATTTAATAGAAAGCATATCACAATGAGGGATTCAACCATTTTTACAAAGAGGTCCAATTCATGGCTCAAATGCTACATCTACCTTTGGATTGTGTGGGGAGAAAATGAGCTACAAGTTATGGTACATGTAAAGTGGTGAAATTTTTTAATGGCATAATTAAAAATTTTCAATTTTTTGGAATAGAACCAAGTACATGTTGCTCTCTAGTCTTGTCAAGTGAATGTAGAGAAAAACACACGACATGTAATAGAAGCTCAAGCTCAACAAGCAACAAATTCATGAGAAGATTTGAGAGTATAGAAATACTTAAGACACCAAAACGCTTAGGATCCTCAACTCTCCTCAAAGGCATGCAAGAAAAAAACCATAAACATCAAGGCCCCAAACTCTTTATACAAGATGTACCTTGACTCTCACATCAAAGAACTCTCAACTTCCTCAAAAGAAGAAGTGAATCACTTACTCCAAAAGTTCCAATCCCCATCATAATTATGGTTCATCATTAACATTTTACTCCATCAAGGCTCACGCTTCAATTGTATCTTGGCTCAACATTAGTTTTCAACAATATGAGGAGCCAAAGTTGCTACCATTATTAGCCTTCCAAATATTTAATAATTTCCATTCATTCTTATAATATTCAAGGCCTCATTTGTACGTCACTCTATAGATATTTTTTTAAAAGATTAAAAAATAAATTTGCACCCATGGGCACTAGAGTAAACTAAGGGGTCCTCAAGTTAGGTACATTCAATAACCTTGATTGGCTAGCTCTATCTCTAACCCCCTAGCCTTTCTTCTAATTCCTCCACATTCATTCAAGGTCCATCAAGGGCAACACACACCTAGGGAGCTTGAATTTCCTAATGTCTCCATGAGTCTTTTCCCTCTACTTTCATTCACCTTGATGTCATAAACTCAACCACAAAAGCAAGGAGTGAAAGGCACTTATGAAAGAAATCAAACTCACCAATTGCCTTATATAGTTGCAGCCATTAAAGACCCTATCCTTGAAAATCACTTAGCTTAGGCACACAACATTGTTGTGTCCAACCTACTAACAAAGTCTCCTTATAATCTTCTTCGAACATCTTTTTGTCACCAATGATAATTCTTTCCACATTTATCCAACAAGATTCCTTACTTTGTTGACTTCATTATTAAGAAAAAGAGCTATATTCTAGCTAGGCAATCACTTGAATATATGCACATGCACTCATGTAATAGCTATAGTATAACCTATGTATTGTTTTGGTCCTCAAGTGTGGGATAATATTGTAGGCATACTTGGAGTTTGACTTATATCCCAAACCAATAATATATGTCCTATGCATTGAAAGAAGACTATCACTCCCCTTGGGAAGTGAATGCACATGAGGTTTTCCATTGTAGGTATAGAAGATTGTGAAGGCTCTTACCCCATCACCTATCCCTCAACAATGACTTCTTCATCTTCTATGATGATCTACAACCCAATCCCATTGCCATTAAAGCTCATTTTTCAAAGGAATTGTTAGTTAAAGATACCATCAACAATGATAAGCTCTTTAATAGCTTTGTCACCAACCACCACTTCAACCATCAATTACTAATAACCAAGCAAAATTTCTAATCAAAGAATACCACTACTCTTTCAACACCAACATTTTGATGTCCTAAGCATTCCAAACATATGATGCAAGATAAAGTATAATATTTCCCATGCCATGAATGCCATGGGATTGATTCTCATCTAAGAGGAGGGTAATGTTAACCTTAAATGAAGAATGATACAAAAGTTATCCTAAGTCAAGGCATCAAAAGTAAAGATACACAAATCAAAGTGGTAGAATTATTTTGAAAATGATTTATGTTGTATTATATTTTAATTATGTGAGAGTTAGGCTCAGTCTCATGCAAATTGTAAAATATGTTGAAGTTAATTAGAACTACAATTATGTGAGTTATGAGTACAAATCTTCCATTCGCTTTAGGTAGGGATGGTTCAATCAACATAAGGTATATGCATATATTAAAAAGTACCAATCTAATGCTTAAAAGTGGGTATTATTTCCAAGATTATAATAGGAAACCCTAGATTTAACCCTCTGTATAAAAGCTAAAAAGTAAATAGAGGAGCTCATTCTTATGTGTCAAATTTGAGTACAATCCTTCTCCTTCCTTCAATCTTATCTTATTGTGGACATTGTTGAGAGTTGAATATATTAAAAAGGATCAATCTAGTGCCTAAAAAGTGGGTATGATTCCCAAAGCTTATGGTAGGAAACACTACATCTAACCCTCTATATAAAGCCAAAAAGTGAATAAAGGAACTCATTCTTATGTGTGCAGCTTTAAGTACAACCCTTTTCCTCACTTTCATCTTGCTTATTGTGGACCTTGTTAGATTGTATTATATTAAATTAGTCATTGTCATTTACAACATGCAACTGTAATGTATTACAATTATTTCAATTGTATTATTAGTTCATAATCATATGAGAGCTTAGCTTTTCGTTGTGAAAATGGTAAAATATCTCAGAGTTAGAAATACCCACAATGATGTCAGGTTATGGGCACAAACATTCTATTTACTTTAGATAGAGATGATCCAATCAATATAAGGTGTATGCATATATTCAAAAGGATCAATCTAGTGCTTAAAAAGTGGGTATCATTCCAAGCTTATGGTAGGAAACCCTAAATCTAATCCTTTGTATAAAAGCCAAAATTTGTTGAAAGGACCTCATTCTTATGTGTGCAACTTTGAGGACAACTCTTCTCCTTGCTTCCATCTTTTCTTATTGTGGACCTTGTTGAGAGTGAGGAGGAGTGAGAAAGTGAGAGTAAAGGACTTCGATAGTGAAACTCTTCTCTCTTTTTGCTTTCTTTTCTTCTTTCACCTCTTCTTCCATAGCTTGGAGAGTGGAGGTAGAGTGTGAGGTTAGGAATACCACTATTACTTTTTCTCTATGTTTTCTCTATTCATTGGAGCACTTAGAGATACCAATGATTATGATGGAGTAGCAAGAGTAGATCAAGGGTAACCTTTAAAGGCATTCGGACTACAATGTGCAAAGTTGAGAATGTAAGTCCTCATTGACATGATTTAGTGGCCCATTAGGAGACATTCCTAAGTGATGCCACCTAGCACTCCTTAGAATGACATGGGGTTTATTGCCTAGGTCCAATTGAGTCCACATGACAATGGAAGCTTTGTCCTAACCTAGTGGGATCAAAAAATTGAGTTCCTAGAGTAGCCAAGGTCACCTTTCAACTTACTAGTGTTGGCCTTCAAGTATCCACTTTAAGCAATATCACTTGAAACAAAGTGAACTCATATTTTACTTGGTTCAAAGTGAGTAAGAAATGAGGGGGAGTGCAATATGTCAATCCCTCTACACATGAGACATAGTCTCACTCCGATCCCCTAAAATTATCAAGAATCACATGGTAGGGGGATTTGTTACCTTGTGATAGTTATGTAAGTCAAAGTTTCTACTGTCCTCTTGAACATAGTAGGCTCTTCTATCTTATCCCCAACATTAAGACTCAACTTCACATTTTAATCCAATGGCATTGAAATAGGCTTACACACTAGCGTACCATACTTGGATAACATATCCAAGCTATAATGCCTTTGGGATAGCCATCTATCATCGTTACATCTGATCTACTCTATCTCAAACTTCTTCTTCAAAAAGTAAACTTCAGCAATCCCACTATCAACACTATTAGTAGTTGTAACAATCAAGTCATCCACATAGATGACTATGATGACCAAGCCTTCATTGCCCTTTCTCACATAAAGTGAGTGGTCGACATCAGAAACATAAAATCCAATGTTGCCAAGATATTGTCCAATCTTGTCAGACCATGCTCTAGGTTCTTGCTTTAGCCCATAGAGCACTTTCTTTAACTTGCACACATATGTGGGATGCTCTAAATCCTTATAACCTAATGCCGACTCCATATACACCTCTTCTTGCAATTCACTATCCAAGAAGGCATTCTACATAACCTTTAAAACCAAATCTTTTAAGAGGGTATCTGAACGTACTAGAATTGCATACCACTAGATTACTTAGTGGAACCTTTACATTACCATGTGCTCTTTATACACCTAGTGTCCCAATTGAAGGAATACCAAGCTTATCATCCAAACTCTCTGAACCACTAGAATCTCCATCAAACCCCAAATGACTAGTAGATGCATCATTACCATCTAACACTTTCTTCTTGCCTTTTTCTTTATCTCCAACACTAGTATATACACCTAAAGGTGTGGGATTGCTCCCTAGTCTCCCAAACCTAGGGCTAACTATAGATGTAGTACAAGATGATGTTTCTAGTCCACTAAGGCTCAGTGATTCTTGCTTTTCTTTTTGCACATAATTATCATGATCAACATCATCATCCAATGCATCACTACACTATTCACCACTTCTTTTAGATGATTCACCCTACATTTTGATCTCTTTAGTGATCATGAGAGAGACCAACTCATCAAAAATTGAAAACTGCTTTTGTACATATACCGAAGTGACAAAGGATTTCTAGGCCTTCTCATTATTGAGGCCACCCAAAGTAGATAAAACAAAATTATCACCACATCAATTATAGCATCAATAGTTGCTAAGGCATATGAAATGCTTCTCACTTTCAAAACATGCTCATTTATAGATATCTTCCCTTCTTCAAGGTATTCAACTCTTGCTTGAGTTGAATCTTCTATGCTTTTGTGTTATTGAAAACATATTCTCAAATATTATCTAAGCTGCAAATGAAGTTTTTGTATTTTTTATATGCCCCAACATAGTGTTATCAATGACTGCAAACATCCAATATATCCACTTTTTGTCTTTTGCATTCCATTCTTTCCATGCCTTTAATTCATCTACAGTCACAAGGTCACCTAGCTTTAGCTCCTTTTCTTCATCTAAAACAAACTTGAAGAGGCCTTTTCCAATAAGGAAATTCATCATACGTAACTTCCACAATGGGTAGTTGATCTTATCTAGCTTCTCAATGATGGGGTTTCCAATCACTGCTCTCTGCCATTATCACAAAATTGATATAAAACAATAAGCAAGTCTTCTGTAACCTTTTACAATAAGTGCATAGCAATATACTAAGCAAGATTTTTCATTGAATACTCAATAGTACATGTAATCTACAAACTTTTTTAATAGATAAAACTTGTGTTTGCTTCCTAGTAAATACCTCAAAACTTACAAATTTAAAATTTGTAACATGTGCACCCACTTTTGGTTGGCATAGCCAAAATTATAGTATCCCTAAAACTATTATCCACAACCTTGCCGGTCTAAAACAAACTTGAAACAACCTCAAATGACCAAAAAAGCCACGATCAACCCTAAAGGGCTTCTCTACAAAATATACAATACTCTGATCACACACCAAATTTCATAGTAAAATATGAGATTTTTGCTCTACTCTGCTTTTGATGCCTCTAGAAGCACTATCCAAGAGAAAGAGTGGAAGAATGGGAGAGATTCCTACTCGTTTCTTGCTTGCTCAAATATTTGCTTCTTCTCCTTCACTTCAACCTTCCAAACTAGCATTTCTCAGTGGCACCACTCTGATACCATGTTATGAATCATGTGGTAGAAGAAGTTGCTTAAGCTACTACGCCAAACACAAACCATACATGTAAGAGAAAGTTCATTCAAAAAAACAAGAAGAGGGATGGAGGCCAATACGTTTTCTTGTTAGTTTCTTCTTCTTCTTTTTTCACACCCAATACAATATACACAAAGTATAGATAAGATACAACATAAAAGAAAGTGACCTTCTAAGTCAAAGAGTGTATAACTGACTAAACTAATCGACTAGCATAATAATTGTGCTAGCTATAGGTAGGTGCAACAAGCTAAATATATACTAGGAAATAAGTCAGTGGTCATGTAAGAATCATAATGACCACTGACTTACTAAGTGTAGATGTGCGGACTCATCTAACTAGGTAGTCCATTATCAATGTCCACACGTGTTGAGCTTGCCATCTCAACATGTGTGTGTGTGTGTGTGTGTGTGTGTGTGTGTGTGTGTGTGTGTGTGTGTGTGTGTGTGTGGCTTGCCCAGTGATTGAGAAATGCTCCATAAACAATAGTGAATAGTAAATTAGTCCTTATGGCATATGGGCTAAAGTTTTTATATCCTATGATGTACTCAATAATTCCCCCTCTCCCATTCACCAAGCGCTCAGTATACTTTTCTCCCTCTGTATTCAATCTTTGTGTGATGATTTTTTGTCAATTTGATTAGAATTGGTGTCTTTCTGATTTATTGACTTGATTTTATGGATCTTTCTTTTTTCATACAAGGTGAAGTATGGGATGTCAACATTGATGCTAGTGACATCAATGATTATGGCAATGGATGATAGAGATGGCATCCTAATGATAATGTAATGTGCCTGGGTCGTGACACGTTTTAGTAGTCCATTGGAATTTGATCTAAAAGACATTTCCTGGCACTCCCACGGAATGTCACACGGTTTATCAGATAGTGATTTCTGAGTTTACTCTGCAATGAAGCGTATTGGCCAACCTTGTTAGGATCAACCTGAATCCTCCTAGGTTTCTAATGGTCAAGTCATTCTATAGCCTTCTAGCATCAGTCTTCAGATGAGTTGATTTACTTTGCGCAGATCATCTAATCTAAGGTGGGCTCATATTGCACTTGGTTCAAAGAGAATGGGAAACGAGAGGGATGCATCGCTCAATGTCTCTACCCGTAGAGTAAAGTCCCATTCCGATCTTTTAAAATGATATGAGCCAGGGTTCTACCCTACATTAACTAAGGCCAATATGTCATCGTGGTTGAATGTTAAGAAGCTTCCTGGTTCTTTGGGACCACCCTACCGTAGGACGAGCCCGGTCCACCCGCTTCCCTTGATAGCTTTAGTTTTCTACTTAAATATGGGCACATTAGTGGCAACACATTCAAGCAGCTTCCTTAATTAACATGTTCGTCACATGTTCCTTTATGTAATTTATGCACCGACACGAAAACAGTTCAGGAAAATTTCTTGAAAAGTAAACTCTATATTAAAATTTTAAGTGAGATATAAATCATGCCCATAGGACGATTCCCGCAATCCGTAAGGATGCGTATTATTGTCCTCCAAGTTTTTGCCCTTGCATTAGTAACAGGGCCTCGAGAATCCATCTCGAGTCACGTAGACCATTTGAGTAGGGCCCGGAGGCAAAGTATTTATAGCCAGAGCCCCCATTGGCATCCAAGCGTCCTCCTAGGTTCAAACTAATCCATGGAGAGACTTCTCATGGCAGGTTTGGTCCATATTCCCTTCACGGTTATTTAGAACCCCCTTGGATAGGATTGTTGGCCAGCTGGGGGTGGCTTAGGTGCACCCCTCTATGAATTCAACCTGTTCATTATACTAGTTTCTTATGAGAGCTTGGGTCAAACAATCCTTTCACAAACAGTGTTCCTAAAATTACAGGCACAAACAATAATGTGGGTGAGTGCTAAAAACACCTGCTAAGGTGGAGTTCCTTCTTGAACACTTCGCATTCAACCTTCAAATTTTTCTTGCCTTGGTATCAAGTGCAATGGCCCTCTGTGGGGGTAGGGAATACCCTTGTTCCGTCCCTCATTATTATGTGATAAGAACAAGAATTTATGCAATTGGTCTTACATCTAATGAGCAACACACATTAGTTTTCGGTTTGTAAATTTTTCCCAGGTTCTATAGCACATGGGTTCGGTTTTCAGCAAGATCTTAGATAATCCAAACTAAGATCCTCAAGGACTGTTTGAGGGTGCCTTCACCCTCTTGAGATTCTAATACAAATTTTCAATTCCGCTCCAACTTCTGTTAAGTTTTTCTTTCCTCTAGGGTTCCATGATGGAAATCTTCTACTCAATCCTCTTGCAAGGGTAAGGGTAACCTAGTTCATTTTAGTTAGCTCTTGTCCTATTGCAAGATTTAGGTATGATTTTTGTCTAGTGAAGAGGGTCCTTCCCTTAACGTTTGATGCATCAATTTAAATGGTATCATGCCCAAAAAGTTTATCTAGAGGAATTATTGAATCTAGTAATGGTTGATGACAAGGTTTGATCTTCTCGCTAATGTTGGTTCGACTAAAACTAACTCTGCTTTGTAACATTTTTCAATCTACCTTGTGCTTGAATTCTTAGTTTATTATTGTCGAAAGAACGTCTTGGCAAATTTTTCCTCTACAAGCCAACTTTAGTACAATTTACAATGAAGACCATGTTCTATGCATAGTACAATCAAAATTATATCTATGATATTGAGAAAATCAGGATGCAAGTTTTAACACCTTCGAGAGCAAATGCTCTCCATGTAATGTGCATTCCTTCATGATTAATATGGAGATGCAAGCTATCCCTTGTAACCACACCTTGAGATGCCATCCCTTACAATAAATCAATTTTAGAATTCTTCTAAAGAGGCATCTTACAACCAAAAGGTATTGGCACATACACCTAGGAGTGCAACTTCATGAGTTGAAGACGAAGATTTTTAACTATTTCCATGAGTTACTTAACACATATGTCTATTCTTCATGTGTGGCTTTAAGCAAGCGTAGCTAGTTGTGTGATTTTATGAGTGAGAATGGCCTATGAATTACAGGAAGCTCTTCTATCGACATAACTTTAATTTTCATGCTCTAATTTATTCAATTCCATCCAATAAAACATGATCATTTCAATGGACCATTTTAAAATTTAAGACCATTTCGATGCAAGGAAGTATGATTTTTTAAAGTCAAATCTATTTCCTTTATCTACTATTTGCTACATAGCAATAATTATCGATAGCACTTTATTGTTCAAGGGTGTATTATCTACACCCAAACCTGAGTTGTTGTTTGTCGTACGTGCTGGTAACTCCATTGAGGTTTGTGGGTTTTCCATTGGCGCAATGCAATTTTTGCTTGGGGGCCATCCAAAAACTCAAACAAACTCTGACCAAGGTAACTTGAATCCGCTCCTTACGTGTGCATCCTTGGTGGATGGTTTACTCCTTACGAGAGAACTATTGTGTGGAAACCCCTCTCAAGGGGGGTTTGGAAACCACTAGAAGTTTCTCTCTCTCTCTCTCTCTCTCTCTCTCTCTCTCTCTCTCTCTCTCTCTCTCTCTCTCTCTCTCTCTCTCTCTCTCTCTCTCTCTCTCTCTCTCTCTCTCTCTCTGTGTTTTAGTAGGGGAGAGAGGTGGTATCCATTCGTTCCAAGGAGGGGGGGTTTATAGGGAGGAGGAGGGGTATTATGGGGGGACATGATGTTCACATCAAGGATTCGCTCAGGTTGAAGCTCAAGGACTCCTTGGCTTGGCATTACAATTTGTTGATCATATAATATAAGAGAAAATTTGGGTACATAAGCTTTTAGTAGACTAACATGAAAGACTTTGTGAATCTTCAAGTGATCGAGAAGTTGTGACTTGTAAGCGTTGGTCCCTAGGCACTTAAGTACCTTCTAAGGTCCAAAGTATCTTGGCTTAGCTTTTTGAATTCACCCAATGATAGTGAGCTCTTCTTTGGATGGACATGAAGAAATACCATGTCCCATTCTTTGAAGATTCGATATTGTCTTTAAAGGTCCGTGTAGACTTAGGATGATCCTTGGAAGCTTGGATATCTTGTTTTATAGCTTTAATTTGCTTGTCCATTTTTTGAAGCATCTTCTTAGGCTTCTATCCTCGGTGTTAGATTGGAGAAGTTAAGCAAAGTAGACATTCTTGTCCATACAAGGCATGGAATGGAGTCATCTTAATGCTTTGGTGGTAAGAGGCATTATAGGTAAATTTCACTAAGGATAGATATTACATCTACTACTTAGGTTCAATATGCCCTTAGAATATCCTCTATGATTTGATTGATTTCTCTATTTGGCCATCCCATTGTGGGTGATATGTTGTACTAAAGCATAGCTATGCACCGATAGCTTCAAATAAGCTTTTTCAAAATCGACAAGTAAAGAGAGATTCTTGATCACTAATTATTATTCTTTGAAACTATGAAGTCTAAATATTTCCTTGACAAACAACCTTGCAATATTGGAAGCCTTGTAGTTTGTCTTCACTTGATTAAGGTGAGAAATCTTTGTTAGCAGGTCTACAATCATCATGACAGAGTTGTTGTAACGTGCCTGCCTATTGGCTGCCCATGCACGTTTTTAGTAGTCCATCGAGAGACGAGTCTTAGCAACGCCGCATGGCACTCCCATGGAATGTCACGTTTTTAGTAGTCCATCGAGAGACGAGTCTTAGCGACGCCGCGTGGCACTCCCATGGAATGTCACGGGGTTTGTCACCTAGGGTTTCTTGAGTCCGCCTCACAACGGAACGTCCACGGTTGAACCCACTAGGATCGACCTGAAATTTAGGTTCCTAGTAGACAAGGTCTTCTAACAGCATTCTAGCGTTGGGTCCTAGACATTCTACTTTACGCAGAGATGCCCAAGCTGAAGCAAATCCATGCCGCACTTGGTTCAAAGAGAATGGGAAACGAGAGGGATGCGCCACTCAACCTCTCTACCTATAGGGCATAGTCCCATTCCGGCCCCCTAAAATGACATGAATCGGGTTCTAACCAAACCATACCTAAAGGTCAAATGACAGTAAAACCTTGTGAGAAGCCTCCCAGTTCTCTAAGACCACCCAGCCGTAGGACAAACCGTCGGGGTTCTGCCCACCCACTTCCCTTGATACCTTTAGTTTTCTAATTAGGTCCTATCACATTTATGTATGACATTCACAATCAGCTTTCTTAACTAAGCCTTTTAGGGAACATGGTTCATTCATGTAATTTACAGCACATTCACGAAAACAAAACAAGCAATCCTTTTTACAAACAAGTTTCTTAACTTATCTTGAAGTTAATCTTTGTCTCCCGCCCATACAGGAGAATTATGTATCCCTTCTGTCCAACAACAGAAGTACCCGGTCCAAATCACATGGCACCAAAATTTCCATCCTTTATCTAGAATAGGATCTTCCAACGCCCTAGACGTTGGGCTCATGGCGGCCTATGATTCCATTCCAGTCTAGGCAAGGGGTGTCCAGAGCTCCATTGACCCCAAGCGACCTAGGAGTGAGATACAACTTCTGTGGTTGGCCTTTTCGCCACTCAACCTTCGGCACGTGAATTGAGTAGTGCCCTCTCGGGGTAATCCACGGTGCAATCTTGGAGATGATCCACCCATGCAAAATATCCTTCCTTAATTAATCCAATTAATAATCAAGCATAATTAAGGCAATCAGCCTAATATCATCTTCCAGTGAAACATTCCTTTATTTCCCATGGCTATTTGTCATTACTAGCCTTTGCCATGCTTTTACCATCAAACACAAGCACTTTGAATATTTATCCAAATCACAATGCAACAATCAGTTGATTGTAAAAAGTATTTAGGGTGTTGTTCAATCAACCAACAAAACTAATTGTATTTTTCCCAAACAATACAAGAATAGACGTGACAATAATTCCACCACATATTCGCTCTCCCCCTTGGGATCAAAGAGCAATTCTGTGCAAAATTTTCTTCATACTTGTATTCACAATTCCTAATGTTATTCCTTTTTACGATTATGCTATTCATAACCCTTGACCAATTGCTCTATCAACAAATAAGCCATATGCAACTAAGTGCAATTAACTTCCCTTGATACATGCACTTTGCGAACTCGATCTTTCGAATTTGTGAGAAGAGGCCTATCCCTTCCCATGACCTATTCTCATACATCATAGTATGGAGTCTAATGTATATTGTGCGAGAATCAAAGCAATCATCTATCAATTTAGAAATACATTACTTACAACTGGAATCGTGGTTGGATTGGTAATGATGCCCTTGCCCGAGGCTTCGTTGCTTATTGAGGAATTGCCATCTGCGCGTAATATTTTCTGCTTGGGGGCCATGGCCTTCTTCTCTTTTAAATGTGACTTGCACAAGACTTCAATAGCCACTTGCTCGAGAGGAGAAAAATTGGGGAAAATCGGCTTATGGGTTAGGGGATGAGCTCGAGGAAAAGAAAAGAGAGAATGTGTGTGGCCACCCTCTAAGGAGGGGGGAAGGGAGGAAGAACTCTCTCTCTCTCTCTCTCTCTCTCTCTCTCTCTCTCTCTCTCTCTCTCTCTCTCTCTCTCTCTCTCTCTCTCTCTCTCTCTCTCTCTCTCTCTCTCTCTCTCTCTCTCTCTCTCTCTCTCTTATACAGCCTCTTGGGGTTTCCTTGTGCTTCCTTGTACCTCCCCATGCCTCATATTTATAATGAATTAAAGAAGAGGGGATATGGCTGAGAACAAGAGTTCTTGGTGGAGGGACTCTTGGAAAAATCAATGATCTAATGCTTAACTCATAAATTAGTGATCTCCAAAGCTAACTAAAACATCACTTGTCTTTTCTTTTAAATGACATCCAATTTTAGAAATCTCCATATCTTTTTAGGATAATATCTAAAATATACTAGTCTTATCCAAAATTCTAATATTTTTGGGCCATCCATACTATACAATTAACATTAGTGATTAATATGGCTCATAACTCTCGTTCACGTTGTAACTTTTGTGAAGGGTGGCTATGGTCCTTGTTAATCTAAGGAAAATATCGGATTTACGATTCTTGATTTTTTTAATAAAATATTTTTAATTAAATAAAAATTGTTAGTTATTAATGTTAGTTATTTTTTACCTTAGTTAGTCTTTAGTTAATAACCTTACTAACTTATTAATTGACTAACTAACTTTCGAACTAACCAACTAATTTTTAATTGCGTGGAGATATTACAGTTGTATCCTCCTTAAATTGAAGGCAACCCTACTAGAAATTGATGCTAATGAGTTTTCACTTTAATTGAGAGATATCAAGAGGTTGAACTTGGTATTTTAACATGCTCCACTTTCACTCTTTGGCAACTTAAGCATTTTGTGACATAGTCTAGTACATCAGCCCTTAATTTTCCATGTCTTAAAAATGGATAATCATACACTTCTTAGAGTATTTTCTTCTTTAGATTATATTTGATGGTAGATAAAGAATGACATGCAATTGCTTGGGACTCAAAGTCGAGAAGTTTGCACCTTTGAAGAAGACTAAGATGGATTGGATGGCAATTGGGGAAGGTTCTAATTTAGTCGATACGTTTCCATAGCCAAGTTTAACCAATGAGAAGAGATTGATGAGTTGTGCAATGACAATAAATAACATGTTAAAAAATAATTAGACAAGCATACAATTTTCTCAAATATGTATAATGTAGACTCAGCCAAGGGTTGTAGGGAGAATGGATGGTGTGTGATATATACCGATCCCTTTAATATTTCAATTATACATATTTAAAAAAAGTATATAAATGAAATTAACAAAGATACTCATTATTTTAAATGAAACAACAAGATTAGTATTATATTCCAAACTAATAGTGTCCAAACATGAGTAAGATCATACTTGAGTTAGGTGTCTCTAGTTTGAAAAGCTCATGCTTCAAGGGCTCCACCAATGTGTGGCCCTTCACAGTTGCATTTAGAGCTAATACCAACTCTATCCTTTTCCCTGCAGCATGTGAAACACCTCTCCAAAACCTACATGAGCCCTCATTAGCATCCACTTCTTGTGCCACCTTTTGTAAAAACAAACCCACCACTCTCCAAATCTTCCAAAAGGCTCATTCAAAAAGCTGGCAAGAGAGTGGCTCTTAACATCATGTGGGTCATTGCACAGCTGTCTATCCTTGCATTGATATCAAAATAGAGGGTTGGCAAGCACTCTTCTTGGGCTACAAGTTTTTGTTTTAGTAGGATTTAGGAGAGGCGGAGGTAATTACAAGTGGTAAGGAAAGCGGGGTCAAGATATGATGTGAACTCGTCCAAGAAGTGAGTGATGGAGGATCGAAGGTCTTGTGCCCCAAAGGTCAAAGGCATTCTTCAAGGTTGGCAGCATTAACATTGTAGATCAAAGGAAAGTCGTACCTATCATGCAATTCCCAATCAATATCTACACTGTGGCACCTTAGGTAAGCCATGTGGGTGGGATCATCCATTTCATATGGTAGCATATCACAAAAAGCCATCCATACCTCAAAATTGTTATCCCAGATCTTTCGGTGCCATTTAGGTTGGGATTCATAGACTTTGACTTTTCTTGGCTCGTCCATGACCTTATTCTCCCAGTATTTGTAGGCTCTCTTCTCCATAATGTGGGATTTGCAACCCTCTCGTCTAGCCACCACCTTCAAGAGCTGGATGGCTCCTTCAAACACTTGAGGAGACAGGACTCGATTCAGGGCAGAAGGGTAGAAGAATTGAAATTCAAATGGCCTACAATAGTTCCCTTACTACTCCCAATGGTTCAATTCCCATGCTTAATTGATAGGTAGTTGTTCCTCAATTCGCAACATCTTGACATTGGGCACTTCTTGTGGTCTAACATTAAACTTCCTCCTCGTGAGTTCAGCCAACTCCCTGCATTTCCTTTTGGCCTTGATCATTCTTTTTTTGATGGCAATATCTTCTTCTTCTTGCCCTTCTACTTCTGATGGAGGTGTGGGCAAGCTTTGTTCACTAGGCTGTCCCTCGATGTCACCAAGTTACTCAAAATTGGGGCCTTCTTTCCTTGGTGGTTCTACTTGGGCCATTGTGGTTGACTACTCTCAGTGCTCTTGCTCTCCAATTCCAAGCTACTCTAACTCTTTCCCCCTCAAGAGCCCTCCTCACATCACAAGTTACCTTTGTTGCATCAAGCTTGGTGAATCTAGGGGTGTGCTCTTGGAGCCCATACCTTATGGCTCTCCTTGAGATCTCGAGCTTCCTCTTTAGCCCTTCCATAGAGTCCTCATCTCCAGCCTAAGTTGTTGAAATATCAAAGTTAGAGAAAGAGAGTGTGCACAAGAGGGAGAGAGAGAGAGCTCAAGTACAAGAAGAAAATCTTTCTTAATGAGTTGTTCACAAGTACAACTAGTGCACTCTCCTCTACTTTGAGAGTGACATTTAGGCTATTTAAATAACCTCTCGATGGCTAGGGTTAGGGTTTTCTCCTGCCCTCCAGTTCATTCACACCTAGCTACCCTTATCCACCCTTGCATACATAGGGTTCACATGTCTATCTCTCAACACCCCCTCTAGTGCTAGAGTGGCATTGGACTATAAGACATGTTAATTCCCCCTCTCAAACAAAGTGGGATGCCTTTATAAATCAAGCTACAAGGGTGCTTATAAGTAGAGGATTTGTAGATTTAGAAAACTCGATCACCAGGTGGGTTGGAGACAAAGTTGGCCTCCAATTCTTTTGGTACTTCAAGGATATTTGTTGCACTTCATTTTGTCACTATATTTTTTCCAACAGTTGCTGACAAGATGTCCCTTTTTGTTTTGTAGAAGGAGCATTTAGTTGATACAATATGAACCAAGAGTTGGTCACGCACTGTTGAAATGGATGCTTGTGACTAGTGGTGCCTTCTTTCTAATTTCTTTTCTCCTTATCTAAACAAGATTGGATGATGCTTTCCAAGGTTGGATTAGGGATCTTTGTAAGAGTAATTACAAGGGTTGGAAATACCTTCACTATAGCTTTCAAGAGAATTGCAATGGCATCTTCATCATGAATTGAGCTTGAACTGAGGATAGCTATGCCATGAGTCCCTTCATGTGAGAAATGAACTTACCTAAGTCTTCTCCTTCTTTATAATCAAGCTAAAAAGTTGATCTTAAGGAAAATTTTAGAGGTCTTTCCTTTAGCACCATAAAGCTTTTCAAGCTCATCCCATTTCTACTTAGCGATGGAGAGTCGTGATCAATGTGATGGATAGGGATTCATCTAGATGAAGCATGATTATGGCTTAGGCTCTTTCATCATCTTCTACATCAAGTGGGTTTGATGGATCAATAACCTTGGTCCCTTTGATGAAGGGCCAGTAGCCCCATTCCATCATTTTATACGTCACTAGTACCTGCCATGGATGAAAGTATTTTCCATCAAACTTACAAATTTGAGGTCCAACATCAGCATAAGCCATAGCCATGATAGGAAGGTCTTACGGATTGCTCGAGGCAATGGTAGTGTCTAGTCCTTTACACAATAGCCATTAAGTATGAAAGAAAAAGAGATGATTAATACATAGCAAGATCAAATGTGATGTGTTCCAAGATGAGATGAGGGATGAGGACAATGGTCCATGTGTTTATAGCCTACACATGGCCTTACAATGATAGTAAGGCACTTAATGAGTATGCTTAAGATAGAGACTAATATCTTCAAGATTAGGGTAAAACATCTTGCGCATGCTGATTAAAAATAGGATCATGAATATGAGATGTAACATTAGTACTTACAAGCACTCATCTCATAGTATATGTCTGCAAATCGGCTTTCTCACAAGCTTAATGATGTTCACCACGTGTCTTTGAGCCTAAGATGGAGCTTCTAGATCTGATAGAGACTCCACATGACTTAAATCAGTGATTAAAATCATTGTTGATGATTTCAGTAAAAGTGGGAAAATTCAAAAGACCAAGCTTTCAAGTTTTGGCTATGGCTACCACAGCAGGATACCCAGTTAGGGTTTTACTCTGTGTGAGCAATAGGGATAGAATTAGTCCAAACCCTTTTAGGGTTTAAAGGCCCACTTGAGGGTCTACCAATGATCATTTTGTTGAATTATAGTGTTATTCAGTTGTACCACTTATCCTATAAGTTGTTGTATATGAAGTTGATGTGCAGCGATTACATCATGACAATTTTTTATTGTTGCTTGGCAAGTTGTAAATACTTTAAACGCCTTGTCATTGACCTACCTAGTATAACCGAGCAATCCATTTTCACCCTCTCACACATACTTCAGTAAACTTGTGATTCCTAAGAAAGTTGGAGGTCTATTGTTTAAGGGACTCATTGGGTTGATTCCCCCATCAACCCACAAGTCCACATGTTTTGATCCCATTTGCTTGTAAATCTGTAGAGCCTGAGGATTGACACTGGTACACTAGGCTCTTTTGAATAATGGGGCGTATTCAATCTCTACCTCAATATGTAACTCATTCTTTCATGTATTCATTTTACTTATTAATAGAAATGGGGATCCTACTTGGTTATCACAAGAGGTACAGTGGAGATGCACAGAGAGGCACACAAAGGTGCCAAGGGAAAGGAGGGTGTAAGTAATTCACTCTATTAATGAAGGTTTCATAAACACAGAGAAGACGTCACAATAGAGCCATGAGAGAGTATAGATATGGGGGAAAATAGCTCAGAGAGTAGGGATGTCCAAGACTTTTCATATTTTAGAAATTTCTATTTTACCTCCAAAAACATTTTCCAAAAATATGAAATTTGACTAGTTGATTTTTTTAAAATCAAAAGCTAGAATATAATCCCCAAAATATCTTAAAAGGAACTTCTGAATTTTCATTTTCCTTGTTCTCGATTTAAAAATCAATTACCTCGTATCTACTAATTATGTTGCATTGAAAACGAAGCACCACACTCTCATAACTAACTCCTTTTTTAATATAAAATTTGGCTAAAAAAGACTTCTTGAATGAGGAGAGAGAAGGAATCTGAGTATATTTTTGTAGATAATATAAAAAAGGAAAAACAAATTGCAAAAGTGGAGAGAGAAGAGGATTATTTTACTATTCTTCTCTCCTCTTCTCCTTGTTTTAAGGAGGAGGGGGGGCTAAAAGGCCTATTTGTGAGTTCATTGTTTTTCTAATGTTTGAACTAATCCAGCTTCTTGCAGTTCATCACTCCTAGGTGGTCCACGATCACATTTTGTTCTGAAGACTCGGCTTTTGATCCTAAAGACATTGGCTTGCCATGGCGGCTTGGAGTCTACTCATATATGTTCCATCACTCTATTGTTCGTGTCATACTCTATTTTCTCGGCCTCTTCCTCACTTTCCTCATTTGTAGAGTAGCAGTCTTCATACTCATCATCCTTTTGAATCATTACCTTCTACTACTCATCATCTCCTAGGTTTCTATTCTCCGCCCTCTTCTCATCCGTGATGAGTGCCCAATCGTACATTAGGATCAAGTCATGCACTTTGGTCCACTGCCCACTGTGGCTCGTCCATGAGATCCTTGAGGGGTTTGAGATTGGCAACTAGGTTACCCACTAGCTCTCTTGTCAAGTATCCAAGGATCTCCTAGAGCAACTTGTGCTTGTGAGATGGAATGTGGAAAGGGACAAGTATTGGTTGTCTACTAGAGCTCTTGGCCATCATGCAAAGTGGTACTGATGGTGGGGTCTTACCCTTCAGCAGCTGAGGTGTTGTGGCTTTATGGGACTCATTGGTTTTCCCTCCAGCCTACTTATAATCCTCTTCTTCATCTAAGAATGGCATGTCGATGGTGGCTAGCACATGCATCCAATCCCACTCGTCCTCAGGGCAAGGGATATACTTTATTAATGGCCTGTAAGAATTTCTAACTCATGAATTTCCTTTCAAGATAGCGGAGATGGCATCTAGGTCGACCGGCATGGTCTTCCAGGTATCCATCTCGACTCTTATAGCCTCCGATCTATTGCCTAAGAATATGAGACCATTGCCCCAATCTGCTATCACTCATGCATTTTGCATCCAGGGTTGGCCTAGCAAGTTGTTGTAGTCCACTCCCTTCATGACTCTGAAGTTCGTTGAGAACTAGACTCCCACTATCTTTAAGGGCCAGTCTTTCAGTACCCCAAATGGCCTAACTTTCATTCTATTGGCCAATGTGACATTAAACCTTGTGGTCTCCACAAGTGGGTTACCCCAAGCCTGCAGTAGGATTGCATGGCTGAGTACACTGACTCTTGCTCTTGTGTCTATGATCCCCTTTCTTGTGGCGTCCCCTAATGCTATGACAGGTAGGACTTTGTGCATTTCTATGCCTTCCCAAAAAGCATTCACATGTAAGGACTTAGGCATTGAGTTTAGGGTCAAGTTAGGAATTTACATGGCTGCATTATGGTCAGGCAAGTTAGTTGCTCCAAGCTCATTTGGTCTTTCTACCTAGAACACTTGCCATAAGGTTGGATTCTACCTAAGCAGTTCTCCCAAAGGCAAATTCACAGGGGCCAATATCAATGTTGTGAGCAAGTTACCAACTGTTTGCTTTTCGTTAGGCTCTACACTCTTTTGCTAATGATCTTGGGTACTTTGCCTACATGTGGTGTCTACTAGGCTCTATCTATGCAGAGCTACGTGGGTGTGGATGCGTCTCATGATCTCAACTGAGTAGGCGAGACTGGTATGCTCGCGCTAGAGAGCTTCATGATCTTGTCTTTGATAATGGGTTCCACATCCTTTAGCTGTGCTTGGGATTCTCTCGCCCACTCCTCGACCTTATCAACCACTTCTAATTGGTGCCTCGAATTGGGATATTCTCCAATCTTGGCACTTCCCTTTTTCTACTGTCTTAGGAGCAAATGTCTCTACTTCTGTGTCCATGGCTTGCTTTCCCTTTGGTAAACATGGCAGCACTATATCTATCTTAAGCGCAATCTTCATCTTAACCCTCTTTCTCCTTCTTCTATGGCATTTCTTCCCTATTGAAGCTGCATCAAGGTTGCTAGGTCTAGGTAATGAAATACCGGCCTACTTTGCCTCTGCTCGGGTCATAACATCAAGGTTGCTAGGTTTGGGTAATGAAATACCGGCCTACTTTGCCTATGCTCGGGTCATAAAATTTAGTGGAATTGGCGTGACTTCACCATCAAGTATCTCAACTCTGAATAGCCCCAATGGGAGAGATGGCACAATAACCAAACTACTGGAAGGCATTTGCCTAGGGAACTCGGTGTACAAGTGTGTGATTCCACACTCAAGATATCTCAGGTTAGTCTTGTCTCAATTGACTTGCTCCCTTTGGAGGCATCAAGATGAGATGTATCTTGGGTGACTACAAGTCTAGCATGCAATGGGCTCTTGGTTCTATCCTCCTAGACCTCTACCTCTTCCCCTACCCAATGCCATCACCGACACTAGTCTAAAATCCATCAAGTCAGGATTACCCTCTTCATTGTACAAGATGTAAGGGTTTATATATGCTTCGTCCTCGTTTGGCTCCTCTACATAATGTATTGAAGTGTCGCTCTCAGTGGATAGGTCACGATGGGCCCATGTGGTCTAGGTATCCCTGTAGGGTTGATATCCATCCTAGGGACAATTGGCTTTGAATCATTGGGTGTTGGAAGAGCTAGTGGAGCTCCCCTTTTGAAATGTGGCATTCTATTCCTTAGGTAGTAAGGTTGATTGTATGGCTATGAGTATAGCAATCACCTCAATACTTGGCAATGCATTGCATCATAGCCAAATCTACTACAATTGGCACAGCGTCTGGATCTAGGATCCATGCACTTAGCTAGAAGGTGGTTTCCTTTGTAATGCATGCATTATACATGACGTCGTGCGGGCCTTCTCATCATCTCTTGAAGCCTAGCCAACTCTAGCTTCACGTCTGCCAGTTCCTAGCTCTGGTCGACACCCTTTCCCTTGTCTTAGGTGCTCTGGCTAGATCTTTCACTAAATGGTCATAGCTCTTTTTGAAGTTCTAGAGGTAGTATTGTCTCAGTTTGTGGGTCGTGAGATTCTCTCCTTGAGCAAGTCATCCACTCATATGGCTTCTTTGAAGACCCTAGCTAGCACGTCCCTTTGCAAGTTTGAGTTGCTCACCAAGGCCTTGTAAAGCTCTTTGCTTCAGATTCTGCTTATCAACACGGTGGAGACCGCTTGTTTGCTAGGTCTCTCTACGATAGCTGGGATTCTCTTAAAGAGACTCCACACATGGGTGATGTAGTAGAGTTGCGTCCCTAATCGTGCCTATCACTATTGCTCCCTAAGCAGCTCGACAATTCAAGTCTCTCAGTATTTGATTATTAGTGTCCTTAGCCACTCTTTGATGTCGAGGGGTCTCCTCCTACTAGTGGGTTCATTCAGCTTATCTTATCTACGTGAATTCCATGTTATTTAAAACAATTCTCAATGTTACATGCACTTATATGCTAGTGGGGTGCTTCTCAATGCACATTGTGTGAAATCAGGCTTTCAACTTTTCTGGTGCATGTCAAATGCTTAATGATGCAATGTGCGAATTCAATGAAACAATACAGTGCAACACACACTTTTCCTAATCATTTCATGCAAGTGAGGGCCACTCTAGTTGGTTCATTCTAGCCTCTATGGCATTCTAGACATCTGGTCTGAGGGATAGCAGGTTCAATCAATTAGTCAGGGTCTCTATTGGGACAAGAGGTTGGGAGCCATTGATGGTAGTTGTTTTCTAGACAATTAGGTCGTGATTCATGAGTCTAGTGGCCCTATGAGCCATTATATGTGTCTAGAGGCCTATGAGGGTATCATCTAGCTTAGGCTTAGGCTTCCTACTCTGAGGTGGATTCAATTTTCCAGAATTTGGATTCTGCATAATTTATCCAAGCAATAGTGTCCGAGTGTCTGACTCGAACTATCTGAATCTGAGTGATTCGAGTGAATGGGCGCTCGGCCATCCAAGGCTAAATGTTTGAGCTTTCGAGTGGACTTTTTTCAAAGTCAGAATTTGGTTGTCCAAGGTAGAGGTTAGCTGTCCAAGGAGGTTGAATGTTGTTGTTTGAGTCTGATTCTAGGACTCAATTAGTATGGTTCATCTGAGCAAACCAAGGACTCAAATTGTATGAGCTGTAGCGAGACTTGGACGACTGTGAATCTGTCTGAGCGCAACACTGAAAGTTTCAAATCAATAAAAATCATGATGAATCTTACACGCATCTTGATTAATCTCTCAACTATGATCCTGAAAGCAATTATCCAACACAAAGACACACTCAGAGCTTACATGCGGGGCTCGAAGGTGCAGTGGTGAAGATCACAGCACAAAATGGTTTCTAGCCCTATAGCTCTCTCTCTCTCTCTCTCTCTCTCTCTCTCTCTCTCTCTCTCTCTCTCTCTCTCTCTCTCTCTCTCTCTCTCTCTCTCTCTCTCTCTCTCTCTCTCTCTCTCTCTCTCTCTCTCTCTCTCTCTCTCTCTCTCTCTCTCTCTCTCTCAAAAATGAAAAATGAGCTCTCTTTGCTTAGTCTTTTACCTCCCCCTTCTCTATCTTTGCCATATTAATGCCTTGAAACTCCTTTTGCCTTGTTTTGGGCTTGCTATTATAGCACAAACCCTAATATGTATTTATCTTTTTTCCTTGTTTTTTCCTTATCGAATTGTATCCAAATCACAAGCAACCACTTACACTAATCCAACCTACTTACCTAAATCAAAAAAACCAAAAAACTTACTTGCAAAGGAGACCGAATACCTCTTTAAGTCCCTCGCTTCCTATCTATCTCAAGCATCTGTTCAGGGTTCAAACCCTACTTCAATGCTCTATTTTTGGAGTGCACAAGCACTCAAAGCTTGAATCCATTGGTCATGATAATAACAAAACCAAAATGTAGGGGCTCATGCTCAACTGCCAAGGCCCATGGACCGCTTATTATTTCAAGTGTTTCAAGCCAAGTGCAATGGCTACCTCTCACATAGTTGTGTGCACTCTGACACACCTACAAGTGTAGTGAGCGTATTGGGGATAGAGGGAATCGAACCCTCATGGTTCTACAAAAACCAACGGATTTTCCTTCTATTGCAATTTGCATTGTTGTTTCCATGAACAATGCAGAATTGGACTCTACCTCAATTCGTAGCAATTTCCCAACAATCTTCACCTTTTCTAGGAAACTATTCTCTGTTTGCAAAGAAAACGGATGAAAATCAAGGAAACGGAACAATCTAATGATCCATAGGAATTGGAGAAATTAAACTTTTTTTTTAATTACACAATCCTTTCTAAGAAAATTTTTTTGTTAGGTTTTTTCTTCAGGGAGTGATTATTAAGAATAAGATCCTCATTTTTTTAAAAGGAGATAAAACCCAGACCTAATCTATGGATTGTCCGCTTGCTGGAATTGCCCCCATCGACTCTCTGCACCTACCTCACTTATCCTAATAAAATCACCCCGGATCTGGGATTTGACTCAGGATTTCCCACCAAATAATCCTATGTTTCTCTGAATCTGAGAGCTAGCACTCGATACCTTTCCATACCTAGGCTCAATTCAGTTGAGTCTGCAACGTCTATCGTTTCGCCATATCCCCTCCTAAGCCCCAAGATAAGAAACTAAATGTTGGATATACCAAGCTATCGTTGCAAACCCTATGATATTATTGCTATGAAAGGTTTACTAACCCCTTCTGGGACACTCAAAACTATTGGTACCAAATCCTCCAAGAGGAATGAAATATTGGATCATTTGACTCTTTTTCCAATAGAAGGCATTGAAACAAAAGGATCGGTGAATGGGATCGTGAATCAAGAATCTATCCAATTGAATATCAATGAGTTGCTAATTGTCAAGTATTATTCTCACAAAACTTTAAAAAAAGTCTTTAAATTTCAAAAACTTTTTTTGTGTTTTTTCTTTTACTAGATCTACTTTTTTAATTTTCACGACATGAAAGTGTCATAAGTGGAAATTGAAATGTTAAATCGAATTGGAAAGACTGTCAACTCAACAGAACGAATGGATTTCAACAAGAGCTTTACACTTTTTTAGAAAATTAATTGACGTTTTTTTAAGAGTAAAGGACTCCTTTTTCAAAATTGGTTGACGTAGCTTCTCTCGTAGTTTCAACTTGGACTATATAACATCCCAAGCTAGATCTTCAGGAATCCATAATTTGTTAATAGCATTTCCAATGCTACACCTTAAACCACTCGATCACCTTTCCCGTCATGCAAAAAAAAATGCACATAGTGTAGCGATTCAAATAGCACTGTGACAACAGAATCCAATACTTATTATTTGAGGAGGCAAAATAGGGGCACGAAATTTCATCACAAATAGGCATTTCCCAATTGTTACTGCTATTGAGAAGTGGAACCAAAATAATCCATTAAAACATGGGAAATATCTCGGTTTCAAAAATAGAAGTTTTGACACTTATTAACTTTTTTCCGTCCGTAATTCTTAAAAAAGCTTTGGATATTTTCTTCCCATAGGTAAAGACCTACAAAAAAACTTTGGATATTTTCTTCCCATGGGTAAAGACCTACAAATCTAGTACAAAATTCATGGAACGAGCTCATGGATTAAGTCTTGTTTCACCTCTAAGACAGGAAAAGAAAAACCCATCTAGAGGTGTGTAAACCACTTCTTCCAAGACTTGGAAGAGTGAGCAGAAAACCAAAGTGCCAAATAAGTATGAACTCTCCCTTGGAAAGGAGGTGATTCAAGCGCACCTTCCACTATGGCTACCTTGGTATGACTTCACTCCAGTCACTAGCCCTGCCTTCAGCATCCCCCTCCTCACCATTGAGGTAACAACTTCAAGCATGGCTAGCTCCCATGGTGTGACGGGCGATGTGTACAAGGCCTTGGAATTGATTCAACAACATATGGCTGATCGGCGATTACTAGCAATTCCGACTTCATGCAGGTGAGTTGCAACGTGCAATCCCAATTGAGGCCGAATTTCTAAGGTTACCTTGCCCTCACGGGGTCGGGATCCTCTGTCCTAGCCATTGTAGTATGTGTGTCGCCCAGAGTGTAAGGGGCATGCTGACTTGACATCATCCCCACCTTCCTCTATCGGCTTATCACCGGCAGTCTGTTTAGGGTTCCAATTTGAGTAATGGCAACTAAACACGAGGGTTGTGCTTACAACACAAACTGACAATAGCCATGCACCACCTGTATCCACGTTCCTGAAGGCACTCCTTTTTTTCAAAAGGATTCATAGTATGTCAAGCCCTGGTAAGGTTCTTCGTGTTGCATCAAATTAAACCACATGCTCCACAGCTTGTGCAGGCCCTTGTCAATTCCTTTGAGTTTCATTCTTACAAATGTACTCCCCAGGTGGGATACATAACGTGTTAGCTAGAGCACTACACGGGTCAATACGTACAATGCCTAGTATCCATCATTTACAACTAGGACTACTGGGGTATCTAATCCCATTTTCTCCCCTAGCTTTCGTCTCTTAGTGTTAGTGTCAACCCAGCAGAGTGCCTTCGCCTTTGGTGTCCCTTCCAATCTCTACGTATTTCACTACTCCACCGGAAATTCCCTCTACCCCTACCGTACTCCAGCTCAGTAGTTTTCATTTCCTGTCCAGGGTTAAGCCCTGGTATTTGATAGGGGACTTAAAGAGCCACCTACAAACGCTTTATGCCCAATCATTCTAGATAATGCTTACATCCTCTGTCTTACCACGACTGCTGGCACAGAGTTACCCAATGCTTATTCTTTAGATATCATCATTTCTTCTTCTTTGAGAAAAGGAATTTACGACCTGTGGGCCTTCTACCTCCACGCGGCATTGCTCCGTACGGCTTTCGCCCATTGCGAAAGATTCCCCACTGTTGCCTCCCATAGGAGTCTGGGCCGTGTCACAGTCCCAGTGTGATTGATCATCATCTTAGACCAACTACTAATCGATCGCCTTGGTGAGCCATTGCCCCACCAACTAGCTAATCAGACGCAAGTCCCTCCTTGGGCGGATTCCTCCCTTTTGCTCCTCAACTTATGGGGTATTAGCAGTTGTTTCTAGCTGTTGTTCCCCTCCCAGGGGCAGGTTCTTACATGTTACTCACTCGTCCGCCACTGGAAACACCACAAGGATGCTCCCCATCCGACTTGCATGTGTTAGGCATGGCACCAGTGTTCATATTGAGCCAGGATCAAACTCTCCATAAGATTCGTAGTTGCATCACTTATAGTTTCTTATGCTCTTCTAGCTCTTCCTTCTGCAAAGGAGGAGGATTCAACATTGCCATGGAGAAATTGAAAGAAGATTTTCTATTTTCAAGTGCCAAGATCAAGGTGAATCTTTTCGCTTCCTATTCTATTATCCCCAGTATATCTATCCCCACCAGTTTGTGTCAATACCACGAGCCTCTTTTAACCATTCCCTTATGAATCAAATTGAAGAGATGGAAGAAAAAGCTTGTATTCATTTGAAACAGAATCTGTACTAAACGGATGACTTGGGAAACAAAGTAAAGATAAAGGGATTGTACCCCCCGTCCCATGTGAGTGGCAAAATTGGCGGGCTGATCTCGTTTCAGGTCCATGGAGGCCCACAATTTGGTAGCTAAGTCGACAAGCAAGAGACGTTGGTCTTCTTGTTGTAGATTCTTTTGATTAGAGATGGCCTTCTCAAGGGTTTGTGAAAGAAGGCGAAGGAAGACCAAAGCGGATTGGTCTAGGAAATACTTGAATATACCAAAACCACCTAGTCAAGTAGCAAAGAGTCCTATGTGTCCTCCTAATAAGAAAAAAAGGGTAAAAAAGAAGAAAAATGTGAGAAAAATCCTACTCAAAGCATGTACGAAATACAAGGAGGAGGGAGGAACAAAGAGTCAAAAAGAGAGAGACTGAGGGATCATGGCACTCTAGCTGGCCATGCCAATCTTGCCAATCCTATCGATCATGTTGATCTTTTTCTCAGATCTCACTTTTTTGGTGTTTTTTTTGTTTGTGTTTTTTGGGTCTATTTCTTCCTCTCCAATTTCTTCTTCTCCAATAAGATAGGAAATCCCAAAAACTCCTGGTTTCGAGCCCTCAAAAAAGAGTTTAGGTTGTTGAGCATGTCCTCTCTTGTCTCTTCTCGTGTAAGAAAGAGCAAACCGTCATTTTCTAGACTAATAGGTATCCTAGATCGATCGTTGAGTAGCTTTTCTACTATAAACATGAGAAGGACAGGCTCTTGAGGAGCCAATGCTTGGGAGGTCATCAGACCCTTGTGATAACTACTCCTTTTCCTACCCGGGATTGAGGCCTCCTCCTCCTTTCCATATATAGGGGAGCCTTTGTGTAGGCCAATAACTCTTCTCTCTCTGCCCTATCAAAGTTTGAAAAAGGGATAGCTCTTGCAAAAGGGGTGGCACAATACTGACACATGTAATCTCAAACTCCACCCCAGACAAATGCCTGCATGCTTCCTTGACTTTAGCTCGCGGGGTTCCCTCCCCTATCAGGCTAGCTCCGTTTAAACCCGGATAAAGAAACATCTTTACTAAAGGCTTAAGAATATCCTTTCCCCACTGGGAAAATACATACTTCCAGAAGGAAGGAGAGTGGTAAGCTTCCCATGTATTAGGTGCCCGCACCTTGCCCATAAGTCTAGCATAGATACTCATGTGGCATGCAACCATAGCCAATTCCTCAAGAACCAGCTCTGGTGGCAGGGTAGTCTTCCCTAAAACCTCTTTCCTGGCCCCCTTGAGGTCCCTCCTAAGTTTTGCTATGGTTACTGATTCTGGGGTATCAGCCTAGGATAACCAGCCAAATCCTTATAGGAAGTTGCAAACAGCTGTTGTATAGGGCACCTTCTCTGGAAGTATCGGGTAGTTCCTCCCCTAAATAGGCAAAATAGCATATAGCTAGCTTTTTCTATGCTAGAAGAGTCACAGTTAAGGTGGTTTAGTAGCTCTTGAAATTGATGAGGGAGACGTTTCAATCATTCCACACACCTCGATAGATCATCTGCCAAGAGATACACCTATCCTTCCATAGTGGTAGAGGGAACTAAGCTTCTAGGCATGCCTAACGGGGCAGCCGCTTTTTCAAACTCCTCATATAGGGTGATTATTTCCCTTTGGCAGGATGCTCTAATGGGAACTAACCGAATAACCCCGGAAGTGATTTCTTCCTCCGTCCACTGTATCAGGTCCAAACTGTCCAACTCAAGGTGTTTTGCTAAGAACTCCCTAGTATCGTGGTCTTCTTCTTCAGTCATCTCAAAATTTTCCTTATCTTCTAGATTTCCCAATTCCTCCCTTCCCTCCTCCTCCACCTCCTCTGAAACCAACCTAAGAGCATTAACCACATGATTAGTGGCATTCTGATTATTCCTAGATTCGAGGAAAAGATTGACATGATCGCCATCACCCACTCCAACCAGATAATCAAATAGATTTTCAACTGGAGGCTTAGCAAGTAAGAATTCCTCTCTCTCCTTCTCCTCCTCTTGTTCAAATAGTCTCTTGTCATTGTAAAACCCCCTCCAAGGTTCTTCCTTTCCCAATATCTATACCAAATAAGACTTCACGTTGTTTTTCATTGGCTCTCCCAATTGGTCCAAGCTCAGCCAATCACTACCCTCCCCTACTCCTTCCTTTTCTACACCACCCCCCCTACAGCCTTTAGATCGGATGGAGTCATCCAGCACCTCTTCGAAAGAACAATAGTTGATTGGTTCAATTCCGTTAGCTTCTGCGTACTCTACATAAGATTCATACAGAGACCCGGGTGTGGGAATTTTCCTCCCCCTAAGAGGAGCTCATTCCTAGGTCAATAACGCACCTTTTCTGAGATCTAGTCCAACAACCCTGTGTAGTCTACTCCCCCTCTGGTTAGCTCACTAAGGGCCTCTACGTGTTGCCCAATGCAGCAATGCTCAGTGGGCATGGAGAGTGCCCAGGTAATGAGTCCACTTGCCTTTTTTTTAAGCTTATCTAGCAGGTATGGGTCTCTCTTCGCAACTACCCTAGGAGTTAGTATGTACATGAATCGGCGCCTAAACCCACTTGATCTATCTTGAGCACCCCACATGGTGTTGGCAATGACTATCATGAGTCCTTTGGGATCTATTGCGTAAATTGGACCGTTCTTTACCTCACAGGTGACTCTATCCCCTGAAATTATCTTTTTGAGCACAGAGCACTGTGCATTATTGACCTTGGAGGGAATATTGGGAAGTGTCAGCAGAATCTTATCCTGGACTGCCCTCATTTCAAACCTGTTAGTGAGTCGAAGGATATCAAGGGCACAACAAGATTCTCCTAGGATAGACTGAAGGAGATGCACTAACACAGACTTTCCTGTAGCTCCCAGTCCCCAAAGGTACAAACACACCTGCTCTTGGTTATTCTGGGTAAACAAAATCTTTAGGAAGGCCCTCAATAGATTGATTTTCAATGGGTTGCCATCCATGAGGTCAATACAAAATCGTTTTTGTACCTCTGTCATCCAAGGGGTACGGGGGAGAAACTCTGTTTCCCCTTGAGTGAAGGCCTGCTACCCGGGTTGGGGAGGTAACATGGTATAGCTATCGCTCTTGGGGTCTATCATCAAAAAACCGTTCAGAAAGGGAAATCCTTGCAAAGGATATGGAGTCTTGTTACCTTCATGCTCGATTGATTTGCCTCCTCCCTCAAGCACTCCAGTAGTTCCACGATCCAAGGTGCAAGCTCAAGTAAGCTCGATCCTCAAGCTCTAAGTTCCATGCTCCATTGCCACAAGCGAGACAAGAGAAGAGAATAGAGGAGAAGAAGGAGAGAGGAGAAGATGGAGAGCTTCTCCACCACGGTCCCTCACCCTCATACACTCACTCCCTTACACTCCCTCTCTCATGCACAAGCACGAGTAAGCAAGAATAAGAAAAAGGAGAAGAAGAGAAGAGCTAGTTTTTGCCACACACAAGAATGAGCTTCTTCATCCACTTTTTGTATTTTATACAAGCCCTAATCCCCTTTGGGCACCCATCCCTTTTTAACATGACTAGCCATTTTAGCCTAGGTCCTCATTTCCTATTCCCTTCCTATTTACATTGTGCCTTTACCCATGTCGTCTACATTTACAAATTGCATAGGAGGAAGCGTGACGCTCTCTTATAAAAATTCAGGGTGCGCCTTTGCATTTAAAATGTGTCTTTTCTCTTTTGCACTTGCCCTAAACTTTTAAGATTGTCCTTGCACTTTTGGCCTTTTTTCCTCCTATTTCTTCAGTCTCGAGCCACCTTTTTTCTCTTTGCCCTGCATCTTTTTAATTTTCTTTTTGCTTTCTTTGTACTAGGGTTAATAGGAGTCAGTGGGTGCTTCCTATTCTCCCTATTGTCATGTCTCTAATATGTATCACATCTCTTGACATAAACAAATGCGTCTTGGAAAATGGATGACTACCAATATCCAGCTCTCAAAACTTTCTGTGCAGTCAATCATCCAAGAAAGTGTCCTCCACAAGAAAAGTCATGACACTTTTCCAAGATAACTGAAACCTCATCGTGCATGACACATCAATGAGATAAACATCATTGATCCCTTGCCAATATAGTGTTCATACAATCAAGGAAAATTTCAGGGCTTGCTACCTAATTTTTCTCTTTTCAGCATTCGATAAAGTGACTCCAGCCTCTCGTGTGGATAGATAGTGCATTATAACAGCATACCATGATGGAATGGAGGCCATATATATTTTGAATAGACCCTCAAGTTCACTATCTTCAGCCAACACTTCCTTTGGCTCTCCAAAATCCATAAGTGAAAGGGAAGTGGAACCCAGGAGGAAGAAGCTTGGCAGTGAGAGCTATGGCGGATGGAGAGCAAGAGCCAAGAGAGAGAGAGACTCAAAAGTGGGAACTCCAACAACCACAATGTGTGGTCAGGCCTTCCTTTATTCAAACTGGGGGGTGTGGAATTTTGTTGAATAGATACTTGAGTTGAACTTGTCGCACTAGTGGGCTGACTAATAGCATAAACTCCTTTCACATTGGGATTTACTTTCCTTGCACAACACTTCACCTAGACATCAATGGCCTTATACCTCACTCTCACACAAGGAGCCCTACATTGCATTACACATAGTTTCTACCACCTAGACCTTTGTGCACATGGCCCTACTACCAAGAAGATACACAGAGACTAGTAAGCACATGTCTTGTGCACGAGGATCTTGGATAGTGTCACAATAGTGCACTCATAGTAGGCATTAGGATTCCTTTAGGAACATCTCACTTTGGCACCCATTAGGGTATACACACACCCACTAGTGCATGCATGCATATACACTAGTGTAGCAGCCTTAGTCTGCCCTAGTGCACATATGCACTAAAACCATCCCTTGCACTAACGCCACCCCCTATGCGCATGTGAGCTCTTGTGCACATCTTGTGTGCTATTGCTCGTACATTGCACACTTGTGCACCAGTGCACTTCTACATTAGTGCACTCACCTTGCATCTTGACTAGTGCACACACCCCTTAGGATACACTATATGTGCATTACCCTAGTGCATTACACTAACTCTAGTGCATTGTACCTAGTGCATTACACTAGTGTGCTGCTCTAGTGTACTATTTCTAGTGTGACATGTGCAATAGTATGCTCACCTTCCATTATCCTAGTGCACATCCCTACCCACAGTCCATCTAGTGACCTAGTACACTCCTAGCACACACATCCCCACACCATAGTGCACTATACACACATGCACCTATGTAGCTTGCATACCCCCTATCCACCATAGTGTACAAGTGCAATGGTGCACCACCACCTTGCAATTAGTCCATTATAGCCTCCATTGTGCGCACCTTCAAGTACACACCATTGCACTCCATAATCCACATGTGCACTTTGGCCACATCATGGCACTCATTTCATTGCACACTAGTGCATCCCAAGTACACTAGTGCACACTAGCACAAATGAAAAAGTCAAACCACAAAAACCAAGAGAAACTAATGAGAATTCACTATCAGAAAAAAAAATCAAACCCACTGGGACTTTTTTTTTAAAGTAAAAAGGGATCGAAACAACGTTGAGTTACTAATTGTCTAAAAGTGCTGACAAGTTTTGGTGTTGTGAAGTCACAAATTATTTGAGAAGAGAGAAATCTTGCTTGTGCATAGTTTACTTAAACACACTTGAACACAATTTGAATGTTAGAGCATGTAACCTTTACTTAAGATAATCAACATAAAACCATTAGGAGAAACCATAGAAATTGGATTGGGCAACAAACACCAAGACTTAGGGAATAAAAATGAAAGACCCAAGAGCCAAACACCCATGTCAACTAGAAAGAATCTAGGACTTAAAAATATTAGTGTGGGTGCATGCGCTTGAGAAATAGATAGCTTTTGACTCCCATAATAAATAGAGACCCCAAACTCAATAGGCCACTTGATATTGAAAACACCCCTATTTGTAGCCTCATAGACTAAGTCATTGAGCTAGACAACCTAGAGACCACCACATCATACCTAGTATGATGGAAAGAACCAAAAAGTCAAGAGGAGCCTCCGACAACTTCTAGGCTACGATTAACACCTTCTAGCATGCTACTAACTTCAACATCTCAAATGTGAACCTTAAGACCATAGAACAAAAACTCATAGAGTAATAGGGCCAAGGTACAAACACTCTTAATCTATTGATGGACATCAAAAAATGATATAAGATAGAAACTTGTAAGTAGAAATGGATAGCATCCAAAGTATGTTGATAAACATCAAAGCCACAGGTGCATAAGATTTGTTATCGGATCTTGTGTAGTGATCCTTGTTTGACTGCATAGACATGCTTCAAACAAATAGAAATCACATAGTCCAAAACCTGTTAACTAGGATATGGAACCCACCAAGAACTAAGAATCAAGTAAAGATTCCTCTTGTGGCCTAAGAATTTTGATAAATATTTGGTCAAGGATGACCCTTATAACTCTATTGAATAGTTCTAGCAATACTATGAAGAAGCAAACAACCTTATGGGTGATGCTAAGCAAGTGCACGCATTTGAACTATGTTTAGGAAAAAAGAGAACTTGATTCATGAGGCTTGATGCCACCAAAAAATTCACATTCTCATTGGTCAAAACTCTCTTTTATCAAGTGCTTCATAGAAGCTATTTATGGCAATAATATCGTGATCTAGCTAATGAATATCGAGCAACAAGAAGAGGAGAGCATTGAGGCTATGTTTCAAAGTGAGAAGCCTTTTAAAGAAAATTCTAATTGGAGAAAGACCCACTTCCAAGATTGTGACAAAAGCATTCATGAAGGGCATCGCTGATATAGGAAGATTTATGAGATCATTGCAAGAAACTCGAGTCTTAATCACTCCAACATCAACGATATACTCAATGAGGCTATTTGCACTAATAATGTGCAAAGGAAAAGAAGCAAGTACAAGAAATCCATAGGTAGTTGACTGAATCCTCAACCAAAGATGAATGCCATGTAAGATCTTCTCGCTCATGTAAAGTAGTAGCAAGAGATCTTGAAGATGTTTGAAACCTTAAAGCTATCTTGAACTTATTTGCCAGAACATGCATTGCATACATTGTGGCAAAGACCATGTCCCCTCAAAGTGCTCAAGGATTTCAAGAAGGAAAACGTTGAGGTGAGCATTTGTGGCAAAGACCATCTCCCCTCAAAGTGCTCAAGGGCTTTAAGAGGGAAAAAGCTAAGGTGAGCATTTGGGATTTTAGCAACAAATAATGTGGAACCTTCAATCAAAATGGCGATATGCTACCCTAGAAATTGATGACACCATAAGGTTGGCATTCTACTATGTTGAAAGCTATGAAAGAGCAAACATTAGGGAAAAAATGAACTCACAAATGGGCCTTTTAGCCCCCCCTCTCTCCTCCTTAAAACAAGGAAAAGAGGAGAGAAGAATAGTAAAATAATCCTCTTCTCTCTCCACTTTTGCAATCTCGTTTTGCCTTTTTTATATTATCTACAAAGATATACTCAGATTCCTTCTCTCTCCTCATTCAAGAAGTCTTTTTCAACCAAATTTTATATTAAAAAAGGAGTTAGTTACAGGAGTGTGATGCTTTGTTTTCAATGCAAAATGATTAGTAGATATGAGGTAATTGATTTTTTAATCGAGAACAAGGAAAACGAAATTTTGGAAGTTTCTTTTAAGATATTTAGGGGATTTTTTATCTTCTAGCTTTTGGTCAAAAATCAAACCAACTGGTCAAATTTCGTGCTTTTTGGATATATTTTTGGAGGTAAAATAGAAATATCTAAAATACGAAAAGTCTTGGACATCCCTGCCCTCTGAGCTATTTTCCCCCGTAACTAGACTCTCTCATGGCTCTATTGTGACCTCTTCTCTGTGTTTATGCAACCTCCATTAACAGAGTGAATTACTTACACCCTCCTTTCCCTTGGCACCTTTGTGTGCCTCTCTATACATCTCCACTCTACCTCCTATGACAACCAAGTAGGCTCCCTATTTCTATTAATAGTAAAATGAATACATGAAAGAAGGAACTACATATTGAGGTAGAGATTGAATATGCCCCATTATTCAAAAGAACCCAGCATACCAATATCAACGCTCAGGTTTTGCAGAGTTATAAGTAAATGGGATTAAAACATGTGGATTTGTGGGTTGATGGGGGAATCTACCCAATTGACCCCTTAAACAATAGACCTCCAACTTTCTCAGGAATCACAAATTTTCTGAAGTATGTGTGCGAGGGTAAAAATGGACTACTCGGTTATACTAGGCGGCTCAATGATCAGGCGTTCAAAGTAGCCAAGCAACCATAAAAAATTGCCATGATGTGATCGTTGCACATCAACTTCATATACAACAGCTCATAGGACAAGTGGTACAGTTGAATGACACTATAAGTCAACAAAACAATCAAATTATTTCAATGCATGACACTATCCATGACATTAATATCTCATATGAGGAGGCAAAGGCACAATTGGATGACTTGAGAAAGATCAACAGCAAGCTAACATAGGAGCGCAAACAAAAGAAGAAGCCAATCAATGAGTTAATTGTGAATAGCGGCCAGTGGAAGAAACATATCAAAGCATGTAAGGTAGCTCAGAAAGAGAACCTAGGTGAGGGTGAGGTTGGATCGTGTATTAGTAGATTGCTAAAGGCAAGTACATTGGAAAACGCTTTAAGCAATCCTTAGTTTAAGGTTGTGAAGGAAAAGGTGATTGAGTGCACATTAAAAGATGTGTCAAATGAGTTCTCAACTATGGATGCACAATCTATTTGTGACAGGGCCAGTATTAGCACAATGACTTACTCAAAGATATTCAAAGGTATGAAGGCTGGGTTTGGTCGTGTGCTGAAGAGAAATAGAATCGTGCCTCTTCCTCAACCTTCAAAGTTAATAGAGGCTCAATGACAACTTAATACAAAGGTTTTGGAGCTAATAGGAGATCCCATGCATGTTCAATGCGTGGAAACACTAAAGGTTGGGACCAAAAATGTATATGAGGTGAAGTTCACCGAACTCAACAATTGCTATTTAGATTTGTACAAGGTGCAATCGGCAATGGTAATGTAGTACAATATGTCTATTGAGGAATGTAATGGTAAATTACAATTTGTTATAAAATTAGATGAAAGTGAGGTCGTCAAAGGAGTAAAGCTTGAAAGAGTTAGTATAGCTCTGATGAATAGAGCTTTACAATTCGACAAGAACAACCCAGGGAAATTTAGTGTTCAATCTAAGCGCCATGTATGGTGGCTCGCTACATTTGAAGTTCCTAAGGAAACATTTGAGACGATGTAGTTGTTCTTTATGCACACAAGCATTCCAAGCATCATCGATCGTCAGGAACATGGTGAGATGCTCTCGGTTAAAGGGTATGGTCAATACTTGGTTGAATGGCATCTTGCAAGAGACTTGAAAACTTTAAAATGCATGTGTGGAATCTCCAATGGTGCAAATATAAAGAATCCATGCCTATATTGCTTGACAGAGAGGATGGAAGGAAAGGATGGAAATAAGAACTAGCAAACGGTGACAAGTACTACACCAACGCGCAATAGAGAAGATCCCACTTGGAAGCCCATCTTCAATAGTCCATTGGATCATATTCACATTTGTTCATTGGATGCTCTTGTCAAAATCATGGAGAAACTTGTATATGAATACATTTGCTTTGCTTATAGGATGCAACCAAAAAAAGAAGCCATTGCAACGTGTAGAAATGTGGAGCAAGTGCTATCAAAAATTGGGCTACACAAGTATCAAGTGACGATTGAAAAAGATGAGAAGAGATCAAGAAAATTTGGTAACTTGCCAAAAAAGCCTTGCTTTGGAGGAGCAAAGGCTATGAAGTTTCTCTTAGCACCCATCAATGAGAAAGGGAATTTCATGGTTCGTAGGCCGCAGGACTACTATGGGTGGAAAAAGTTACATTTTGTAGTTCTTGATCGAAGTAATGGAGGAAAAACAAGCTTGGCCAAAGCTAAGGTTTGGATAAGTCTTAACAAATTGGCTCCCTTACTTCGCAAGATGGTGTTTAACAATGAAGATAAGCTAGAATTTATCAATGTTGTGCATAGCTTCAACGAAAACATGGTGGAAGCATGGGGCAAAAGCTCTATCACACATTACATGGTGCGTACTAAGTTAATATTTTAAAATTGTATGAATTGTATAAACTATTGAGCATAGTTTTACTCATGTGTAATATGTGTCTTTGTAGCATATCCTTAAGGCACATGGGCCATACTTTACAGAAAAGGGAAGCATCGGAATTTGGTCCACACAATGGATGGAAAATTCACATTGAATAGCGTGTGGTGCATACCAAAGAAAAACTAATCATGGTGGAGGGGTGAATGGTAGCAATCCAATGATACAATTGCTATCTTGGTAATATAGGATTATAGTAGCTGATGAAGCTAAACTCTCACAAAAGAGAGCAAATGAAAGTGCTGATGAATCAGCTGCAGACATGATGGAATCACGTTGTGTCACTCAAAGAGTGTGTTATGATGCCTCAAGTGCCAAAGTAAACCATGCCAAGTGGCTAGAAACAAGGCTTCGGCAAGGCAGCAAATGGGTTCAAAGAGAGCTAAGATAGTAAGATGAACAATGTGTTGAGTGTGAATGCAATCCATAGTTTAAAAGAGAAAGAGAGAATCTGCATCTATGTGAATGAGTCTTACCATTTAGGGTTATATAAAAGAGAGTTTCACTTTATATCTTATTCATTGAGTTCTCACATCTCTTATACAGGAAGGATGGCTAAGTCTAAGGTAGTTGCAAATAAGCTTCCGCTCAGAGCACCATATCGTATTTAGCCCCTTGGAGCATCTATGAGCTCAGATGCACCCCCTTCTCAACCTAACCCACCTTCCTCAGCATCCCCACAAGAAATACAAGTGGGAGCTAGGTACAGTGGCCTTGAGAGAAATCAGGAGGCATCAACGTTGTTTTGATCTCATCATTCCGAAGGTGAGCTTCTCGAGACTTGTTCACGAGATTGTGCAAGACCTCTACCGCATAGAAAGCAGGACGTGGTTTTTGGCATGAGGTTAGGATAGAATTGATCGCTTCACAAAAGAATGTCTTCATGCTCTACAGTGTGCTGTAAAGGTCTTTTTAGTTGACTTGATGTGACTGATGCTCAACGTTGTGTAATACATGCGAAGCGCATCACTGTAACTTCCAAGGACTTTCAACTTGTAAAAAATCTTCAAGCAGTGAAGGATGCATTTGTTCCAATGGAATGAACACAGTTTGTAATGTTATCTTTTTTGGCATAGTGTTATCCTCGTGCATTGGATATATGACTGTGTGCCAGTTCAAAACTATCGTATGCGCCCTTAAAATATGAATTAAAATTTTACACTTGTCATTCGCTCTCAACTTTGACTGTGCATCTTCGCTGTATTTTCAATTCTTACTTACAGTTTTTGTTAGCATTGTCAATTTCAATAGGAAAAACATGCAAAATTTTACCACTTGTTGTTGTAGACTTTACTCCTAATGCCTTTGTATAGTCTATGTGGTGCGAAGTTTCTAAGGGCCAGTGATCATGATGTTAATTTCTCAATTATCAATCCATCCATAATTTTGGTGTGGGATAATTTTTAAAATATTAAACTGTATCAAAATGCAACGAAACTTCACACGTGCACTTATTAGGTGGCCAAGAGCCCTTAGCGCTGCCTGAAGCCACTTTCTTACTAGGCAACAAAACTTCACGCGCGCACTCGTTAGCTGGCCAAGATCCCAAAAAAAAATTTGAAAAAAAAATTCATGTAGACACATGGTCCGAAGAGGATAGTGACTCCAGACACCATACTTCGGACCAGGGGTCTGCAAGCTTTTTTTTTATTAAAAAAATTTTGGGCTCTTGGCCACCTAACAAGTGCGCATGTGAAGTTTTGTCGCATTCTGATAAAAGATTGTGGATTTACAATCACACAATATGGACAGTGCATATGAAGCTGCACTAACCTGGTTTTGGGGTTTAAATGGGTTAAAAGTTCATTCTTCTTCTCATTTTCACATCTTGCTTTCTTTGCTTCCTCCATTTTCACATCCCCAACCTCTGTCTCTTCTCTGTCTTGCCCTCCTCGAGCTTGCATGGTACGCACCAAGCAAGCATGTCGTCGTTTTGGCCTCAAGAAGACCTCACACTAAGGCCCGCCACCTGGAGCACAAGGTGGAGCCTCCTCTAGTGCAACAACAGGTGCTCCCCATAGAGCACAAGGACCACCACAGAAGAAGAGGAGATGGAAACTGGGCATTGTCACCCTTCGAGAGATAAAGAGAATCCAACGCGGATACGAGCTTATCATCCCGAAAAGTTCTTTTCATGAGGTTGTTCAAGAAGTCATGCAAGACTTGGAGCTGAAAGGGATGGAAAGATTTTGGGCGCGAGTGCGAGATGGCCCACCAGTAGGAAGGTGGACTGCTGTGGCTATGGAGGCCCTACAAATAGCTGCAGAGGGGTTTCTCATCGACTTGTTCGATGATACACAGCTTGCGGCCATCCATGCAAAGTGTGTCACAATCACAAATAAAGACATGAACTTTATCATTCAGCTTCGACACGGCAAGGAGACTCCACCAAAGTTTACTAGATTAATGATGCAAGGTTTGTAATGAGTGTTATAGCACCATAGTATCTTAGAAGGCCAAAAAATTTTGTATACTCTGCCACATTGGAATATTTATTTATATATACATAATATCTCGTGTGATGCGTACTAAATTCAAATAATTGAGTAAAGTTGTTTTGTTTTGTTTCTTGAAATGCATGACTCTTAATTTTTGTTTAATGTACAAACTCATCAAAAGTAGTAATACGTACGGATATAAGTTATGTTATTGCTTATGCACAATTGCAAGTGCAGTATTGCGTTGAATTATGCTAATATATGCGGATGCGTCATTCACATACCACACATTATCGTCACACTTACACAATCGCAAGTGCAATACTACACGTTGAATTATGTTAACATATGCGAATGCGTCATTCACGTACCACACATTATTGTCACACTTATACGAACCACACATTTATTTAATAAATATTTATTTATAGAGACAAAGTAAAGTATCTTACATTCATCAAGAAAAATACATGTGATGGATGCTAGTGATGGTAGATACAAAAAGCCGATAGCCAACAAGAACTCTCAATTGTTCCTTGGCTTTTTCATTGGTGGACAGGAGGGGCCAGCTTCCAATGAAAATATAAGTTCCTTCTTTGCTTCAAAAATGATGCACTCCCCCTTCAGCTCTTTCTCTAGGAGAAGCGGATCTGACACTTTAGCAAGGTTATCTAATGTAGCAAGCACACACATTGATCCACCATGCATTTGGTCAAACAAGTAAAGAAGCTTTGACCGCTTGATTAGCACCACCTTCTCCAAGCTAGATGTCATAGGTATCGCTCGAAAAGGTCCAGACAAATTCAAATCAAACAATATATTTAGTGACTAACCTAGAATTATCAGAAAGCGATGAAACTTAACAGCAACGTGCATTGGGTCCCCAGGAATCCACGGATGAAATCTTGGCTAAAAATGATTCCTGCAATTGCCTTGTCCGAAGTCTGGCGTCTGGGGCCACTTTCTTAGTTAGAAATTTCACCTTCTCTAGATCATCTTGTATCTTCATTTCTTCGTGTGTCAGGGAGGCACCTCTTTGGGCAGAGGGATCTACAAACTCCTTAATAGGAAGCTGGGGCCTTGGTTCGAACAAATCATCTTGAAGTGCTTCAAATTCAGCATCCGGCACAAGGTAATCTTCTTCAACCGAGGTAATATGCTCCTGTGCTGCTATGATGGCACTCATAGTATCTAAGCTTGTGCCATCATAACTTCCAATCTCTTCCATCGTTGGATGCACATCCATGTAATCATAATCGATCAGGTCTTCCATCGAATCCCTGACTAGGATGGAAAACAACTCTTCTTTCTTCATTTCCAAGTATTACAGCACATCTGATAGAAGCAAGTATTTTACACCATCTACTTGAATGGGTGTCAAGGAGGCAAGGTTGGGTTTGTCGACTTCTGGCTGTTCTAAAGAAGATGGCACCATGAGAGCCAACCCTTGCTCTGCCACCACCACCCGATGTTCCTCTTCAACATTTATGAGCTCTTCAATCGGTTCTTCTCCCGTGTATGTGATAGCAACAACCTGTGGAGTTGTATCTTCATCGCTCTCCTCCTCTAGGGGTGTATCTAATGCAAGGAGGTAAATTGACAATGCACAATCGCACTCCACGAGATCCAAAGGTGATGTACATGGTGCACTTCCCATGGGAACAGTACATACTCTGTGCGAAGGATCCACATGGGCTAGACACCTATTCACCAATTTTTGGTGATTCTTCCATGCCCGAAATACCATGAGTTGTTCCAAAGGCACCCAAGTCATGTCGAATCCCTCGATGGAATATGTACAAGTAGCAATGGTACTCAAAGAGTCTTCCAAAACCTGAAGAAGGGGGGGATCCAGCGATGAGAGCATGCTTTCAAGCTTGAAGTTCTTAGAGAAAACTTGGAGCATCTTGTCACCCTGGTTGGCAAAGATAGTCTCATGGATCCACTCATCAAAGTGTGCGCGAGCATCCATCGTAGCAGGTAGGAGGGATGTGGTGGATATAAAGAGATAAAGAGAGAAAGTGTGAAATGAAACAATGAAACAAGAACTAAACTAGTTCTACCTTAAAAACCTTAAGTTTTAAGCCATTAAGGGTTGTTCGCATACGATATTTAGTTATGGCTTTACTTACGTCTTTGTAAAGTTTACATGCATATGTAAATGTGTTGATGTGAAAAGTGTATAATAAGTATATGATTTTACATAAATACCATAATTTTTAAATATTGCAAGTTTACAAGCAACAATATTCTATTGGCCAAAAAAATCCAAAAATTTATAGGTGTTCGATATTACAGCTTGTGGTGTTGGGATTTTTAGGGAGACACTACAATTTCTAAAATATGTGGAGCCACACACTTTCTGCTGGTAACAGTATCCTCAACTTGGCTTCGAATTTTCCTGCCATCTACTTTAAAATAGAAGCTAACAGGTGGATTCTGCATTAACATTGTAATTTCCTGGCGCATTATACTCAAGGGCCAATCATCCTCCATTTGCAACACTTGGGGCTCACGGCCCCCCTCACAAATGACAGTAACATCCACAGCTACACTTTCACACATGTCTTGATCAAGGCACAACCATTTACCCTTGAGCATCCTCCATCTACGATACTTGAACACTAGGCATAAAGTCTGTCGTGTGACAAAGTACCTGTAATCGGAAAGGAAAGTTGGCTGATTCATCCCCAAGTAAGATAATAGTCAACTAAGAGAGAAAAATTTTACTTGAAAGCCATGTTCCTTGTGACTTGACACTCCACCGTGTCAGGACTATGAGTTATTTTTTATGTCCAAGTTTTGCCTAGAATCCTTGTTACATAATCCTCTGATGCATTTTTTATGACATATGTGCTTTTGATACGTCTCAAACCCTTACATTCCATGAACATGTGTGCAAAAATTGAAACTGGTATGAACCAGCTTAGATGTACATTCTTTGAGCCGGTGCTTGGCTTCATAGAATTCAATATGTCTACTAAAATTTTTGTGCTACACATGTGCAAAATGTCACTACTACACAATGGCCATTCTATGCTATTGAGATTCAATATGTGCATATACTCAAGGGTTCCATATTCTCGACTCCCCTTGGGAAATATGTACTTGGAGTCATAGAAAAAAACAAGGTCCCCTGCGAGCTACTTAGTTGTACGCCCCTCAAAGAGTAATCTACCAATTTCGAGGTGGTAACACTTAAAAGAACCAGTGAAACTCTTAACATTTTTCCACTCACAGCAATCCGAAGGGTATACTTCTATAAATACGAGACAAGTTGTTACATAGGTATCATGAAATTTCTCATTCTCAATGAGTTGCAAATACTTACTGTTTGCAATGTTTTGTTGAAAGGGCACAGTGGACACAATATGTATTTGTTTTTACCTGGATACATGTTATACAGACGCCTCTATTACAAGGTGAGAATCAACATTCCTTTGTTTGAGAGCTAAAATTTTACCCTTCCAGTGCTTTGATGCATCTGCATTGCATATGCTTTCACCTTAAAAGCTCCCTTCATACTTGGACGCATGTGTATCCAAGACTAGCAATGATATGTATCAATGATCTAATTCCCTTCTTCATCTTGTCTGTTACGTACTTCTATCAAGAGAATGCTTGTTCTTCTCTCAAGCATTATAACCTATGCATTAGATGTAAAGAAGTATGTATTAACCCCTAAATAATAAGCATTTTAAGTTTGTCTAGTAATCACCAATATGCCATACAAATCAACATGGCATTAAGAGATATTTACACTTTTGTAAACATACATAAACATCGATATCAAAATGCATGTGGATATATACATCGACACAAAGTATAGATTCAATTTCAAGGCATCACTTTAATCATACCATTTACATGAAATATAATGAAAAGAATAGCACAAGAATACTCAGATAATTTCGCCAAAATAAATTTTATTATAATGAAGAGGAGTCTAATTTGACTCAATACATTGTATGAAATGTGGGTATTATAGAGTAGTTGTTACAAGGATAGCACCCACATGGCATGCAAATCTTAATAGGCACATTGGATTGACACCTGAGATATTCTAAGACTCAACACATTGTGTGTTATATGGATGATATGATACAAGAGTTTCATGGATCATTGCCAATTGGCATGGAGATCCAAATGGATACATAGGACCAATAAAGCAGAGGATTTTTGAATCATCAACTTCCAGCAGATCCATATCGTCCAGCACAAAGGAATCACTCACCGCATTAAAATAGTTGATCGAGAATTATATGCTTCACCTAAACCTTGTACAATACCTGCATGTACAAAAAAACACCTGCATGAATCTCTTTTAACAAAAATACTCGCATGAATCACTTTTAGCAAAAAATATCTAGATAACTGCATGAATAGAAGCAATACAAAACAATGCCAATTTACCTATAAGCTGATCTACTTAAGATAATATTGAATCATTGCTAATCAAAACCCATTGCAAATGATGGACATAAGAAAACATCAATTCTATCAAACATAAAAGTCACTAATTAAATGAATAAATTTTGGAACCACAAAATATGGCAGATTTACAGGTAAATTGAGCTACAAAATCTTTGCTCTACCTTGTGTTAAGTGCTGCAACAACAATTGATCCTTCAGTTAGAACTAGCATCAAACCCTATTGTAAAGATAGTAGAAAAGAGATAATGCAGAGAGGAAGAAAGAGAGAGTGTGTGAGTACGCAGGAGAGAGAAAGAAATGAGCACCTACCCAGTCTTGCCCAAATTGATCTCTGCAAAAGACAATAGCAAGAGTTAGTATTTACATGAAGGTATACTAGAAAAATAGTAGAAAAGAGGAAACACAGAGAGACAAGGAGAGAGGGGAAGAGAGATGAGCACTTATGCAATGTCACCCAAAATTATATCTGCAATAAAACAACAACAAGGGTTAGAACTAACATTATGTTGTATTGAAAATATATCAGCAAAAAAAAACAAACAAACAAACAAATAGAGGGAGATGTTAACATCTTTGCCTCTTGCTCCAAATAAACTCTACAAGAAAACAACAATTAGAACCAACATCAAATTCTATTGAAAACACAACATAAAAGAGAAACAACACATAGAGAGAGGGGGGAAAGAAAGGAGAGAGAGAGATGAGCACATGTCTCCTACCCCAAACAACCTCTGCAATAAAACAATAATAACAGTAAGAAACGACATCAAACCCTATTGAAAAAATAGCAAAGAAGAGAAAATGCAAAGAGAGATGGGTATCTGTGTTTTGTCCAAAATCTGGACCTGCATGGAGAAGAAAGTGCAGAGGAAAGCAAAACGCTCAAAACCCTAATTACTCTCAGCATGGAGCTTCAATGGAGACAAAATTTCTCAAGTATAGAGAAGAAAGGGAAAAGTGGTCTGTTGCTCAACTTTTGGGTCAAACTGATTTCGTGAGAGAGAAAAAAACCAAAATTGAAAATTCTCCAAAAAAAGAGGAAAAATACAAGGTGAGAGAAACTCAAATTTTGTATACTATTCATTCTCCCTTTTTTTAATCCCCCACTATCCCTTTTTTTAATGGAAAACCCAAGATTTGGAGAGATTCACCTCCATGGATGTCAACACCTAGCCTTTCTATTGGACAATCCAAAAGGCCCACATCTTAAACTATATTATTTTTAAGGGCCCATTTGTGAGTTCATTTTTTTCCTAATGTGAACTTCATTGCCCTTACCATAGGTGGTATACATAGCATGGTTATAATCTGCCACACTATGGCCAATACAACTTTCCAGAGATCCCCAATGTCCATGCCACTAAGCTAAAAACTTGTACTTGTCTCAACCCTCAGATCTTCGGCCCTCATTGTACAAACTTGTACTTGTCTCAACCCTTCGGCCCTCATTGTACAAATTCCTTAACCACTTCTCTAACTACCTTGACATTGCCTTCATCACCATTTGCAATTACCTTCATCTCCTAATCAAGCTACTACAATAGACCCCAACCCCCTATGAAGTTGGACAACCACCAATATTTGTTGACATCAACATTGGCATAGATAGAGTGGCCATGATTCGCCTTCACATGTGTGCCACACTCTTTCCATCATATTGCATCACACTACTAAAAGACATTATGGACACATTTACCGCATCTTTAGAGATTTGCCACTTCTCCATGACCAAATGATGTAGAATACAAAATCTAGGTATTTTATTTGGAAGAGCATCATCCATCCTCTTGTCTATTTTTTTAACCTTGTGCGACCTTCGATGGTCATCATGTAGATGCCATAGGAATCTCATGTCATCGTGGTGATTTTCTATATATTGTGTAACTTATATTAGTGATTCTTGGATCAACCACCTTTCTTCCATGGAACCCTTGGGTCTTGCCTTTTTTCACATAAATCCCTTTAAGTTCTTCATGAAATGTTCAAGGGAGAACATCCACATGTTGTGTACTATGCCAACTATTGCTAGGTTATCTAAGAGGTGTAGTATCAGATGCACTTAGATGGTGATTATCAAGGTGGAAAAACACTCTAATAACACCATCACATCAGTGGAGTTTCTCTTGGCAACATTTATGGAGGCTATATGGATTTCCTTTTTCAATATCCACTATCCTAGCTAGCCAAGCTTGTATATTATGGAGTAGGCCTCTAGGGTTAGTGGCTATGATTCCAATTGGTAGAATAAACTGCAAGAACAATAATAAAAAACTAGGGTCAATGATCATATGATTCCAATTGGTAGGATAAATTGCAAGAACAATAATTAAAAATAAGCACTTTTCAAAGTAATATTAAGTCATTAAAAACATTGCATATTTATTCCTAAGCATGGGGATGTCTAACTCTCCCTTTTTTGTTCTGAATTTAAAAATCTTGTTTTGGGAAGGTGGAAACATGTGTACAATGAGCATCAAGGGTGGCAAACTAGCACCATATTTTACAAAGATGGGGAGAAGGAATTGTTCACTTTATCCATGTTTATCAAGGAGTTAGGAGTTATATTATGAAGTGCTCATAGACACAAAACCCTCATGTTCGTGCCCTTCCTTCATGGAGAGGGTGATCAAGTAAAAGCCATATCTTACATGTCAACTTATATTTATGGATTCCTTCAATTGTTGAAGAATATAATAAGTCCATTAGGACATGCCCACTATCTTGAGCTAAGAATGCACACTTTCATAAACACTTGCATAATTGTTATTATCCTATATAAACAACTTTTATCAAGGTTTTTTTTCCACTTATTTAAGAAAGACACAATGTGTGCAAATACTTGGATTTGCAACAAATCTACAATTTCATTGTTTTTCTTCATTTTTACTATTTCTTTACTATATGAAGTCAATGTGTTAATTGCATGCTTTTATTTAAAGCATGATGTTGTGTGGAATACTATGTTATACTTTGCGAAAATGAGACATTTGTGGGGTCTCTTTGCTTTCTCAACTTTGCTATTTATAGGTCATTGTCCCCCCACCCAAAAAAAAAAAACCCCACCACAACCCTTGTCAAGACACCAAATTTTTAATCATGTGACTAATAGCCACAATGTTACATCTCTTAGTTGGATTCATGTCAAGCCTTACAATATTGTCATCGGATAGGATAGGACAAGCTTTTGAAATGGAGCTTTGCTAGTAACATTGCATGATCATAATGAGGCCAAAAGGTAATTTGTTACCAGGGACTTGAGTTCTTACATTTGTATATGTATTTTTAATAGGCATTTTAATATTCACTTTTGATCTAATTTTCTCTCATTTGAACATAACTTTTGAAGATATTGCTTTTCTTCAAGTGAATCTATGTGAGTTATTTATTCCAATTTGTGAAGACATTTTGACTCATCTACACTAATTTTCCAAGTCAATAGCACAAAAATATGGAACTTTATTTGGAATAAAATGTCATAATTTACAAAATTCATGAGCTAGGTATGGTAACTGTACTAGGGGTATGGCCTCAGATCATACACCATTAGTAATGAAATTTTGTGCAATTATGATGTAGGATAAAGCTCATTCTTCTTATTTTAGAAATGTAGTGTTGTTTGAATTATGTTCAAGAATAAGGGTAAGACAATGTACGCAATTTTAACACTAGTTATGGAAAAAGTTCTTTAGGACAAAGAAGCAAATTATCTCTTTATAAAATGGCATGTCTCCATAGGAAAGAGCATAAGCTCTGGGAAAAAATAGATATGTCATCACAAGCTTGTAATGGTACTCTCTTTGAAAAAACACAACATGAGTTACGATGAAAAGATGGACCTTCATGTTGGGAAAGAGGGTGTGATTCTAGGCGAAAGTATGGAATGTGTTTTAAGACAAGGCATGCCATAGAAGACTAGGTGATATTGAAGGCACAATATATCATGTAATTAAATAAAAATGGATGCACTTTTAAGCCCAACATAGTATTTACTTCTAAACGTGCATCAAATATGTCTCTAAAAAATATGGCATATCTTATTGAGCAATCAAACATGACACCGTTTGTTGCAACAACTAAAGGCCCAAGTTTACTTCCATAGCCTTGTAAAGGACATACGCTTAAGTAAACTCATCACCTAAGGCATGATACAAAAGAGAATAAGAATCCTCCTACTTACCCAATAGATCTTCTTCTCTAGCATCAATAAAACTAACCAAACAAGGTTCCATAAAGCATGTCATAGAAGCAAAAAATTAATGAAATACAAAAACCTGAAGTTCTCTTATAATGAGAGTAGTTTGGGGAGGTTGGATGTAGTACTACCTTTACTAAGGCTCTTTGGGGACATAAATAAGTGTTTGCATCACCATGGTGTGACATTTCATGTTAGAAATTAAGAGGACCTATGTGAAATATCCCTTATATACAATACTTATATGAATATTCTAGTGGTACTAAGTAGTTTATTGGTAGTGGATAAGGTGATGTACAAATGGTGGATGTATTGACTCTAATGCTACACTTACTCTCACATACTTGAGGGATAAGGGAGGATTATCTATGTGTTTAGTTTGCAAATAGTGAGTTTGTGTTAAAGTTGCATAAACTATTACCCTTGGATAAACAATCTATGTTTAAGATTCAAGTTAAAAGGGTTTATATTAAAGCAAGATAAGCCATCTACCTTTTGTTGCAAAAACACATAGATTGAAATAATTGCAAGTTTGAGAATCAACGAAATGTAATATTGAAAATTCTTTTGAATAAGATCAATGCTTTTATTATTCACATGAAGGATTTTGATCTCAATTGAATTAAGAATCCCTTCTACATGCCTCAAAAGTTGCTTTATTATGGAGAAAACAATGATTCTATAAATAAATCCACTTGGGACAAAGTAACCCAAGTAAAAATACAAAAATAGCCATGTAAGGGACTGCCAAAACTAAAAATGTACAACAAAAGACCAAGCATTCTTGTTCTAAATTTGAAGAAGGGAATAGTAGGGATCTAAGAGCATAGAGAAAATGAAGAATTGCATATATATATATATATATATATATATATATATATATATATATATATATAGAGAGAGAGAGAGAGAGGAGGAGGAGGAGGAGAGATCAAGGATTCATGGAAGCTTTGCAAGAGTGTTAAGATAAGAGAGACTATTTTCCATATTCACTGGTCTCTTATACCATTAGTACAATGTCTAAATCTTTTAATGTGTGCTTTATTGCAAGCCTATCTTAAGAGAGACTATTTTCCATATTCCCTAGTCTCTTATACCATTATTACAATGTCTAAATCTTTTAATATGTGCTTTATTGCAAGCCTTCCACTTGTAACATTCTATAGGGTCTTAGAATGGACATAGTGGCACAAATGTGGAGTTAAAATCAATAGGCAATAGAAAAATGGATATTTCAATCCACAAAGTTGATTATAGATTGAGATAGAACCCCTTATGCAATCCTAAAATAGGCTGTGTTGTATGAATTGATGTACTTCTCCCCTAGTCTTTTATCTTTTTGCTTTGTGAGAATATCCAAATGTACGAGTAGTCAAACCTTCTCGAGCTATTTTTTAAAGATCATTTATCTTTGTGCTCTTTGATAATGCCCAAATATATGAGCTTTATGTTAAATCTTCTAGAGCCATTTTTCCAATGTATTCGTGTCATTCATAAGTGTTAAGTGTCCAAACACAAGGTTTACACAACCCTAACTCCATCTAAAAGAAACCTTCCAATCTAGGTTTGGCAAAGTTGATAAACTCTTATTTCAAGGTCGTAACTATCTGGCGCTTTCTTTACTCACCATTTATTCATTCAAATTTCTTCACTTTTTTCGAGTGTTTGTCCTTGTATTTAATGGTGATTTAGCAAACAAGATATTTGATATACTTCCAAGGTTTTCCTTGGATGACCTTGAGCCCGTATTTTTGTGAAGAAAAGCTAGGACATGGGTATTGTCCATTAGGTTCTTCACCTCTTGTTTGCTTGTTTGTTTGTGTATTTAACCATGATTTAAGATGTCCATCTAGCATGCAAGACACCCAAAACACTTGCAATGTTTTCCTTGGCTGACCTTGGTCTCGACTTTGTCATTACATCCATTGCTTGGAGGTTTTAGGGAGAAATGCTAGGGTATAGAGACATTCAATAGAATATTCTGCACTTCAATGAACGATGGCCAAACTTGTTGCAATTAAGTGATATTCTTGCAAAAGAATCCTGCTATCTCAATCTTTCAGTTCATCTCTTTGTTTCCTTCATTTTAGAAGAGGAAGAAAAGATAATAGCTTTGCCTTGGAACACTAAAACTTCTTACATCCTAATGCTGGGATAACTTTTTGTAGCAATCTTGCAAGCATAGATATAACACCTTAGAATGAGAAGGAATTTTGATTATCTCTATCCGTACTGGAGATTTATGTACCACTAATGTGAATGATAATTATTGGCTACAATCGAGGACATAATACACCCTTTCAAATTGCAAGAATCAACTTACTATTCTCCATGTGTCAATGCAAAAATGGCCACAGCCAGCTTACACAAAAATTACAGCAGCTTACAGAGTGGAGACAGCTCAAGTCCTAAGAGAACCAAACTGTTCACATAAGATGCTCTACCAAGGCAAATTACAAGGCTTTCACTTTCACTTTAGCTAACAGACTATATTTTCAGAGAGGAAAGCAGAAAACATCATTTCTGTGAACGTCCTAAAAACCAAGCTATCCACATAAGCTGCACTGCCAAAGCAAATACCCACCAAGAAATCAATCCTTTTACTGCTTCAAGCGACCATTCTGGAGCACCAAGGGCTTTCCCCAGCTGTAATCCTCTAGAGAGTTGCAGTACACCATAGGCATCATAAACGAGGGGCAGAATTGCCCAAACAGGTGACTCCCACTGCCAAACGAGCAATTCTGCAAATGTGTGTACAATCAATAATGCTGAATATGGAGCTATCATTGCAGATACTGGAAGCAAAGCAGGTTCTGGTCCTAAAAGGCCTCTCTTGGAAGCGATGAATGCAAGGAAAGGTGCTAAAAAACCAACAGTGTTCACAACCAACGTCCATATTTTGTAGCTTAAAGGAAGCTGCTGCCCAGGACTCTCCATGAATTCGCTCCATGTACGTGCACAGGAATCTGTCATAAGAAGAAACATGGATGCCCCGAGATTGAATATTCCATCCAGCCCCGCTAATGCTAGGAGCCCAGCAGTTGCAGATCCTTCAAACAATGGTACACACGGCAACCATAGAGTTGGTAGAACTCCTGCAGTTAGCAGGACACAAGGTCCTAAGATCCACAGCGGCCACCTTAGACTCCGATTCTCATGTGTTGGCTCAAATAAAGTATCATCATCATCACCATAGAAGTTCGCAGATGCCTTTGTCCATGCAGTTACATGCTGTGTTCTGATGTTGCTAAAATTATCCCTTCTGTGGACTGTAAGTTTCCACCCACAGATATTGTGACTTTGGAGTATCAAACTTCTTTGTCTTCTGGCTGCTTGAAGAATTGAACCGTGCAAAAGTAATGAAGGTACTTGATCACTGTGAAAACATTGACTGTGAGACTTCGGGAAAGCCAGATCCATATTGAATGAAGGAACAAAAATATTTGTTTGAGATAACTATAATGTTGTAGGTGATGGGAATTTAAGGAAACATCATGAGACCAATCCTGTTGCTCATAATTGAGAAGCTGTCAAACAAAATAGGCTATCAGATCACTCGGGTCTTGTAAATGCCTGCCATAACTATCTCATGTCAAGTTAAAAGGTACAAATTTATATATACAGGCTGTCACAGAATACCATACAGAAACCAAATGAGTGTCAGAACTTGCATACCATAAAAGGGCACTTCGAACACCACAGCAAGCATCCAAGAATAAATACAAACCAAACTGAATTGTAAATGCCTATGCAGCCATGTTTTAACAGTTTCTAGCATTGAATTTGGTATAGCCAACTGCATTCAGTTAACTATTCTTGTACATAAAAAATTTCTGATGTGACCCAGGAAAAAAATAAGATGCCTGCCAGCAGAGATGCTACAAGTAATACAGCAAATATCTTTTATTCTTTTCAAACTTGAGTCAACTTCATCAAATTACAGGTAACAGTGTACACAACAGACTGAAGGCTAAGGTCCTCAAGCACATGTTCTTGCAAAAGAAGGGTTAGGACTACTATGGTGCACTTCTCATTGCCCCACGTGCAAAAACAACTTTAAGATAGGAGTGACCTACCCTAAGAGGTCTCACACACACACACACACATATATAGAGAGAGAGAGAGATTTGCATGTGGCAAGAATTAAAGGATTACTACGCTGGCAACTTTCTTCTCGAGGAGCAGGCAGGGTGATTGGAAAGAGAAGCTTAAACCAAGGTTTCAGGCAGTCAAGAATACTAGCGTGGCACATTAGCCTCTCCATGAGGTTTACCAATGTCACTTACATGGGACCTACCTGTTGGCCAAATGGTCTATGTTTATGCTTGATTCTTTTGCAAATATTACAAGAGAGAAATGAAATGATTTATTAACCTCTGTGATACACACACACACACACACACACACACAGAGGGAGAGAGCTTGTGAACAGAAGATGAGTGTCGCCTGCAGTATCAAGTCTGTTTGCATTTGTAACAGGCAATATAGTCCATCAATAACTACAAACAAAAACAAGAGAAATATTCGGATTTGAGCTGTTCTTGAAGCCCTTTGGTATAGGAGATAAATCTTCAAACATTTTCAACTCTTGATCACCCAGTGGTGGTCATTGAGAGAAAAAATGTGAAGGGGCTATTGAGCAACCGCATGAATTAACACAAAATTATAGTGCATTAATGCTTAATTTCACTTCATTAAAATAACCCCAAAATAATGTATTTGCGAAACCATAAGACTCACAGTCCTAATGCATAACTCAACTAGAGATGAGAGAACCCAAAAAAGGTGGAAGAGATTCTCAAATCTTGAAGTGCAGCAATCAATAGAGATCTGTAATAAGTATCGGCTCTGGGAACTCAAGCATGATACAGCATTTTGAATCCACAAAATCACCCAACAGTCCTATCCAAGACAGCTCTTCACTCCATCTAAAGTTGCCTCAAAGAGTCTTTACCTCAACCAAGCCACAAATAATCTGGCTCCCCTCAATCTTGTGTTTCCTCTGGCACACAGCTAGACTCGCTCTCTATTGCTCCTCACAACTCCGCACGAACAAAAGGAGAAAATGTATTTGCTCCTCCACTCCACGGTGAGTGCACAATGTCTTCACATTTCATAAACAGCCTGTTTTATCCTCATTTGGGAAATAATGCAGCTGACTGGATTTGGCACAAATCATGGCAACACCTTTATTTTGCTTGACACTTTTATCATTAATTCAGCCAACTTAATAAGTGCCACGCCAACCACATTTTAATGTTTTCCCCAGGGAAAACGTCATTCCCAGCCAAATGCAACCTGCAATCACCTACTGCCATGATCTTCAAGTCTTGATTGTGCTGCCCATGATTTTCCACACCATGACTTACCATCGCCTTCACCTTAAACATGGCTATCCTGTCACATCATCTGCCTCTGCCTATTCCATTGTCTGCATCATTCCCAGCCAAATGCAACCTGCGATGACCTACTGCCATGACCTTCAAGTCTTGATTGTGCTGCCCATGATTTTCCACACCATGACCTACCATTGCCTTGGCCTTAAACATGGCTATCCTGTCACATCATCGGCCTCTGCCTATCCCATTGCCTGTCCAACCTATAGCATATGTATGTGGGCACCGAGGTGCATTACATTCTCCCCACTAGAATTGTGGCTGTCCCCAATCGCACAGCCTCCTGGCAGATTTGAAGCAAAGGCACAGAGTCATCAGCTGTCATGAGGCCATGAATTCTTAACTTAATGTTCTTTGGATACACTTAAGTTGTGCACATGTGAGGTGCAATGAGAGGTTAAGTTAAATGTATGTTACGGTGACAAATAATCCTAGCCTTTGGCAATGGAGGACATTGGCACAAGTTGTGGATAGGTATCGATGGGATACTTGAGTTAGATCTTAGTCAAGGACATCTAATTCCCCATTGGAAATGACTTTTGGCATCATGGGGGTTATATATTTAAACATTTAATTGTTCCAAACTAAGGCTTGTGAATGTTTCAACACTTTCAAGTTCCAAAGGGGTTAGCACATTAAATGTGGATGGGCACCAGCCAATTATTGGGCAAGGAAAAATGGATAATTCATTAATTTGGAAAAAAATACTTAATTAATGCTAAAATTTTCTTTTGGAAGGCTGCCATTTGGCAAACTTGCCTTTGGAAGCCAACAGAAGGCGGTTTGGGGCTGGCTAAGTGTGGAGCATCCATCTAGAAGCTAAAGGAGGAAGAAGGAGCTGTTGAATGCTGTTGGCACCTATTGTAGGAGTGGATTTCAGCTAGGAAGGTTGCCAAAATCAGGCAACAGCTGAATTGCACAACCTGACAACAAGGGTAGCATGTCTCCTTCTCCGCCTTAGTGAGAAGCCGCAATATAAGAGAAACGCTTGGCAATCGTACTAGAGTTTTATCCCCCTTTCAAAGTTGTTGGTGCCATTAGAATTGCCATTAGAGCTACCATTCAAGACGAAGAGAAAGTGCTAAAAATCTACAAACAAGATACATGGCAAGTGGTTGTTGAGAAGAAGGGGAGGGGGTGTGTGCAGTTGGGTATGTAGGGCAGTGGTTGTCATGAGAACGTTATTGCTTTGCTTAGCATTTGATTAAAAGTTAATCAAATGTGCAAATGTGACTTGCACATGTGAGGTGCACATCAATTATTTCAAAGTATGGAACCTAGGACCTTGAGATATCAATTGATATCAAAGGCAAAAGTTATAATAAGTTATGCTCGACAAGTAATGGGTGCTATTGGGTGTCAAAAGTTAGCCTAGAATATTTAATTAGCCATTAGTCTCAATGCTGGCACTAGGAAATTTCCATTAACTAATTAATTAATGTCAATTTCGAGCCAAGGAGTGCTCAAGTTCACTTGGATGATAAATTGGCCTAGGAAGTTTAATTGTTGGCTGGTTAGATTATTTTTCTAGACACAAAATAATTATTAAATTGATTTTCAAAAATTATATTCTAAAAATTAATTTAATAGGTTGGATAATGCTAGAAATCATAGGCACATGGAACAAGGAACGGGAATGGGAAACATGGTTGGAATGGGGGAGGCCCTTTCTAGGAACGCGAGGAACGGAAATTTTAAAAAAATATAAAATTTAATATTTTTAAAATAATTATGCATTAAACAACTTCGCAAGTGTTCAAAGACACTATAAAGCACACAAGCACACTTTAAACATCATATTGCATAAATGGTGCAAGATATATTAAGACCAATCAATGCTACAACTAAGACTTGAGCACACTGCACATAACCAAGAAAAGTTATAACTCTAATGATTAAACTTTAAAGACTCGAGAGCCATAATCTACAAATTTTTAAAGGCTGAGTAACGTATCAAAGCACCATGAAAGAGCGAATGCCCAAGTGGCAAGGCCAATAGTATATACAAATATAAAATTAAGAGTCTAAGACTCAAGACTTACGAGTCATAACTCAAGCTGAAACTTGAATACGGAGTCCAAACTAATGTATTAAGCAATTACCAATGAGACTATTGGTACTCAATAAACTATCAAAAATATACATCATACATCATACCCCCGCCTAACCCCTCAAAAAGAGGAAAAAACAAAACAAAGCTCCCCCCCTCCCCAAATCGGTCCACCTCCCTCCCCAAAAAAAAGAAAAAACGCATTCCCAACATGGAACAAGAGGATTGGAACATCTCAACGTCAAAATGTTGAGGAACGGCTGACATGAAATGTTCCAACTAGTTGAAACATGTTTCCCATTCCTCATCGTTAGGAAATGGCGTTCTAGCATTCCAAGGCCCCGTCCTACTCGTTCCATGTTGCTATGCTGGAGATTTAGTCTAGAATGTCGCCAATTGGCAAAACTTGCCCGTGCACATTTGGGAAAGTTGAATTGGGACTGAAAGGAGAAGAAAATCTCATTTTTGCATTCTGGAGCTGTTGGGAACAAAGGTTTGGCTACTATTGCTTGCTTTTGGGGCCATTTCTCAACATTGAAGACCATTTTGGTAAAGGCAGTTGCATATTCCTAACCATGGGAAGCCGATGATCACGGCTAATGCACTTTCTCCCAAAGATTATTGGTGAATCCATTTGGAGCTTGAAAACTAGGTCAACAGCTCAATTTCACCGAATTCTCGTAATAAATCTCTGAATTTTCTCCCTCTACAACATTCTCTCTCTTTTTCTAGTCATTTTCCAACTCTGCTCCAAGTTTTACAACAATCTAACCATTGGAGGTGGAGCCTTTGGTGAATCTCTACTGTAAACCCTAATTTACAACAGAAATTAGGGTTTGACAACCACCTCGAGAAGCATGCCCAAATTTGAATGCTTCAAACTTGAATTTTAAGAGCTAAAATTGGTCTATTTCAAGAGGATTCAAAAAGCCAGCCAACCAACATTGAGTTTGGGATTATTTTATTTTCCAAGGAGCACGGATGAACATTACTCCCCTAGCAAATCAAGGGGTAGATTGATTTGAAGGCTTCCTGGTCATTTATGATAGCAAGAGGCACTTGGATTAGTGAAGAAGGTTGAAGAATCTCAATTGTACTCCATCCATTTGCAATACAAGTTAAAGAAATACCACAGGGGGCGCCAACTTTTGGGGCCAACAAGCTGTCCAATGTCCAAGATTAAGTGGTAACATTTGTATTTTCAGTCTATGTGAATTTCATACTTGTTGTAATTAGTGTTAAATCAAGTTAGTACCACCCTCTCTGAGGAAGAAGGTTGGTTTCATGGTTCCATTGCCAGAAGACCATCAAATCCTTTGAATTGGTAGGCCTGTAGCACCTGATTGGAAGTTAGAAGCTTTGCTCTAATGCTGAAATTGTGAATAGCTAATAGCTAAGCATTTATAGCAAGTATGTCCTCTTACAATGAGATGGGATCAAGCAGTGATGATGCATCTCATTCTGAAAATGCACATAATGAAGGAGAAAATTGCAATGCCTAATCTTGGAACACGCTTACAATATGGATAGCAAGGAGAAAATGTGGTTGCTAACCAAGAAGCAGGGCCTTCAATGCCACAAGATGCTAACGACCAACAAGGAGATGAAAAATATGATAACCAATTTAAGGCTCGATTGAAGGTGGCAGTTGACATCTTTGTTCAATTGGCCAAAGATCCACAATTTGAGAGATGTTTTAATTCTCACAAAAAGGACAACAAAGGCAAGAAGAAGATATCATCTTCAAAGGGCTTTGTGAAGAGTACGAGCGGAAGCAAAGAGAGCACCCACGTCGATCTAGGTGCAGCAAGAGTTTAGTGAATTGTGAGTGAGTGTGAGAGTGAGAGTCGACAGATAGGTGTGTACCAGTGTGGTACACACAAAGAATAAAAGAATGTATTTATACTTAGGATATAGTACACTTACACCCACAAGGGTGAGTTCACATGTGTAAAGTAATATACACACGGGAGTAGCATAAGGACCTTTACACCCAACAACCTCCCACTTAAAGGTCCTAAGCGAACCTTTAACCAACTCCCACTAGTCGAATGCAATGCTCATGTTGAGCCCTTGCAAGACTTTTAGTAAGAACATCTACAAGGTTATCTTGTATTTTGATCTTAGTTAGTGTGACTAGACCATCATCAAGAACCTGTCTGATGAAATGATACCTAACATCAATATGTTTGGTACGTGCATGGAACATGGCATTCTTAGCCAAGCATATAGCACTCTGGCTATCATATCCGAGTACAGGTATTTTGGTGGGCAGCCCAAAATACTTGACCAAATGATCAAGCCAAACAACTTCTTTTGAAGCTTCAGTGGCTGAAATATATTCAGCTGCAGTGGTAGAAAGTGCTACTATCTTTTGCAATCTAGAGCACCAAGAAATTGCCCCACCAATCAAAGTTAAAATGTACCCGCTACTAGACTTGCAAGTATCTAAGTCACCTGCCATGTCTGCATCACAATACCCTTGCAGATTTAACGTACCCTTTCCATAGCAAATACATTTGCTTTGTGTGCCCTTAAAGTACCATAAGATGCACAACCATAGCATACATAAGTGAATCACAAGCTGAAGCATAACAAACACCCTTCAAGTGGCTTAGCATCAACCATATAAAAACGATCAAGTACTTTGCTGATGTACTTTTCTTGTGAGAGAAACAACAGCTGTTGCTCTCTATTTCTGGTCACACGCATGCCCAAAATGTGTTCAACTAGACCCGAATCCTTCATGGAAAAGATTGAATTCAGCTAATCTTTAAGTGAATTAATCTAGCTTTTATATTTACCAACAATAAGCATATCATCCATATAAAGCACAAGTATAATAAGGCTTCCATCACTAGCCTTCTTGATATATAAGCAGTGATCTGCATTACTTCTTTTAAACCCTGTGAAAGCATGAAGGCATCAAACTTTTTATACCATTGTCTAGGAGCCTGTTTCAAACCATACAAGCTTCTCTTAAGCTTACACACTAAATGCTCATTTCCTTGTATAACAAAACCTTTTGGCTGCTTCGTGTACAGCTCTTCTTTCAAATCACCATGCAAGAATGCAATTCTAACATCCATTTGATCAAGTTCAAGATCCATAGATGCTACAATGGCAAACAATACTCAAAGAGTGGTCATTTTGACAACAAGGGAAAAGACTTCTTGAAAGTCAATGCTCTCCATTTGTGTATAGCCCTTAGCTACAAGTCTGGCTTTGTATTTGGGTTTGCCATCCACACATTTGATTTTATAGACCTATTTGTTAGGACTAGCTCCTATCTTTGGGTAATGAAACCAAATCCCAAGTATCATTCTAATACAATGATTTCATTATTATTGCATAGCTAGCTCCCACTTTTTCTTTAATTCATATGATAAAGCCTCTTTATATATAAGAGGCTCACCTTCGTCTATGAGCAAAATGCAATCCAAAGAGGGATCAAACCTTTGTATAGATCTTCTGGCATGTGCAGACCTTCTTACCCAATGATTTGTGTTATCAGGTAATGGATCCACATCCAAAGGAATGTCAATGACCTCATTATTTGGTTTCTAAACTGCATGTTCAGGTTGCTATAATACATTTTCAAACTGTTGTAATTCATTTTCAACATGTTGATTTTGTTGCCCAAGCTGATTTTCAGCATCCCTTTGCTTCCCATATTCATCTGGCTCAATGATGATACGCTAATTATCATAATCAGCATCAAATGGAGCTGAATTTTCAATGGACAATGGCTATTCAAGGCTATTCAAGGCTATTCAAGGGGTTGATCATGCTGAAATTTCACTGTCTTTTTGTCTAAGTCATTAGATGTGACATTTTTTAGTAGCTTTGACTCATTAAATACCACATCCCGGCTGCGTAGCACCTTTTTCATGCTTGGAACCTAAACTCTATATCCCATTTCACCTTCATCTCCATAACCCATGAAGATGCCTCTATGAGATTTCATGTCAAGTTTGGTCCTGCTACCAATAGGTATATGTACATAGCATTCGCAGCCAAAGGTCCTTTTCGCAGCCAAAGGTCCTTAAGTGGTCATACGAAGCAGGTTTGCCAGACCAAACCTCTTCAAGGATGCCACTTTCAAGTATACGATGTGGAGATCGGTTGCAAATATGCACCGCAGTTTTAAGTGCCTCTTCCCAAAACAATTGTAGGAGATTAGTTGTGGACAACATACACCAAATCTTCTCCAATAACGTGCGATTCATTCGCTCAGCCACACCATTGGATGATGAATTATAAGGAGTTGTAAGTTCCTGTTTAATCCCATTGGCATCACAAAACTTATTGAATTCTTTAGATACATACTCTCCCCCGTTATCTCTTCCTATGCTTTTTAATTTTAAACCCTTTTGAGTACTAATAAATGCATAAAACCTTTTAAAAGCGTCCAATGCCTCACTTTTCTACTTAAGCAAGTAAACCCATAGCTTTCTAGAATGGTCATCAATAAAAGACACAAAATAACGAAACCCACTATGAGTTTTAATTGGCATGGTACATACATTAGAATAGACTAAATCCAAGATACATGCCTTCCTAGAGGCTCTATAAGAGTATGGACTCTTTACATGTTTACCCAAAACACAATCATCACAAAAGTCAAGCTTTGAGTTTTTCACATCAACTCTTCCAAGTAAAGAAAGTGTCCAAGACGCTTGTACCATAACTCCATGTGTGACTGCACTTCAGCAAAACTACAACAAACTTTCCAAGTAGTGCCTTGCAATAGAGATAATATAGAGTGCCATTTTTACCACCTCTAGTGACTAGCATAGACCCTTTCTATATCTTACACATCCCACTACCAAAAGTATTGAAGTAACCTTTGTTGTCTAACTGCCCAACAGAAAGCAAACTCTTCTTGATGCCAGGTACATACCTAATAACATTATGAAGGATCAATTCCTGACCATTTTCAAGAGCCAGGTGTATAATGCCCATTCCTTCAATATCACATGCATGGTTGTTGCCTAGGTAGAATTTTTCAAGTTTACCTTCTGCATATAAAGAAAAATGCTCCAAAGATGGAGTTACATGAAATGAAGCACCGTTGTCAACAATCCACGATTGTGACAAACCATCATGAGCTGACAACAAAGCATCTATTACATCCATTTTAGTGATATACATATCCTCCACTATCATAGCATATGGATCTGAAGATACAACCAGCAAATCAACATCTTTATCTTCTTCTATCTCCTTAATAACAACACTATAGACCACATTTGCTTTTTATGTTTCTTTAGGGGTAGAGCTCCTATCCTTTTCCTTCTTTTTGCCTTTTGCATTAGCCTGCTTCTTGCGTTCTTGTTCCCTTTTAAAGTACCTGCAATCGGGCTTTTTATGCTCTTACAACCACACTAATAACAAGTTACATCTTGTTGTTTTTCCTTGCTTTTTCTGTGATTTTTGTTCTTATTAGCAGCATTTGATCTTTTTTCAGTTCTTTCTCTTATATTCATTCAGTTTGTCACCTCTTCTCTCCAACCTCTCCACTGCCCTCACCCCCTTCAGGACATTGCGGTTCGTGGTTCGTGGCTATCTTCATCATTTTCCTTGTGCTATGGCACCCTTGTTCCCTTGTATCAAATTCACTCCATGATTCAAATCTTCATCAGAGTTTCTTCTCTCTTCTCTTCTCTTCTTAGTATTTGCCAAGTTCACTCCGTGTTCCTCCCCGCATACACTATCTCGCTAGTATGTCATCTTTTGACATCTCTGACAGCACCAAAGGACTGCGGTCCACTCCCTAGACAGTTGTCTTTCACCTTCAATGATTACTTCAATGGCCCACTTCCCAAAGGGCTGCCTTTTGCTCCCTTCATTGTGCAAGCTTCCCACAGGTGCTACCGCCTGATTTAGACAGGACACTGCAGCTATCTTCTGAGCTTCGGCTCCGCTATATTAGCTTTTTTTCTCATAGCAAGATTCAATGCATAATCACCGTGTTCTTGTGTTTCTGAGTTTCTCTTCTCTCTCAGTGTTTGCCATACACACTCCGTGTTGCTCCCTGCAAACCCTACTGTCTCTCTCCACTATCACTTATTTTGATATAGTATCAAAGCATACCTATTATTTTTGACACATCTCTCTCTCTCTCTCTCTCTCTCTCTCTCTTCTTCCACTGTAAAGGAAGTCATCTACTGTTTAGTGTGATGCATATGGGAATAGCATAGCGGTTATATTAACACAAGATGGCCAAATTGTGGTATATGAGAGTTGTGTTCTCCTTGGTACAGAAAGAAATTTTCAGCTTTATGAGAAAGAATTGCTTGTGGTAATTCACACACTTTCGACATGGAAACACTATCTTTTAGGGGCTGATTTCACAATGCAGACAAACAATCAGACATTGCACTATTTCTTGACTCAAACTAAGTTGTCTAATAAGCACATGAGATGGGCTAACTTCTCATCTATGTTTCACTTTCATATTGTGCATATAGATGGAAAAAAGTATGAAGTGGTTGATTCATTGTCATGTAAACCTCAAATTTCAGCTATCACTATGGTGTATCACACGGAATTGGATGTTATGAAAGATTAGTATGCTGCTAATTCAAATTTTGCAAATGTATATGATCAACTTTGCAATGGCCAAAGACATGAGCACTTTGTGCTTAGAGATGGTTTTTTTATGATACATGGATAACTGTGCATCACAAAGCAATTGAGACCTAAGTGATTACTAAGAGTCATACTCCTCCTTATACAAGACATAGAGGGATTGATGCTATAATTAGAGCAATGGAGCGTTTCTTTTATTGGCCTTCTTTGAGACACGATATTGAGCAGTTTGTCAAGCATGCATCGTAAGTTAGAAAGTGAAGTATAATAGACAAAAGATGCCAAGTTTATTACAACCCTTGCCTATTCTAGATAGGCCTTGGCAAAGCGTTGCTATGGACTTTTATCTTTGAGCTTCCTAGAACACCTACAAGAAATGATAGGATATGGATAATTATTTTTAAGTTCAGTAAGCAAGTCCATTTCATTCCAATGAGGAAGAAGATAAAGGTTGATCATATGGCATGTTTATTTTGCAACATGTGTTTAAGTATCATGGCATACCACAGTCAATCATCAGTGATCGAGACACTTGGATGACCAGTTTTTGTTTTGGAACAGGCTGTTTGAAAATACGAGTATCACGCTAAAATTTTCTTCATCCTTCCATCCGCAAAAAAATGGTCAATCAAAAAAAGTAGATTCTACAATGCTTGATCTCTTGAGATACTATGTATCTGAGTATAAGTAATAGTGGAAGCAATATTTTCCTTTGATAGAGTTTGCATACAATAATACAATGCATAATTCCGCTCGCAAAACTCCACTTGAGGTTATGGAAGGTGATAAGAAAATGCCCCCTATTTTTCACACAAAGGGACAAGATCTTTGAGGTTGATCGGTATATAGAAAACATGAATGCAATCTACATAAAGATTGCGTACCCTCCTCAGATGTCTTAAGAGAAGCAAAAGACGGCAATTGATTGCCATAGATGTGCTTTGCAGTTTACAGAGGGTAATTATGTGTTGCTGCGTTTTGAAAAGGCAAGTGAAAAAGTTGAAAGGTAAAGATGTGAAACCAGCCTTCCTTGGAATGGGCGGTGATAACCTGATTTAAGAGTTAATTACAGCAATAAATAAACGCACATAAAATAAAATACACACTTTACCATAACATTCTTGGACAGTAGACACCTTGTTGGCCCCAAAATTGGCGCCCCTTGCGGTATTTCTTTAGCTTTCATTCAATTGGAAGGAGTACAACTTGAAATTCTTCAATCTCCTCCTGCTAACCAATTGCTCTTGCTGTCATAAATGTCCAACAAGCCTTTTGGGTCATTTGCCCCTTGTTTCACCCAAGACTTCTTCTCCAATTCGACCCTTGGCTGGCCAAATGCTGCCCCAAATCAATTTGGGATGGGCTGGATCCTGAAATCCCTTGATAATCTTCAATTATCAGCTGCTGATTTCAGTTCCTTGAGCCTTCAATCTCTGGCACGGATCCGAAGGTGGCTGCTAAACCCTAATTTCTACTGTAAATTAGGGTTTACTGCAGAAATTACAGATCAGCCCATCAAAAAAACAGCTGAGATCTCCTCCGAATGGCTAAGAATTGCTGAGAATGGTTGAGCATAGGCTGAAGGAGATGAGAGAATGCTGTAGAGAGAGAAAATTCTGAGATTTGTCACGAAGAACTGATCAAAATGAGCTGCTGCCCTGCTGTACCAGCCCCAAACGGATGCACCAACAACAATAGGAGCATCAGAGACTGTGATCTTCAGGAGAGTGAATCAGCAGCAATTGTCAGCTTCCCAAGGTCTAGAATATGCAATCTCCATCACCAAAATGGTCTCCAATGACTGGGAATTGGCCCCAAAAGCTGGCAGCAACAGTCCAACACCTCTTCCCAACAGCTCCAAAATGAAAAAACGAGATTTCCCTCTCCCTTCAGCCCTATTCAGCCTTTCCCCCACTTGCATGGGAAAGTTTTGCCAAGTGGCAACTTTCTTAATCCATTTTCAGCAATTTCCAGCCATTTAATTCATTTTCAAAATTGATTCAGCCCTTAATCCATGCCCAGAAAATTGACCTTGCCCATCCAAAAATTAATTGGCTAGGCCATTTGCAACCCAAAGTGGTCCCATGCATTAATTGACCCTTGGACAAGCATTAATCCATTAATTAATGCCTAGTCCCTAGTGTCACCACTGACACTTAATAGCCAATTAATGGTCCTAGGGGCAAACTGACACCAAAATTCGCCTAGAATCTAACAAATGTAACTTGTTACAACTTTTGCCTTTGACGCCCATCTTTTTCACAGGGTCCTTCGGCCTTCAACTGCGAAAAAGTAGCTTGCACCTCACATATGCAACACATGTGCATCTTTTAATTGCACATTTGATTAATCCTTTAATCAAATGCCAATTAAGCATAAGCAAAGCATCAAATTTTCACATCCTCGTGACGAGGTTGTATCCAAAACTGAGAATGAGATACTATGGGCCTTTTTAGCTATTGGAGAATATTAGTCATTTTACATATAGGCTGAAATTACCTCCACATTGGCAGATACACAATGCCTTTCATGTGAGCTTGTTAAGGCCTTTTTATGTAATATGCCTAAGGATGTATCTACTGAAATTCACCCAAAGGTTGAGGAGCTAGATGAGATTTTGGTACCTGAGCAGATTTTGGCACATAAAGAAATATGTTTTGCTTTGGCACATTGCAATGTAATCAAGGACAATTGCAAGGATTTTAGAAGGGTGATTTGTCACAAGGACGTGATATTTTATTGCTTTGCTTAGTATTTGATTTAAAAGTTAATAAAATGTGCAAATGTGACTTGCATATGTGAGCTACACGTCAGTCATTTCACAATGTGGAACCTAGGACCCCGGGATATCACTTGGTGCCAAAGGCAAAAGTTGTAATAAGTTATACTTGACATGTACTAGGTTGTACCACATGTCAAAAGTTGACCTAGAACATTTAATTAGCCATTAGGATTAGTGGTGACACTAGGAAATTGCCATTAACTAATTAATTAATGCCAATTTCGAGCTAATGTGAGTGCTCGAAATCACTTAGGTGATAGATTAGCCTAGCCATTTTAATTGTTGGCTAGTTAGATTATTTTTCTACACATAGAAATAATTATTAAACTAATTTTTAGAGTTTATATTCTGAAAATTAATTTAATGGACTAAATAATGTTGAAAATTCAATTTGGAAGGCTGTCACTTGGCAAAACTTGCCCATGCAAGTCTATGAAAGCTGAATTGGGGCTGAAAGGAGAAGGAAATATCATTTTTGCATTTTGGAGCTGTTGGGAACAGAGGTTTGGGTGTTGCTGCCAACTTTTGGTGCCATTTCTCAACCATTGGAGACCATTTTGATTAAGACATTTTCATATTCCTGACCATTGGAAGTTGGCTGATGCACTACCTCCTAAAGATTACAACCTCTAATACTCCCTTTGTTGTTGGTGAATCCATTGGGACTGGAACCAAGTTTTGCAGCAATCCAGCCATTGGAGGTTGGATATTTTGGTGAATCTTTGTTGTAACCCCAATTCCTTGAATTTTTCAAGCTGAAATCAATGTATTTCAAGAGGATTCAAAAAGCCAGCCAATCAGCACTAAATTTGGGTTTAATTTATTTTCCAAGGAGCATAGATAAAGATCGATCCCCTAGCAAATAAAGGAGCAAATTGATTTGAACTTGCAATACAAGTTAAAGAAATACTGCAAGGGACACCAAGTTTTGGATCCAACATGTTATCTCTAAAGTGAACGAATGAATGTTGTAAATAAAGGTAAGAATCTACAAGATGCTCAAGGGTAGAGATGCCCAACTGCCGATGGCTCTAATGGGAGCACACTGAGGGAGGTGCTAATGTGTATCATCCACAGGAGACGGATCCTAAATGCAATAACCACCAGTTGGAGGAGAGGTTGATGAAGAAAAGTACTAAAAACACAAAAATGACTTGATAAAGATTATGGTAGCACTTGATCACTAGCAACAATGGGAGGCTAGGCAACAGCGTGGACCACGTAACAGTAGTCATTGAGGATTGGATAGCTAGTGGAAGATGGTTGATGGTTGAAACCTGCAAGACAAGGATGGGGCTGAATGATGGGTAGCTTGTCTATTTATGGATGTGGAAGGATCCTCCCAAATCAGGGTTTTACATGTGGGATATAGAAACTCTCTAAAGCCACTCTCCATTTAATGAAACTTTTGGTAATTTATTGTTTTGGGGCTATTTTAGATAGATAATCAATGAGTAATGAATTATTAGCTTAACACCCCCTCTCAGGCCCAAAATTGGAATCAAGAAGAAATTGGAAGAAAAGCTCAAGTCCATTTTTATCCCAAGGTGTCCCACCCCAAAGCAACCAAGGCATCGAACGAAGGGTGCATGTCAGCTACCCAGTGGCCTACCAAGACTACAGAGGCAATGGTTATCTTACCAAGAGAGACTTTTGTAGTAGTGCTTAGAGATGGAGATCAGAATACTTGCTCATTTGGTATGGAAGGATGGAGAGGAGAAGCACCTTTCGAAACCGGCCTTCCTTCTTAGAAAGGATGGTAATTCCCGGATAAAGCACTTAAGTACAGCAATTAGCAAATAAATATAACTTGAAATACACAAATTACCTTAATAATCTCAAAAATTGAATACCTTGTTGGCCCCAAACTAGCGTCCCTTTCGGTATTAATTCAAATTGATTGTGCTAATGGAATGAGTACAAGCTAAGATTCACAATCTTCTTTATTGTTCCAAAAAGCCTCTTTACTGTAGCAACAATCAGCAATCAATTCGGGCCATTTGCCCCTTTATTTTTCACCTAGAACTTGTACAAATGGAACCACCAACTGGTACAATGAATGGACTGGCATCTGAATTCCCTAACAATTACACAAATTTCAAATGCTGAATTTAGAGCATGATGACTTCACCAATTGGTATGGGTCCGGAGGTGGCTGTCAAACCCTAATTTCTGCAAAAATTTAGGGTTTATAGCAGAGATCTCTCTACTCTCCACCAAATTTAATTAAAATCTGATCCAAAAGGCTAAGAAATGCTGAGATTGATTGAGCACAAGCTAGAGAAGGTGAGAGAATGCCAGAAGAGAGAGAAATTCAAGAATTCTACAGGAGAAAGGCCTTTAGATTGGCTGTAGTCTATCAAATACTGCCTAGGAGCTATCGCCTACTGCTAGGTATGCCAAAATTTGCTGTCACCAACCATCAGCTCTTGCCACCAACTCCATGAAACCTCAAAATTGTTGTAACCTACTACTGATTGGTCTTCCCCTACCCCTAGCTGCCTTAGAAGGTCCCAATGGCTGTAGATCATGCCAGCAACATCTCCTCTGTAACTAGCCTTCCTTCCATGGATGGGTGGTAATTCCCTGATTACAACTTGGTTACAGCAACAACATTTATTACAAAATTGAGAAATGCAAATTAACACACAACCTTGGATAATGGACATCCTCTTGGCTCCAAAACCGACACCCCTTTTGGTATTTCTTTAACTTAATTAAAGAAGAAGTTGATGTACAATGGGATTTTCCCAATCCATTTCGATATTCCAACTCTCCTTTTTGTCTAAAATGACTAGCAAGTCTTCATTCTAATTTGCCCCTTGATTTGGCCAGTCATTTGGCCTTCACCTAGTTTGATGGAGATGGAAAATGCCCCAAATTCATTGATTTGCTGGTCCCTCCACTTGAATTTGACTGAAAACAACTTCTACTTTGTTGAGTCTAAGTCTTGGAGCTCCCAATTTTTGGTACACTTCCCGAGGCTGCTACTAAACCCTAATTTTACTTCAGACTACGATTTACAGCTGAGAAATTTCAGGCCTCTAGTGATCTCAAAGCTGTAATCTTCGGAGCAAGGTTGTAGAAAGGCTAGGAGATGAGAGAGAATGCTAAGGAGAGAGAAAATTCGGACTATCTTCACAAAGAACTAAAGAAGATCAATCATTTACTATTGCTGCCCTGTCTCAACAACCTATAGATGCTAGTGTGTGCTATTGATTGGTCTTCTCTTGCCCCCTGTTGGCTGCCTCAAAAGGTTCTCCAATGGCTGCAAATTAGACAACAGCATCTCCTCCCTCTCTCTTGTAAGCTAAATGCATTGAATGCCTCTCTCTAGCCTCTAAAGACGTTTTTCACTCTTGCATGGGTATTTTTGACAAGTGACAGCCTTCCCAAATGGTTTTTACAACATTATTCATTATTAAATATTAACATTCAATCTTTAAATACTGAAAATTAATCTAATAATTCTTTAGGTGCCCAGAAAAATAATCTGACCGACCAATAATTGAATTGGCTAGGCAACTTCCATTTCTGAGTGTCTTTGCACCATCTTTTACCATCAGATTGGCATTAGGTACTATTAAATGCTACTTCTCTAGTGTCACCAAGACTCACACTTATAGCCAAATGAATGATCTACACCAACAACTAGCACCAGGTACCACCAAGTATCTGTGCAACATAACTTATAGCAACATTCACCTTTAACATCCCGTGATTTCCTTGAGTCTCGAGCTCATATATTTACTCTAACCCCAATTATATCTCACATGTGTAACATTTACTTAACCATGTGATTAAAAATTAATCCACATGTTAAGTGAGATTTCAAAAATACATATCCATTGAACCCTTCTGACCTTGCCCAAAATTAAATGTGTCCATTCATAATTTAATTGGCTAGTCCAAGTCAAAGAGTCAAAAAGTGGGCTAGTTGGAGCTTAAAATCCAAGGAGGCTAGGATAGGAATATGGCATCCAAGGCATAGGTACACTCCAAAGTGCCATATAGGTACAAATGGATGGAAAACACGCAATTGATGGCTATTATGCACATGCAAGAACATGCTCAGGTACGGTGGCCAAAAGTGGCATGTTTAAATGTACGAATCTATAGTACGGATACGTATAGTATCATACAATACAAATCATATCGTACAATCAAGTCCATACAATGGACGGAGCCAACCATGGTGGATAAAGAAGCCATAATAGCTGCAATATCATGCATAATAGCTACAATATGTCATGCACATAAAATACCAAGATATACCTAACTACAAGCTCAAAAGAAACCAACTAACAGCAATAGGAGTACCCCACAAAGCCAAACAATGGCCAAGATAGCATCAAAGCCCAAAACTAAGATAAATGCTCAACAAGCAACCAAGAGCTGGCCGCCAGGCAAATTCCTACACTGCCCCACGCCTGTAACCGCTCCCCCCCCCCTCGCGCTACCCCCGTCTCCCTCGCCCTACGGCCCCATCCGACAGGCCCCCACCCACGTGTTCCATCGAGAGCTGACCATCCGTGGAGTCCAGCGCCTCCCCCACCGCCAGAAAACAGCATTCGCCCCTCCTTGCCATCGCTCCACCCCCCCCCCCCCCCCAGTTGCTCCCTCCATCTACAGCAACACTTCCCCTCCTTTGACAATACAGCAACATGATTGGTAGGTTCTCAGCAAGGACACACAATAAAAACCTATGGTCAGATGTCGGTGCATTTTGCGAGTGCCCTCCAGTCAAACACCTCGCGCGTTGTCCTCTCTGAGGAAGAGCTCTTAGCAGTCCGTGACATAGAGCTAGAGCTGAAAGAAACAGCGATCTTTGGTCAGGTGGTAGGACACTCCCCATCTAGGGCCCAGCTTCAAGATTGGCTTCACTCCACGCTACACATTGGCACAACACAGATCGCAAAGGCAGTTCTCATGGGTCAAGGGATCTTCATGGTACAACTCACCTCGGCAGATGCAGCCCGTGAGCTAGTGGATAGCTCACCCTATGCTTCCACGAAGGGGGTCATCTACGTGGTTTCCTGATACAATGGCTTCACAGTGGAGGCATTCGCACTCCATAACAGGTTTCTTAGACATCCGGTCACCCTACTCTTCCCCGGACTAGCAGCAGTACCGCCAGTAAGTGGAGGACTTTGGACGGCTCATTGGCACTATCCTTCCCGCCTCCTTCGCAGACGCAGTGACAGCCGCAGGAGTCCCAAAGGTACGGGTGGCAATGAAAGAGACAAAATATACCACAGTTTCTAGAGACTGAGGTAGGCGGACACTCTTTTAGGCAGCAGGTTATTGTGACTGGGCAGCCAGGGCATTGCCTGCATTGCCATGACTTTGAGCATCAAGCAACAAATTGCACACACTTCAGAGCCAAGGCGGCTTTGCCGACAGGCTCACAGGTGGATGCTGACAGCTTTACACAGGTCCAAAGACAACAAAGAGGGAGAGGGCAAGGGGAGGGGGGCAGCAGTCAGCCCCTCAAACACAACCACGACAGCAAGGAGCAAGAGGGCGAGCGTCGCCCTCCCGGCAGAGCACCCGTGCCCCCCTCCCCTCCTCGTCCCACCCAGCAGAACCACATGCCTCCACATCCACCTCCCATGGAGGCGTCGTAGGCCACCTCACCCGAGGGCCCACAGCCCCACATCCACTCCCCACAGTTTCCCCCCCCCCCCCCCCCCTCTAGAGCCATCACTCCCCCCCCCCCACCCGCCTTGTACCTTCAACCACCCCACCATCCCTCGATCCTCCCCCTCCCCACCGATCAGTCCCCCTAATCCCCACCCAGTACAGGTGACCCCCCCCCTCCCCACAAGAGGTGAGGAGCCCCATACGCCGACATCCTCCACTCACCAGCAACCTAGTCCCCCCCCCGCCTTCCCCACACAGCCACCAGCTCATCTGTCCATACCACTTGTCACACTTTCCCGAGACAAGCGCAGGTGCTACCATAGGAGTTCTTTCGCAATGGTCAATGGTCCTACCTAAGAGTTGCGGAGCGCAGAGAGTTCCCACTACCTTTGGAGGTGGGGATCTTCATGGTATGCAAGTCAAAGCGGCAAGGTCCACCTACTAGCACCACCGGATGGACCAAACTATTCTTTCTTTCTTCAGACTTCTCATACAGGAGACTGGACGATGACAGATAGAGGAGAAGGTGAAGAGTTAGGTGGCAGACCATATCTCCCAGTGGATGGGAGAAGGACTAGCACTCTTTTTCCAACAATGGCCAGGTTGCATGATGGACATTAACTGGTGGACTGGAGCCAAGGTCCCACATCTTAGCATTATCTTTCGAGCCCCTCCGCAGTGGAGAGCTCCGATGGATGTGATCGAGTGGCCCCTAGCACAAGCAGCCCGTTTCTACCAGTATACAAAGTCACGCCTCTCAGCCTGGCTCATAGATGCCCTGGTGGTACCACCAAGAGCATCTATCACCTCCATGGTCCTTGCCCGAGGGCCACCATGGGGGAATGGAGTTCACCATCCAAGCCTACAACAAAGCAGATCCGCATGCCCCATAGCTCTTCTTCTTCGTCAGCACCTTCCACATTGAACAGATGCCTGTTCAGTCAGTCACAAGTTTCCCTATGAGTTCACATCTTGCATCTCGGAATGTGAACAACCTCCACTACAGTGGGGCACGTGGTTCCAGGAAGTTGATTATTCGGCAAGAGTTACAATCTGCCCTCACCGGACGGATCGACATCTTACTTTTGCAGTAGCACAAGCTCACTCCCGCCCTGGCCCATCGGGTAGGGAGGATACTCCTAGGCAGTTCACACACTTACTAGGAGCACACCATCGACGCCCACGACAGGAGTGGAGGCGTATGCACCTCTATTGGCCCGAGCATCACCGCCTGAGTACATGACCATGGGACGATTATGGCACGGAGGGTTCTATGGATCAGATTGGATATTGGGGACTCGTGCCTTGGAGTCCTCAATGTCTATGCCCCTACTGAGTTTAGGGCACGCAACAAGTTTTGGGTGGAGATCGCAATAGGACTCCCAAAGATGGACTCCTTGATTATTGGAGGAGACTTCAACAACCTGGAGGCCTTAGAGGACCAGCAGGGCAAAGGCAAAAACTACCAAGGCATGGCTGGAGAGGAGCAAGAGACATGGGAGGTCTTCCTACTAGTAGTAGGAGCACGTGACGCTTGGAGAGACCCAGCTTTCCACAGAAGGGAGAGGTCGTTGGACTTCTCTTGGGGATACAGGCAGCTAGGTGGAGTTTTGCTAGAGCGGCTGGACAGGTTTTATGTGGGAGAGTGGGGATGCTCTCACGAAGGCCAGGGAGAGCAATTGGCTCGCACCACTTTGTCTGATCATTGCCCGGTTCTCCTAACACTTGATGCCCCAGCCTCTGCACTAGACACACGATCCTATCAGATCCCTGACTCAATCTACAGGAGGGAGGAGATGAAAAGACAAATTGAGCAACTCTGGACTAGGAAGTGGGATAGGAGGGACCGGATCGCAGAGGAGGTTACAGAGGTCTTAGCCGAGTCGAGCAGTATCTGCTAGGAGGCAGCCCTACAAGCCAAGCAGTAGAGCTAGGAGGAGGAGAGAGTACTCTGGCAAGACCTAGCAACCACGCAAAGACTACTACAGGAGGCACCAGGGAGTCCCATTCTCCACAAACAGGAGGTGTACGCATGAGCAGCCCTCGCCGACCTAGAGGACAAGTGCTTGGAGTTTTCCTTCTGCACCTCAGCAGCCTTTTGGGCGCGGAAGGGGGACATGATGTGCAGGGAGTTTTTCTAGGTGCATCAGCCCCACACCTCAAGAGAGCAGATACACAGCCTTCGGGATCAGTATGGGAGGATTCGCTCTAGCCTAGATGAGGTGATGGAGATTGCCACTGACTACTACACACACCTTTTCCAGCGGGAGAGAGCCTCAGCCAGAGGATAGCGATGTAAACAGCAAGTCTGGGACCACATCCCATCCCTCGTCATCATAGAAGAGATGGGACACTCCCTCCCAGACCGCTTCATAGAGAATGAACTAGAGGAGGCTTTCCATGCACAAGACGGGCAAAAATGCCCAGGAGAGGATGGTCTTTCTAAGTCCTTCTTCACTACCTACTGGGAGGTGGTGATGAAGGATCTCCTACTGCTAGCCTTTCAGGAGATTTTCAGCTCAAGACGGATGCCAAGAGTCTATCAATAGGTCTTATCAGTCTCCTCCCCAAAGGGGGAGACCGGTTGGAGCTGTCCCAGTGGAGACCGATCACCCTGTTGTCAGTGGCCTATAAGGCACTGGCCAAGATGATTGGTAGGCGACTTCGCCCTATGCTTCGAGACATCATTCATGACACACAGGCGTGTTTTGTCTAGGATAGGAGCATCCTAGACAATGTCTTCACCTTCTTTGAGGCAACAGAGTAGACCCAGCATAGTGGTCAGGGATTGGCAGTACTACTCCTGGACTTTGAGAAAGCCTATGACAGGGTTGACTAGGACTTCTTAGAGGGCACCGTAGTAGGTTGGGCTTCCCCCATGCATGGATCCGTGAGGTCTCCACGCTTCACAGATCGGCTACCAGCAAGGTTCCCATAAGTGGCAGGTGGGGGGAGGAGTTTCAACTAGAGAGATCAGTCCGACAGGGCTGCCCTCTGGCCCCGTATATGTTCCTACTCTTTGTAGAGGCGATGTCTCACTTCCTCAGGTCATGTGTGAGTGGGTTACATGGCCTACAACTTCCGGTGAGAGAGGAGACAGAGCCGTTAGACTCAGAGTATGCAGATGATACAACACTCTACATAGAGGACGATGAGCTGATGTTGGAGAGAGTGAGACTAGCTCTCGAGGTGTTTTGAGCTGCAACGGAAGTGAAAATCAACTGGCGAAAGTCAGTTGGTTTCCTTACAGAACCGGACTCTAGCACGGAGTGGGGCATCACTTGGGATTCAGATGGGTGTGCAGAGGGCAGACCGTCCATTACCTAAGGTTCCAGGTGGGACTCGACATCACTCCTGCCAAGCAATTTCTTCCAGTCCTTGACTCTATTCGGCGGAAGCTGACCTACTGGAGTATTGCTCGCCTTTCCCTAGCGGGCCAAGACCTGATGGTTAACCAGGTTCTCCTAGCGACAGCTTGGTACATCGCCTCGTGTTGGTGCTTTTCCTGGTCCTGTGTAGTTCAGCTTCGCTGCCTAGTGTAGAATTTTCAATGGGCCGGATCAAACGGTTCCAGGGACTCTTGGGCCAAGGTGGCATAGGTGACTATCATCTAGCATCGGTCAGAGGGAGGGCTTGTGTAAACACCCCGAACAACATAGTATGCTTAACAATTATAATATTCGCTTGTTTTCAAGATTTAATATAAAAGAGAATGAACACTTAAAGCTGAAAATAAAAATTACTCACAAAATTACAGCCATGAAAATGTAAAAGTAATGGAGACAAGATTGAGGGTTGAAGAAGGGCAACCCCCCCCGAAGAAATGTATTTCTAATCAACCCAAGTCCCTTAGGGAAGAGCTCAGTTACAATCCACCTGAGAGTGAGAAGTAATTCTCACTCTCACAAGATCATGCAAAGATGTACAAACACACATGCATTATCTATTATGCAATGATAAGAACTGATTTCTTTACAATATGAGAGAAGAAATAGGGGAAATCAGCATTTCTTCATCGTTGAACAGTAGTACATGGATAGGGCTTGCTTCTTGTTGCTAAAATGGAAGAAAGAGCTTGAGAAGGAGGTGTTATAATGAATTTACAGGCTTGCTGTCCTGTAAAACAGCAGTGATAGAAGAGGGAATATGGAGGAATTTGATAATGGAGAAGTGGGGGATGATGATGGGGATGGATGGGGCCAGTTTCTGGCTATCTATGGGTGCTATACATCAATTTACAGCAAAGAAAAATTATGCTGAATGAAGAAAAACGAGCTCTTATTTATAGGAGAGGGAAGAGCTAGTACAAAAGGAGAAAGTGGAGTAGCACAAGACAAGTGTCCAGCTACATGTCATGAGATGTGACTAGTGGTGGGACACTTGGAAACTTATGTGACAAGTGTCTTGACACTTGTCTCTTCTCTATGGCCTTCCTTTTTGGGCTGAATACTGTCAAGAATAGAAACAACCAAATTTAGTAAGCACAGTCAGAGTACAAAACTTACTATTTTTAAAATGACATTCCTATTTTTTAGGACTAGCATTTTTAGGCTAATTCGAGGCTCCTAAAATTTAGGGACCCCCCCAATATGGGTGTCATATGAAAGCTTTTTCCGTGTACATCACAAAAACGGTATCAGAATCTTCATATGACTTTCCTATGCAAAGAAATGTGCATTTCAAGCTTTCAGCCCACACATGCACATTATACAAGCATTTCATGATCATGCCATCTTGTTGATTGTAACTGTCTGTTCTGGTGGATCTAGCCCACACTTCAAGGCATCAATCTTTTCTGTGTGCGAGTCTAACCCTGATATGCGTGAGTTCTGGTCACAGGCACCCAATCGGGCCATATAGGTGAAAGTGTGAACTATCTTTTCTCTAACCCACCGCGTGGGTCCACCATAACCTGTGACCACTCATCAGTGGCCAGCTCCAATGCACTTTTCTTTATATCTAATTAGTGCAAAGGAGATAAATTTAATAAATCATTATATAGACAAATTAATGAAAAAGGATACAAATTCTGTTTCTATAGAGTTGTGACAGCCCTCTGGCTTTTATTCAGCTGTCCTCAGCTGAAAAGCTTCTTGATATGGCTGAAGAATGTTTGGGTAATCCTTCATGAATTTTTCATCTATCCACTGTGCATCTGTTGTGGGTAGATTCTTGAATTTTAGTAAGAATTTTCGTGTCACAAGGCCACTTCTCGTGGTTCGATCCTTGTGAAACAAAATCCGTTCAGGTTCCAAGAGTTGCTCTGTTTCTTCAACTTCTGGGGGATCTTCAGTAATGGGTTCCTTTGGTTCTGGTCCTATGTAAGGTTTTAGCAAACTTACATGAAAAGCATTGTGTATTTTCCAATGAGCAGGAAGCTCAAGTCGATAAGAAACTTCATTTATTTTTTCAATCACTTTGAAGGGTCCAAAGTATCTACTGGAGAGCTTTCGAAAAGATAAATTTTGATCGGAACCTTGTTTGAGCCTGCTTTTATCAAACTTTAGCAAGACATATTGACCTTTTTCAAAAGCCAAAGGTCTTCTTCGTTTATCTGCTTGCTTCTTTTGTCGCTCTTGGGCAACTTCGATAGTGGCTCGAACTTGATCCATTGCGGTTTTTAAATCTGAAGCAAACTCATCACCAGCAAAAATCTTATCTTTAGTGCGAATAATTGGAGGAGGAATCACTTTACCCTGTACTATTTCATTTGGAGCTTTCCTTGTGGATGAGTGCACTGTATTGTTGTAAGCAAACTCCAATAATGGAAGATATTTCTCGCATTGTGACTTATGTTCACTAACATAAGCTTTCAACATATCCAAAAGAATAAGATTCATCACCTCTGTTTGGCTGTCAGTTTGAGGATGAAAAGCTAAGGAGAACTTTAAAGTGGTTCCCAAATTCTCAAATCAAATAAAGCACCCCAAAAGTTACTTGTGAATTTGGAGTCTCTATCTGAAATGATCTCAGAAGGCATACCATGTAATCTGAAGATATGTTGAATGAAAAGTCTTGTAGCTTGTGCGGATTTCAATGTTTTATGACATGGAATAAAATGTGATTGTCTGCTGAATCTATCAATTATGACCCAAATCATATCATGACCTTGAGGTGTTCTTGGAATACCTAAGATGAAATCCATTGTGATAGATTCCCATGGATCTTTGGGCATTGGAAGAGGTTGCAACAATCCTGGAATCTTCTGCCTATCATACTTGGATTTTTGGCATACCAGACAAGCCTCAATGAAGTTATGTGTATCTCTTCGTAATGTTGGCCAATAAAAGTAGCACTCAATTGCACTTAGAGTGGCTGCCCTCCCTCTATGCCCTGCATAAGGGGGTTCATGACTTTCTTTAAGCACCTTTTGTTGAACAGGAAGAGTGACACAAAGGCGATTGTTCATGAGAAGGTAACCGTCTTTGATAAAATAATCTGGATGAGAACCTCCTTGCTGTAAATTTCACCAAATTGCTGCAAAATTAGTATTTTCATCATAAGTATTCTTCATCGTTTGAAAACCTTCATGATGAGCCACTGTAATAGTTGCAATGCGAGGCACTCTAGAAAGTGCATCAGCAACTGCATTTTGTTTCCCTGGAGTGTACATAATTTGAAAATGAAACATAGACAAGAAATTTTCCCATCTTGCATGTTTCTCCTGCAAATGCTTTTGAGTCTTGAAATACTTCAAGCTTTGATGATCAGTTTTAATAAGGAATTCATTGCCTAAAAGATAATGTTTCCATATCTTTAAAGCATGAACCACTGCTAAGAGCTCCTTTTCATAAATGTCATACATTTTCTCCACATCATTTAGACGACGGCTTTCAAAGGCTACAGTATGGCCTTCTTGATTTAGCACTGCACCAATACAATCACCACAAGCATCTGCTTCCACCACTAATGGTTTTACCAGATCTGGAATGATAAGAACAGGTCCAGAAGTAAGAGCTGTTTTCAGCCTTGTGAAGGTTGCCTTCTCTTTTTCCTTCCATTGGAAAGAGATTTTCTTCTTTGTAAGGTCATGAAGTGGAGAAGCCATATGTGCAAAATGCTTGATGAAGCGGCGGTAATAAGAGCATAAGCCAAGAAACGATCGCACCTCATGTACATCATGAAGATGAGGCCATTCTTGGATTATCCTGATCTTTTCAGGATCCATCTGAATCCCTTCAGAAGAGATGACATGCCCAAGGTAATTTATTTTATACATGAAAATTTCACTCTTTTTACCATTTACCAAGAGTTGATTTTGTTGAAGTAATTATAGAACAATTTCCAAGTATTGATGATGCTCCTCTTCATTCTTGCTAAAGACAATAATATCATCAAAGAAAGTACCGACATATTGTCGATGCTCTCTAAAGATGCGCTCCATCATTCAATTAAAGGTGGCTAGTGCATTGGTTAATCCGAAAGGAACCACCAAGAATTCATAAAGACCATATGAAGTGCGGAAAGCAGTTTTGTGTACATCTTGTGGTATTACCCTAATTTGATGATAACCACTCTTTAGATCAATGCGGCTGAAAACCTTTGAGCCTTCTAGACGATCCAAAATGTCGTCAATTCTGGGAATAGGAAACCGATTCTTCACGGTGATTTTGTTGAGGGCTCGATAATCAATGCACATCCTGAATGTGCCATCTTTCTTTTGAACAAGAAGAACCGGTGAACAAAATGGTGAGCTACTTGGCCTAATTAGCCCACGGTTGAGTAGGTCTTTGACTTGCTTTCTGATTTCTTCTTGTTAAGGACGGCTCACACGGTATGGTGCTATATTAGGAGGAGAACTGCCTGGGATAATATCAGTATGATGGTCTTCTGGCCTTTCTGGGGGAAGCTAATAAGGAAGATCTTCCGAAAAACGATCTTTATACTTTTCCAAGAGTTGAAGTCGCTCTTGGTTTTCAACATTCATATTATCTTTTACATCAGTGACATAAAGCAAACAACATTGAACACAATCCTTAATTGCTCTAGAGACTTGCATATGGCTTACCATAGGTATGGTGTCTCCAGAAACTCCAGCTTGGATCTCGTACTTCTTGCCTTTGTTGGTGAGTTCTACCTCTTTTTCTGAGAAAAGATGGTTGAATCTACTCTATGATTCCAAGGCATGCCAAGAATCACATCGCAACCATCAAGGTCTCCGATACAGAAGGTATCTTCGTCACTGTAACCTTGAATTTGAAACTTGAGCTTGCCAATGTAGGGTGTCACAGTCTTCACTGTGTCACCTTCATCAGCATTTAAAGCTTGGCAAACTTCTGCCGGAGTGTCCATCTCTCCATTCTTTAATCCAAGCTCTTTAGCTAATTGCAAGGAAATGATATTTTCATTCGCCCCAAGATCTATCAAGAATAGTGCTTACTTACCTTGCAACTATCCCCAAGCTTTTAATAATTTGCACGTCTCTGGAGTGTGAGTTGTGTTTGCAACTACATCACTGATAGCATTGATTTTCACTGGCAACTTAGGCTTGTTGTCAGAAACCTTGCTTTGTCCCTTTTTTGGACATTGCTTCGCTATGTGGCCTGTTTGTCCACATTTAAAGCACTTCCCTTCTTTCATGAAGCGTTGCTTTTCTTCTTCGGAAAGTTGCTTTGCTTGTGGGTATAGATTGAAGCGAAATTGAGGAGCATTAGGAGGTGCATAGGGCTTCATCTTCTTTTGATTTGATGGCTGCTTTTGCCGCTGTTTTTGTCCTTCATTTGGGGCTGAATACTCCTCATCATCAGCTACTCTCTTCTTATCATTCTTTTGGAATGATTTGTTGCCATTGTGCTCCATTTCCCATGTCTCAGCATGGTCAATGAGTTCCCTGAGACTAGAACAATGATAATGATTAAGAGCAGTACGAAGTTTAAACTGCAAACCTCCTTGAAACTTCCTAAGCTTTTCCGAACTGCTGATCTTCTTGAAATGTTGGACCTTCAAAAGTAGCTCCCAAAATCTCTTGGTATAGTCACCAAGTGACTCATTTTTCCTTTGCCAAAGCCGATCCATTCCATTTTTACATCTCTTTTGAAATGAACAGGAAGAAATTGGCTTTGTATCATGTAAACAAAGGACTGCCATGATTTTGGGGCAGCATGATCATATTCCAACCCTGTCCACCAAGTATGGGCTAAGTCAGTTAAATGTAAAGCTGCAAACTTAATCTTTTCTTTTTCTTTATACTTGTCACGACCATACAAAATTTGAAATTAACAAATAAACTTCAGAAGAAGATCAGGATTTCGGGAACCATCATACATACTGAACTTGATCTTCTTTTCAAGTTGAGATAGTGACTTAGTCTTCTTCTTCTTCTTATGCCTTCGTCCATGCCCGGATCTTGAGGTTGAAGATGATGAAGTGCTTGATGGGGATGAAGATGGAGACAAGGGTGAAGAATGTCGACGCCTTTGACGATGATGAGGTCTTCCACGAGAAGGGTGTGACTCTTCATCACTAGAAGAGGGTCCATCAGAGTAGGCGCCAGATGACTTTGAAGAAGAGGATGAGCTTCAACGCGATCTCTTTCTTTGTCTTGAAGTAGAATGGGACTGCCTCTTAGAAGTAGTTGGACTTCTTGATCGGCTCCTTTCATTGGTATGGCTTTGTGTCCTTGAAGCAGATGGGCTTCTTTCCTTGAATTCTTTGGGATTCTCAACTTTTTCTAGTTTGAGAAGTTGGTCACAAATTTGCTGATTCTCCTCTCTAAGACTTTGAATGGCTTGAAGGATAGCACTCGACTGATCCATTGAAATTCTTAAGAAAAAAAATATGCTCAAGAACTCAATGCAAGGGCTGAAAACAAACAAACTTATAATTGTAAGCACTACCAGTGTTGGGGTGAGGACTGAGCCAAAGCTCTAATACCACTGTAAACGCCCCGAACAACGTAGTATGCTTAACAATTATGATATTCGCTTGTTTTCGAGATTTAATATAAAAGAGAATGAATACTTAAAGCTGAAAATAAAAATTATTCACAAAATTACAGCCATGAAAATGTAAAAGTAATGGAGACAAGATTGAGGGTTGAAGATGGGCAAACCCCCCCCCAAAGGAATGTATTTCTGCTCAACCCAAGTCCCTTAGGGAAGAGCTCAGTTACAATCAACCTGAGAGTGAGGAGAAGTAATTCTCACTCTCACAAGATCATGTAAAGATGTACAAACACACATGCATTATCTATTATGCAATGATAAGAACTAATTTCTTTATAGTATGAGATAAGAAATAGGGGAAATCAGCATTTCTTCATCGTTGAACAGTAGTACATGGATAGGGCTTGTTTCTTGTTGCTAAAATGGAAGAAAGAGCTTGAGAAGGAGGTGCTGTAATGAATTTACAGGCTTGCTGTCCTGTAAAACAGCAGTGATAGAAGAGGGAATATGGAGGAATTTGATAATGGAGAAGTGGGGGATAATGATGGGGATGGATAGGGCCAGTTTCTGGCTATCTGTGGGTGCTATACATCAGTTTATAACAAAGAAAAATGATGCTGAATGAAGAAAAACGAGCTCTTGTTTATAGGAGAGGGAAGAGCTAGTACAAAAGGAAAAAGTGGAGTAGCACAAGACAAGTGTCCAGCCACATGTCATGAGATGTGACAAGTGGTGGGACACTTGGAAACTTGTGTGACAAGTGTCTTGACACTTGTCTCTTCTCTATGGCCTTCCTTTTTGGGCTGAATACTGTCAAGAATAGAAACAACCAAATTTAGTAAGCACAGTCAAAGTACAGACCTTACTATTTTTAGAATGACATCCCTATTTTTTAGGACTAGCATTTCTAGGCTAATTCAAGGCTCCTAAAATTTAGGGATCTCCTAAAATTTAGGGACCCCCCCAATATAGGTGTCCGAAAAGCTTTTTCCGTGTACATCGCAAAAACGGCATCAGAATCTTCATATGACTTTCCTATGCAAAGAAATGTGCATTTCAAGCTTTCAGCCCACACATGCACATTATACAAGCATTTCATGATCATGCCATCTTGTTGATTGTAAAGGTCTGTTCTGGTGAATCTAGCCCACACTTCAAGGCATCAATCTTTTCTGTGTACGAGTCTAACCTTGATATGCATGAGTATGGCACCTAATCGGGCCATATAGGTGGAAGTGTGAACTATCTTTTCTCTAACCCACCGCGTGGGTCCACCATAACCTGTGACCACTCATCAGTGGCCAGCTCCAATGCACTTTTCTTTGTATCTAATTAGTGCAAAGGAAATAAATTTAATAAATCATTATATAGACAAATTAATGAAAAAGGATACAAATTCTGTTTCTATAGAGTTGTGACAGCTTGGGATCATAGACCCAGAGTATCAGAGTCTAGCCCTTTTGGGCAAGCTAGTAGTCTGCGGTCTCACACCAAGAGGGCAGACCTGGAAGGTCCTATTGCAGAAGGGTCTCCAGGAGTGTAGATCAAGGCTTGGCCGTGACTAGAGGCCGTCCTTGAGATGGATCGTTAGGACGGCCCAGATCGCACTGCCCAAATCCTCCTTCCTCCACAGCCTACTTCGTGTGTGGCAAGGCCTCCGTAAGGCCTTAATTGAAAGTCCCCTAGCTTGCCAAGAGGAGATAGACCGCCAGCCGATGATCTAGAACCCCCAGGTCAGAGATTGGGATGGGGTACCGATTGGTGAGCGCCCCCACATCCACTGGACTGGTTAGGAGGCCAACCCTGCTTATACCATCAGGACATAGCGAGAGGTGTACAGGACGGTGGACCAAGAGGTGTTGCAACAGGCATCAAGTTGTCAAAGAGGAGTTGAGTTGAGGAGAAGGGAGATTGATGCAGCAATATCTCAGGAGTGGCTTGACCCCCCGATACAAGTGCTGGTAGGCATTCCGTTGTAATCAGTCTTTTTTTAGTAATATAATCAACCACATTTTACTTGCCAAAAAAATAAGCAACCAAGATATGGTCAACTACAAGACCAAAAATTGCAAAACCAAATGCTCACCACAATAACAAAGACAAAACTATGATAACGCAAGTACTCTTTAGTGCATATCAATCCTTTTGTAATTGTTTTCGAGATTTTCCAATTACTAATCTAAAGCAAAACAATCTCCAAAACATATATATCTTATTTCTATAGTGTGAAACCAATTCTAGCTCGATTAATCATAATCCAAAAGAAGCAAAAATGAGTTTCTATGATAAAATAGATGCCCTATGACTTCTAGAAAATCAAAAAACGTGAGAGAAATGGGAGAATAGCCCAACACCTTAAATTTATCACAGTGGACTGTTTTCATCATAAACATCCTCCTAGAGCATCCGAATACGCAATATAGCCCATAGACAACACTACCTCAATAAACCATCAACTCTCTCTTTCTCTCTCTTCTCTTTTATATAAATTGTAGCAGACCATTTGTTTAAAAGCCTTGCTTAAACGGTAAACCCTTACTTAAGCCCTATGCTTTCAGCAAGCAGGCCCCCTACTTCCAAATAACAAGTTATCCCTCTACTTAAGCAAATGTACTTAAATACATCAAAACCATGTATCAAAACCTCTTCTCAAGCATCTAAAACCAAGCTATTTTATTTCAATTCCAACCACAAATGGTTACTTAAATATAACCAAATCAAGCTATGAAAACCCCCAAATCAAGTCTCAATGGCTCCTTAAGTTGGAACACCTATTTGACTTAGATATAGAGCTCAATGATAAGAATAGTCCCCTATCAAGGTGCGGACAACAAGCACAAATGTCGTAGAAGAAGCTCAAATCCTTAATCTTTGCGACAAAGCTTTAAGTCCTTGGGATCCTCGATCCAAGCATGATCTCCCACGAACGCCGCTACTTTGATACCGGTTGAGACAAAAGCAATGATAGGATGTGAGGTAGAAGTTGTGGAGCACAATAGGGTTGAGAGAGAAGCATAGAAGAGAGTTCTTATGGATATAATGAATTGTACTCTTATTTTTTTTAATCTTCACTTATATATGATTGTATAATGTGTACTTATACAAGGGGTGCCCACCCTACTATTAGCCATTGGTCTTTATCCCAACAAGAGTAGGACAACAAACTCATTAGAGACATTATACTGGTAGAACAATAATCTACTCAATCAATGGGTTAGTCAAACAAGCAATAAAACTAGTCGAACTATTCCATCAACCTAATTAAGGCACCTCTTCTCGCCTTTAGCATCATCAATCTTTGTCATCCTTTGCTTGTCTTCCGAAGTGGCATTCACACCCACAAGTAGCGGACAATGCTGAGAATTGAGATCATGGTTTGTGACTTCAAGCTCCGAAGACTCATGGTTTAAAATTACTAAAGATTGAGCAAAAGTCTATCCTAGATAAGGTGTAATTTGTGGAGACAAAGTATGGTGCTATGCCAAATTACGTAAGGCTGCTTGTGCAATGTAAATAAGCAACTGGACAGCCTTTAAATTTGTGCATACAACAACAATTACTGCTGTGGCACACGAACAAGAAGATTTTTCACCTTTGGTTTCTCTTCTCTGTTTTGAGTTGTGCTTTTTTTTTGCAAACTAGTGTCTCATAGTACAGCCCAACCTTGTAGACTCATATCCACATAGGCTCTTTGACCTACTCACTTTTAACGATTATCACCCCACTATAGAAGGTTGCCCCCATATCACGTTGAGTGACACTGTACATTGAAAGAGATTAAACCCCAAACAGTAAACCTAATTGCCAAGTTAATCTATAAGTACCGGCACACTGCCCAATATTATCCACTAGAATTCAGAACTTTTCACTGATATGTTTGTATTTGAGTGGGTTGTTCAGCCAGTTTCTATAGAAAATAAAGTGAATATAGCACCAGTCTTGACAAGCCAAAGCTTGCACCCCTTCGATGATGGCAAAGAAACCCTCTCCTTATTCAATAATTAGAGAAGACGTGTCACTAATGACTTTAAAATGTTTGTCTAATGTTGAAGGTGGTGGTGCCTTAACCACAATCCTCTAAATGCCTACAAAAGGGACACTTCTATGACTTGCTAACTTGGAGAAAGGACATTGTCTATGATTGATTCTTCTTCTCTTCCACCTTGTTCTCCTCCTTTCCCTTCTGCTTTCCACCCCCACATGCTGAGGCCCTAGCTCAAATGTTTTGGTGTGATAGCACCCAAGCCCACCACCAAATATCTCAATGTGAAGAGCCATATGCTCAAATATAAAAGAGCTAAGTCCTTTGATTTTGAGTGTCCAACACAAGTAGAGCACATCGTACGTCAGGTAAGGAGAATGTGTTGGCAAGGTGACAACCACTGCTCCAACGTGGTTCCCACACGTAATTATTCTCACCCAGAAGCTGTTCCACCTATGCGGTGTGATCTTTCTTGAGTGTTAGACTCAAAAACGGACAGGTCCACAATACCCGAAAAGAAAACTGAGGGGATGTACGCACCTCGCATAGACTGAAATCTTGCACAAGAGCTTTAAGTAACAACAAGATTTGTAGCTGGATGAAAGACATTTATTTACTCTTCGCCAGGTCAAAGTCTACAAACTATGTTCTGGCACTGGGAAATTAGAATGAAGCGCAGCGTGAGCTGATTATTGATTAGGAGACGAACGTAAACTTGAAACCAACCTGGTTTTCGCGCAGGGACGAGATGTTTAAGCGATCACGGAGAGGCAATACGCAGTCGATCCGAAGCGACAAAGATCGAATTCCAACAAGAGAAGGTATGATCGCAGAATGCCGGCGAGCTTCTGACACCTTTCTCTTTCTGCAGCGGCCCAGTGGATCTGGAATCAGGATTCTGTACGCTAATTATTCTTTCTCATTTAGCCCCCTTTTTCCCTCGTCCAATTTTAGACTTCAATTTTAGACTTGAACCATAGAGCCTTTAGCCTTTTTTTTTTTTTAAGGTAATCATTTTTTTTCTAGTTTATAACTTCTGCCTGCACTATTTTGTGGACAATATGGACTATAGGAAAAATGATCTAACCTCGGTGAGAGAGAGAGAGAGAGGGGTTCGAGCTCAAGGCCAAAACAGTAGCAACCCTCAAAAGAGTGTCATTTCTAGGCTCCAGCTAGGACCCACTAGTTACAAGGCCCATGCTTTAGAAGAAAGGTTACACAACAACTAGAGGAAAGTCTGGTGCTAATTTTGAAGACTTGCGCATCGTCTATCATATCTTCAAAAGCCTCTTTTTATTTTTTGGTTCTTCTTCTGGTCCTCCAGTTTTACCTTTCTCCACTCCGCTTGAGCTACTCCTCGTCTTGTAGTCACAACAAATTGGTCAAGAAAGGCTCTTTCTCCCTCACAGATATACCACATTAAGTACACCCCCAATCATAACTAATTCAAGATTAAACTTAAACAAATCTTAGTGTGCAACTATCTACCAATCCCATCTCTTGCCTATAAAATCGTTGCCTTTGCCGCAGCAATCAGTGCTTTGTACTTTGCCATCTCTTTTCTCCGTAATATTATGTTGTTTTCTCATGCATGAGTACCCAACCATCTCCATCTAGAGTACCCAACAATCTCCCCACTTTGAGGTTTTCTCAACATTGCTTTGCATGAGGAGATGTCTCCCTTATGTCTACCATGCCTCACATGCCTAAGAGCATGATTGGTCCAATGCTTGATGCCTCTTTTTTTTGTGTTTCTTTTGGTCCTCCAGTGTTGCCTTTCTCCACTCTGCCTGGGTTTCTCCTCGTCTTGTAGTCATAACAAATTGGTCAAGAAAGGCTCTTTCACCCTCATAAATATACCACATTAAGTACACCCTCAATCATAACTAATTCAAGATTAAACTTAAACAAATAGTTGCATGTAACTATCTACCAATCCCACCTCTTGCCTATAAAATTGTTGCCTTTAAAGCAGCAATCAGTGCTTTGTACTTTGCCATCTCTTTTCTTGGTAATATTCTGTTGTCTTCTCATTCCTGAGTACCCAACCATCTCCATCCAGAGTACCTCGTAAACTCTTGCCTTGAGGTATTCTTGGCATTGCTTTGCTTGAGGAGATGTCTCCCTTATGTCTATCGAGTCTCACATGCCTAAGAGCGTGATTGGTCCCATGCTTGATGCCTCTTTTTTATTGTTTGGTTCTTCTAGTCCTCCAATGTTGCCTTTCTCCACTCCACCTAGGTTGCTCCTCATCTTGTAGTCACAATAGATTGGTCAATAAAGGCTCTTCCTCCCTCACAAATATACCACATTAAGTAAACCCCCAATCATAATCAATTTTTGATTAAACTTAAACAAATCTTGATGTGTGACTATCTACCAATCCCACATCTTGCCTATAAATTGTTGCCTTTGTAGCAGCAATCAATGCTTTGTACTTTGCCATCTCTTTTCTCTGTAATATTATGTTATCTTCTCATTCCTGAGTACCCAACCATCTCCATCCGGGGTACCTAGCAATCTCCCCGCTTTGAGGTTTTCTCATCATTGCTTTGCTTGAGGAGATGTCTCCCTTATGTCTACCATGTCTCACATGCCTAAGAACGTGATTGGTCCCATGCTTGATGCCAAGATGTGTTAAGTCCATCTTGTCATCATCTTTGCTACGATGCACCTTGGTATTCTTATGTCTACTACTTGGCCTACTAAGTCTTCCATGTTCCTCGTCTTTAATGTTTTGTACCCTACAATACTCAGCTATAATGATATGTACCCTTCAGCACCTTCCTATGCTAAAAGGCATTAAGTTCCCTACCTTTCATAGGGCTACCCAAACAACCTACCAAGCACCCTAATTTCTCAATTGAAACACTCAATTGGAATCTCATCATCATTATAATGTCAAGCTCTTTCTATCCTACCATGCCTCAATTATGGGAGTGCAAAGCATGTCTATCTTCAAGACATCCCTTTGTCTCCCATATTTTATGCACTAATTTGTTGTTAGACAAGAAAGGGCTTAGAGTTTGTCAATGTGGGGGAATCCACGTGATATCTCCTACATTTTATCTCATGAAAAAAAGAGGTTAAAACCAACTTGGTCCCACATCCCCCACCAAAAGCAAGGCTACCCAAATTGCCCAAATTTGAAGGAGAAGCTCATGTTCCCAATGATCTACCCATGAAACAACCACCGAAGAAGAGGGTTCAATGTTGTGACTATACTTTCTTACTTGACTAAGTTATAGTCTACCTCGGTGGGCAGCTTAGAGTGGCTTATCCATAATAAGTCTGTTTATATTCTATCTTGTGTTTGGCAAGCCACTCTCCATCAATGACATCTCCAAGGCTATCATAATTAGTTCCCTCTTGTGTTTTTTAACAAATACTTCTCTTAATCCCTCCTCTCCTATTGTGTTTCTTATCGAAATCAATCCCCTGTTTTGTTTTTATAACACATACATCTCTTATTAATTCCTCTTCTATTGTGTTTTTTACACATGTCTCTTGTCTACCCCCTTTACACCATGGGCAGCAAGAGGACAAATGCACACAGGTGACCCAACAAGGCTATTTGCAAACCAACAACGCATACACCTACACTCCACCCAAACCAATATGTTTGCATTACAAAATGACACATCCTCTTAAACCTACAAATAGGAGAAGTGGCCCATCCACTCCATCACATGGCAACCAAGAGAATAAGGCCCCCCTATGGCCTCTTCCACCCCCTTGTAAGTCTCGAACAAAGACTACTTATGAGAAAAGGAAGAAACCAACATGGACTAAAGGTAATATGTTGAAGGCAAATGCAGCACATGAGAATGGCATGTCAATGAGGAAGTGCAATAGGCAATAGGCAATATAGAATGGCATGTTAATGAGGAAGGGTCCGATAACTATTTTGTTTGTTGAAGAGGAGAAGGCCCTTGTCGACGAATGGTTGTTCCACATGCAAGATACTGGTCATGGAATATCCTTGAATACATTGACGTTGGAGGCTACTAAGATATGACAATCCCACAACAACCCATTCAATAATGGCTTTCCTAGAAAAAGTTGGTGGAATGGATTTCGCAAATGGCACCGGCAGCTCACAATCTATGTATGTGAGAGCCTTCATAGGTCTTGTGCCATTGCTTTGCATCCTGAAGTGGTAAGAACATTTCATGATAACTTGGCAACTATGTATTGTGCCCATCACTACCCCCCAGAGAATATTTGGAAGGCAAATGAGACAGGTGTGTAACGCAGTATGGATAGAGGTGTGCAAGTTTTGGCAAGGAAAGGATCCTAAGAATGTATATGGCATGACTGTTGATAGTAAGGAGTGGCTAATGATATTGTGTCATGTTAATGTTGTTGGGTATGCATTGCCAAGGTACTATATCTTCAGAGGTAAAAGGGCTGTGAAAAATTATCTATTAGAGTGTGAAGAGGGGGTTGTAATATCCATGAAAAACAAGGGTGGATGACTTGGCAACTATTTGAAGCATGGTTGGAGCACTTATGGTGGTTGTACCAAATCCTCCCTCTCCTTCTTCTCGGCATTTACTCATTATGGATGGGCATGGTAGCCACACAAGATTGTTTGGGATAAAGGCACATGTGCCTACACCGCCCATGTATTCACTACACTGATAATACCTGCACACTTGTACATTATAGGTGGCAGATGCCCATCATTGTCACTTCATTCTTTATTCTTTCAATGACATTTGAATAAGGAAAGGTCAATCACACATTGTGACTGTTGGAGTTCCCACATCTTGAGTCTCTCTCTCTCTCTCTCTCTCTCTCTCTCTCTCTCTCTCTCTCTCTCTCTCTCTCTCTCTCTCTCTCTCTCTCTCTCTCTCTCTCTCTCTCTCTCTCTCTCTCTCTCTCTCTCCATCCATAGCTCACACCTCCTATGCTTTTTCTTGCTTGTGCTCTCACTTGGGCTTCTCCCTTCAACTAGTATCAGAGCCCTTAATGAAGGAGCTTCTTCTTTAGTTTGCTTTAGCCTGTGAGTACCTATAGCTCAAGGTTTAATGGCTACCATGGCTCCTTCCATTCGAGGTAACCATTTGATCTTAGCTTGCTCTAGGGTTGATTGAGCTTTCCCAAGGCCTTTCAAAGGACTAATTGAGTACTAACTATTGCTCCAATGTGGCCAGCAATAGTAGCAAATAGATCAACATGGATAGCTCAATTTGTGCCTCAATTTGCACTTGTCTTTAGGACTCTTCTTCATGGCATTGCTAGCAACAATACTACTTGATCTGGCACTTGTTGATCACTAGGCATTGCTTCCCTACCTTGTCGGCATTGGCATTCATCACTGGGCACTAATCTTGAGCTTCTCAACCTTTGTTTGTGGTTGGATATTCATAGCAGTATGCTGTCATAAAATAGAGAGATACATTTCACCCACTGTTTGAGCTCCTACCCATGCCTATTGATGCCCATATGATGCTCAAATCATTGGTGGATTTTTGGCCCATGTCTTGAGATGCTTTGGGCATTGATTTGAGCCCCCAAACCTCTATTATTTTTTGTAATATACATCAGATCTCTTGTACAAATCTATGAGGATTTACTTCAGTGTTTGGAGCTCCCGTTTTATGTCTATTGATGCTTGTTTGGTACCCCAATGCTTGGTGGATGTTATAACATTGACTTCGAATACTTTTTGGCTAATTTGAGCCCTCATTTGGCTTAGCTTTTAGAGGTTTTTTTCACTGCTATTATAAAAAAGGCAATAAGCTTTTTATCAAGGAAAATATATACCTACTAAATCTCTTGGATGTCATTCAGGTGCCTCGTATGAGTGTATTGATGCTTAGCATTGGTCTATGCACTCGAATATGCTATCGGATGCTCTTGAGATTTGATTTGAGGTTGGTTACACCAACTTTTGATGTGATTTATGCTAGTGGCTACTACTTTGGATGCTACAGTAAGAGCATGAAGAAGATATTGGGTCTTATGCTCTAGGATGTATGTCACATGTATCTTGGATGTTATACACGATGTATTGAGCTTCTTTTGCTCATGTGGCATTCACTCTTTGTTTGTCTGACACTTGGATGTTAAATAGAGCTTTGGATATTTGCACTTGAGCTTAAGCTTACTTCTGTGAGACCATGGGAGTCGATTGAGTTATGTCTATGCTCTTCGAATGCTCTTTGATTGTAGTTGTTGTCTAGTGGGCTAATTTGATCCTTGCATTGAACCCAACACCTACCTCTATCATGTTATTGTCAGTGATGCATACACCTCAGTTGGCTATGTATTGAGCTTTTGTTGCTTAGTCAATCATGTATTTGCTAGTTCTCTTCCATTATCTTGAGGCCTACTATATGCATGACAATTATTCCTGTTGGATGTATTCTCCTTTGACACATTGAGTTTGATAGTTCTCAGTATCGGTTGCATGCTCAAAGATTGCTAGTGGTTCGGACATATCTTGATTCTTGTAGGATATACTTGGCAATTGCAAATTGGATTTTATTAGTTGATTGTTCACACCTAGCTTTGGTTTTACTGATGTAGTAATTTTTAGCATGCTATAATTGTAGGTCTATGTATCATCTATGAGGAAAGATGCTTTAACTTTACTATCATTTACAAGTAGTTAGTGGACATACAAGTAGTTAGTGGACATCCCTACTCTTTGCTGATTTCATATATTTAGGACATTGTCTTGGTCTCGAATTTGGCATGTTTTTCTATCATTTACAACATCCTATTTGTCTTGCACTGTGCTTTCCAATCGTTGATAAACTAGATGGCACTATTTACAATTATTAAAAGACACAGAGAATGGGTTATGTGAATCTGCAGCAGTTTGAAAGACATGTAATCAAAACAGATTGTGGATGGCTTGTCTAAGTTTAGAGTTTATGGGATGCACAAAGTATGAGAAGCACGTCAACTTGAAAAGCAAGTCAGACATGCGTTTTCATGCAAAAACCATGTATGCAAGAAGCCACTTGAATTGATACATTCTGATGTGTGGGGTTCTACAAAGATTGCAACTTTGAGTAGTTGCATATATTATATTTCTGTGGTTGCATGTATTATGTTTCTTTCATTGATGATCATACTTACAAAGTATGGGTTTACTTTATGTGTGAGAAAAGTAAGGTGTTCGCTCAGTTTAAAAGCTTTAAGGCTTTGGTTGATAAGGAGACAGGGTTGCACATTAAATGCCTAAGATCGAATGGAGGAGGAGAATATATCTCTAATGAATTTTTTGATTTTTTGCAAAAGATTGTATACATAGGCAATATACATGTAGATATACTCCATAGCAAAATGGAGTTGCTAAGAGAAAAAATAGGCATATTGCAAAGGTGGCTCATGCGTTGACGTCAGAAAGAAACTTGCCTCATTACTATTGGGTTGAAGCAAATGCTATTGTTATATACATTATGAAGATGACACCCCCTACTATTGTACATGGTATGACACTTGAAGAGGAGTTTAGGGGTAGAAAGCCACATCTATCCCATCTAAAAGTATTTGGATGTATTTCTTATGTGCATATTCCTAATGAGTTGCATAGTAAATTGAATCCAAAGCAGAAGAATGTGTATTTGTTGGATATTCTCTTAAGTAAAAGGGATATAGATGTTATAACCCTATTACATGTGAGCTGAGAGTTAGTAAAGATATTGTTTTTTATGAAATGGGTAGCTAGTACAATGATGTGCAGAATGTTAAGGTTGATAAGCATGAGAGTGTGGCTATACAAAAAACAAGTCTGTAGTAGTCACAAACATTGAGTGGATGACAAGAGTCTCCTAGTCATGGTTCTATTGATAGACCTTGGAGTGGCAAATTGAGGTCAAAAGTTACACCACCAAGTACATCACAAATGTCAAGAAAAGGTAAAGAGAAAGTTAGGGACTTACTTATTGTGATAGATATATCATCAAGTTTCTCTCATGTTGATGCTGATTTAGATGGCTCTGAGTAGAGCTTAGATGAGAAGTTTGGGATTCCATCTATTAAAAGACATGTTGTGTGAAAGGCACAAGAGGATGCTAAAGCACTTGGTAGTGATCTAGGTCCACACACGTCAAGTGGACTAAGAAAGTCAATGCAACGATTGACATACAATAGCTATGTAGCTTATCTCTATGCATACATGGCTAAGGTTGTGCAGGATGTAAGACCCACTTGTTTTGAAGATATAGTGGGTAATGAGTATTGGGATCATACTAAGGATGTAAAAATGGATGTACTTAGAGATAATGATATATGGGAGTTAGTGCCCTTACCTAAAGGCAAAAAAGTTATTGGCTGCAAATGGATTTACAAGGTCAAATGGATCTATTGAGCACTATAAGGCATGGCTGGTTGCCAAAGGGTATCCGCAACTCATGGTATTGATTGTGAGGAGACCTTTACTCTAGTGGCTAAAATGGCCACTATAAGGGCTATCATAGCAATGGCTCCATCAAAAGGTTGCATCATGCATCAAATGGATGTTAAGAATGCCTTCTTATATGCAAAAAGAATTTTATATAGAGCAGGCATCTGATTATGTGAATGAGATCATCTAGATTATGTATGTAGGCTTCATAAGGCTTTTATGGGAGCAAGAACCTAGGGTAGGGCATGATAGGATTTCAGAATACCTTGTCAGCATTGGATTTCGTAGAGCATAAGCTGATCACTCACTCTATGTATGTGAGAGTGATGCATGTATTGTGGTCATTACTATATGTGCGGATACTTTTATAATTGTGGGTGATACTAAGACAAAAATTGACAATGTGAAGGGTCTTCTCAAGGCTAAATTTGAGATGAAGGATTTTGGAGAGCTATGGTATTTTCTCAGCATAAAGATAATCAGAACTCCGAAGGGTATATGGTTGTCACAAAGACAGTGTGCATTGGATATGTTGAAGAAGTATGGTGTGGCTGATTGCAAGTCTATTTCTATACCTTTGGATGTTAATGCTAAGCTTAGTAGACATGAGGGTGACTTGATTAAGGATTTCACTATGTATTAGAAGATTGTGGGCAGGCTTATCTATTTAATGATCATTAGGCCAAACCTAAACTACATGGTATATGTTCTTATGATTAATGGTCTACTCTTTGTGGATCTATGGATTTAGGGGATGTTGTCATTAATGAGTTGTGGTTATATGTTCTATGGTTTTAGGTCCTATGTTCTATGATATTTACATACTTGGTTGTGTTGATGGAGTTTTTGGATTATTAGAAGGATTTTGGTGTATGGTTTTTCCTTTAGGGTTAACAGTTTATATGGTCTTAGGGGTATGACTTTATATGGTCTTATTATGCATTTTTGAGTTATGGTTCTTCCTTAGTTGTTATGGATCAATGGTTTGATGTATTGATTTATGTTTTTTGGTTTTAGGGTTATATGTTCTATGATATATGTCCTATGTTCTATGTTTTGGTTTTATGTTATGTGGCCTTAGGTTTAAATGGCTCTATACTTAGTGTGTTTATGGTACTATGGTTTAATATTTAGGGTTCTATGTTTTATGGTTTAAGGGCAAACAGTTTAACATTTAGGGTTATGCTTTTATGTTATATGGTCTTATGGTTAATGGTCTATGTGGATCTATGGATTAAGGGTATACACTTTAATGCTTTGTGGTTTTATGTTCAAAACACATGTCTGCTTTGCTTGAGTCATGTGCCTCCCATACCTTGACCCCTTCCTTTGCCTAGTGTCATCACTAGAATGGATCTATAGTACATTAGATTTGGGTTCCCCTCTTCATCATATGAAACATAGAGGTTCACATATGGTTCTTTGTCTAGAGGCTCCTCCACAGTGTACCAATGTGTCACATTTTCGAAGTCTTACAATTAGTCTAGGGGGTTCTAATACCCTTGTTGGGCTATAGAAGGGCTAAGCGAGCTTCTCTTCCATAGCTAAGTTTTATATTCATTGGATGAGGTTATTGTTGGTAAGGTTGAGGGTATGTCAACATTCTTGGCATTTGGTAATGGATAGCCTCATGCTTAAATCTTCCACAATTTGTGCAGAACCTTGGTCAAGGTTGAGGGCATTCCACTAGAACATGATTCCCTCCATAGTGCACACACATTATAAGTCAAGTCTTGTATTGTCTCAAGGCTTCTTGAACCTTGACATACTCCATCTTGAAGGGCCTATGGGTCCTCTCAAGGCTTCTTAAGATTTAACATCTCTTTTGGTAGCTCCATTCCCTTTTTCTTTTTCAGTGCTTTAAGTATTGTTTCCTCACTATATTTGGTAGCTCTTTCACTATGGATGGTGATGATGCATGCAGGTTGAATTGCTTTGGCATTTCTTCCTTTCAACAAGTCATCGATCCTTATAGCTTCCTCAAACATGCTAGACAATGTGTCTCTTCACAAGTTGGAGCTACTTGTTACTTGCTAGGGATATATATGATTCTTCCTTCTTGATCCCATTTATGAAGACTCTTGATATATCCCTTTCCATAGATTTTCTAGCAATAGGAATTCTCTTTTAGAGACTATGCACATGTGTAATATAGTGTTGATATAGCTCTTTCCATAGATTGTTTAGCAATAGGGATTCTCTTTTAGAAATTGTGCACATGTACAATGTAGTGTCCAATTCCTTCTTCGTCCTTTTGACTAACATTCATAAGCTTGATAATGAGTTTATTTGCATACCCTTCTTATGAGAATCTATTGATTAACATGTTCTTGAGAACATTAAAGTTATTCCTCTCAACATCATCTAGGCTAGTACATCTAGTTTGGCCTTTTCCACATAGATACAACTCAAAGTCTTATGCACTTTTATCAATATCCTGGAGGTTGTTAGCCTCACAAACTTGCTCGGCCTATTCAACAAAGGTGTAGGAATCATCTCTTCCCTATGGATCTTGACTTGCTTTGTGACTATGAAGAACTTTGATTGGATTTATAAGTTAGCATCACTCACAGCCCACCCCAGATAAAGGAAGTTAGGGTAGTATTACTTCTTTCAATTTGTAGAGTTGGCCATTTGGTCATGAGTTATGACGTTGTGAGGTCCACATTGGGGAAGATCTAGCTCCTTCAACATTCTCTCTCATCTCCACCCCTTTTTCAAGATCCAAGATTAGTTGAACTTACTTTAGCTCAACCTCTTTCATTTTCTTATCTAACCATTGTGATCATCTGAACCTAGCAACTTATTTCAAGCGGTCTTAGTCTCCTCTCTATTGTTATGCCTACTAGTATATCTTTGACGGATCTTCTTGCATGTTCCACTCATGTATGTGAGTCATATCGAGTAATCAACTATTGGATTTTCAACTGAAAGTCTAAGGGGTCAAAATCCATGGCTCCAACATTAGAGCTTATCTTCAACATTGTCCTAGATTCTTTCCCATGTAATATTAGGGCTACAATGAGGCTGATGAGGCTTGGTAGGGGGAATGAAGGTTCCCTTGTTAACCACAAAGTGCAACACGCCTCCACTAATTTTTGGAAAGACATTTTGAAACTATTGTAGTTTTTTTTGTTAAAATTTGAGAGCTAGGCTCCCTCTCATGTAAATTGTACACAATTTTGATTGGCTACATAATTGGGAGTACGACTTAAATGCATGCAAATGAGGTAAGACTAGTCATATGGAAACAAAAGTGAACTGGATGTCCAAGGGAAAGTTGAAAACCCTAACCCTAGAAAATTTATATATATAGGATGCAAAAACATAGAATAAGCTATTCATATTGAAAGGGAGCGATGGATCAAAGGTTGGACTTGAGAGCTATGGCGGGAGAGCAAGAGCAAGAAAGGGAGAGACTAGAAATGGGAACTTCAACAATCACAATGTGTGACCGGGCCTTCCTTTATTCAAACTGTCACTAAAAGAATAAAGAATAAAGTGACAGTGATGGGCGCCCACCACCTGCAATGTGCAGTGGCGGTGACTGTCAATGTAGTAATACACGGGCGGCTAGGCAGAGGCGCCTTTATTCCCAACAACCTCCCACTTAAAGGCGAATCTGCCCTAGTGAGGAGTGAAAAGAAAAAGAAAAAAGATAGTACAACATGTACACATGTACAATAGGATGAGAAAAGACATCATCTCATCCCACGCCCATCAACCTCCCGAGGAAGGCAAAGCGCTCTGTAGAGAGTCTTTTTGTGAGCAGATCTGTAGGATTCTGATCAATCGAGATCTTGATAAGATCAACAGACTTGTCCTCAACGACCCCACGTATGAAGTGATACCTCACCTCAATGTGTTTCGTCTTCGCATGGAAGACCGGATTCTTGGCTAACTAAATAGCACTCATAGAATCCGAATGCAGTGTAGGGATAGCATCAATACCAAGGTCAGCAACTAAACGACCCAACCAAATGGCCTCCTTGCAAGCCTCAGTGGTTGCAACATACTCGGCCTCTGTAGTAGAAAGGACCGTGCATTTCTGCACCCTGGACATCCAAGAAACAGCACCTCTAGCATAGGTGAATACATAGCCGGAAGTGGACTTCCTACTATCTGCATGTCCTGCATAATCAAAGTCAGTGTACCCCACGACTCATATATCCTTGCTGCCATAGCATATGCACATATATGCAGTGCCCTTCAGGTACCTTATGAGACCCTTCACGGCATCCCAATGCTTCTTGCCAGGTGTAGCCATATAGCGTCCCACAACACCAAAACTGCAAAGGCAATATTTGGATGAGTGGCTATCATGGCATATATAAGACTGCCCACTGCGGATGCATAGGGAATCTTGGCCATCTCAACCTTTTGCTCTTCTGTTTGCGGATAATCAGCCTATGATACCTTCACATAAAAAGGCAATGGACAGCCAATCGGCTTTACCTCTTGCATGCAAAAGCGCTCAAGGACTTTATGAATGTACTCCCTCTATGACAAGTAGAGGAGTCCCTGATGCATGTCACGTCTATTGCACATACCAAGTATGTGAGCGGTCTATCCCAGATTTTTCATCTCAAATCTCTTCTTGAGCTGAGCCTTAAGAGCATCTAGCTCATCATGAGCTTTCCCTGCTATCAACATATCATCCACACATAGTACCAAAATCAATAAAGAACCATCATGAGCTTTCTTTGTGTAAAGACACGGATCCATAGCACTCTGGCTGTAGCCCTATGACTGCATAAAGGCATCAAACTTATGATACCACTCTCTAGGTGCATGTTTCAAGCCATAAAGACTTTTCTTCAATTTGCACACTAGGTGCTCCTTGCCAGGTTTTGCAAAGCCCTTAGGTTGCTCCATATAAATCTCATCATGCAAGTCCCCATGTAAAAAAGACATCTTGACATCCATCTGGTATAAATCCAAGTCAAGGTAAGCAACCAAAGCCAAGATTAAGCGCAAGGTGGTCATCTTAACCACAGGAGAAAAGACCTTGTCAAAGTCCACACCATGCTCCTGCTTAAAACCCTTTTCTACCAATCTAGCCTTGTATGTCAACTTGGGGTGTCCAGGGGTACTTTTTAGCTTGTACACCCACTTGCATGGCAAAACCTTCTTGCCCGTAGGTAAGAAAACCAAATCCCAAGTGTCATTCTGATGCAGGGAGTCTATCTCAGACTGCATAGCCCTCTCCCAGGAGTGACTCTCACCCTTGCGCATAGCCTCATCATAGGTGAAAGGCTCTCCTACATCTGTAACCAAGACATAATGCATCAAGGGCTGAAATCTATCAGGTGGACATTTATTTCTAGTAGTCCATCTCACGGTAGGCTCTACTACCTGCCCAGTTGCCTGTCCAACACCTTGACCATGAGCATCTGCTACAGCTGTAGGCTGTCCAACTGGCTGTGCGGCAGCTCTCGGCTTCTCCTGAAATATGACCCTACGGATCTCAACAACTCTCTTAGGCTGCCTATGCATTTTGTCTTCATGAAAGACTACATCATGATTGTGGATGACTTTCCGCACCTGCGGATCCCAGAGACGGTAACCCATCTCACCTGCATCCCCATAACCAAAGAAAATGCATTTGACACTCTTGGGATCCAGCTTACTTCTCTTGTCCCTGGGCACATGGCAAAATGCCTCGCATCCAAAGACATAGAGATGCGCATAAGAGGGAGGTTTTCGAGTCCATACCTCCTCTGCAACCTGAAAATCCAAACTACTAGAGGGTGATCTATTTATGACATGCACAGTTGTACTAACTGCCTCAGCCCAAAAGCTCTGTGGTAGGCCTGTATGGCTAAGCATACTGCGTACACGCTCCTGGATGGTTCTATTCATCTGCTCAACCAAACCATTCTGGGGGAGGGGGGTAGTCAACTGACGCTTAATACCCCTCTCATCACATAATTGATCAAAAGCACGTGAGACATACTCACCCCCATTATTTGTCCTTAGGCATTTTAGCCTATACCCAGACTGGTTCTCAAGCAATGCAAGCCATCTCTGAAATACAGCCAAGACATAGGATTTCAGCTTAATGGGATAAGCCCAAACTTTTCGTGAAAAATCATCTATGAACGTAACAAAATACTTTGCACCACCCATAAACTGATAAGGCATGGGCCCACGGACATCCAAATGTACCAATGCCAAGGGTCACTCATGCGTGGCCTACCAGACCTCTTATGCGTAGACCTAGTCTGCCTACCATAAAGACAATCGTCACATGAATCAAAACATGCATAATCGAGGGGCGGTAAGTATTGCAAACCAGAAAGCATTTTCATTCCCTTCAAAGGTATATGGCCCAAACGGGCATGCCAAAGAGATACATCTGGGATAGAATCCACAGACAAAACATGATCAAGGGAAGAAGCTGATACAATCAAGGGGTAGAGACTGCCAGCCTTGGCACCTCTCGCAATCACAAGTTTGCCACAAGTGATCTTCCATGCAGAGTCTCCAAAAGATACATGATAACCTGCATCATCAAGCTGTCCAGCTGACATGAGACTGCATGTCAAAGCAGGTACATGACGTACATCCTGCATAACAAAAATGTTGCCAGAAGGAAACTGCAGCCTAACATCACCAATGCCCACAATATCAAGAGAGCTGTCATCACCCAAGCACATAGAACCCGAAATAGTACGATATGAATGAAACCACTCTCGGCAAGGTGTCACATGAAAGGACACACTTGAGTCCAAGAGCCAACACTATGCATACATAGAGTATATCTCTATCATCTGCGAACCACTAGAAGAAGCTGCTAGGATATAATCATCATCATCAACATTCTCAGGCTGCATAACATTGATCTCTTCAATTTTAACATTGGACTTTGCAGGTACTATGCTGCAATCAGAAGACTTATCCTGCACTTTGTCTTTCCCCTTATCTTTGCACCTTTCATTGCACAATTCATGGCATTGTGGCCTAATATGGCCCTTTTTCCCACAATGGTGACAAGTAACATCTGCATTCCTGCCACAGGATTTGCTACGTGACTTCCCACGAGACTCAGACTGAGATTTCTGAGAATCCCGTCCACGGCCCTACCACTGCCATGCTTTCCATATCCATCATTTCTGCCTCTAGCTATCATAGCATGAGACACACGAGAGGCATCCAAATTCTTACGATTAACCTCTTCCTGCAGAAGAGTACTCTCAACATCAGATAATTTCAAGGTAACAGTAGAGGCATATAATGCAGTGCGGAATACATCCCATGACTCATTAAGAGTACCAAGCAAGAAAAGATGAGTGACATCCTCTGCAAAAGTGATGTCATGCAAAGTCAAGTTCTTGAGTATAGCATGGAACTAGCTCAAGTGAGCAGACATGGTCACATTCTCCTTCATGCGTAGATCCATAAGCTGCTTCAGCCAATACATTTGACTCGCTGGACTTTTCTTGTCATAGAGATTCTTGATTTTATCCCACAACTGCCATGCACTCTGTTCTTCCTCAAATACATTGTAGTGAACATGTTTTGTGAGAGACAATACAATGGTGGACTTGCATAACTCATCAAGCTCAAGCCATTCCTCATCTGGCATAGTTGTAGGCGGATGCCCGCTTAACCTCAAAGGTTTGATCTGCGATTTCTGCACCAACACCTGTCAAATCTGGCTCTTCCAATAAGAGTAATTTGTACCATCAAGCTTAGTGATATTGAAAATAGCATGATCAGTGGACGAACTCGCCATAATGCAGGCTGGAAGACTCTAGACAGTTCAAAACTGCTTGCTATTTACTGCAGAAAATGACCAAAAAATCACCAAAATCGAGAAAAAATGGCGAATAAAGTGGAATCAAAGCTGTTGCCCACCAAGTACGAGCGAAAGTACATCATTTCAGAGTGTTTCAGCATGAAAAATCCGTGTCAGTCCATACATATATGCTTGTTGTAATAAATTTCAGATTTCAGTAAAAGAGAGCTAACAGTGCCAAAATCAGATCCCAAGGCAATCAGATACTGCCAAGACCAAAGCCGGCATCATACGGGCATAACATAAGCATATGACGGTCGATAAACATGAATCCAACACCCAAGTATGTCATACAAACATCTGCCAGTGAGTAGACACACCCCCCAGTCAAAGGGGCAAAGTGTTCATGCCACTACCAAAACTTGACACAAGTAGGTGTCAGTTCACAAAGATACGGATCCAAAACTGAGACTTAGCTCATAAGCATACAGTGAACCAAGATACATGATGTATCATCCCAAAAGGTAAGAAGTCCCACAGTCTTAAGTGTCTGTAACTGCTCAATGGCATGTAATGGCTCAATGCATAAAAGTACCACCTGCTCAATGTCTGATAAGCATTCAAGAATGCTCCCACTGAAACAAAAGCCGTATGTATAAGCTCAAGAGCTCAAGCCAAGGTAAGACATAGTGCCAATGACATAAGTCCAAGACAATACATCAGTAGTACATCCCGAACATGTAGGCGGTAGAGCATCCGTATGTAGCATCCGTAAGCATGTAAGACATCAAATACATTCCAATCCAAACTCTGACAAGCCAAGTAATATCCAAGGCTACTCCAGATGATCCAAAATGCATCCAAGGTGGAGCTTCAATGAGCACTCAAGCTCAATGTATGCATAGGGTAATCAACCATGACAAGAGCATCAAGCCGTAGGCAACATGTATGCATAAACCCAAGAAACATCACTGTCAAAGCATATACGAATGTCAATAAGTGTGGGCTGAAATAAGCTCAAGCTTCCAAAAGCATCCGGATTCAATGACAAGCTCAAAGTCATCCCTCGATGATCAATACATCATAGCATAACCCAAGGCATACATTCGGAACCAATAGGCATATGTCAAAGCATGAAAGATAGCTTCAGCCAAAGAGTATTCAGCATGCATTTACTATTATAAACTGTGTATTTCCAGCCCCAAAATTAGGCCAAAATCATAGCATTACATATAGCTTCAATCCCCCAATCAATCGGGATGCAATAGGCATCAAACCGGTTATGTAGTCATGCCCAAACAAGCATAGGCATACAAATACATGATGTCTCAGACCTAAAATCTATTGCAAAATATTTTGTCATCAGAATTTGGCAGATCCAACATCACCATCACGTCCAAAGCATGCCAATGCCCCAACTTAGACTCTTACCTTGCCTGAATTGGGTTCTGAATGCCCAAGATATGACAAAAAGAGTGATTTTTTGGGCCAGATTTTGAAACATGCGCAAAAAAAAAACATGAGCTGGCTGGGAGGGTTTGATGTCCCATGTGTCAACAATGGGGCCCAAAGGGGGCACAAATGAGGGCCAAAGAAGGCCTATACCAAGCCTCAGCAAGCCTTGATAGGCTGGAAGCAAGATCCAGGTGAAGGAAGCTCTAAGAGGTGTAAGCTATGGTTGCCCACAACTTGTTTACAGCATGTGAGACCTGAGAACTGAAGTAAACCCTCAAGAAAATGATCAAATACCTCTAATATAATGCCCTGAAGGTGTTTGACAATGCCGGGAAGGTGCTCGAAAAGCCGCGGAGTGACGGGAGCTCGAAGGAGTCGGATATGGCTGCCGGGAAGGAGACCCAATGCAAGTAGGGAGTCCATGGGATGCTGAGAATGCCACGAACCAAGCTCAAGAGTCGGAAAGCAAAGCTCTGATACCAATTGAAAGGGATGAACAGATCGAAGGTTGGACTCGAGAGCTATGGCGGGAGAGCAAGACCAAGAAAGGGAGAGACTAGAAATGGGAACTCCAATAGTCACAATGTGTGATCGGACCTTCCTTTATTCAGACTGTCACTAAAAGAATAAAGAATAAAGTGACGATGACGGGCGCCCGCCACCTGCAGTGTGCAGTGGCGGTGACTGTCAGTGTAGTAATACACGAGCGGCTAGGCAGAGGCACCTTTACCCCCAACACATATGTGTGTGCAAACTTTTGCTTAGTATCTTATTGCTCCTCTATTGTCTATATGTGAGAGTGAAGAAGAGAGAGTTTGGAGTGAGGGATATGGTATTGTGAAGCTCTTTGCATTCTTTCCCTTTCTCCTCCGTCCCATCTTGGTGAGTTGAGTGTGTAAGTGAGAGTGTGGAAAGTTAATATAGTGAGAGAGTGAGGGGCATGGCTATAACATTTTCCCCCCTCTATGTGTGTGTACTAGCACTTGGGGAGGGGGGGATGTTAAAACCTTTTTTTTTTTGTTTAATGAAAACAAGAGAAAACAAAATGCAAAAGACCTAGTACATCATCAGACATTGCCATCTCCCCTCGAATGTATCACCCCCTCCCCCCAATTTAAACATTACTAGATGTGCAATCATCACAACCTTAATGGCATCATAAGCTTCTACCTTCACCTAATTAGACATCCCCATGATCGCACACTTTAGAAAATGCCATTCTACCTCAACCATGTCAAACATCACACACATGTTTGATCAGATTTGTCCTCGAGAAGATTATCAAGAGAGAGTGTGCGAGATGAAGCCCTAGCATGGAGATGGCCATGGCTATGATTAAGGGCTACAAATAGCCTTGGAAAGGCAATATAAGCCTTATGACTAAGGCTTGAGGGGGTTGACTATACCCCAAATCCTTCTCACACACACAATGTGTGTGTGTGTGTGTGTGTGTGTGTGTGTGTGTGTGTGTGTGTGTGTGTGTGAGTGATAGGAGTGAGATAGAGAAAGAGATGATTGGAGGAGAGATTGATAGGGAGAGAAGATGAAAATAATAGGATAGGAGGAGGAGGATGAGGGATAAAGGGAGGGAAAAGGAGAGGTCAGGAAGAGAGAGAGAGAGAGAGAGAGAGAGAGAGAGAGAGAGAGAGAGAGAGAGAGAGAGAGAGAGAGAGAGAGAGAGAGAGAGAGAGAGAGAGAGAGAGGAGAGAAGACAAAGAAAAGAGAAGGAGAAGGAGAAGAGAAGATAGTGGAGAGAAGGGAAGAAAAAGAGGAGGAGGAGAAGAGGAGAAGAAAGGCATAGAGAGGGAATGAGAAAGAAATAAATAAGCGATAGAGAGAGATAGAGAGAGAGGAGGATATATATTGAGAGAGATAGAGTGAGAAAGGGGGGATTGAAAGAAATAGGGAGAATGAGAGAAATTGAGGAAGTGTGGTACTACTTACACCAAGTATACAGTGAATCCTTAATTCTAACCTCCATTAAGCCAAAGTAGGACGTTGATACATGAAGCATGTGAGAAGAAGCAAGGCCTAAAACCTTGAAGCTAAATATAAGCACAAGTATCATTAATGTTTGAGGAAGAGCAAGCAAAGCTTGAGATGCTCCCAAGGAGAATATCTCAAACACAAAACACTCAATTGCAAGGCTACAATGTCCATTACACTGACATCAAAATCCTTCCAGGTGTCTTTTATAAAGTTGGCATTCCTTAGAAGGATAAGTGATATAGTAGTTGAAGATAAGCTATGATTTGGTAAAAGGAAAGATTAGACTAGTAGCACAAGCTACTTGAATAGAATGGTTTACTTAAAGAGGAACCTTATGTGATGGCATTTCTAGGAAAGAAGAATGGGTTGTTTTGGTGAAGTATCCAAAGGATATGGTTTTGGTTTGCTAAATGTACATTGTTAAGAAAAATCTTATTATTTTGGAAAGAGGTGGCCTTGATAGCCAAGATAAGTTGTTTGAAAGAATATCCGACGTGATTGATTGGTTGATATCATGGAAAATGAATGTTTTCCTAGCTGTTGATGTTAAGTTGATTGCTTAATTGTGTAATTACACAAAGTTTATTGCACCCTCATGAGAAAATTTATAGTTACGCACTAAATATCCCCTAAGGTTAGTAGTTGGAGCCCTTCATTGAGGAGTTGTTTGACTATGATAGAGGCTATGACTAACCCCAGATGTAAGAGGTCTCTTCATAGGGAGGATGTTAAGCTAAGAGGTGACGTGTGCCAGGGGTCTTTGGCTATGAATCCATTAGATTTTTCAAGGACTGCCAGCCTAATGCCTATGAGCCTAGGATGGACTTCCAAGAAGGCCTTGATACTAAATAAAGGTGTATTGGTGGATGATATACTTGAGATTTTGATACGATGTCATGGTTTTCGTGTAAACTAAAAACCCTTAGTATTGTATCTTATAGGTAGGATTTTGTATGCTTAGTTGTTTGTGTGACTATTTGTCTTATTATTTATTAGCTAAACTTTTGTGTTATATTAAACTAAGAATTATTTTTGTCATTATTTTGGATTTATTACGCTTGAAAACGAGTTGAAAACTTAATTGTCTTGGTTGAGATTGGTGTTGCTTTTGACACATTGGAGTTGGATTTTGATCAAAGTTGTTAGACATCCTAAATCAAGTATATTTTCTTGCCAATATCTTTGCACATCATAGGAATTATGGATTCACGAGCACTTCACATTACACTTGTCAAATGCACTGCGCTTAGGGGTTGTGTCCTGATTTTTTCACTTACTTCCATGCCATGGGTTGGGTTAATGCACTCTTGCACTATCATTGAGCACTAGCACGACATGATGCCCAATGTAGCTATATGTAGTAAAACTTAGATGCATGTGCACTTGAGAGAGCACCTTTTATTCCATGCACTATTCTTTGCACACACAAGAGTTGGGATATTCATCATGGAATTGGGAACCTCACGAAGAGTGGGGAAGGTGGTTGGGTGATTTTGAGGGTCATGAGGGACACCTCCAGTTGTAAGAAGGGTTGTTTACTTCATCAACATCATAGGGACCATTGTTTCATGATCATTTATGAGATTTGGGTGGGTGGAGTGGAGTGCAACATTTCTTCCTTCCATTGTGAGATGAGAGGTGAGGTTAAGGATCTTAATATAAGTAATCACAGAACTACTTTTGCATTTTGCATGATGCACGAGCACTTGTAGATAGGCTAGGCATGAATATTATTAGTGCAACCATATTTTTGTGTGTGGCATTGCTTGTATGTTTGCATGGTAGGTTCTGACTTTGCACTTCTTCTCAAGTCATGTGTGATTGAGCATGGAGTTTATCTTTAAAGTATGTTTTTTGGATAGGACACATTGCACTAAAAAACAACAACATATACATATGAGAAAATATTCACATGTTGAGGACTAAAGGTAGATTTGGGATCTCCTTTGACAAATTTATACATTCAAGGCATGTTCATGGGGTGCAAGTTGAATATTTTTTGTGTATACCTATACTATGAAATGTAGGTAATGGGCTTAAAGAACAAGAGAGAGAGCAATTGGAAAGCATTTAAAACTTATGAAGAGAAGTCATATCAGGTACATGATTCAAGTCATTCAAGCAAGAGTCCTTTTTGATGAACTAATTGAAGGAAGGAGTGGTCCTATGGTTTTTTACCTATATGACAAACCAAGGATGCAAGGGCAACTAGGGTTGACATTATGGTATAGGAACACTATATAAAAGCAGTGAAATCCAATATATCTGTTCTGTTTGTGATAGATAATGTCTCATTTGGACACAAAAAGCTAGAAAGTGATGATGAATGTCTTATAGGTCAATTTGGAGTGAGTTTCAAGATAGGGGCAATGCAATTAGGGAAGGATGCAATTGTTTTTACTAAAAGCAAGCATACAAGGTCTATTGCTTTTCAATCACTATGTTTCAATGAGAGAAAGGAGGAACTAGAAACTCTCATAATAACATACCAGAGGGATGAAATGATCTTTGACTTACAATGTCATTGTCAAATAGAAGTAGAGGTGAGGTCAAGCAAGGGAAACCAAGTAGTAGGTGTTTTATTCTAGATGTGGTTGTCTATTTCATGTATGAACTAATAGTGCCTATTGTTGAGAATGTGATTTTCAGTTGGCCAAGCAATCATGATAGCCAGGAGTAGTGATAGGCTCAAGAGGGATAGAGAAGTTAAGCTAAAGAAAGAAGACAAATGATGTTGGCACATATCACTATGATTTCACAGAAGTAAAGAATCCATGATGTAGCAGGTGGTAGCTTGCATTATTAAAAAGTGTCAAAGGCAATGGAAGAAATGTCACAAGGTTTTTCAAGGTGCCTAAAAATAAAGTAAAATATTAAAAAGCTTTTAGAACACAAGCTACATTTATTCATGAAAAACTATAAATAATTGGGGAGGCCGATAGATTGAGGGGCCCTTCTCTTGTGATATAAATTTTTTATGTGAGGAGAGGAGGGCCACACTTTTAAAAATTTGGATTGAAGAAGCTAAGGGCTTTTATGGAAAACTTTGGTCCATATGAGCTTCAAGAATTGTGGAAATAACATATTTGTGGCTTTGCAAATTTTGTAAGTTTGTTTCTTTGGTGCTTGTATATGCTCTACATTACATGTGTTTTGTGGTTACATGAGGCATAAGTGTTCTTGGTTTGATCTTGTTTGGAAATTTATATTGTTGAGTTTTGTATTTTAACAAAGTCATTTTATTTATCGACACTTCTTTTTCTCTCGTGTCTTTGGATTGTGACTAGGGTTTTCCTCGATCACCATTCATGCGACATCTATTTTGGTGCCCCCACTGAGGAGTGCCAATTTGACTTTATTTTGTGAAATTGGATTGTTGTTGAGACTATTTTCAATGGCCAATTCTTTCTCAAAATTTTATAACGATCTATGATCATAAAGGAATAGCAATGAAGTTTGATATGGCTTTGAGGAAGGAATTGGTAAATGAGGATGATAGTGAGGAAGAAGAGGAGGAAGAGAGTGACATTTTTGAGGGAGCTGATAGTGAGGATGAGAGTTTAAAGAGTGATTATGATCAAGAAGTTTCATCAATTGCAGTAGAACTAGTAAATTCTAAGAGAGATGAGGAGAGAAAAGAGAGTTAAGACTATCTTATTTGATTTAATGATGAAAGAAAGTAATAGGCCTGAGTGTTTGAGAGATAGAGAGTTGAGAAGGATTTTTGGAGACTTTTGGAAGACCATGTGTGGGAGGGCTTAGAAGTTGGAAGATTTAAAGATGAAGTTGAGGATTCATATTTGTTGCATGCTGATGAGGTTGATGTGGTTGAGTGTGGTAGTGAGCTTCTAGCTATAGAAGCTAATACAAAGAGTATTGAGGTTATGGATTCTGACTATTATTGTGCTAATGCAATTGTTTGTGACATTGGTGAGTCTTATGATGCTTGTGAGTTGGTTGATGATGGAGAGGCTTTTGTTTGTGAAGTTGTTGATGTTGCCTTGAGTAGACCTAACCTGATACTTCTTGATGTTTGTGCAAATGATTATATGGTTGATTTGGGCAACAAAGAAGAATAGAAAACTTTGTCTAATAGTCTTGCAGTTTCTTTAAGTTCTCCTAGATTTTTTTATTATATTCGTAAGGATCTCGATTGGGGTTTTGAGGATCTTGAGAGTGACACCAATGAGAATGTGAGAGAAAACTTAGGTAAGGCTACAAAAACAATTGAAACATTAAGGGAAGAGAGATCTAAAACTAGAGAAAAGGAGATAAAATGTGGTTGTTAAGGATTGGGGAGTTAAGGAGTATTGGGATGAGATTTATGACTTGAATTTTTTGCCTTGTGTTGATTTAGTGTGTAATGTTGTTGATACAGAAGTTTATTTTAAGATTTCTTGTGAGGATGTTATGGAAGGGGTTGACCATTCTTATGTGTAATAAACTCATTGGAGTCGTGTCATTGATGAAATGAATGATTTGGATGAGATTCTTGGAGTGACCCCATGTCTTAATGTGTTTGGTTAAGGCCTTCCAATGACTTTAACATCCAATCAAGCTCCAATGACAACCACCACTCTCCTCGTAACGATCCCCTAACTTTCCCTATTATTCTTTGTCTTCAATGCAAGTTGAAGCATGCTACCTCCAACAAAGAGTGTCATGGGACTATCACTCATCTAGGAGGGGGATAATATTAATCGTAGGCAATATGATAGCAAAGCAAATCAGTAAAGATATGCAAATGCAAAAGCAAAGCAAATCAACAAAGATGTGCAAAGGTGGAAAAAGTAAAAAGAAGTGCAAATCAAGTGAAGGGTATAAGGCATGCAATTTTTTATCAAAGCCCACAATCATACAATTCATTATGATATTATTTTGAAAGCCAAACATACGCCCTACAAGTTGTAATATTTTCACCAAGTAGAAAGACTTGTAGCTTGGCAACCATGTAGGCATTAGCTTTCATTCACTTTCATGATAGTCAATGTAATCTAATATGTATGCATAAATAAGAAAAGACTAGCCAAGAGCCAAATAGGAGAGATAGACACCCAACTTAAGTGAAAGCCCAAACTTCAAACCCCATATATAAAAATCAAAAAGTGAATGGATAAGCACATTCTTATGGTGTGAGAGCATGCTTCCTCTTCTTGCTTCTATTCTATCTACATGTGCTCCATCTTGAGAGAGTAGGAGAGTGTGAGAGTGAGGGAGAGAGTGAGGAACATGAGAACTAAAGCTTCTTCCTTGTGCATTTCTCTTATTTTCTTCCCCTTCTTGGATGAAAGGTAGATGGAAGGAGAAATTATTTTCTCTTTCTCCTTATTCATATTCTCTCTCGTGGATCAGGTGCTTTTGGATTGGGTTGGGAGCTATGGAGTAGAGGATGTAGATCAAGTAGCATCACATAGATTGTGGAGCCACCATCAAGCTTTTGCTTTGTGGCCTTGAGGAGAAGGTAAGGTGATGAGTTCATTACACCCTCATTGGTTTGTTCATTCTTACTTTTTTGTGATTTTTGGGAATGAGAATGGATAGATCAATGAGTGTAGAGGATGTATAGGCTATGTGAGAGGTAGTTGTTGCCAAATTGAATGAAGCACTTGAAACAATAAGTATTCCATCAAGTCTAGCAGTCATGAGATTGTGAAAGCTTTGACATCTGACTTTATTTTTATTTTGTATGCTTGATTACGGGGTTTAGGACACATATATATCTACATTACATGAAGCTTTTGATTCGATGTGTGCATAGGTGATTCTTTCAGTCTTTTCTATCATTACTTTTGGATTGTGTTTTTTTGGTTTTGTAAAAGCTCTCTTTTGTTTTGCCTAGTATGGGTATATAGGTTTATTCTTGTGTAGTATGAATAACACCCCCAATAGTGGTTTATCATGTCTCACTATTGACACATGATCATTCTCTACTATTGGAGGTAGATTATATCCATCGCAACCTTCACCTCCTATTCCTTCTCCTCGAGTGATGCAAGATAGCTCTGATGATGATGCTCCTCTCCCCTTGGTTTCACATGCAAGGTCCTTCATGTCTTGTCTCTGTTCTTGTTTCTATTCCTTCTTCTGCACATGACCCTACTCCTATTGTCTTGATTAGCTCCCTTCATGCATTCCTTTCCTACCAAAATCTATTTGTAGCACAATGGGAAGGACAACTTGATTCCTTACACTCCTTCCTCTTTACAAACAATGATAGCTAGGCCAATGCTTCCCCATATGGTTACCAATGTCTAGGCTACCTTAGAGACAACATTACTTTATGTCTCCAATCCATGTGCACAGGAGTTTATACCTCTTTGCAGGACAAGATTGATTCCTTGACATAACAATTAAGTAAAGCTTTGGAGCACTTGTCTTTTGACAAGGCTATCCTCATTGACATTCATAAATAGAGGATCGAGATTATTGCTATCGTGGATTCACAAAAATATAGCATTCAAGATTTGGAAGTCAAATTATCTACATCTCAGGCCATTGATGTTTCCTTTACTAGTGTAGAGTGAGATCATGCTCTTTGAGAGATGCTTAGTCTAGCCACTAAACTTGGTGCATGTGAAGGCAAGTTGCAACACACTCATAACACTATTGAATCCCACTAAAACCATCCAAGATATATAGTGTCATGTGGTTGAGCTTTATGTTTCTCCTCCTTCTCCTATGGCCGTTTTTAAGCTACCTTCCATGGGGTTAATCTTTATCGCCTTCAAAATTATGCTAAGCTTTGTGATGTTTTTTTTAACAAGTTGAAGCGGCTACAACAATGCATGAATTTTCTATACGACGATTTCCTCCATTTTCTAATCGTGTATCTCCTCCTCCATCTTTCTGGATCAAACATCAACAAAAGGCTGATGCTCTTTACATTTTTCTCGGCACTATTGATCTGGAGGCCCCCACTAATGGTTAGAAAAATTATTGGGTTTTTGACTTGTTGACATCAGTGATTGATTGAGTAGCAGACTAATCATTAGTCATGAAGCACATTTGTTGTCTTTCATGTATATATGGGGTGAGTTTTACATTTTGAATGAGGAGAATATGAATCTGTATTTGGGGGATGTGATTCTTCAGGATGATTAGATGTGCACTTGTGGAACAATTGACTTTATTAGAAGCCCATCATATGTATGCTCGATGTACCTCATGGTGTTGTGAGTGTTGTTGGTATCCTCTTGTAGATGATATTGTTCTGGTCTAGAATCATCGATGGGCAACCTTCTATAAATCTAATATTCAAGCTTTGCAAACTATTGTGCTCAACTATATTACTTTCAATCTTCTATTTATTGATACTTTTTTCCAAGACTTCCATTATTGTAGTTCTCTTTAGGCACTAGACTCTTCATTTGGCATTATTTATTAACAAATGGCTCATTACCTTCCTCATTATATCACCCTCCTTACTTACTGTCCTAATTCCATTCCCCTTTTATCTTTTACCACCTCTACTATTCCCCAAATTCCTATCTTTAGCACATGTCCCTTTATTGCATATCTCACCTTTTCTCCTACCATTCAACATCCCCCTCCAATTGAACCATCTATTCCTTCTACCTTTTTCATATAATCCCTTGAATCCTTTTTGACATATTTTACACTTTTTCTCACATCCTTTCCCTTCAATTATGCAATTTCTATGATTTATCTTTCCCGCCTCTTCATTTTTCCTCACTTATTTCCCTTCATCAACTAAAAATATACATCAAACTCCCTTTGCAAACGGTTCTTGACACACCTAGATTCAATAGTGACATTCTTCATTGATAGCAATAGACCTTACAAGATTCCTTGATAAGACCAATTTTTAATTGGCCTATCGTTCTCCTTCCTAGGATACCCCTACAACTTGTTCCAATTCCTATCTTTAGTTTGCTTGAGCACATGTGTAATTGAGAGATGTCTCTGTGCAATTGGCCGCACACTTCTATTGGTACTTGGCTTTTATGCACCAACAATCACACATTAATACTCACAAGTCAATTCTATCATTAGTTATCAATCCTAACAAGGATCTATTTTCTACTCAAATAGATGTGCTCTATTATTTTGCATTGGCATTTCTTACAAGATTTATAATTTTATTGGAGAGGATGTGTTGTTTGCAATTCGTCCATAATGTTCCCCTTTAATTTATTGATGAGAAAAAAGTGGTGGATAGACTAAAGTTAAACATGCAATTTAAAAATAAGCATTGCATCTCATTAAGCATATTGATGTATCCCAATTTCTCCTAACAATCTAATACACTTTCCACATCATTCAAACTATCATATTTATTTATGTGTATATGTTTTTGTATGTTTGTGTGGATGTCTTTTCTATCTTTGTTGTGTGTGTGTGTGTGTGGGGGGGGGGGGGGGGGGGGAGTGTTTATGTGCCTATCTAACTTGTTGTGTTTAATTGAGTTGTAGAGAAGCCAATTATGCTAATGAGTTCAAATATGCAACCATGCATCCGCAAAGAGGTGCCTATGAGTGAAGGAAAGTGGTTAAGAGTAAATACAGGCTATGTGTGAACACCCTTGATAGTTGAATTGCATGCAAAGTTAATAGTGGGAGGTTTAGGCAAGTGGATTACACCCAATGATTGGACCCTATATCCATATTATTGCATATAATTAGTAATAACTACTTATGTTTAAAGCAACAAATAGCCCAAAATTTATCTACTTGAAATAGAGTACTTGACGTTGACAAACTAGTCGAATTCATGGATTTCAATGGTCACTAACCAACAAGGAACCCCTCAGTCAGAAGTGTCTACATAAGGTGTGTATGGATGTCTTTTTTGTCTATGTAATGTGTATGTGTGTATGTGTGCATGTATGCACATGCATGTTATCCTCTTCACAAGCATGGATATTCTAGAGGATTCTTGAATGTCAAAGGTTTAGTTGAAGATAGCTACGATTTGGTGGTCAAAGTTGATGTGAACATCTATCTAATGTATTGAAGAACAACCTATCATATCATTTACACAGTTTTTTGGTCATTTTGTTAATGATTGATTGTTTAATGGATCACTATGTTTTTCTTTTATATTTTTTTAGGCCCAATTTTCTTGAAGATATGGTGGTGTTCGCTTTGGTGCTAATAAAGTCAAGGATGGAAGAATAACTAGCTAGAAGGATTTTAGTCTACCTCTTTCCAAGGTTGTGAGGACGCTCCTTGATGATAAAGAAGCATAGAAACAAGGTACAAAGATGTCTATGCATATATCACAATTTCATCTTTTGTAAAGGGAATAATATTTACATTGTTGCAAAAGCACTAAAATACACCTTATACATGGGGGGGCCACATCCAATCCATCATTAATAAATGGTATACACAAAAGTGTATGTGCATGCATTTGAAAAATATTATAAAGAATTGAAATGTAAAGGCTAAAGCCTTATGAATACAAATGTATCAAAAAAATCAACGAAATAATAAAATATGAAGGTTATGTGTCTTTAGGGGGGAAAAGGTGGGGTGGAGTGCATGGCTAATGATTATGTGCCTCTTTCTCTCCTTTCTTCCAAGATACACACATTCCCCTTTTTTATGGTGTCAATCTTTTTCTATCCTTCTTCTCTATCTTTTGTGCATAATGGTTGAAGCTATGGATAAAGATGATGAAGATGAAAAAATATTTCATTATTAAGAGAGAGATTTATGGTTTCTTTTCAATTTTGAGATTAATGGCAGAGCCATACACATACATTTTGTGTGCTTTGTCCTTGGCTTTTTGTTGAGTTTATGTCGTGGGAGGGCATCCTTCACTCCCTAGCTAAGTGTGGGATATATTGTATGTTTGAAGTGATTGATTTTTGGCAAATTTTTGTTGTTTTTTGGAGCTTTATTTCCTATTTGATGCATGCTTTTGTGGGTTCTAAATCATTTATGATTGATTTTGACAGTTTTGGGACGAGTTTGGATTGGGTTGAATATCTTTTGAAATCTCGTTGAGATTTTAGTTTAGTTTATAATGTTCTATCGAGTTCTATTTTATGCCCATTGGGTTTTGATTACTTCTATGAGGTTCTATTGGGCATTAATTTCCTTGTCTTTTTGCTTATTCCGTCTCATCATTTTGTCAAGAAGCAGCTCTTTATTTTGGTTCCTACATTGTAAAATTTTACTGCCATAAACAAAGTGTCATTTAATTACAATGCACCTTTATTATTCGGATATCTTCATCAAGCCATAAGCAATCACCATGTCTCATGAAGAACCGTTTAGCACTGCAAATTTTGATTCCACATCGCCACTTCCTGAACCAACCATGGAGCAATGCATGGATTTATTGGCCATGCAATTAGAAGAAGAGCACCAACATTGAGTCCACAATTGGAGTAAGAGCTACGATCTCTCAAGTGTCATGTATCACAAATTTCCTCAGTCGATGATATTATGGTATGCATCATCAATGCCACCCTTGAAGCACAATCCATCTGTAAAGAGGCAAAGATAAGTAAATGTACCTTTAAATTTAATACTTACGATGGTAGTTAAAGATGGTTGTAAGGTTCTCTCCTGGATAAGTTAATTTAACTCATTTTTTGATAATCAAAGTTATGCTAAAAAGGATAAAATCAAGTGTGCTTCACATCATTTTATCAACAAAGCTTCCTTATGGTGGAATGTCTCTCATAAGAGCACTGGTCATCATCTTACATGGGAAACATTCCATAAGAAGGTTCTCACTAATTTTCTTACTTTCTAATTCGAGCTTTGCATACAATAACAAGGGGATGTCTTTATACAACAAGAGAGCAAGAGACCATTCTACAGTACACCGAAAAATTCTGGAGTACTTTATCGCGACTTCAAATGGTTGAGCTTATAGCCAAATCAACTTTTAAAAGGAAATATATGTTTGACCTTCTTTCGTTTTTCCAAGCTGAAATCAACATGTTTAAACCCAACACATTAGACGAGGCTCTCTTTGGCACATGACATCGAAAAAAAACAAACTAAAGGATAACTTTTAGCTTCCATGGGAAATAATATGGGTAACAACAACACTCATTTTAATTCTTTTTGTGCTTCAAACTTTCAATTTGAAAAGAATCAGACCTTGGATGAGATATTTTAATAATAATGTAGACCAGCCTACTTCAGATTGTAATCCTAAGATTTCTCATCTACCTTCTAATTTGGCTAAGTCAATTGAACCTAAAAATGTTAATCCAAGTATCTCAAATACCAATTCCAAGAATGTAATTTGTTGTAAATGCAATCATTCTGGCCATATTTGAGTCATTGTCTTATGGCCAATACTCATGATTGAAAAAATCCTAGTGGACATTGAAATTATCTTGGAGCTAACGAAGCAACTGAAGACCTTGAAGCGATGTCTGATTTTGATGAAGCCATGCTCGTGGGAGAAACTCTAACGACATTGGCAAACTTGCTAATAAAATTTCTATCCACTCTTTATTGAAATCCATAATAATGAAATGACTGTCTTGCATGATGACGACAACACGCATGACTTTGTTTCAGAAAAAGCAGTCAAAAAATTGTAACTTAAAACTATTATGTCCACTTATAAAATTAAAATTGTATTTTACGGCAATGGTATAACAGAACTAATGAAATACATGGATTAAATTTTCATTGGATCTTATAGAAAAAAATAACATTCTTAATAGCATTGTTACAATTTGGTGATGTACTTTTAGGTATGCCTTGGTGACGTCAATTTAATCCTAGCATTGATTATGACACGCATTTGATGCATATTCGACATGAAGATAAAATTCTTTTTCTTGAAGGACTAACAAATACTAAGCTATATCCATTAATTAGTCACACTCAAGTGAAGCATGCCATTCGAAAACAATCTAAAGCTTTTCTCATATTAATTAATAAAGTCAAAGCTGTCAAGTTTGAGTTAATCATAAGACAACAAAACTTTATTAATAAACTTTATTAATTGTTATTATTTTGCCTTCCCTCTTCAAATTTCTCCATCACAACCCGAGGATCATCAAATTGACCTTCTACCTGGTAGTCAACCTCCATGTAAAGCTCCTTATCGCCATAATTATGTGTAGAACAAAAAGAAATCCAAAAACAAGTTGAAGCACTATTAAATAGAAAATTAATTTAACATAGTAGTTCACCATGTGGAGCTCCTATTCTTTTAGTAAAGAAAAAGAATTAAATCTATCATGTGTGCATAGACTATAGAGCTCTGAATAAAATTGTTGTAAAAAATCTATATCTAATTCCTCGTGTGGATGATTTGTTCAACAAATTATAAGGTGCTACTGTGTTTAGTATGATTGACCTTAAGTCCAACCATCATTAAGTATGTATGGCTACACCTGGACATTTATTAAACTGCATTTAGGACCCAATTTGACTATCAGAATTTTTTAGTAATGCCCTTTGGTCTTACCAATGCACCTATCACTTTTAGTAGAATGATGAATCGAATATTTTTAAATTTTTAGCATTGTGTTATTATCTTTTTCAATGATATTCTTGTTTTTAGTAAGACTGAAAGAGAACATGAATATAATTTATCTTTAGTCTTTAGTTTACTAAAACAAAATCATATTTTTGCTAACCCAAAAAAGAGTACTTTCTTTATAATAAAAATTAAATATTTAAGTTATGTTGTGTTTGCTAAAGGAATATATGTTGGTCCACGTAAAATTGAGGCTATTAATATATGGCCTACATAAAAAAATGTGCATGAAGTCTATTCATTTTTAAGACGCTGATTTTTATTGTAAATTTTTTAGAAACTTTTAATTACTTGCTTTTTTATTAAATTTTTATTAAAGAAAGATTTTCTATTTCATCGAGGCAACAATTAATAATGATCCTTTGATTTGCTAAAGCATGCATTAACTCATGCACCTGTTTTACAACTCTCTGATTTCAATAGACCATTTTTTCTAGTCATTTTTTAGCAATGTGTGGTTCTGGCATTGGTGTCGTATTGATGCAAGATGACCATCCAATTGTGTACTTTAGTTGTAAATTGAAGCCCTATGAACTTATATATAGTACATATGATAAGGAACTTCTAGCTGTAGTATATGCATTACAAATACGGAACCCTTATTTAATGGGATCAAAATTTATTATTAAGACAGATCAACAAAGTATCAAACATATTCTTTCTCAACCACAAATTTTTGGTAGGCATATTCAATGGGCATCTTTCACTCAATCTTTCCATCCTTTAATCCACCGGTAAAGAAAATGTTGTAGCTCATGCATTAAGTCATAGACCTCGTATGTAAATAATATTTATGTACTTTCTACATCTTCATAGGATATTATGGAAAATACTTATTTCCATGACTTTGATTTTCATAATGCTTGGTTGCATTTGTCTCAAAACCAATGGATTCTTGTTAATAAATTTTCTATCTCTAATGGATTTCTCTTTTATAAGAAACATTTGTGTGTTACTCACCCTTTTTCGTCATTTTGTTCTCCAAGAAGTTCACGATCCACCTTATATGGGTCATCATGGCATCATTTCTACTCTTCATAATTTGCAAGAAGACTTTTATTGCCCTCACATGAATCAATATATTTTTGCCTTTGTTTTTAAATATCTTGTTTGCGAAAGAAATAAAAAACATTATGGTAAACAATATGGTTTATTAATGCATTTACCTATTCCTAACTCACCTTGGGAACAAATCTCAATGGATTTTATTACTAGTTTGCCAATGACTTCTTCACAAAATAATATGCTTCGGACAAGCATATTTTATTCTCTGCAAGAAAACTCTAACTGATTCACAAGATGGTAATCTTTTTCTTAAATATATATTTGTACATCATGGTCTGCCAATATTATATCTAATCGTGATCCCATATTTGTAATATTTTTTGGATATCTCTATCCTCTAACCTTGGTACTTAAATTGATTTTAGTTCAGCCTTTCATTTTGAAGCTATTTGTGAAATTGAAGCCACTAATAGCACCATTCTTGATTTAATTCACACCTATACTATCTCTTCACCCAACACATGGGATCAACATTAACATCTTTTACAAATTGCCTATAATAATACACCTCACCCTACTACAAATAAAGCACCTTTTGAAATTAACTATGGTTACAAATGTCAACACCAATCTTTCATTTAAGTTAGAAAGTGCCTTCTATTGATGATTGGGTACATACTCACTCCATTATTTTTTAATATATTAAACAATTGATTTTTAAGGCCCAACAATCCTATGTTAAGCAAGCTAATAAGAAATACCAAGCTATGCATTTTAAAGAATGTGATTGTGTTTGGTTGTGAATTTAGAATTGTAGATTGCCTAGTGCTAAGAAGAATCCTAATGTTAAACTTGCACCTCGATTTTATGGACCATTCAAAATTCTTCATTGGATCAATGCTAATGCTTTTAGATTAGAATTGCCTACCCACTAGAAAATTCATAATATTTTTTATATTAGTCTTTTCCATCCATTTAAAGGTTCATTACCTGCCCATCTAGTGTATGATTCCCCACCATTGCTTGAAGATGATCATGAACTTTTAATTCTTAAATCTTTTATTAATACCAATTATATGACCACCTGCATTGGCAATACTTATCCCCACTATCTTATAAAATTTCAATACGATCCTATTGAGAAGACTTAATGGATGACTATATATGCTTTGCGTGGCTCTCCACATTTATTAACTCCACATCCCGCCAATAGCAATTGAGGACCATTGCTATCCCATCCCAAGGGTATATTGCCATGTGGCACCTACACAAGGGGATGAGAGCCTTCAATGATTCTCCATTGTCTGCACATTGATGGGATGAGTGTCTTGAATGGTTCTCAATTGGCACACGGCACATTCCTAAGAGTGAATTACATGCCATGCTATATTTACTTCACACACTATGATCTCATACTTGTACACTACACGTGATGGGCACCCATTGTGGGTGAAGTCATACGTGGATGATGCCACAATATTCATATCTCAAGTGCTAGTGTCTACATGATTTGATTATTTAATGGAATTTCAATTATTATTTGGTTTATTATGGCTAGTAGTATTTATTCAGTTAATTATTTTTCTAACATGATTTTTTGAACTTTTTACAGTTGATGTGTAAAGCAAGATGAATTGGATATACCTGACAAGAGCAATTTATTCCATAGACTTCTTCATTGAATTATTTAAATAGGTGCACCACCAATTATTCTAAGGCATGCGCACATCCTCTTTGTAAATATTTATTCATACTTGAGATTTTAGGAGATATATTGAAGATATTCTAGAAATATTTTATGGCTCTCCCCAATTGTAAGTTGTGCAAATGATTGCAACCATTTATTCAATGAACTCAAACTATTTTATAAAAAGAGTGATTGTAAAGTGCCTATCTTTGGGCAAAGCAAGCTTCATTTTAATATCATAAATATGGTATGGAGGAGATGTCCACTCCATGTATGGGGGGAAATTACACCCAATAGTGTGTCGCTCAATTTTGCTTTACTCTTCTTTAAGTCTATTTTGAGTTTTATGGGTCATGCTTTCATTTTTATAAGCAAAAGAGAGTGATAGAGAGCTTCTTCTACTTGATATGTTGAGTTCCTTCTATAGCTTCTGTGAGCTCTCGTATGCTTTATGGTTTCTATATGATAAATTAGAGGCTTGTAAATGTTTTTCTTCTTTGGAAATATGGGAATAGAAACTCTTCTTAGCTAGTTTAATCGAAGAAAGTAGAAATTGAAGACTAGATTAAAAGATTCGAAGTGGCAATGATAGTAGTTCACTGTGAAAGGACACTTTAGTGACTCTGGTGTCTCTTTGGATTAGAGATACCCTTTAGAGGATAGTTCCATGACCAAGACAGGATTATGGATTATAATTTTATTTTATTATTATATGAAAGCAAGTGATGTATGTGCGTGTGTGTGTGTAGTCAAATGAGATGCCATGGATGTATTAGACTTCATATCAAGTCGAAAGAATTCAATCAGTAAACCATAGTTTGAGGACTTGGATTGTGAACCAAACAATGTATCTAATCTATCCCAAGTGTCATGGGACATGTCACAAGCATCTACATGATGGATGTAGCTATCATCCAGCTCCAATTTGATGATGGCATGTGCTTTGTCATCATTCTTCTACCAAGTAGTTGCAAGAGCTGCATCCTAAGGCTTCTTTTCTTATCCATTGGTAATGGCCCATAGGCCCTTCTTCATCAGGATGAGTTTGATGCGGGTTTGTCAGTTGTGAAACCTGACTCCTTTGAAGCGAGCTATTGGAGAGTCTTTTCCCATGTTGGATGGTTTGAGTAGCAGCAAATCAACACCAAAATTCTTAGATCAAATCAGTAAATGAGCTGATTGTGTCAAAGGACACGTGGCAAAAATCAGTGAATGAGTTTCAATAGACATTATGCTTGCATCTTCTTGGGTCTTCCAAAAACTTCAAGATCTTTCAAATCCAAATCTTCCCCTCCTTGATTTGATGTTGGGACTTTAGATCAGAGTTGGCCTGGTTTAAGTGGTAGGAGAGAGAAAATGAAGAAATACTTGAGCTTTAGCTCAATAGGCTATGGTTGCCTTTTAGGGTTTCAAAACAGGGCGTGATTTTTCACTCATTGCAGCTCACAGAGGTAGCCATTTTGAAAACCCTCTGGGTGGAAGAGAGCTTAGGTGTAGAGCTCTAGTTGTCCCATGATAGTCCTCAACATTGCGGACTATGGGCATAGCGTCAATAGTACGACAGGTCACAAGTGCATTCTGGGCAATGAATCATTGTAGATGCAATGCTGATCTAAAGAGGCAACAATGTTAGGGTTTTAAGTGACAAGGAAAAGTGCCTTTGGCTTAGGAATAATTCTCTATAAGGATTTGTAATGAGATATGGCTTCTATGAAGAGATCCAAGAGCTCAAAGGAGGCAAGGTACAGGTTGGCTATGGCTGCCATAAGCTTGATTGAAGATACAAGTGAAAATGGAGCTGGAAGTGAAGTCATGAGCTGAGTAGAAGTGAAGAGGAGCTAAGAGAGAAGTGAGATGAGCTAGGCCATGCTCGACCAGGCTCTGATACCATGTTGAAACATGGATTTAGGACATGGCAATGCGAAAGCTATGGAGGTTGAAAGATGAAGACCAAACTCACGAAGACATAGAGAAAGACAAGTTCCATTGTCACACAAGTGAATCAGGTTTCAAGATTGAGACTTGGACTCATATATACAATCTTGTGTGTGGACAATGACATAGACACTTTACTGAAAAGAAAAGAGTACTATCATATTATTAAAGAAAAGGAAGCAAGTACATTGCTTTATAGGAAAGTCTAGGTAGCACATCCTCCTACTATGCTTATGGGATTCTTGTCCTAAGCTTTCACTGCTCCATCTAAAGAGACTAAAGTAGGTGTGATTGCAAATATCTCAACACGAAGCTTGCAAGGAAAAGCTATGGTGGGAGAGCAAGAGCAAGAGAGAGATAGACTCACAATGTGGGAACTCCAACAGTCACAATGTGTGATCGGGCCTTCCTTTATTCAAACTGTCACTAAAAGAATAAAGAATAAAGTGATGGTGACAGGCACCCACAACCTGCAACGTGCAGTGGTGGGTACTATCAATGTAGCAATACATGGGAAACTAGGCAGAGGCGCCTTTACCCCCAACAACCTTCCACTTAAAGGCAAATCTTCCCCAGTGATGAGTGAAAAGAAAAAGAAAAGACAGTACAATGTACACATGTACAATAGGATGAGGAAAAACATAATCTCTTCCAACGCCCATCAATCTCCTGAGGAAAGCAAAGCGCTTAGTAGTGAGGCATTTCGTAAGCAAATCTGCAGGATTTTTGACAGTAGAGATCTTGACAAGGTCAATAGACTTGTCCTCCACGACCCCACATATGACGTGATACCTCACCTCAATGTGTTTCGTCTTCGCATGAAAGACTAGATTCTTGGCTAGCTGAATAGCACTCATAGAATCCGAATGCAACGTAGGTATAGAATCAATCCCAAGGTCATGAACCAAATGGCCCAACCATATGGCCTCCTTGCAAGCCTCAGGGCTGCAACATACTTGGCCTCAATGGTAGAGAGAGCCGTATACTTATGAGCCCTAGACATCCAAGAGACAGCACCTCCAACATAGGTGAATACATAGCTAGAAGTGGACTTCCTACTATTTGCATGTCATGCATAATCGGAGTATGTGTACCCCACAACTCCTATATCCTAGCTGCCATAGCAAATACACATATATGTTGTGCCCTTCAGGTATCTCATGATACCCTTCACGGCATCCCAATGCTTCTTGCCAGGTGTAGCCATATAGGGTGCCACAACACCAACTACAAAGGCAATATTTGAACGAGTGGTTATCATAGCATACATCAAACTATCTACGGCTGATGCATAAGGGATCTTGGCCATCACGGACCTCTGCTCATCTGTCTGTGGACAATCGGCCTATGAGACCTTCACATAAGAAGGTGATGGGCAGCCAATAGGCTTCAGGTCTTGCATGCGGAAATTCTCAAGGACTTTATGAATGTATTCCCTCTATGAGAGGTAGAGTAGTCCCTGAGGCTTGTCGCACTTAATGCATATACCAAAAATGTGATAGGACTGTTCCAAATCCTTCATCTCAAAGCTCTTCTTCAGTTGAGATTTAAGAGCATCCATCTCATTAGGAGCTTTCCCTGCTATCAGCGTATCATCCACATAAAGTACCCAAATAAGCAATGAGCCATCACATGCTTTCTTCGTGTAAAGACATAGATCCACAGCACTCTTATTGTAGCCCTGTGACTGCATAAAGGCATCAAACTTATGATACCACTCCCTAGGTGCTCCTTGCTAGGTTTTGCAAAGCCCTTAGCCTGCTCCATGTAAATCTCATCATGCAAATCCCCATGCAAGAATGCAATCTTGACATCCATTAGATACATGTCCAAGTCAAGCTACGTGACTAAGACTAAAACCAAGCGTAGGGTGGTCATCTTGACCACAATAGAAAAGACTTCATCAAAGACAACTCCATGCTCCTACTTAAAACCCTTAGCAACATGTCTTGCCTTATAAGCCGGCTTGGGGTGCCCAAGGGCACTTTCAGCTTGTACACCCATTTGCATGGCAAAGCCTTCTTGTTGTTAGGAAATGCAACCAAATCCCAAGTCATATTCTTATGCAAGGAGTCCATCTCAAACTGCATAGCCCTCTTCCAAGAGTGGCTGTCACCCCTGCGCATAGCCTCATCATAGGTGAGAGGCTCTCCTACATCTATAACCAAGACATGATGCATCGAGGGCTCAAATCTATCAGGTGGATGTCTAGCTCTAGCAGACCATCTCACTACATGCTCTAATGCATGTCTAGCATCCTATCCAACACCCTAGCCATGTGTACCAACTATTGTTGTAGGCTATCCAACTAGTTGTGCAGGAGCACATGATTCCTCCTGGAATATAACCATGCGTATCTATACCACCTTCTCAGGCTGCCTATGCATCTTGTCTTCATGGAAGACTACATCATGGGGCTGTGGATGACTTTTCATGCTTGTGGATCCTAGAGGCGGTAACCCATCTCGTATATATCTCCATAGACAAGGAAAATGCATTTGACACTCTTAGGATCCAACTTAGTCCGCTTGTCCTTGGGCACATGGCAGAATGCCTCACATCCAAAGACACGTAGATGCGCATAAGACGGAGGTTTCCCAATCCATACCTCCTCTGCAACAACTTGGAAATCCAAACTATCGGAAGGTGATATATTGATTACATGCATAGTTGTACTGACTGCCTCGACCCAAAAGCTCTGTGGGAGGCCTACATGGCTAAGCATATCGAGTACACGCTCCTGGATAGTTCTATTCATCTGCTAAGCCAAACCATTCTAGGGTGGGGTATAGGGGGCTCAAAGGCACGTGACACATATTATCCCCCATCCTCAATCCTAAGGCATTTTAGCATATGCCCAATTTGATTCTCAACCAATGCAAGCCATCTCTGAAACACAGCCAAGACATTTGACTTGAGCTTAATGGGGTAAGCCCAGACTTTACGCAAAAAATCATCAATGAACGCCACAAAATACTTTGCACCACCCATAGACTGATAGGGCATGGGCCCACAGACATCCGAATGTACCAATGCTAGAGGCTCACTCATGCATGTCCTACGAGACTTCTTATGCGTATTCCTAGTCTGTCTGCCATAAAGACAATGCTCAAATGAATCAAAACATGCATAGTCAAGGGGTAGTAAGTTCTGCAAACCGGAAAGTATTTTCCTTCCCTTCAAGGACATATGGCCCAAACGGGCATGCCAAAGAGATACATGTGGGATGGAACTGACATACAAAACATGGTCAACAGAGGACCCATCAACTACAAGAGGATAGAGGCTGCTAGCCTTAGCACCTCTAGCAAGCATGTCTGTCACGGATGATCTTCTAGGTAGAATCCTGAAATGAAACATGAAATCCAGCATCATCAAGCTACCCTTCAGACATAAGACTATGTGTAAGCGCAGGTACATGACATACATTCTATAATAGAAAAGTACTACCAATAGAAAACTGCAACCATACATCCCCAATGCCAACAATAGCAAGTGACCTATCTTTACCCAAGTGATGAACCAAAGACAGTGCAGTAGAAGTGAAACCATTCGCGGCATGGTGTAACATGAAATGAAGCACTGGAATCCAAAAGCCAGCATTGTGCATACATAGAGTGAACCTCGGTTCAACGGCGTAGCATCACAAGAACTAGCTGGAAGTGTGTACTCCCCACCATTGGAGTCATCAATCTCGGCATGACACTGATTTCCTCTATTGAGATTATCTTGATCGAAGCTTTATGGTCAGCAATATGATGTGTGGAGTTGTTGTGAGTGAGTCAAAGATGTGCACAGCTAACAACACGCCCATACTTGATAAGCACATAAACAAAGTATCCTTTGCCTTATCATGGCCAATGAGGCTGTAGAAGTTGTAGAAGCATTTGGAATGAAGCATAATCAAATCTGAAATGTTTGCAGAACAATTGGTCACATGCATCATCCTCATGGATCCAAATGGTTTATTGCACTCCAAGCCAAAATGTGTATTGTCTAGGGAAGTCCCACCAATTTCAAAAATAGGTAGTGGATTGATGCATTGCTCTTGTGACTAGTCGAAACAACACAAACAAGTACCACTATATATAGAGAGCAATATTGTGAAAGATGTGGAGGCTTCCTTGGCCTCAAAGGTGTTCGGAATAATAGAATATGGGCCTTACCAAGGGATTCATCCATGTCATTGAGTGGCTAAGACAACATCTCTAGGTGGACATAATTTTAGCGAAAGGCAAATAATTACGATGGAGAAAATGGAGGGTGGTGGAAGGGGTAAACCATTGGAGAAGAGGGAAGAGGGGAGGGGGGGGGGGGAATAGTAGATGGCAAGTAGCAAAAGATTGCCTTGTGAGGGGGTTTAGCACACTGCAAAGAGTAGAAGACTGCCTATTGTTGATCAATGGAAGTGCTTGGAGGGGGAGAAGACAACGCAGATGGTGCTATGGAGGAGAGGGGAAATATTGCCTCCCTTTGCTAAAAGTGGCCTCAAAAAACCACTTTTTAAAGGTTTTCACACTGGCCTTCCTAATCAACAATACCACTAACTACAAGAGGCTAACAGATTGTTATGTATGCCTACCTAGGAATCTAGTCAAACTGCACTTTTGTCGAGGAGTATAACGGACTGACCAACCACGGTTGGTTACGTGCAAAGGATATCATACATTGCTCTTTTTGCACATTCCATGGACTACTATAGCTCTAATGATAACACTATGCCCATGTGCACCTTATGGTTTGATTGAGAAAACTACAATATGCAAGATTTACTTTCATCTTCATAGTGCGCTTTAATATTGTGATGATAATATTGTATAATTTGTATATTTGGCTAATCTATGTTATGCTACATAGCAAACCTACAAGTCTAAACTAGAACAAGCAGCTTAAAGTGTAGACCCTTTAGGATTTTCTTTAGATCATATCTCTACTTGGCTTATCAATTGTAATAGCTCTTGAAAATCTGATTTATGCAAGTGCCTAGATGTGAAAACTTCAAACATACCCATTCAACAACATGGACATACCTATCTTGTGCATTAGCCTTGCCAACTTCTTTAGGAATAGCAATACCTTAACTACACATCATAGTGTTCATGTTTTTGACTAGCAATTTGATGGCCTTGAGATTTCCCTCCTCATGAACTTGAACTAGCCTAGAATGACCTAGCTTCTCTTATTGGCACACAAACCAACTTGGTATATAAACTCTATTATTACATTGACGTAAAACCAACTTGGTACATAAACTAGCTTGGTATATAAACTCTAATATGACTATTGATGGCTACAACTTGGTTGGCTTGATGCAGAATCATTGTGCATACTTGACTGTCTTTCATTAGTAGGCTGTAGCATTAAGGTTTGAAGGATAGCAAGATATGCATTATCCCTTACTTTATGGTAGTGAGTACACCCCTATACTATAATGTTTGTACAAAGGCTCTTTCCATGTTGAGGAGTGGGATAATGAATGTCCTAGCATATAAGATGTTGGGTGAATCTTATATTATGTGAATGTCATATGCTTTGATATTGATATCATCATTCTTGACATATATTATCACATCAATGCATTATATATATCTATGTGCTTACCTCTAAGCAATTCAAAGAGCTATTTCCATCATATTGCTTCCATGTCATCAAGGATTTTGCAAGATCTACAGGTGTCTATATAGATGATGATAATTATACATAGAAATCAATAGTGTAATACTTAAGGTGTACACTTAGGAGCTCATCTTAGGGTTGTGGAAATATCTACTTAAGATATGCCACTTTACACAAGTAGTGTAATAATCAAATGTTGTAAAATTTTAGGCCTACATTAAAGCATTCTTGACTCATAAATGTGTGACTGACATAAGGATGGAATTATACCTATATGTCTTGATTACATGGATTTACAATGCAACCATAGAGGTATAATTCTATCGGTTCTTTTTTTCATCCAAGTCAACTTGAATGGTTTGAGCATATGTTGTTATTAATGGGTCATATTGTGTTGTAGGTTTGATCTTTCAAGAATCACTTTAAGGTATCCATAAATGGCATGTTCTAGCACTAAAAGATTTACAAGTATATTGATCCTTTTTTTCAAGCATCTCTTAGTTTAAGGTGCATTATTTGTTACATCTACATGTTATGATTACTTATCTGTACCTATCTATATTTAAAGTAGTCACAACTACTTTCATTTACTTGTATATGTACCTAGGAGTACTTACATGATTTTTACTAGTTTTCTTAATGATCTTAATGATTAATGGTGTTTTTATAGAAATGTGCGCACACTATTTGTGGATATATACTATGAGGCAGAGGCAATTTCCTGTTCGACTGGCATTTGCTATGACGATCAATAAGTTGCAAGGCCAGACGTTGTCTGTTGTTGGTCTTTACTTAAAGACACTAGTATTTACACATGGATAGTTGTATGTTGCATTTTCAAGGGTGAAATCCTCATGCAGTGTGAGGGTCTTATTGGATGAGGATGGAAGCATCGTGAATATCATGATGAACATTGTGTACAAGGATGTACTTCAGAAGATGAAATAAGGTGCATTGCTTTTTTGCAAAGATGCATATAGTGATGTATTTCTTGGAGGGTGGAATGATATGCTTGCATTTTTGCAGAGATGTATCTATTGAATTGAGTATATATTTCCTACATTGTATATAAGTGTTTGCTTGACTTTTGCAAATGCCTACTCCAAGTTGAAGCTATTATCCAACTTCTGAGTATCAGAAGGAACTGTAGTGTATCTTGCGCGCAGTCACAATGCATGATATTATAAGAAGAACACTTGCAAGGGTCATTTAGCTTTTATATGATGATGTCAATATAGAGATTTTACTTCTGGTTTTTATTGAGGTGGTGCATTGTGGATATACTCAATGTTTTTGAGTGCATATAGGCGAAGCTGAGCAGGAAAAGAGACTTTGACAATCTCACACTGATAGAATACTGAGGGGGTGACTGGCATATGAATTTAAGGACCTCAGTTGTTTTGTGATGCTACATCAAGATGTGGCAATGCTTACCGAGTGGGCTTGAGATTCCTCAAAGATTAATTAAAAGGAAATTGCCATTGGTAAATCGTACTTCTACCAAACTTTGGCTAACCCACAAAAATTGAAAAGAGAACGATTATCGTTAGCTGAGGTACATTACTCATCATGGGTGGTAATTTAATAGTCTTTGCAAATCTTAAGGCATGTATTGTTATTCTAATATTAAGTAATCTTTGTTGATTGTTAAATGTGTTCACATTTACGTTGTGGGCTTTTAAAATTTTAGGGGCAAGAAAGAGAGGAAAGACTATCATGTTCCCTGTACCATCACTGGGACGAAGAGTGGCAATGGGACTTGCTTCATCTAGGCATTCTATATTGGGGAATGGAAAATTTCCTAGTGATTTCTCAAAGAAAAGAAAGCTTCATTTTGGTTAGGCCCCATGGGAAGTTTCAACATTTTTGTAGCGTTTGGATGTAGATACACAGGTGTAATTAAGAAGTGACACTTTGTGGTTTGTTGATACTTGGATTTATGGTACAAAGTTATCAGCTTTGAAGCAAGCTTTGGTTGTGGGCTTTGCTTCACCTGTGTGGATTGTTAATACTACTAAGAGTCTATATTTGATGCTTGAATATGCTTAGACTTTGTGGTTCATTTCAGCGTAGCAATGTTATTTCTGATTGTAACATCCAAGGATCATGTAGAGCTACTTTTAGCTATTGCACAGAGCAAGTATGGATGCAACTACAATATTGGTACATGGTCATTGCTTGTATATATAGGTCTATGTACTCCTAGATGCATGTTTTGCCTTTTGTACATGTGTGTAAGAGAGGGAGGGAGAGAGTGAGTGAGTGAGTGTGAATAGAGAGGGGAGAGGTGTAAAAGGGGTGAGAGATAGAGTAGAGGAGAGGGATAAAAGAGGAGAGGGAGGGAAATGTGAAAAGGGGGGAGGGAGGAAGAGATAGAGGTTGTGGAGGGAGAAGAAAGATAACAAGGGAGGAGGGAGGGAATGAGGATGATAGATGTGAGAAAGAGAGATGGGTAACAAATATACAAGAGAAGAGTCGCAAATGGAGGGGGGTGAAGACGGGTAGGGAGAGGGAGGAAGAGGCGAAAAATAGTGAGAGAGATTTAGGATAGAGAGAATATAGTAAGCAAGCATATGGTTTCTTGCACTCAAGGATACAAAATATGCATTTTGTATGTCTTTTGTTTATGGTTTGGTGTACACGAGAGAGAGAGAGAGAGAGAGAGAGAGAGAGAGTGTGTGTGTGTGTGTATGTGTGTGTGTGAAAAGATAGGGAGAGATGTAAAAATTGTGTGGGAGAGGAGTCACAAACAAAGGAGAGGCATAGACCAAGGAGGGAGGAATACATTGTGGATATACTCAGCGTATTCAAGTGCATATGGGTGAAGTTGAATAGGATAAGAGGTTTTGACGATCTCACACTGATAGAGTACCAAGAGGGTAGGCTATGTATGAATCTAAAGACCTCGATTGTTTTGTGACGCTGCATCAAGCTATGACAATGCCTACCGAGTAGTTTGCAGATATTAGGCTAGGTATTGTTGTTTTAATATTAAGTAGTCTTTGTTGGTTGTTAGATATGCTTACATTTACGTTGTGGACTTCTAAAATTTTAGGTGTATGAAAGAGAGGAAAGACTATCATGTCCCCTGTACCATCAACAAAACGAAGAGTGGTGATGGGGCTTGCTTCGCCTAGCCATGCTATGTTGGAGAGTTAAAAATTTCCCTGTTATTTCTCAAAGAAAAGAAAGCTTCGTTTTGGTTAGATCCTATGGTAAGTTTCAAAAATATTGTAACATTTGGATGTAAATGCACAGACACAATCAAGGAGTGACACTTTGTGGTTTGTTGATATTTGAATTTGTGGTGCAAGGTTATTAGCGCAGTCTCTAGAACAAACTTTGATTTCAGGCTTTGCTTCACCTATGTGGGTTATTAATACTAAGAGTTTGCATGTAATACTTGGATAGACTTAAACTTTGTGGTGTGGTTCATACGTCTTTCATTTGTGGTTTGTTTCACCGTATCAATGTTATTTCTCATTGTAACATCCAAGGATCATCTAGAGCTACTTCTAATTGTTGTGCAGAGCAAGTATGGATACAAGTTTACAAGTTTGGTGCATATTCATTGCATGTATATATGAGTCTATGTACTCCTGGATGCAAATGCATATCTGGTCTTTTATACATATGTGTAAGAGAGAGAGAGAGAGAGGGAGGGAGAGAGTGATTAAGTGTGGATACAAGGGAGGAGGTGTAAAAAAGTGAGAGATAGAGGGGTTGTGAGTAGAGAAGAATAAAGCATGTGATATTTATGTGATAGCAATTATCACTGTGTGATAGGACACACGACAACTTCACTTCCCTTGCACCTCGCTTCGCTCCAGCGAAGCGGGAAGGAACGCTAGTGAGAAGTTAATTTGGGGTTATTGGGCGCCACGTCACAATAGAAAGCTTTAATGTCCAGCTTGTAGTTCCAGGGTCATCTATTCTTCTGTGCGCACAGGCGAAGCGAAAAAAAAAAAAAAAAAACGGGGGGAGGGTCGGGGGTATAACAACACCAAACAGAAGAACCTTGCCTGCCGTGGTTTTTCTGCAAGATTGACGATCCTCCTGGTTGCGGCCATGAAGGTAAGTCCTCTCTCTGCGCTCTATGAATCGCCTGAAATCCGATCGAGCTCTTTGTGGCATCTTCAAAGAGTGAGAGAGATAGCCAGTACCCCTGCACGCGCTTATTTAACTGGATTGGGAGGAGAGACCTGCTCTGGCGACCTTGCATACGCACGAGCAAGGGGAAAAAGTATTTATAACACAAGCAGGACGATAGAATGCCCAGGACATGTTCACTGAACAATCACGGAGAGACACCCCCCCCCTCGGGTGGGGGGCGCGTGCACACACACACACACACAAACTCTCTCTCCCCCAGTTGCGAACTCCAAACACTCAGATCCTGTAATACAATTTTACACAGCTGAAGGCATGGTAGGGCTTGTATGTATGCCTGCACATTCTGAACAGTTGCTTGTATCCCTTACTGGAGATAATCTTCCTGGTTCAGGAGATTATTCCTGGTTCAGAGTGCTCCATTAATGGACTCTCAGGAGACCTTAACAATTATTGCTTCACTTTTGTCTTTACTTGCAGGCTTCTTCCAACGAAAAGATGACATCCTTCTCAGTTGTCCGCAAGAAGACACCATTTCAAAAGCACAGGGAGGAAGAGGAAGCAAAAAAGAAGGTGCTGTCTGTCCACCGGTATTGCGAGCCTTTATATTTGTACTTTGCATTATCAACATGCCACTAACTTTCATGAATACAGCGCGCTGATGAGGAAGCTAAACGAATTTACGAAGAGTTTGTGGAGTCGTTCAAGGCAGATGAAGGTCCAACAGGGAAGGCCTTTGTGCGTGGAGGAACAATCAACCCAAATGACAAGCTGAAAAGTGAAGGTATAATTATGGTTTTTGCAAACCAGAATTTGGAATGTTTCTCCACATGTATCATGTCAAAGATGTGAAATTCACTGTTAATTCACCTATCTCAAATATTGCACAAGAGCCTGACTCCATGAGGCCGTCTTGTTATGTCAGGGGCTGGATCAAAAGAAGGTTCTTCTGGCTCTAAGAAGCCTGGGAGCAGGTACCTAGAGTATTTTATCGGTGATTGATTATGTTGCACTTAGTGCTCGGTGAGGTGTAAGCCTTTTGTTATGTGCCATAAATACATCCGAGAAATTTCAACTGCGATTTGCGTTATTGACGCAAATTTTCTCATCTTTCTCACTAGATCGACATTGTTGCCCAATGCTTCAACCACAACCATTCTTTTGTGGTCCTTTGACAAATAGCATGATTCTCTTAGAAAATCAGCGGTCTAGATGTCTTGATCTTTTGCCTTTTTGGCTCAAGATTCACACCTTACACCATAATAGTGATCTATCTTCTTGCAATCCAAGTTTCCACAAGGATTGATTTGGAAATGGTTTGCTTTCTTAATCCCAATGATTTGGACTTGTTCATCCAATTCATTACTCAACTCTCTAGCTTAGGTGCACTTTGGTGGGAGTGCAAGTTTGTTCTAAATATTGGTTTAGATAGTCTCGATATTTATTTTATTTGCTAAATCGTGATGTGTCAATTGAAAGACATATCTTGACTTAGTGCAAATGGACCAAAGGTGAAAATTATGTGAATGTGAAGGGGCTTTCTAGCAAACTTATATTCACATTTTGCCTCAGCTTTAACTTGATGTATTAGTTTGTCTAGTTTTTAGAATTATGAATGAGAACCGTTAGGCAAGTTTATGAGTGCACGCTTAAAAGTCACATTTATGTTTGAGAGGTGTGCCTAGTTCAAAAGCTAGATCACTTTTAGATCTTAGTTTCTTGCTAGAGATGCAAAACAATGTAGCTAGAAGTGATCTTAGGGTGCGGTTTTCAATGGTATATCTATTCTTGTATTAAGTTCTTGAACTTGGATTATGAAAATTTTCTAAATATGTGCAATCTCTTAATGATGCATAAACTCTTGGATGATAAACAATCTTCGGAAAGGATTATTGAGGAAAAAGAGAACCTTGGCCTTTGTAAGCGAGTTCTCAAGGAAAAGAATTGTGATATATGTATGAGTGATTTGTGAGAGTAATGAAAAAATTGTAGATTTTAAGTTGTAGATTTCAAGGCCCAAGAAAGGATCATTATGAGCCCATGAGTTTCAAAGATGAACAGAAAATCGTAAGAAAATGTTACTTATTGATCCCATTAAGATGCGAAAGTGATGTTGTGTAGGAAAATGCCAAGAGTACGAGAAGTGAATTTGGCAAGAAGGTGAATGTTAGAGAGTGGTCAAAGTTTAGGTAGTACTCACAAATGGTCATTTGTTGACCCTATCAAGATGTGAAAGTGAGGGTTTACGAAAAAACTTACAGGGTATGAGGAGAGAATCAAGAAGGTAAATGTTGGAGAGTGGTCAAAATTTAGGTAGTAAATAAAAGTTACTTTTCTACAAAGGAATTGAAGAATGCACTTGGGCTGCTAACTCAACAGATTGCCATGTATATGTTTTGTAGCTTGCTATGTGTAATTTTCTGCCAAGGAATTAAAGGTTGCACTTGGGTTGCTAACACAGTAGCTTGCCATATGGCTTATCAATGGGTTGTGCCATGATTATGGCCCATGGGTCCCATGATAATAGGGGAACCTTGTTTTCCACAAAGGAAATCCTTCCATACGTTTCCTTAGCCCAATCTTTCTTGGCTCCTTGTTCCCCATCAAGCTAACTTAGACTAAAGAACTAAGTGAAGAATTGATTCATCTTTTTGAATCAAGAATTTTGTAAGAAATTCGGAGTTTGTAGAGTTAATACGAAAAACTTAATGGGGTTATCAAAATGTACTATTTGTTTTGTAGAATGTCTCAATCAGTTTCCGAATGCATTTTGCGAGGTATGTTTCTTCATCTAAGCCTTGTAATGTTTGTTTAGACCAAGAATTTGGGTAGTAGTATACAAATTGAATCAAGGTATCATTTTTCTTGATTTTTAAAGATCAATTTCCTCTTGTTGTTTTCCTTCCCTCCAAGTTGCTCATGACTTGCTAAGGAGCCCACATTCGGTTTCTTATTTCTTTCTCATGCCACTATGTGTCCAAGGCAAGCATTTTCTTTAGTGAAATCATCCTTTACAAATTTGCAATTGTACTTGGTTTGCCTCTACAAACCACAACTGAAAGGTGTCAAGGACTTGACATATCCAAGTTCAAGCAGTTAGTCTCTAGGAGATTCTTGTATGAGATTAATTGAAGTCACTAGCAAAAGAATTATTTTATTCTTATAGAATTGCAACTTTTTGTAGTGAATTAATTTAATTTTCAAGAGGTTAGACCTTGAAAGTGCCTAGAAGCCTTTGTACAAGGTCAAGCTAAGTTGAAACAAGAATTTATGAAATAAATGTAAAGGGATTAGTATTTTGCTTTCACAGGCAAAGCCTTGTCCCTCCCTCTCATCCTAAGCATGCGCATACTAGATATCTTTGAAAAGCATGTGGTTGATGAGTTGCTTAAGAATTCAATCGAGTCTTGAAGAGAGGTTTATAGGTACATTTTGAAGGTCCAATACAAAATGCATGAAATGCAACACAACTAGAGGTTGGCTAGTGGGATGGATAATTTGTCCTTGCAAAGTAATAGCTTCATTGTTCAAATGATCATGGAAGGCAAGCCTTGTCCCCTCCCATCTCATGCTCACCCCACCCATGCACCCACCCACCCACTCTCACACATCCCCACAGCGCGCCTCCCCCCCCCCCCCCCCCCCCCCAAAAAAAAAAAAAGAAAAAAAGAAAAAAGATAGAGCACCTTTTTGCACACAATTTTAATAGACATTCTTGCCTATGTGTTTCTAATGTCTCTCATTCACTTTATGTTCATTGCTTACATGCTCATATCTAAAGGGTTGAGCAGACATTGGGAAGTAGAACTTATAGCTTTGCACTTTTATTACCGAACAGACATTGGGAACTAGAACTTATAGCATATGGAGTTTTAAAATGAGGATGATGGAGTATTGGGGCTATGGGGGTATGAAGATGAGGACTCCCTTATCATCCCCAAATTCTCCAATTTGACCTACCATAAAAGTTGATTATCATCTCTATCGCCAATTATAGACAGGGGGCTCATTATTTATGGCCACCTTTTTTGAAAGGTCACAAGCCATTTTACTAAAAGTGACATATCACAAGACACAAACTATGTAGGCTATGGACAAAGTGAACAACGTGCCTTCAAACTTTCGATTGTTGAAATGCAATTGCCAATGACAAGAAGGCAAAGAAATCTTGGATCCTTGTCACGGGGCTTATCTTTGGTCATCGGAACACTACTTTGATGGTCTAGGACATTGCATGAGCTATGAGCTGTGTTGGACATTGGTAGGCCCATTGGCAATTAAGGTTCTATGAGTGAAGAAAACGAAATTTATATGAGTAAGGAACAAAATTAATGAATGCAAGTTAAAAAGAAAGTAATATATGTGCAAGTTTGTGCACACATTTAATTAAATTAATTGGAAAAGAGCTTAATGAAACTTTTGTTTGATTTTGTTAAATTTGTTTGTAAGCCCAAAGTTTCAGGCTGACACACTTAAATGTAATAAATTTATGGCTGATTAATTAAAATTTGCATTTTGAATCATTCAAGCTAAAAGTCGAAAAATACAAGTAAAGGAGGAGAAACATGTGAAAGGCATGAAAATATAGGTTTTCTCCATCATGTGGTCTATATCTAGGTAGATTGTAACACCTGTCTTCTACCATTCTGATCATTAAGTTCTTATTGTTGATCATGCTGTTCCCTGAGATGGTGAAGCTATCCTAACTCTCAAGGCAGGGCATAGCTGTTTTGAGCTTGGCGGGGCTGTTCCGAAGCAGGATGGAGCTGTTTTGACTCTGATGATGTTTCTTTGGGCAGATTTGAACCTGGCAAAGCTTTCGAGAGCTGGGTGATGACTGTCCAAAGCAGGGTGAAAACTGATTTGAGCATGATAATGCTGTTCTAGGCTGGGCGATGCTGTTCTGAGACTGCTCCAGTGGTCTTGGAGCTGTTTTGTGCTTATATGCTGTGTGTTTAAGGCATTTTAGAGAGAATTATTGTGACAATTTTTGTCAAATAAGGTTTTTTGGTAAGATCTGATGTTTGGCTGATTGATTGTTTTGCAACTCCATGTAATCATAGCTGTTTTACTTTAAATTTGATCTTCTTAATCTTGGTTGGTGAGAGCAATTGGAGACAGGTACTTGAGCACAGATCGGTGCGTAGTTTGTACTGGATTGGCCTAGTGATTGCGGAGTTTGGAAAGCGAGTAAGGTTTTGTGAGCAGTAACAATTGTACACGCAATTTAGCATAGTAACCTGGGATGGCCATTTTCAAGCTTCTCATTCTGATCCCAAAACGATCCCCATACTGTCTGAGTTGTGTCCCCGTCTTCGAGTCCCTTCTCATAGTGACAAGGGATGGCAATTCATGTCCGTGTCCCCCATTTCCATTCTTGTTCCCAACCTGTCCCATGTTACTATGCAGTTTAGGAATGATAAGGAAATATTGTCAAGGGCACCATGATTTGGGGCCAATTGTTCATTGTGGCTGGGTGCAGGAGCATTCCAGCTCCATTGTTTGATTTATTTTTCTCTTGATGAAAAGAATTTCTATTTTGCATATTAAATGCTTGCAAGTTAAAGTTCACTGTGCTTTGGTTCATTGAAGGCCAGTGTCATCCTCATGGATTTAAATAAGAGAATTACATGAAACGAGTGCCTGCTCAAACAATTGTGGCTTCCCTGCCAAAACCACGGAAAACATGGTTTTAACTAAAGTTTTATTCTTGGATTTTGCAGTCGGTGAGTATTTTGTTTGAACTTCATTATAAGCCTGTTTTAAGGTCCAAAAATATACAGTTCTACGGTCTAGATAAGAGTATCTCAGCTCTTCTCGAACGAGTCACCGTTTGACAAAATTAGTTCAAAGAACAAAAGCTTCAAGAAATGGAAAAGATAGAAGCTACTTGTGCAACTCAAAAACAAGCCTAGAGCAGGCCAATATCTGCATGAGTTGTTATTGAGTTGTGTAGCTAACTTGTATGAAATCCCTGCCTAGTGGATCTTGGATTAGGATATGTTCTTTAATGAGGTTTTAGGTCTAGTCAAGAGCATCTCAGCTGTCCTTGAATGAGTCACCATTTGAGAAAATCAGTTCAAAGAACAAAAGCTTCGAAATGTGGAAAAGATAGAAAACTACTTGTGCAACTCAAAAGCAATAGAGCAGGCCAATAAGATGCTGTTGAGTCGTGTTGTTAATGTCAATGAAGTCCTTGTGTAGTGGATCTTGGATCGGAATATGTTATTTGAATGTGGTGCTTGATGACAAAAGGAACTTAATGTTACATTAATAAATCTTATGGGGAGACAAGTGCGAGGGATGACCGTCTAGGGGCCTTGGGCACCCAAACGCAGTCAAGGGGAGCTTAGAAAGTAAGTGAGGTTAAAGATAGTATGACTCACCTGAAGTTGACGGTTGGCAGTTGGATCACGATCAGGGAAGGCAACAACCTTCTAGGCGTGGCTAGGTGGTGAGACGAACGGAATCTCTCGTGCTATTTTTTGATTGATAACAGAGGGGGGCACTTAGCAGAAATCTCGGACATCAAACATTGACAGCCACCTAATACTGGTATTAGAGCGGGTCACGTCAGTTGTTGCCCTTCCGGACTGGAGCCTAAATCCAATGCCTTAGACCACTCGGCTAAACGCCGTCTTTTCAGAAAGAGCTGTCGGGTCCCGTCTTAGACATTTCTGCGGACGCTTTTGTGTTGGCGACAGTTGCAAGATTGGCGGTGGTTATCACGCTAGTCTCACACACTAGAGGTCTCCAGTTCAAGTCCGGATTCGAACCTGGGTAGGCATCGCGTGACAGATTACGTCTGTGTTGGCGTCGCGAGCAGAGTTAGTGTACTTGGCATGGACGACAGGATGGTGCAAGTCGGGCGAAGTCCCGTTTTAAATTACAATTGTGGTCACGGTTTGTTCACACGTGACCTGGGGGGTGTTTAATCCCCTCCTTATGTTGTGTTTTTGCCCGACAGGCCTTATTCCCACGGGACTTGCACAGATTGGAGGAAAGTCGAACTTTTCCTCATGTTTTTTGCTATCACTAAGTTGTAAAAGCCATTGACATCTGCCCTATCACTGTAATCGGGGAAGTACCTCATCTTGTATGCAAATTTCTTATATTTGCTTTCTAATTCCAGTGTATTAATGGAGGGGAAAGAGAAAGAGGGGGTAACCGAAGGCTCTAGTTCAGGGGACCATCCTATGGTGGATCTCCATGAAACGGAAATTCAAGAAGAACAATGGGAAGAATTTTATGCTACACGAGAACAATTTGATGATCTAATTATTCGTGTGCAAGCACAGGGGGTTCAAATGGAGTTGCTAACTCAAGCACTCACAAATAAAATCTCAATTAGCCTTATTACTAGAAAGGGATAAAGGTAAGGTAGAAACCTCAGATATTCCATCTTCATCAAAAGATCTAGATGTGACTATGCGAGACCTTAGGGAACCCCACCAAAAGCTTAGGGATAACCCAGTGTTAAAAGATATGAAACCCCCTCAGTTTCACGGGAAGGAAATAGACAGAAATAAAGACACTATCTTTAATTTTCTTCAAAAATGGGAGGATTTGCACAAACTTAAGAATACTCCACCACATCTCCAAGCATTGGAGGCTAGTCTAACCTTGGGGCCAAAGACATATAAATGGTGGAGAACTTTAAAGGAGGCAAATAAAATACCTAAAACTTGGGCTCAATTTGAATCGGTCTTTTTGACAGAATTCCTTCTTGAAAATGGCATGGAAAGAAATTGGGAAGATTGGGATTATGTCAAACAAAAGGGATTCGAACCTGTGTCGCAATTTCTCTTGGAGTATCATGAGATAATCCTCAAATTGGAAGGAATAGATGAATTTCAAAAGACGAGGATTCATAAGGGGACTAGATAAGGCCTGTAAAAAGGAAGTGAAAAGGAGTTCACCCAAGACGCTTGAAGAGGCAATTAAATTTGCATTAATTAATGAAGATAATACGTGTCCAGGTGCACTCACTAGTCTCACTGATACGGAGCCCAAGACTAAGGAATTTGAAGCCTTAAAATTTGTAGACAAATTTAAAAGGAAAATGCCATTTCTTAAGGGTAAGAAACAACCCTTTGAAAAGAAACAATATGTAAGGCCAAAGTGAAGTTAAGATGACTTTGATAAGGCCAAAAAAGAAAGGTTGTGTTTCAACTGCCTATCTTCTAACCATGTTGCATGGAATTGCCCTCAAAGGAAAAAAGGGGAAGATAAAGAAAAGGATAAGGACAAGGGTAAGGGAAAAGAGAAACAAATCCATGTAGTGCAGACCTTGGAATTAAAGGGGCATGAAAAGTATAAATCTTTAGAGGTTTTGCACAAGGATGTACAATACAGGTGTTGTATGTCAACTTCTATGTGGCAGCCTACTTTCGGGCCACATGATTTAGTTAGAGTGCATGGATTGATAGCGGGAAAGAGGGTTAGAGCCATGATTGATGACTTTGCTACCCACAATTTCATAAATTATGCACTTGTCAAAAAATTGAAACTTCCCCAACAAAAGAGTGAGCATCAATATGTTGTTCCTATGATGCAAGGTCAGGATAATAAAATATGGGATACAATGGTATCCAATTTGGAAATCGAGATCCAAGGATATAAAGATAAGCTTGATTTTCAAATTATGAATATGGAAAGGGCTAATATTGCTTTAGGGAGGGAGTGGCTATGGGGATTGGAACCATCCTTAAAGCGTAGTTATCATCATAATACACTAGAATTTGAAAGGGATGGTAAAACTTTTGTGATTCGAGGTGAACATGAAGTATCTGATAACCCTTTGATGTGTTCCCTTGAAGTTCAGCACTTTTACTTTCTGTAATATAAAGCAACAATTTTCTTATGTTTGTGAGTTGAATGTAAGTAATCAATTAAGTGGTTTGTTAGATGAATTTAAAGATGTGTTTCCTTCTGATTTATCAAGTGGCCTTCCACCAGATAGGGTTGATGTAAATCACCCAATTGACATAGATAGGGATACATACCCTATTTCTAAACCACGTTATAAGCTAAGCGAAACACAACACCAAGAAGTCGAAAGACAAATTAAGGATTACCTTGATAAAGGGTTTATACAATCCAGCAATTCACCTTGGGCTTCGCCAATTTTATTGGTAAAGAAAAAAGATGGTTCTATGCGACTTTGTGTTGATTATAGAGCACTTAATAAAATAACGGTGAAGAATAAATTTCCCATGCCTAGAATGGAAGATCTTTTTGATCAATTACAAGGGGCAAAACTCTTCACAAAGATAGACTTAAGATTAGGCTATCACCATGTAAGAATTAAGGCATAGGATGTTCCTAAGACAACATTTTGTACTAGATATGGGCATTATGATTTTTTGGTGATGCCTTTTGGCCTCACTAATGCACCAGCTACTTTTATGAAGCTGACGAATAGTGTGTTATGGCCCTATCTAGGACACTTTGTAGTAGTCTTTTTGGATGGTATCTTGATCTTTAGTAAATCAAGAGAAGAACATTTGGAACACTTACGATTAGTATTCCAATTGTTAAGAACACAATCCCTTTATGCGAAGAAAACTAAATGTGAATTCTTCGCACAATAGGTCAAATATTTGGGGCATATTATCTCGAAAGAGAGAATCAAGATGGATCCAGAAAAAGTAAGGGCAATTATTGAATGGCCTTCTCGAAGGAACCTAGCAGAGCTACAGATCTTCCTAGGTTTATCTGGATTTTATCGTAGATTCATCCGAGATTATACCAAGATAGCTGTTTCAATAACGGACCGACTTAAAGGGAAAGAGGAGAGCTTTAATTGGGGAACATACCAAAATGAAAGTTTTCAAAAACTTAAGGTAGCTATTGCTATAGTTCCAATACTATTAATTGTGGATCCCAATAAAACATTCGTGGTTGAAGTTGATGCAAGTGATAGGGCAGCAGGCGCGGTCTATGCATTAGTACATGCAATGAAGAAATGGAGGCACTATTTGTACGGTGCTAAACTTTTAATCTTGTCGGATCATGAAAGCATTAAGTGGCTTAATGACCAACCGCATCTACAAGGGTGTAAAGCCAGATGGACTGAACTCCTCCAAGAGTTCGACTATGAGATAAGGTATAGAAAAAGAAAGTATAATATAGTGGCTGATGCACTCAGCGGAATGCCCATCATAAATGAATTGAGTTTTACTCAATTCTCTTTCGATTTGCTTGAATCCTTAAAAGGAAAATGCCAGGTTGATCCAACATATGGGAAGCAATTGGAAATGGGGATCCAAATGGAAGGGCTTCCATTGAGGAAGGAATATCTGAGGATGTTCAACAAGGAAATGGAGCATTAGGGGTTGCTTAAATGGGATTCAAGTGGAAGAATTTTACCATTGATAATGGTTATTTACTCTACAAGGGTAGGGTATGTGTCCCGAAAGATGAAGAAATAAGGCGCCAGATACTCTTTGAGTGTCATGATATCCCTAGTGCGGGACATCCAGGAGTTAATAAGACTTATAGTCTTATGAAAAAGCAGTTCTATTGGCCTAGAATGATTAAGGACGTCCTTGACTAGGTTAATAAAGCTGAAAGTTTGAAAATGGGAGGACTTCTCCACCCATTAGAGATTCCTTCGGGAAAATGGGAGAGTATCTCTATGGACTTTATTGTCGAATTACCTAGGACACAGAGGGGGCACGACTTTGTGTAGGTGATATTGGATAGGTTAACCAAAATGGCTAGGTTTATTCCAACTTCAACTGATGTTAAAACACCAGAATTGGCTAGATTGTTCATAGAGAACATATACCGATTGTATGGCCTTCCGGCAAATATAGTTTCTGATCGGGATAGAAAATTTGATAGTCAATTTTGATGTGCTGTATTTAGGAAATTGGATACTAAACTTAGCATGAGTACGGCGGAGCACCCGCAAACTGATGGGCAAACTGAAAGGGTTAACCAAATCCTTGATGATATGTTGAGAGCATATGTAAGTAAAAGGCAAACTAATTGGGAAGAGTATTTACCGATAGCAGAGTTTGCATCTAATAGTGCCAAGCACTCTTCCACTGAATATAGTCCATTTATGCTAATGTATGGGTTTCAGCCTAGAGCTCCTCATGCAATAGGATTGCATAAGGAAAAGGTTCAAGCAGCCAAGGACTTTTTGGAGGTTATGAATAATATGTTAAAATTTGCTCAAGAAAATATTAAGAAAGCTCAAAATCGAGCGAGAGCTTATATAGATCCTCATCGAAGAGACATCTCCTTTGAGGAAGGAGAATTGGTTTATCTTAAGGTGCTTGAACAAACTAAAACTATGAAAATGGGACGATGTCCAAAGCTTTCACCCAGTTATTGTGGTTCTTTCACAATACTTAAGAGGGTGGGGAAACAGACTTACAAGCTCCAACTACCTGTTGGTAGTAAAACACATCCAGTTTTTCATGTAAGTAAGCTAAGAAAGAAGCCGGGTGATATGGATAATCTAATCTTAAATAATAACATTGAGGAGCTATTAGATGACCAATCTAATCCACATGAACGAGAAAGAATATTAAATCTTCGTAACAGACGAACAAGGAATACTATTTATCAAGAATATCTGGTCAAATGGAAAGATTGTTCAGAAGAAAGCTCAACATGAGAGTGAGTAAGTACTTTAAGGAAAAGGTTTGCCAATTTACAGTTGGACCTTCCAAGTATCGTTTTCGAGGACGAAACCGATTCTTAAGGGGGAGGAAATGTTACATTAATAAATGTAAGTTATGGGGAGACAAGTGCGAGGGATGACCGTCTGGGGGCCTTGGGCACCTGAACAGGGTCAAGGGGAGCCTAGAAAGTAAGTGAGTTTAAAGAGAGTATCACTCACCTGAAGTTGACGGCTAGCAGTTGGATCACGATCAAGGAAGCCAGCAACGTTCTAGGCATGGCTGGGTGGTAAGACGAACGGAATCTCTCGTGCTATTTTTTGACTGATAACAGAGGGGGGCACTTAGTAGAAATCTCCGACATCGAACATTGACGGCCATCTAATACTTAACAGAAGGAACCATTTTCACTTAAGAGGGAAAAAGATGGAAAGCCAACTGAAAAGAACAAGAACCATGTTGCCACAAGCCTAGCTTAGCACTTTATAAGGAGTGCTTAGATTTGGAGTTGCTATGGCATGAAGCTGTAGCAATCCAAGCTGTGTTATTGAAATTCCAACGTAAAATATGTGCATGTTGAAACTTAAACCTTGTTTGTCTTTCTGTAGATTTCCTGCAGAAAATTGCACAATATGTTTAGAGAGATCTGATGAAATTTTAAAGCTTTTTTAGTGCTTTTATCCATTTGCCTCTATTTCCTATCAATAGTTCTAGGTTCAAGCTCAATTAGCACGATCTGGGTTTCTATCTGCTTAACGTAAGATGTCTTTTGTTTTTCTATAACAATTTCCAATACCATTCATTTTCTATGCCTGCCTTTCCAAACGAGTTTAATCCCCAAATCCTTTCCTATTGTATTAGTCTTCATTATTGTTCCAAAAGGGTGGTCAGCATTGGGGCTTGATAGAGGCCATCAATGTTGGAGGCATTTGAAAGCTTTCTCATATACGGAAGGAGCTCTTAAATTAAAGTATCCCTTGGCAAATCAGATGCAGTGTGTGCTTACTGATGCATGATTGTGAAAGTATGGTGTGTCCAGAAGGGTAAGGTTTCACAAACTGCCAATTGATTCTTTTCTCCGACTACTGACTGGCTATCAGGAAGGTGTGAGAGCACGGGAAGGGGGGTTAATTTAAGCCCACCTGTCAAAGGTGTTGTTTCTTTTAGTGTGCAAACTAGCATGAGTTATGGCTTTTTGGTAGTATGAAGAATTCATGCTTTCACTGACTGTTTTTGTCTATCATTAATTTATTCTGAAATCTGTTTTTATTATCTATTTCTGTTCTTCTCTGGCTGTTTGGGTATATGGTAAGTTCAAATGCAAAATTTGTTGTCTGCTCCTGGGGTTCATGGCTGATTACCAAAAGGATGTAGAAGACATCTTATTTTATAGGTATTTGACATGAAATCTAAACTGCTTTCTTTGCAGTTAAGAAAGTGGTTAGTGTTTGTGCCGTTCTTGACATGTTTAGAGCGCAAAAGACACTATGGAAGCTTGTCATGGTTCACCTGAATGTAAAGTTGTAGGGTTTCTGTTCTTCGAAGGTTTCTGTGTTAGAACTGTATATAATTATCTACTTTTCACTCGGGATGTGAATTTGAGGTTGTCAACTCGTATCCTGTTTTGCTGCAGAACTAGATCTACCTGCTGTGATTTCTAACCAATACAATGAGCCCTCACACCTTTAGCTGTGATATGTTTATGTTCCAAAAAAGTGGTGATACCTATAAAGGATTGAACGAGGACAAGAGTATCTCCAGGAAACTTGTGAAAGAGAATCCAGAAAGAAGGTAGTTGGTTTTTATCACTGCGTGGAAAGTACAGGTTAACTTTAAAAGGCTTCGGCCTCAAGGCCCTTCTTTTACAAAGAGGATGTGAGCTGCAAAAAAAGAAAAGAGCTTTCTGACCACTGGTTTTTCAGCCTAAGAGATGATTTGGACACTATGCAACCAACTCTATTTTATGATCCTTAGCTCTTGAAATGAGGGAGATGAGTTTTGTAAAGCTTGGGCTATGGGCAAAGCTGTGCATATTCATATGATGGACTGGAAGTGTGATGCAGATTCTTCGTGCATCCAATGGCACAATTAGCATCCTCCATAATGTCTTTCTTTACTTGCAATTCGAGATAGACTTGGAACAACAGGAGTTCCTTTGATATTCGAGGGCTATAACACATTCTTGAGATGGAAATTTTTAGGGCATATGAAACATAACTTGCAAAATCTAGTAAAGTGGCTACCATAAAGTCTTTTGTTTGAAGCCAACCCTTAAAATAGACTGTTGTTGCAAGCTGTCACCTGTTGGCTTTGTTGACATGTTGCTTGATCATGTTAGATTGGTTTGCTGTCCTTGATAGGAAATTTCTAGCATTTTTCTGCTATTTAGCTTGCTCATAAACTGCTGTTTTTTGGGTTTTTAGTGCTAGACCCTGCTGTTAAGTAAAGTGTGCTCGTGTATTGACTCCTTCCTAAGTGCGTGGCAGGGACTTGGTGTTCAATTGATTGCAGAAAACGTTAGTGCTGCACAAATTTCCACTAGAATCATTGGTTTGTGGTGCTTCACATTGTGGTATCACTTTTTGGTATATGCAAAACCAAAACCATTTCATGGTTCACCTTGAGGATGAGACATCCATAGAATTCAACTTTGTTGAAAAGAAGTCTATAGAGGGTCTTACATTAGAACTCCTTGTGGCTTGTTTCTCATTAATCTCTTAGCAAGTTTATTTGCAAATCTTGGCCTTGAAGCACTTACCTGGAATAAGTTGGAGTTGACATCATAGCATACACACCTATGTATGGCATATGTGATTTATCTTTCCCTCATTTGGGTTATTACATCTCATTGTCTTGGACTATTAGAAAGAGAAAATAAACCTTGATATGAGAAAGACCTCTAAATGATGCTGTGGATGCTAGCCATAAAATCTGTTCATAATCATACGACTGTTTTAGCAAGCAGTATGCAAATCAAGTGTATGTGAGTAAGTTGATTGAATTCTGTGGAAACTTTTGGCAAGCAGTATGCAAATCAGGTGCATGCGCGTAAGTTGATTGAATTCTGTGGAAACTTTTTCACGGGCAACTTGGCCTCTTTCTGCTCAGGCTCAGGCTTGCAAATACTACAAGGGAGACACCCCAATGTTTGGATTGATAATGTCAAACTCAAGCATAGCAAGGAAATATAAAATTCATTTAGAAAGTCACCTTACACCACCATGAACTAAGAAGTGTCACAAGAGTATTCATGTCTCTTTCTGAATGGATCAGGGACTCCTCTCTAGTCTCTCTCTAATAAAATAGAGATTTCACAGTAAATAGGTTATCCATTGTGTATACACACACACACAAGGAGGGAAGAGGGGGATTGAGACAAGGGAGGGAGCTGCATTTACATTCATGACAGGCTACAATAGTGTTGAGACCAAAATGACTTAAGTATAGATGAGCCATGTCCTTACACAAAGATGTGTTTCTTGCGCTTGTCATGAAGGCATTGCTGTCTTATGCTCTAGTACACAAGTTTTCCCAAGCTCTTTTTTCATATGATAAAGAAAAATGAACACAATTCTTGGTCTCTTCACCTCTCTTCCCTCTTGTCTATTTTCATAGAAAGTGTTCGAAAAGTGCATCTTCATCCCCTAGAGAATGGTTGATCGCTAATCTTATTGTAGGTAACTCAATCTCAAGGTGTAATACACACTCCACTCCATAGACTAATTTGAATGGGGTGTGGCTAGTAGCTTGTTTAAAGGTCGTGTTATACAGCCATGCCTGACGTATAGTTTCTTATCCCAATCTTGTTTCTTTTTTGAGACGATCTTTGACATTATGTGCACGAGAGTAGTAATGCCATTTAGGTGTTCTAGTGTGTGACTATGTTTGTTAAGGCGAATCTCCTTGGGAATGTTAAACAATGATGGGAGATAATAGCTTGGATCCTTGTGTAGTTAGGCAGATGTTGCCTTGTGGTAGGGGAAAGAGGCGTCTGTTAATACTGGTCCAAAGAGTTGTCTATGGGCAGAGTGGCTGCCATGGTGCTTTCAGTATTAGTGGTGGAGCCTTGAAGAAGTTTGTAGTGTTTGACTTCTCTAGTGCTGTATGTCAATTGTGTTGGCAGTCCATGTATTTTTGCTGTCATTGCTTGGTTGTGAGCTCCATCATAGTGTGACGGAGACATGGGAGCTTTGACATTTGTGCCTGTGTGTGCTTTCATGAGGTGCTCCTCATGTAGTTAAGCAGATGTTGCTTTGTGCTAGGGGAAAGAGGCGTTCGTCAATGCTGGTCCAAAGGGTTGTCTTCGGGCGGAGTGGCTGCCATGGCACATTCAGTATTGGTGGAAGAGCATTGGAGAAGTTTATAGTGTTTGACATCTTAGTGCTGTATGTCAACTGTATTGGCAGTCCATGTGTTTTTGTTGTCATCTCTTCGTTGTGAGCTCCATCATAGATTGATGAAGACATGGGAGCTTTGACATTTGTGCTTGTGCATGCATGCATGAGATGTTGCCACTTAGTGCATTGAGCTTGTTACACTGTCATTCAAGAGATACATTGCCACATTGGCAGTTGTTCAAGTTGGCTGTATTCGACATTTGTAATGGCATTATCAGCTGTTAGTTGGCCATTTTGTGCATGGGCAGAGCAGATTGACCCATCCTTGGGCAGTAGTCAGCCATATTTATCTTGATTTCCTACATTAGATAGCCTGCATTAGTGCCTCCCTAGTCATGTAGCTTTCGCCCTCATCATTGTTTTCAGCCTTTATGATGCCTCTCATTCCAGTGTCCTTGTGCTTTGATATTTCTTTGTGTTTATTGCTAGTGTACATGGAGATCCCTTCAGTGTGGTGCGTTTGTGATTCAATTGCTGCATTTTCGCTTCATTGGCTTTCTCCTCAGTAAGCAACATTGAAACAAACGTGCTGCAACAGTCATCTACACAAAAAGCAGCTGATATGTTTCAATTGTAGGTTGTATTAGCAACAACAGGTTGTCATTATCAAATGCATTCACCAACAAATAGGAAGTCATAGAAATCTAAACATAGGCTTGTAGCAGACATCTCCATCTTTTCAAATGTTTTTGTAGGCTTTCAAGGATCAAGATTGCTAACCAATATGATTGTCAAGATTATCAAGATTAGGAACTCAAATGAGACTTGTTGGACCATTGCAAAGGCCAACAAGAACGTAAAGATCAGTGCAAAAGACCAACAAGTCCGTGAGCCTTGTAGCAGATATCATCAGTGTTTGAAGTGGTCTTACTAGTTTTCAAGGATCAAGATTGCTAAGCAGTATGATTGCTTAGATCGTGTGAATTAGGAGTTTGAATGAGATTGTGAAGATTGTTGCGAAGACCAATGAGACTATGAGTATCGTCATGAAGATTGACAAGATTGCAAGGATTGTCGTGAGGAATAGTGATATCGGGAGGATCATTGCGAAGACCTTGATTGTGAGATCAATGCAAAGATTGACATGGATTGTGATGCGGATCGTGATTGGGACCCCTCCCTTCCCCCTTCTTCATTAGAGATGTCTATACCTCATCTCACTCTTATGGCACCACATGTTTATGTGCCTATCGTTCCCAATCTCACACTTGCCCAAAAGTTGAATGGGATAAATTATCCAATGTGGTTGCGCATAATTGAGGCTATCCTCCACACTTTTGACCTTTGGGATTTTGTCAATGTTCCTATCGTTGTCCTTTTGTGGATTCTTGTTTAGGTGCTTTTGTGGATTGGACAGCTTTAAGGGATATACTCAACTCTTGAGTCCCTTTTGTCTTCTTCCTCAATTGCAATGATGCAATCCTCATGTAGATATGTCACATTTGCATTATTGCTTATATTTAGACTTGACTTTCTTCTTTCTACTAGGTCAAGTCCTCTACTTATTGCATGACTCCAAAAGTGAAGCTTCAACTCGCTCTGCTTTGTTTTAAATTTGCCTACCATGAATGAAACATCCTCATATCTCTGGAAAAAAAAGTGCAAACAAGACAACACACGTACCATATCCATGTAAAGAAACCATAAGGAATTGGACATTAGGGCTTATGCCCAATTCCTTATGGTTTATTTATGTGTGTGTGGCTTGTGTTGTGTCTTGTATGTAGGTTGGATTTTTGGAGGATGTTTCAAATGAAGGGCCACATCAACAGAATGGAGAAGATTTAAAAACAAGGATGAGAAGGAGAGTTTCCCATGTCTCCTCATTGTGGAAAGACTACTTAACTTTAGGAGAAATGTTGGAAGAAGCATGCTCATCTTTGGCCTAGGCCAAAGGAAGGGGTAAGGAGTCTAAGGCTACACTAGCCATGATGACAAAACATGCCTTCAAGCACATATATTAAATGCATGATACTACATTGGCTTCTTCTCCACTTGAGAAGCCTTGCCTTGTTGATAGGGGTGTGTCAAGTCACATGATTTTTAAAATGTTATTGGCTCTAGGATATGCATGATAGAGGGGGCTTCATCATTGTTGGTGACAATTCCATTGCACTTGTTTGAGATGTGGCACCATCCCTATTATTCCAAGTTGTAAGGATCCCCATGCAGTAGTTGAAGTCCTTTATGTTCTAGATTTAGGCTTCAATCTTCTATTTGTTTATGGCCTACCTTGGCTTAGCACCTACCTTATCTTCACTTAGGAGGAGGTTGGGGTAGAGGATGGTTCCTCAAGAGATACTTTTTGTACTCATCAGCAAGAGGGTGGGCAAATACAAGCTCATTGCGTTAGTGGCTTGTTCATGTGTTTATCTTTGGAGTTGGGGATGTTGGGGCATGCTTGTTTTGGTCATCTCAATTTTGGCTCTTTGTTAGACTAGCTACTGAGAGTTTGGTAGAGGGTTTACCAAACGCTTCTACAGAGCTTTTGCGGTGTTGCCCTACATGTCTCAGTGAATAGCAACATTAGGCACCTTGCCCTAGGAGACGTCACATCGGGCTTTTACCCTCTTGGAGCTTGTCCATACAAATCTATGTAGGCTAGTGTGCACTCCTCCTTTGGGCAAGATCATCTATTTGATGTTGATAGTGAACAATTTTTTTAGATATATTAAGGCTTTCTTCTTGAAGCCTATATTAGAAGCTTTATATTCTTTTTGTGAATGGAAAACACTGGTGGATAATTAGTCCAACTACAAGGTACTTGATGTTTGTGCCGATCTTGGAGGCGAGTTTCGCTCCTTAGAGTTTGACAGACTTTGAAGGCTACATGACCTTCGTATGAAGTTTGTCAATATAGGTATGCCATTGAAGAATGATGTGGTAGAGCGGCAAAGTAGGACCATGCTAGAGATGGCTTGTCCGTGCTTGAGCACAAAGGGCTTCCACTTATCCTTGGGATTGAAGCTCTTTTGATTGCCATTCACATCAACAATGTGTCCCCTATAATTGTAGTGTTGGGGGAAGACATCTTATGAGGCCTATTTTAGGCAGAAACTCTTTTCCCTGCTTTTTTTGCATTTTTGGATGTGATGCTTATGCCCATCTATGAAAGAACAAGAGGGGAAGTTAGATGCCAAGTCCAAGTGGCATGTATTTGTTGATTATATAGTCTTCACACCAACGGCTATCACCTTTTTGACCTTGACTCTCAAAAGGATCGTGAGTAGTCAAGATGTGGCCTTTGATGAGGTTTTCTCTCATCTTCCATTTCTTCTTGTATCAATGGTGCGACATCCAACGGCTAGAGGTGCCTATTTCTCCCTCTCCTCTTGTTTTAGATAGGGACCTTTATGAGGTGGAGCCCTTGCTAGATACAAGAGTCCTTGAGGTGACAAAGGCTTCATTGCCTCCTTCATGGGATCTGTATCAGTCCTATACGGTTCCTTTTTGGTTTTGTGAGCTTATAGAGGAATTAGGAGTGACTTCATTTTTTGACTATCTTGGTCTGTTTGCATCTTTCTAAGTGAAGGACGATTGGTGTGAAGTGGTTCTGCCAAAAAGCTTAGCTTGGATTATGCAGAGACAATTGCAGTGACCACTTGGACGTCTACCACTTGGGATAATCTATCTTTAGAAGCCCATCATCATCAGCGAATGTATCATATGGACATCCGATTAGCCTTCCTCAATGGCTTCTTATAGGAGGAGATCTATGTTCATCAGCCACCCCATTTCATTGTGTAGGGCAAGGAGGAACATATTTGCTGTTTGCAAAAGATCCTCTATGGCTTGAAGCAAGCACCCAAGTCTTTGCATTTTTGATAGATAGCCTTATAGAGGAGGTGGAGCATACATGAGAGAGACTTTCTTTTGAGTTTGATATGACAGACCTTGGTTTTTTTCATTTCTTCCTTGGTCTTGAGATGTATCAACTACCTCAGGGCATCTTTATCTTATAACAATGTCACCATATTCATATCAGAGCAGGTCGTCCATTAGCCCCAACAGCAGGAAAATGCAGTACACTGGGGGTGTAGACTGCCTATCAGAGATGAGTCGGATGCTCGAAAGGTGATGGACTGCAAAACGAAAATCCTGGCTGGTGGGGAAGATGTTGCTTTCAGCGATCCTGATGACACCTATCAACCAGATGATGTATGGCAGCTGAGTGGCAGCATATCCCCTATAAATGCAGCCTGAGTGAATGGAATGGGGCGCCAGCAGTAGACAGCTATAAATGATCGTCCACGAACTGAGATGTCCTCAGGTAGGGGGTGTAGACAGCAGTGGAGAGGTTGAGGAATAGAGTGGACTTTGATAGAATAGAGTGATCTGATGGAAAGAATCAATGAATGAATGTGTGCAAATATGTAGAATTAAGGGAGCTGGTGCCCTATTTATAGGCACTGACAGTCTCGAGTGGTGCCCTAGAATGTAGGCACCTAGCCCTTTTTGGGGTTGTAAGTATAAAACTAGAATAAATTAATGAAAGGAAATGAACTTATTGAATGGGTTTCTCAACATTTAGGTGTGCTGAAAGGTTCATCATTGTGCGATCACCACTCTTGGACTTTATGATTGTTGCCCGAAGTGTCCATACATTGGGATGGTTTGGGCTGGTGGTATGGGACACCAACTCTTGGAACATGGTTGTGACTCAGTACATTGTATGGTCTTTCTGATGTCCATTCCCTTTAAGTTCTATATCATGAGAGTAGCTTGTGTCATGTCTCATACTAGTTGGAGTTTGTATCATCTCAAAAGGTATTTCTATATCTGGGAGTTGATGTAAGAATTATTCCCATTGACGTAAGAACTTGTTGAAACCATCCTTCCTTCTTGGCAAGGGTGGTAAATCACTTGATTAAGCACTAATTATACCGATGAAAAAATTCACATTAATTGAAATACAAATTTTACGAATCATTCTTGGATTGGATACCTTGTTGGCCCCAAAAACTGGTGCCCCTTGTGGTATCTCTTTAGCTTGTATTGCTAAAGGTTGAAGTACATTGAGATCTAGCTCGATCTCCTTCAATCTTCAATACTTGCTGTCCATAGCAACCAACAAGTCTTCAAACCAATTTGCCTCTTGGTTTGCTTAGGGATTAGCCTTCCATTTGCTCCTTGGAAGACAAATTTTATTCCAAACTTAATGTTGGCTGGCTCGCCTCTTAAAATTCTCTGAAATGCCAAAATTTCAGCTGTTGAATTTCAAGCGCTAGGCTCTTGTATTTAGAGCACTCTTAGTGGGGTGGTTGGTAAACCCTAATTTCTGTTGTAAATTATGGTTTGGCAGCAGAAATTATTCAATTGCATCCTTTCGGGACTGAATTGGTTGAATTCTCTCAGAGAATCTGTGAATTGGCTAAGAGAATAGAGTGGAAGTTGGAGAGAGAAATTTCAAAGTTTCATCGCCAAAGTTGGCTAAAATTTAATGTTGCCTTGTTATGAATGGCCGATTGATTGAAGCCTGTTAGCAGAGTATTTGCCAGCTCATGTGTGAGTCTGAGCTTGATCTGGGCTGGGCATTTTTATTAGGTATTTTAGGTATTTTTCTGGTGTGGCATTTTATGCCAGTGGAGCATTTTATGCACCAGTCGGCCAGCATTAATGCTGGCCGACCAGCATTTATTGCTCCCCACTTCTTCAGCCTATTTATTCTCAGTGGCTTCTCCTCAGTCATTATCATCATCTTCACCATCTGCAGACTCTATGGAGAGAGGAGCTAGTGCCAGTGCCCACGCAGCTAGTGACTCACTGTTGTATGCGACTGCCTCGTGTTCAGATATATGGATTCCATTTCCCGTGCATACATCTGAGTTCTCATTTGTATCGTGTTCTTTCTTTTCTCTTTTTGTCTTGTGTTTCAGCAGTTTATTTCAGCACATGTTTATGCTTCCACTGCTGCTCCACTTCTGACATGGTATCAGTTTTCAGGATTTGTGTTTCTGCTGTGTTTTATTGCTGATTTCAAGACTGTTTTCCCCTTTTCTGCTCAGGCGGCTGCTGCTCCCTACAGGCGACCTGTTTGACCTGCGTTTTTTGCAGTTTTACCATCTCTTGCTGCCTCCCCACCCTCTGCTGCCTGCGTTCTCCATCAGCAGCTGCTGGCGACAGTTTTCTACCTGTTTTTCTCTAGTTTATAGCCTGCGTTTTGCTAATTCAGCGTCTCTCGTGGCTGGGTGACTGTTACTTCAGGCCGTTTTTGCTGTTTTTGGCAGTTTTTGACTGATTTTTTGACTTTCTGCAGCAGATTTTGTCCTCTATTGATCAGATTTTGGGTTATATTGCATGTGAACTCTCATTTTCTGCAGTCTGTGCTTGTGTTTTGGCTGTGTTTCCTCTCTACCTTCCATATGGCTCCTCCGTGCACTTCCACTGATGATAAGTTACATGGACTTGATTATCTCACATGGAGTGTTGTCGTGAAAGCTTGGTTTGTGCAGAAGCGGTAATGGTACATCGTCTGTGGAGTTATTGCTCGACCTCTCCGTCCTGTTCCTCTTCCTGAAGACTTTGATGAGGACAACCATGAGGAAGCGGTGCTCACATGGGACTCGGACGATGCATGTGCTTACTCGGCATTGCTTCGGTGTATTTCTAAAGTGATTTTACCGGCAGTTACCTCCTATAGGACATCTCCTGAAGTATGGCAGAAGTTGCAGCAGATACATGAGGCACCTTCCATCATGCGAGCAGTCACACTTTATGGCCAGCTCCAGTAGATGAAGTTTGAGCCGAAAGATACTATTCAGTCTTTTCTTCTTTGTGTTATGCAGGTATAGGACCAGCTTCGGCACATGCAATCTGCTCTTCCCGAGGCACATTTCGTCGGGACAGTCCTCTACAATCTTCCCCCGGAGTTTGATGGAGTGGCCAATGCTTTGCGGGCGCAGATATCATTGACTCCTGTCAGTTTTACACATATGAACTCGATGCTTCTTGAGCATGAGACATCCTTGAGATTACAGGGGCGGCTTCTGGTACATTATGGAGGCGAGGCTTATGTAGCTTCAGAGAGGGGTAACGGGAAGAAGAAGTCGAAGGCCCAGTGTTACCACTGTGGCAAGAAGGGACATTTGCGGAAGGACTGCAAGACGTTAGCGGCTTCCAGGAAGGAGGAGCAGAAGACGAAGCGGGCTGTTGACTCTACCGATGAGTCCTCTCCATCAGACTCTGACTCAGATCTTTCGACCAAGGTGAAGTCCAAGGCGCGGAAGGGATCCTCTTCTTCGGATCGCGGGAAGGGCTTGGTGGCCCCTTCCTCGGCTACTTTCTAGTGGTGGTGATGAGGTCATTCCTCACGACTCTCTTGTGCCAGAGAGGGAGTGTGAGCGGGTGTTCAGATGGGGCAACCGTGCCTCATCTCTACTTTTATACAGGTGCACAGGTTCCAGAGAGGGACGTCCCTGACGCATCGCCTTCAGTCTGTTGGCGGAATCCAATCCTGGAGCTGGGATTGACATCCAGGTTCATGATGAGCTGGTTATCTGACAGAGAGCGGGAGGCTTTCGTCTGGTGCTTATATGAGGGGACACTTTGGTGGTTTGGCCAAAGGCGGGGAATCCATGGTCACATATGTTCAGCGGCATTTTTGACAGGCTGGTCTTGTATGCTACTGCGAGACATTGGTGATGGACACAGAGACATGCTATGATCTTCTCTACTTTTAGGTGTTTGGTACGATCGACATCGACATCAGGTTCTCTCCGAGGCACCTTGGTGGTGGCTTGATCACCCACTGCTTGGGTATCCATGGTTCTACTTGGTGGTTCTATGTTGTATAGTTTCTGATTCCTTTTCATTGTACTATTGTATTGTATCAGATCATCCATGATCTGAGAGAGGGTGTTAGCAGAGTATTTGTTAGCTCATGTGTGAGTCTGAGCTTGATCTGGGCTGGGCATTTTTATTAGGTATTTTAGGTATTTTTCTGGTGTGGCATTTTATGCCAGTGGAGCATTTTATGCACCAGTCGGCCAGCATTAATACTGGCCAACCAGCATTTATTGCTCCCCACTTTTTCAGCCTATTTATTCTCAGTGGCTCCTCCTCAGTCATTATCATCATCTTCACCATATGCAGACTCTGTGGAGAGAGGAGCCAGTGCCAGTGCTCACGCAACCAGTGACTCACTGTTGTATGCGACTGTCTCGTGTTCAGATTTATGGATTTCATTTCCCGTGCATACATCTGAGTTCTCATCTGTATCGTGTTCTTTTCCTCCTCCTCCTCCTCCTCCTCCTCATAGTTATAACCTTATATTGTGAAGATGATTCTTTAACTATCTAATAACTACTAAACTAGTAATATGGCACCAACCGTGGTACATCATATGGATTGAAAATGATGGCAATTGAAAACATGCATTTATGTAGGCTTATTGCTATAGGTGTTCCCAACTAAGAGCACTATAAAAAACTAGAGGCCTCAAACTAGACATAGTATCTTGATGCCATGGTGATCTATGGCATTTCTCTATCTCAATGTGTGAAAGTAGGTGGTATTGTCCTCAAGTTATGTCTAGAATATTACAATTAGATGTCTATGAGATGATGATCTATAGCATGGTCTCTCTCAATTTAAATCTTTGTTCATCAAGATGAGTTTGATGCGGGTTTGCCAAGTGTGAAACCCGACTCCTTTGAAGCAAGCTGATGGAGAGTCTTTTTCCATGTTGGATTTGTAGGGACAGTAGCAAATCAACTTTCGAATTCCTAGATTTTATCAGTGGAATAGTATATTACAATGTGTCAAGAGACACAAGTAATGACAGTGTGAAAACACACTATGTAAAGACTATGTCTAAGTTGATGTCAAACTTGAATCTTCTTAATTCGGGGTCGTCGATCCTTCTTCAATCTTTCCAGGTCCTTCCCCTCCTTGATTTGATGTTGGGACAGTAGATTAGAGTGGTAGTGGGTTGCTCTAGGTGGTAGGAGAGAGGTTGACCACTAGCGACCGGAAAATTGAAGGTTGTAGCTCTCTCTCCTCCCCTTCTAACCTCCACAATGTTGGAATGAGGCTCTACCAATCTCTAATAGTCTTTTTTTCACTCGCATGGGCTTTTCTAAGTAATAGCCTTCCAAATGCATTTTTCAGTAATTTTTAGCCCAATTAAATTAAATTTCAGAATAATAATTCTGAAATTTAGTTGAATGATTAATTCTTCCTTAAAAATTTATTTATTACCCCTTGAATTGACATACTTAGTTTCTAATGTCACCACTGATATTCTTCCTTAAAAAATTATTTATTAGCCTTTGAATTGACATACTTAGTTTCTAATGTCACCACTGATATTAATGGCTAATATAATATTCTATGCCAAAATTTGTCACCAGTAGTACTTAACTAATATAACTTATTATAACTTTTGCCTTTGATACCAATTGATATCTCGAGGTCCTTGGCCCATCATTGTGAAATAACTAACTTGCACATCACATGTGCATCTCACATTTGCACATTTGAATCAAATGCAAAGCAAAGCATCAATTTCACGTCCTTGTGACACCTGATCCATGGTATGATGTGAAATGTTATTTAGAAATCCATAGAGAAGCACAATTTGTAAGCTTTATTGTGATGACTTGTAGTATGAAAATGTGGTGAAGGGTGGAGTATCCTTGTTTGAAGCCAATTTTTATTGAATGTTATATGCCCATGGTTCTTGGTTGATATAATCAACTCATACTCTACAATGGAATAAAAGATTACGGCTAGTGTATTGCAAATCATGATTGTCTTGCAAGTGTTGGGCTTGGTGTTATCCTTTCTTGTGGACATTACAAGTTGTGTGCTGCTTGCAAGTCCTAAATCTTTAGAATGATGCTTTCTCCCTTGTGGTATACTTCCTCATAGAGCCTACTTGCTTCATCCAGAGCCATTTTGCTTCCAAGATTCTTTGTCTCGATCCTTTCTCACAATGTGCTTGCTCTTAGTGTATTCTTTATCCATAGTTCACTTGCTTTTGAGTTTTCTTTAATCTTCAACTTGTCTTTTTTGGAGGAAGCGGACCTGTTCTATCATATCAGTCATTTCCTCTCTAATATTGGTTAGCTCCTTGGTGAGCAATGAGCATTAATTAATTTCTCTCTCCATCATAGATCGTGCTCATATTGTTTCGTTTTCTCTTTGAAAGTAGTCAATGTGTTTCGAACTATCAAATCATATAACATGTTGTCTAGTTTTATATGTTGTTCATTTTTTTCCTCTTGTTGCTACTTAGACAGCCACATCAACTCCATAGTTCACCTACCAAGGCAATAGAGTGAAGTGAGTATTCTCTTTACTGCGTGCTACTTTTTTTGAGCCCAAGCTCTCCATGGAGAGTTCCTAAACTCAATAAGGATTCACAATCCTAGTGCCTGAGAGGGTGTGCTTCTAGATCTAGTTTCAAGAGCCAAGCTTAAAGTCGTGGCCTTTTAACAAACTTGTCACCCTAGCCTTGATGTAAGAAACTGCTTTTTGGGACCTAGCCATTACAATGGATGGCGAATTAGGACAGAGAGATCGGATTCAATGCTAACAGATGGATTCAACCGAACTTTAAGGGCCAATGGATTGGATTATGCCTTTACCCAGGGGGAAGATACTGTGGGAATGAAGAGACTAGTGGTTATCAAGATTGCTAGGATGATATTCAACAAACCATTAGTAGTATGTGAAATCATGCGAATGGAGGTAGTTGTTGCCCTTGTGGTGGTTGAGGCTCTCTTCCAAGTGAATGTGCATATGTAGACTATAGGATCTGAGTCCAGTAGGAGTTCCCAATTCGCACTATGCTCCTCAAAGTTGCTTGCTTACAAGATGACATAGTGGTTTAAACAATGTAGTACATGGTTGAGAGATTACGAGTTCTAGAAGGATGTACTACTATCATTATAGTCTAGTGAAACCAGCCTTTCTTCTTGGATAGGGTGGTAAATAACTTGATTTAACACTAATTACAACAAGCATAAAATTCACATAAATTGGAAATGCTTACTTTACCACTTTAATCTTGGACATTGGACACCTTGTTGGCCCCAAAACCAGTGCCCCTTGCAGTATTTCTTTATCTTTTATTGCAAATGGATAGAGTACAATTGAGATTCTCCGACCTCCTTAGCTAATCCAAGTGCCTCTTGCTATCAAAACTGGCCAGCAAGCCTCCAAACCAATTTGCCCCTTGGTTTGCTTGGGGATTGGCATTCACCTTGCTCCTTAAAAGACAAATTTAGCTTCAAATTTGATATTAGCTGGTTGGCCTCTTGAATCTCCATGGAATTTCTCAATTTTAGTTGCTAGAATTCAAGTCCCATGTCCTCAATTTTGAGCACGCATCTCGAGGTGGCTATCAAAACCCTAATTTTTGCTGTAAATTAGGGCTCATAGCGTAGATTGATTGAAATCTCTTTCCTTGACGGCTCAAATTGCTAGAAAATGTCGAGATAACTTGAGAGATGATTGGGGACGAGAGAGAATGTTGTAGAGAGAAATTTTTGAGTTTCATTGAGAAACATTGAAAAAATACTGCTGCTCTACTCAAAGAGCCATGGAAGCTGTCACCTCCAGCTTAGGACCACTAGAAAGACTGTTGCCTCTTGTATGTTGTCATTTGCGCTAGAAGAATGTTGGACTGCTGTCACTTGCTCTTGGAGGACTCCAAACTGATGTCACATGCTGTAGGACTAATCTCTGGTGGCTGCAAATTACATCAACAGCCTCTCCTTGCTCTCTAGCAGCCTCCTCCTCTCTCACAATGGCTGGAATAAACTCCACTAGCCCTTAAAAACGTTGCTCCCAATTGCATTGGCAAGTTTTGCCAAGTGGTAGCCTTCTAATCCCATTTTCCAGCATTATCCAACTGATTAAATTAAAAGAGGACGAAAGAGAACGAGGAGGGCTGGCTGAATGATCACAATGATGCGATGAATGAATGAAAGAGGATGACTCTTATATATAGGCAAACTAGGGCCACAATTGGTAATGGCCATGTCCTTAATGTGGACATCTAGGACAATCTATAGTCTCCAAAAAGTAATGCCCTTATATATCCTCTATCTAAAGTATCCAAGGCACATTAAATGACAAACAAAGACAATATCACGGCTTGTAATATCCTCGTGTGACTCACACTGAAGCTCAGGTACAATAGATGATGGTACAAGATATATGTTTACTAACACACACACACATCATCTCCTTCATTCTCCTCCATTTAGCCACCCACACACATACTACATTCCACTACTATCCCCCTTCCTGCCCACCACCCATATATACCCCCCCCAAAAAAAAACAGACACACCTGGCAAAAAAAAAAAGCCGTGGTTTCTTGGCCACTTGGGGGGATGCGATAGATGAGTGAATATGGAAGATAGGCACACATGTAAATTGCAAGAGGACAGGACACTGCTATAGAAAATTGAGGTTGACCTACGAAGTGCCACTAGGGCTATGGATAAAGTGGCTAGAACTCCCTCCTAACACCAAAGCAAAACTAGTAACACCGGGAGAGAAGTGTCATAAAGAATCCTCAATGACTAGCACTGGAAACCATGATGATCCAACAAAGCCTTTGAAACACCATTATGTAGAAGAGATCTGCGAAGTCCAAGCCTTGGTTCAATCAAAGGAAAGATACTTGCACTTGAAGACTACACCTTCTCTCACATGATCTTAGCTGTCAAACAGTATTAAATCATTTTTAGATTTGTTTCCTTTGTAATTATTAGATATCTAGAGAAGTGCATTAGAGTTGGCTATTGATGAGTGATCATAGGTTATGGTGGATCCACACAATGGTTTAAAGAAAAGATAGTATACATGTTCACCTTTATGACCTGATTGGGCACGTGTGATTAGACTCAAAGCACATTAGGGTCAGCTCACACATAGAAAGGATTAATGCCTTGAAGTGTGGGCTAGATCTACTAGAATAGATAGTTATGATCAACAAGATGCACATCTATAGCTGAAAGTTTCAAATGCACATGTCTTTGGCACTTCGCATAGAAAATTCATATGAAGATTCCAACAATGTTCTTGTAATATACTTGTTAAGAGCTTTCATAGGACATCCTTAAAAAAAAAAAAAAAAAAACCTGGGGAGGGGGACTAAATCAAGCTCACCCGGTTTCAAGATTGGGCCAGAAATATGACTTGGTAAGGCTATGGCTTGTTGTGTATCAGTGGGGATTCTGGTACTGGTGGTTTACTCGGAAGCAATTGGTTTGATTATGGGCCTGCTCATGTCTATTGCATAGGCCCAATCAGAACTCGAACCTGTGTTCCTCTTGTTCTTAGAGAGATATGTCTTTGAGTTTGATGTGTCCTTGAATGTGCTGAACAAGCTCTGCAGAGTTCATCAGTTATACCAATACCAAGGCACGGAGTTCCCATTTATTCTGTTATGATGAGTAAATGATAGTATCAAACCAATCTCTTATTGATATGATATTCACGAATAATTTTCAAAGGCACACTGAAGCTATAATCTGTATTTGCCTTATTCCTTGTGTGAATTTGTGTAAACTCAATGGCTTTCATGAGCTCATTGGTTTTGACAAAGTCAATGAGTGGAATTTCCAGTAATTCAATTATGATGAATACATGACAGTATTGCAAAGTATCTGATATTGACATGATGTACTCTGATAACAGTGGATCTTCAAGAGCATTGGAATATGTAGTGTGATAGGTCTGAAATCTTATGATGTGATTTGCTAGTGGTATAATTTCTGGCCATATCAGTATGAAATCATTGTAGTCAATGTGTCAGTCATGTCAATGTATACTATTGGGTTGTAGGTAAGTCAGGATGCAGGAAATCCAATAGTACTATTACTGATAACATAATGTTATGGGATTGCTATGGATCTTTCTGGGTGATCTAATCAGGTTCTCTAACTTATAGTGTTGGGTTTTAAGTAACTGAGGATGCAGAATATGTGATAGTTTCATTCAAGTACAACTGAACGTTATAGAACTTGATTGCTATGAATTTTTGTGGGTGATCTAACAAGGTTCTCTAACTGTTATGACATGTTTATGCAGATACGTACCATCTTTCCTACCTCCTAGCTTGGCTGCTGCTGTTAGTAGTGGGAAAGAACCGGAAAAGAAGGTAAGTTGGTAACTCACCCTTAAGTACATCAGGTTGATGGTCTTTCAGCATTGTAAAGCTAATCATGGCTGTCTATGTGTGGGAATGTGCATAAAATGCAAGTACGTGACATACAGGTAGATGATTTTTTGAAAGGGCAGGAACTCGAAGAAGAAAGAAATGTGAGCTTGTAGGCCATATTTTGTTGTACCATTTTTTTTGTGTGTTTGAGGCAAGGATCTTAGTAGATCTCTTACTGACTTGGCACTGACAGGACAATACATAGTTGGCATTACTTTTGTGCCTAGCAAACTTATCCCTGTCAGAGATCTAGTGCAGGTTAAAAATACCTTAGTTTTTCACACTTACACTACACATTAAGGCTCATTTGCCCCGTAAATATGTATTAGCTTAATTCCTTTCAAGTATATTGGGTTCACTTCCAATGTGTTCTTTACATTTTGAACTTCTGATCATGCATTTTGAGTGTGCTTGTTTTCTTCTTTGCTCTTTACAAAGAGTTCCCTGATCTCTAGTAGAATTGTGAATGGTTTCAGCTATGATTTTCGGAAGGATATTATTGAGCTGTCTGTGTTTTGTAATGGTGATTACTTCTGCAGAAGGAAGAGGAAAAACGTAAGGAGCGAGACCGCTCAAAGCCACGCAACATTGATAATTTCATGGAGGAATTAAAGATGGAGCAAGAGTTGAGGGAGAAAAGAACTCAAGAACGTGAGCTCAGAAACCGAGAAAGTAGACAAAAAGGCAATTCAAGCGTAAGAAGTTTGATTTGAACACGATCATTGTGTTTTTAGTCTAGGGGCACTTATTTTTGTGATCATTCTTACTTCATTGGTCTTTACATGTATATAAGGGCATGTAGACAAGGCTTGTAAATCTTAAAGTCAAAGTTTTGATCACATATGCAAGTGTAACCATTTTCTTGTCAGGCAGCCGCCTAGTCGCTTCGATGAACTCCCTGAAGATCTCGACCCAAATGGGAAAATTGTAGGATCGTTCGATGATGGAGATCCTCTAACCACAAACTTATATGTGGGGAACTTGGCACCTCAGGTATTTCTTTTTTTACTTGTATAAATTTCTTCTCTTATTTGTGCAGTGTGGGGGACTGATTCATAAGGTGTTAGGTTGATGAAAACTTTCTATTACGCACTTTTGGACGCTTTGGTCCCATTGCAAGTGTGAAAATAATGTGGCCAAGGACTGATGAAGAAAGAAGAAGACAGAGGAATTGTGGTTTTGTTGCATTTATGAGAAGGGCTGATGCACAAGCAGCAAAGGATGAAATGCAAGGTGAGAAATCCTCCTAAGTTGGGACTTTTTAAACAAGGGATGTGGGAATGCAAAAAACGTTTTAAAAATCTGTTTAATCAACTTCAGCTTCTTTGCATTTTTATAGGCATTATCCTTTACGAGTATGAGGTGAGACTTGGTTGGGGTAAAGCAGTGGCTCTGCCAGCCCAGGCTCTGCCTGCACCACCACCAGGTCAAATGGCAGTCAGGTCTAAAGAGGTAACATATGGCTCTTTTTCATGGGGATAAGACTTTTTTGTGGTATCATGAACACAGTCTACATATCTGGACAAATAGAGAGATGGTTGTATTTGTATCAGTTGTGTTCTTGCTCTTTGCTGGATGGTTCATTGTATGGAAAGATGTTCTAGTCAGCAGTGCTGAATACTTGGCAAGAGTGGATCAAACATATCTGCATAGGTTTTTCCTAATCTGTGTGGATCAACTTGAACTATATCTGAATTGCCAAAGTGTTCTTCACAGGGTGCTGCAGCCAAGGTTGCATGGTCTGGTCCAGGTGCTCCACCAGCTCCTCCTATTTCCAGCCAGACAGCTGAAGTGGTACGTGTGCTGATTTATATTCAAATCTGGCTGAAGGACTGTCATCTGGTTCAATGCCTTAAAAGCATTGGAATGATTCCTCTTCGGCCTTTGAAGCACACATTTTTTTTCAGTCTTGACTTTTCTCTTCCAGGTGGTCACACCAAATGTGCCAGATATTCAAGTGATTCCACCAGATGACGAACATCTTCGTCATGTCATAGATACGATGGCTTTGTTTGTGCTAGATGATGGCTGTGCATTTGAGCAAGCTATCATGGAGAGGGGTCGCAACAATCCGCTTTTCAACTTTTTGTTTGATCTGGGATCAAAAGATCACACCTATTATGTTTGGCGGCTATATTCGTTTGCTCAGGTATAAGCTCTCAAGTTCAGTATCTGGGTTGACAAGGGAATGGAAGAGTAGCAAGGAGCAGAGCATCCTAAGGGCTCCTTATTCTTCTCTGTTTCCTTTATTTCCAACTTTGTATGTTTTGTCAGATAATGGTTTTACCTCCTTGATGCATTCTTCCCTTTTCCTTTCCTGCTTTATTAGCATTGCTGTAAGGGCATGCTTATGGTTTGCCTTGCTTGTTCAAGCTTTAAAATGTTACGCCAAGTTAATTGGAGTCAGCTGGACATGTGGATAATTTATATTTCACATTTTACCTTAGCTGCTTGGAATGACAGTTGAGAATGCATGAACTCTCTCTCTCTCTCTGTGTCAATGGGTAACGCTTCAATACAGGAGGCCTTGTGTGCACTTGTTTGTGTTCTTTTCACTTTACACATCTTGTTGTCCTCCGTGCACTCTTTACTTTCATCTATATCGGCCATAGTAGTTTGTTTGCCTGTCTAGCTTGATTTCTCTGGGTTCCATCCTTATCCCATTACTTGGTACCTAATGGGTGTCATTATTGTATATGCATGTCTTGGTCTGATTGTCAATGTATGATTGAACTTAGGGAGATACTCTTCAGAGATGGCGAACGGAACCTTTCATTATGATAACTGGAAGTGGCAGGTAAGAGAGCAACAACCTGACATGGACTCCAGTTCGGAGGTGATTAGCTTCACAAAGCAGCTGTTCAAACAATGAGTTTGTGGGGAATTAGTTGCAATGCATGTGGAGAGAAATTACTGATAGGCTTAAAATGATACACATTTTCTTTATCAGGTGGATCCCTCCTGCATTGCCCCAACAAGGAGGTATTAAAAGTCCTGATCTCGAGAAAGCTTCTGGCAACACATTTGCTGCTGGAAAAGGAAGAGTAAGTGTGGGGCATTATTTATTGGTTTTTAAAGGTCAAATCTGTAAAGGTTTTCAAAGTGCGTGATCAGTTGACTGAAGTCAGGGTTATGGAAAATTCTAGTCTTTCCTTTTTACTGAACTTACTGTTACTGTATCAGAGAGTGGATCAAGAAAGAGCCTTAACTGACAGTCAACGAGATGAATTTGAGGATATGCTTCGAGCTTTAACCTTAGAACGGGTGCTTATAAAGGAAGCAATGGCATTTGCTCTTGATAATGCGGAGGCTGCTGGAGAGGTACCCAAAAAACCTTCTTTTTGCTGCTAGAAGTTCCCGACAGAATTTTAGCTGGATTGCAAACTTGATCTTCATAAATTTTTAAAATAAAAAGTCCTGAATTCTAGGTATTGGTGAAGCTTGCTTAATGTAATGCTGGTTGCCAGTCTGGCTGGTTCTTTGTTATATTGATGAGTAGGGGTGCTATAGGATATGTATGGCAAATTCACAATGATCAGTGGGCCAGCTTTGTTCCGTAAAGATGTAAACATTGAAGCAAGGTGTTGGGAATAAAGAGCCATCATGCCTTTTATATGTGCACGGGTGTGAACACACCCTTAGCACATTGTACTTTCATACATATATCTATCTAAAAAACTAAGGTGGTACACTCGTCATTGTACCAAAAAACGTGTTCACTCTCTACTTTGCTCTCTTGCACTCTCTATCTCTCACCGTGTAACGACTGTCTGCCTTGATCTCCGTGCCTAATCGATTCCTACAAACTGGTATCAGAGCGTAAGGTGCTGCAGACGGTCGTCATGCTGAGGCAGAAGACCAGGGTGGCGACGAGAGCTCAAAGGCGAGCAGGAGAGTCACAGGTGTAAGCTGCAGGTAGTGACAGTCGACTGTAGCGGGCGACTGCAGCAGGTGTGGACCAAGCGTGTGACAGGCGACAGCTGCACGTGACGGGGCGACTGCATGGCGACCAGCTGACGCGGCGTGAGGGAACTGCGATAGGCGCTGTGTCCAGCAGGGCGATTAGCGCGTAACGGCGAACAGGCGGGCGTCACAACGCACGACTGATGGGTAGCCAGACCTGTCAGTCAATCTTTTTTGAAAATTGCTTATACCCACTGACGGGGTTTCACATGTGTAAGCACAAAATCTCAAATTTCTGCAATTTTGGCCCAAAAATTTGGGGCTTTTCCCAGATTTGGGAAATTTGATGCAGGACAAGCAAATTTGTCTTAGAAATTGCAGGAATTTGTGACATTTTGTCCCCGACATTTGGGGCTTTTCATGTACATGCACAAATTGGGTTGAAATTGACCCAGTTTCTCAACTTGAGGCACATTGGACCCCGTGCAATTTGGGGTCTTTTGCGATTTGGGCAAAATTCATGCAGCATTTGGTCATTTTATGTACATGCAGGTTGAATTCCGTGCAATTTGGACATCAACACTTGGTAAAATTTGGGAGTTTTGCTGAAATTGCTTTATTTTGGCGAAATTGGACAGTCCTATGCATGACAAAGGAAATGCAGATGTGTGTTTAATGCTTTGAGCACAAAATTTTGGGGCTTTTGATCGTTCGTGTCGAATTTTATGCCCGTGGGTACATGTACAACAGAAATTGCAGCTGAAATTTTGGGATTTCTCATGTAATGTGATGCACATGCCCTTTGGAACAGCTGTAATCAGTTGGATAATGCTGTAGCACTTGGTTTGGTGCTTCTGAAAACTTAATTACAGATCTGAAATCTGTACTTCTGCGTGGTCATTTATTGCTGATTGGTACTTGTTTGTACCTTGGTCACTTGGGTGACAGTTTGGGCTTGCAGTTGCCGGTTTTTTGTTTGGGCTGAAAACCATGGCTGGCAGTAATGACAGCAGTAATTTGATGCATATAAAGAAGCTTGAAGGCGCACATAATTTTGCAGTGTCGCAAAAACAATGCTACAAGATCCTGTTACAAAAGAAGCAGGCAAAGCTGATCAAAACTAAAGGGGCAAAGCCTGCGGACATGGATCGGGACGATTGGGATGAGTTGAATGAGCTTGCACGCTCAACCATAGAGCTATCGATTTTTGATGCCTTGCTCTTCAACATTGAAGGTTTGGATTCTGCATATGCTATATGGACTAGACTGGAAGAACTGTATGCACAGAAGAGTGCTGCAAGCAAAGTGTATTGGCTGAAAAAGCTTATGGATTTGCGTATGAAAGAAGGTACAGCAATGTCTATTCACTTGAGTGAGTTTAACTCCATTTTCAGCCAGTTGGTTGCCTTGAAGTTCATGATTGATGAGGAATTTAAGGCTACTTTCTCGCTTTGCACTCTACTAGAGAGTTGGAATACATTCAGGACTGCTATGAGCAATTCTAATGTGATCCTTTTGTATGCTGATGTAGAGAGTGCTCTACTTATGGAAGAGATGAATTGGTAGAACAATGCATGCAGTAAGTCTTCCAGTGCTTTGCATACTAGGGGCAGATCACAACAAAAGGGCAAATATGATGGTAAGGGATGCCGTAAATCGCGTGACAAAGATGTTGAATGCCATCATTGTGGCAAGAAGGGTCACTTTAAACGCGACTGCTACAATGGAAGAAAGAGAAAGGAAAATGCAAGAAGACAGATGATTGCAAGGAAGAGAAGAAGGACAGTCAACCTAAGAAGAGCAGTTTAAAAATTGAAGAGGTGAATTTAGTCACTCATGACAGTGACAGTGGGAGTGATGTACTGTTTGTCTCTTCACATTTTGGTGCACATGCTTTACTTGCAAATATAGATGATGACATGCATACCTGGATTCTTGATTCAGGTGCTTCCTTTCATGTCACCCCTCATTGTGAGTGGTTTTCTGCCTATGTAGGGGATCGATATATTGTTGTCCATCTTGGGGACAACTATGCATGTGAGATTGTAAGTATTGACAGTGTGCAGTTACAGTTTCAGCATGGCTCTGTCTTTACACTTCAGCATGTACGGCATGTACCTCAGCTTAAGAAGAGCTTGATTAGGACAGGGCAGCTAGATGATGATGGTTTTCATACCACCTTTGGTGATGGAAAATGGAAGATCTGTAAGGGATCTAGGGTTATTGCCAGAGGTTGTAAGAGTGATACGTTGTATCCACTTCATATATATAGTGTGCGTGACCATGTTGTTGCTGTGACCGAGCAGCCAAGTGTTTCTTTGTGGCATGGTCGGTTGGGACACATGAGTCAAATAGGAATGAAAGTGCTTTCTTGTTTGGGTTACTTGCCTTGTCTTCGTTATGTTGATTTTGAGCACTGTGATCATTGTATTTATGGCAAACATGCACAGACTTCTCACAAAAAGTCTCTTTCTTTGAAATCTTCTCCTCTAGAGTTAGTATATTTGGATGTATGTCAAATGCCAGGATTATCTTTAGGGGAAAAGAAATATTTTGTCACCTTTGTCGATGATGCTACACGAAAAGTATGGTTTACGCTATTTGTAGCAAGGACGAAGTGTTTGATAAGTTAAAAAATTCTTGGCATTGGCTGAAAATCAGACAGATAAGACACTTAAGTGTCTTCCCTCTGACAATGGTGGGGAATATATGTCCAAAGCCTTTTAGGCATTTTGTGACAACAAAGGGATAAAGAGGGAGCTCACTGCCCCTCATAATCCACCCCAAAATGGAGTTGCAGAGTATATGAATCGGACCATACAGGATAAGGTCTGTACGATGTTGTCTCATGCTGCATTACCACATGGTTTTTGGGCAGAGGCTATTATGATAGCCGTTCACTTGATTAATTGGTCACCAAATAGGTCTTTGGGAAGGGAGGGGGGAGTTTCCCAAGAAGCATGGTCGGGTAAGCCACCTTCATATACTCATCTGAAAGTGTTTGGTTGCGAGGCTGTTGTGCACATTCGTAAAGAAAAACGCAACAAAATTGAGCCAAAGTCCTGTAAATGTATTTTCTTAGGATATGGTGACAAGGGTGAAATGGGGTATAAATTGTGGGATCCCGAGAAAAGGAAAGTAGTACGCAGCAATGACATTATCTTCCGGGAAGATCGCATGCACAAACAGTCCGAAAAGGGTGAGGAGGTCCGTAGGGTTGTATTTCGGGAAGAAATACCTTTTGGATTGCAAAATGTACCCGCTATATAGTAGCAAATACCTGCTGTAAATGAACCTGTAAATGCAGGAAATGATGTTGGAAATGATCAGCCAGCTATTGCCCATAAAAATGAGCCATTACATGTGCTGGAACAGCTAGGACAGCAAGCTGTTAATGCTGATTTGCAAGCTGAAATGCCAGGGCAGCATGCTGAAAATGGAGATTTGCAGGAACAGCCAGCAAACAATGACCATTGGGTTAGGAGATCGTCTAGGGCTACTAGACAACCTGACAGGTTTGTTTCTGGTGCAATTAATGTGGTTGATTATGTCATGCTGACAGACTGTAGTGAACCGTCTTGCTTTAAGGAAGCAATGGACAGACAGGACAGCAAGAAATGGTATAAAGCCATGCTGTCAGAGATGGAATCTCTTGAAAAAAATGGCACTTGGGACTTGTTGTAGTTGCCTAAAGGGCAGAAAATCCTTCCATGCAAATGGGTTTACAAAATGAAGGTCACTTTTGGTTCCTCGCCAAAGTAAAAGCAAGATTGGTTGCAAAGGGGTACAAGCAGGAAGCATGGAATTGACTTTGATGAGATTTTCTCTCCTGTAGTCAAGATGACTACATTGAGAACCATTTTGGGCTTGGTTGCAGTTGAGGATATGGAGCTCATACAGATGAATGTAAAGACTGCGTTTTTACATGGTAATCTGCATGAAGACATATATATGCAGCAGCCTGAAGGGTTTGTTGAGCAAGGGAAGGAAAAAATGGTATGTAAACTCAAAAGGAGTTTGTATGGGCTGAAACAAGCACCAAGAGAATGGTATCATAAGTTTGATACATTCATGTAGTCCCAAGGCTTTTATAGAAGTCAAGTGGATCATTGCTTATACACCAAGAAGGTAGCAGATGGTAGCCTGATTATCTTGGCTTTGTATGTAGATGACATGTTGATTGCTGGCATGGATACTCATGCCTTGGATTCACTGAAGCAAAGTCTTCATGGCAGCTTTGACATGAAGGATCTTGGTGATGCAAATCACATTCTTGGCATGCGAATACTCAGAGATAGATTGAAAGGCTTAGTCTATCTATCTCAGCAGGAGTATATCTCCAAAGTTTTGCAGTGTTTCAATATGGAGGGGGGGAAAACAATTGGAGTTCCATTGCCTCCATATGTGAAACTTAGTGTAGAGGACAGCCCTACATCTGATGATGAGAAGGCTGAAATGACCAAGATACCATATGCTTCAGCTGTCGGCAGTTTGATGTATGCTATGGTTGCTACACGTCGTGACATTGCCTTTGAAGTGGGAGTGGTCAGCAGATACATGGCAACCCCTGACAAAAAGCATTGGGATGCAGTGAAAGGTATTATGAGATACCTCAAAGGCACAAAAGAGTTGTGTATCTGCTTTGGAAAGTAGAAGGCATCTGTTGTTGGCTTTATGGATGCAGACTATGCTGGTCATGCGAACTGCAAGAAGTCCACTTCTGGGTATGTGTTTACTTTCACAAGAGGAGCAGTCTCTTGGATCTCCAGGCTACAAAAGTGTGTTGCATTGTCTACTATAAAGACAGAGCATGTAGCTGCCACTGAGGCATGCAAGGAGGTTTTATGGCTTTCACGTTTGGTGGGAGAGCTTGGCATCACAAAGTTACGTGTTCTTCATTGTGATAGTCAGAGTGCTATCATGCTAGTACGGAATCCTGTCTTTCATACAAAGACAAAGCACATACAGGTGAAGTACCACTTCATTAGAGATGTACTTGACAACAAGAGCATTGAGCTTATGAAAGTGCATACAGATGATAATCCTGCAGACCTTCTCATGAAGGGTCTTCCAGCAGAGCGGTTTGCTCATTGCCGATAGAAGACGGGAGTTGGATAGATATATTTATTTCAGCTTTGTATATACCTAGACTTAGTTGATTCTTTTCTCCTCTTAAGGCACATTGCCTTTAGATGGGAGGTTGTTGGAAATAAAGGGCCATCGTGCCTTTTATATGTGCACGGGTGTGAACACACCCTTAGCACATTGTACTTTCATACATATATCTATCTAAAAACCTAAAGTGGTACACTCGTCATTGTACCGAAAAACGTGTTCACTCTCTACTCTGCTCTCTCGCACTCTATCAGTCTCTCCCACTGTGCGTAACGACTGTCTGCCTTGATCTCCGTGCCTAATCGATTCCTACATAAGGGTAGGACTAGGATGATGCAAAGTGTCACTACAGGGCATTGCAAGGACGGCTATGTGCCAGGCTTACAGGACCTAACTTGGTTAGTAAAGGATTCTTGTTGTGTGCATATCCTAGGATTTGGGTTATCTACACATGCGTGGTCTGCCTAATATTTGTGCTACATTGATATCATATGTACCTTTTGAGTGGTTCTGGTGTAAATACACATGCTGATGCTCTTTATTTGGTTGGATAATGACTACATGGATGGGTATGACCAAAGCATACAAGACCTGACTTGATAACTGAAGTATCCTCCTCATCACACATCCTAGGCCTCTCTCTTGTGCTAGTCCTTTTATTCCTTAGAACTCCCTTACTTGACTACCCCTCTCAAGATATACATGTGCTGTCAGCAACTATGTTTTGTAGTTTCTCACTTGTGTTTTTGTATCCCAGATTTGCGTTTTGCAGTTGTTTTTTGGCATAGATAGTTTCCCTGTGCCTCTCCCAAGCATCTAGTTGACTTGTGACATGTTTGAGATATGGAAGAGATTTATCAGACCTGTCATGAAGATGTATTAACCTTGAGATATGATTAAAGGGAAGGTTCGAATCTTGTTGAATACTGATGAAGGTCTGCAAAGTGGATTGTTTCAGATCAAGTAAACCAAAAAGTCACAGCCTGTTTGGACTTACTTGAAGAATAGACATTTGTAAGTCTTTTAAAGATGACAACTTATATTATGCACGTGACGGAAAAGATTTTGGAGTCTTTCCATGCAAATGCGATTGTGATTGCAATCATGATTATTCCTATCATACTTCATTAAATGTGTCTTTGGAGCATCCTTTGCTCCATATCATTGAGTTAGATTCTGGTCACCAGCTAGGCAAGCTGTTTCTATATTGCTTCATTTGATAGACCTTTGATACATGCTTTCTGTCTTCATTGCGAGCTAGTAAGCCCAGCCTATACCAAGCTTATGTAGCACTAGTCTATTTTAGAGGATCCTTGGTTGGTGGCCAACCTTGCTACTTGTGATCGATGTCTAGAGATATAATCGAGATGTGTTTCTTCGATGACTATCCTTTAGAGGGGGTTGATCTTGGGCCCATCCTTGCTCTCTCCTTTACAAGTCGAGCCTCCCTTCTTGGTTGTGCTCAACCATCCCACCTCTCTGTCTCTCCACCTACCTATCGGACATTGCCCTTCTATCTCCCTCCTTACCTATTTAGCAAGTTATTTAGGCGCTCTTAGTGCCTCTAGTTCTACCTATTTCTCCAACTCCATGAATCTCACAACTCCACCATTCCCATTGCTCATCTCGATAGTGCATTGGACTTGTGTGGTGGGTTAGAACAACAGTGCATACTTCAACCTATAATACTAGATTGGGCGCTTGTGACCAAAACTCTAGCAATATAGCACGATCATGAAAACTTTATGCAATGTGTCATTTGAGCTTCTCGGTGTTCCTCCACTTGTTCCACATCATGACATGTGCTACTTCACTTTTTCTCTTTGCACTTGACTCTAAGCTATTTTTCCTCGTGTACAACAACCAATGTCTTGTTCAACATCCAAGAAGAAAAAGAGTCAATTTTCCCTCTCTTGCAAGTTCAATCTGTAAAAGGTTCGTTTATAACCCATTCTCTCTCCTTCTCTCCCTCTACATACATACATGCATATGTATGCCTCTCTCTCTCTCTTTCTCTTTTTTTTCATCTCTTGGACTAGCATTTCTCAGGTTACGATTGGTGCAGTCAGTTCTCTCAGAGGCACTCTCGGACGGCATTATTCATTATTCCTGTCAATCAATGGGCATTTTCAGTGGACACAATGTATGGGCAGTTTGTTAGGCAAGGGATGATGCCACGTGGCAGTTGGAGGATGATTGCTGATTATTTTATTCATTTATGTTGTAGTCAGCAGCTGTTTGATCAGGTTGGCCAGTTTTTGCTAGCCAACTGCATTATTTTATTGCATTATTTTCTGCTATTTAGGCCCAGTTGGCAGCCTACCCTCCTCACTTGTTTTCCCAGGTGCTGGTGGGAGAGATACGGCTTGAGGAGATACATCTACAGCCCTTGTATATCTTCCCTCTTCATTTCAGCATTCATTGACTGCAGATTTCTGCATTCTTCAGTCTCTTTTCTCTCTCCCTTTCTCTCGTGTTCATTTTCTTTTAGTCTTGTCCATACGCTGCCACATTCGCTGCACTCTAACATGGTATTAGAGCAACGTAGAAGGGCTAACTGATCGTGGATAGACTTGATTGAGAGGATTCTTCGTGACAAAAGGTTGATTTTTCAGCCTTTGGAGGCTGTGGTAAACAGGTTGCGTTTGGAGGAGCGAAGTTGCTGTTTTTTTGGAGGTCCTTGCTTCTCATGGAGGAGGAAAGGCTGTGCTTTCAGCCTTTTGCTGCAGATTTTGAGTTTTCATTGCGTCTGGCGAGTGAAACTCTTTGAGGAGGAGCGGAGGAGGCTCTAGCAAGCACTTGCATTGTGCATAGAGTTAGAGGGGTTGCCCTTGTTTTTGTGCATGTCGTTCTGTTTACAATGTCAACCGAAATTGATGTTGAAACTACCGAAATTGATGTGGAGTTTCAAGCTATTATGGACCATAAGGTCCTTGTGTTGCCGGCTCTTCCTTCAGATCAAAAGCTTGATGGTGAGAATTACCATATCTGGTGTGTAATAATGCTTGCCATCTTGGAGTGGTATGGTTTGGTGGAGCTTGTGACCGAGGCTATAGACCTTTCTATAGCGTGATGCCTCCAAGCTTTCTTCAGGTGAGAAAGTCGAGTTGATGAAGGTACAGACACATTTGGACAAATTGAATGCTCGCATTTGTTCTTTCCTCTTTCTCTCTTGCCCTCCAGTTGTCATTGCTCATATCGAGTACTTGATTATGGCTCGGGACATATGGTTGGAGCTTGATCATATGTACAATCCGATGACCATGATGAAGTAGGTGCCCCTGGAGGTGTAGATGAAGACTTTTAACAAGTCTTCTTTTATACAGGAGAATGTTAATAAGCTTCGGCAATTGCAGATGCTGGTTCAAAACGCACGGAAGGCGATTACCTCAAAGGGCATGGCAAAGTGCATTTTATTCCGCCTTGATTGCTTCAGGGTGGATAGAGACTCTTCGTTGGAAAGAGTTAGTTCTTATGGTTTTGGACCAAGAGGAGTAATTGAAATGATAAAATGCTCCCAAGATGGAGACATTGATAGGTCAATTCTCTCAGAAGAAGGGAAAGGACCAAAAGAAAGAGGAGGAGGAGGACAAATCGAAGGACTTAGAGAAGGATTCCACTTGTCACATCTTTGGCAAGATAGGTCACTGGAAAAAAGATTGCTCTAACAAGGAGGAGAAGGAGAAGTCTTCAAAGGATTCAAGAGAGGTGGTTGCTCCCTCATGAGTTGCCTTCCTCCACTTGGAAGTGATTGAGGCATTGATTTCTAGGGCTTTTGATGTTGTGTTGATAGCCCCACACCTTTGTGAGTGGATTGTTGACAGTGGTGCTAGACTCGTTCCTCCAAGGGAAGTTGGGCTATCAATATTCTTCTTTTGATCCCCAATTGTATGTCCACATCTCAATTGGAGAGCACACGTTGTTTGTGCTTTATGTGGATGATCTTATTTTGATAGGTGACCATGCTTAGAAGGTCAAGGAGATTGAGGTGGCACTATTCGAGGTGTTCGAGATGATGGATATAGGTCTTCTTCATTTCTTTTTAGGCCATGAGATTTACCAGACTTCGAGGGGGATTCTATGGATCCAAACTAAAGGGCTACAACCCATGTAGATTCTTCGGCAGTGGGTGCTACGTGCTATAGGTAGTTGATTGGGTTCTTGATTTGGCTTCTTAATACTCGGGTTGATGTGTGCTTTCCTATAGGTATGTTGGCCGGGTTCACGAGTGCACCCATGATGGTACATTGGCAGGCTGTTATGAGGATTTTGCAGTTTTTAAGGGGGACCCCTATCTTGGTATTCATTATCCAACAACTACTCGAGATTCCCCCTTGGTTCTTAGAAGCTGGATGGAATTCAGATTGGGTTGGAGATATCGACCACCGAAGGTCAACGATAGGATAATGTTTTACTTTGGGTGCAGGTGCTATCTCATGGAGTAGCAAGAAGTAGCCCACTATTGTCCTTTCTTCCAGGGAGGTGGAGTATAGAGTGGCGTCTTCTACCACATGTGAGACAATATGGCTTTGGAGGTTACTAGGAGAGCTTGGCTGTCCTCAAATAGGTCCTACGACACTTCATTGCGACAATGAGAGTTGCATTGCTTTTGCACGGAACCTTGTGTTTTATACTAGTTCAAAGCACATTGAGATTTAGTACCATTTCACTTGGTTTCTTTAGCTTCTTCTATGACAACACTCCAGATCCCTGAGCCTTATGTCGTGTCTAGGATCTGAGAGGGGGTGTTAGAGATTAGTCATACCCTGGACTAGCATTTCTCAGGTTACCATTGGTGCAGCTAGTTCTCTCGGAGGTACTCTTGGAGGGCATTATTCATTATTCTTGTCAGTCAGTGGGCATTTTCAGCAGACACAATGTACAGGAAGTTTATCAGGCAAGCGATGATTCCATGTGGCAGTTGGAGGACTGATTGCTGGTTATTTTATTCATTTATGTTGTAGTTGGCAGCTTTTTAATCAGGTTGGCCAGTTTTTGCTTTGATTGCATTATTTCCTCCTATGTAGGTCCGGTTGGCAGCCTGCCCTCCTCACTTGTTTTCCTAGGTGTTGGTGAGAGAGATACGGCTCAAGGAGATACGTCTACAGCCCTTGTATATCTGCCCTCTTCATTTCAGCATTTATTGACTGCAGATTTCTACGTTTTTCAATCTCTTTTCTCTCCCCCTTTTTGTTGTCTTCATTTTCTTTCAGTCTTGTCCATACGCTTATGCATTCATTGCACTTTGACATCTCTCTCTACATACATACATACGTAGGTACACAGCATACATGCATTTTTTAATCTTTGCATGATCTATGAGAGTAAGTAGTACTTTGCTTTCTCATGTTGAGTGTAATTGAGTTCATTCCATAGAAGGGGGAATTTTGCCCATCTTCAATGTCTCAATGTTTTTTGTGTGTCGAGGCTGTAATGGTTTGTGAATAACTTTCAATTTCTTTGAAAAGTCATATAAATAGACTAGTATTCTAGTTGGTAAGCAAGCTATGTTGTAAATGGTACACTAACATTGTCTATTAATGTTAGTGTACCATTTTACATCCATCAATGATTACACTAGGAAAGTGTGGGTATACATCATGAAGAGTAGAATAAGGTATTCACTAACTTCTAAAGTTTCATGGCGATAGTCGAGAATGAGATGAAAATCACAATTAAGGATATAGAGGTAAAATTATAGTCTCCTCTCATCTAAAGAAGACGAAACCATGGTGGTCCAATCGGAACGCTGTATATGGCTGATGAGAGATAAGCTCTTTGTGAAGACATGTTTTCCGGTCTAGATAGGAACATATTGCTCCAATTTGAGGGTTGCCAACTTGATTTAGGCACGAATGAGATAGTAATGAACCCAATTATACTTTTTCCTCAAAAGGAGTGGAGTTTGGGTTGAGCTGATCTTGGCAATGCCCATGCCTTGACTCTTGAAGGGTTGATGAAGGTACAAAAGCTGTAGGGTCACATGTAACATGGTAGGTATTTTACTTTTGTTGATCATCTTGCAACTATTGTTTGCTTCCAATCATCCAATAGATGAGACTTAAGCCAAGGGTGTAGTAGTGTCCTCCATGTGAATGCTTGGTTTTGATGTCACCAAACCAATCTTTATTTGAGTTACCAATAGAGTAGTGCCTTGATAGTACTTAACATCAAGAGATTGAGGTATTGAAGCACTCGCACATTGGCTTGCCAATAAGTGAAATGAGGAGACTTGGAAATTGTTTAAGAATGTTGATAGAAATGGCAAGTTCAGCAGTATAGAAAGGACTCAACCAACCATTGATATTGGGTGGCATCAATTGGCTACATACCATAAGCCTTGTGTTGGGATCCATAGGAGTTGAAACATTCAAATATTCAATCATAGAAAGGATCTTTGCTCAATACTTTTACTAGGAAAGGAAAATCCCATTCTCGTCTTACGTAATCTCTATATGAAGAGGCTAATCTAAGTCAACCACCTCAAAGGCAACGTGATGGTGAACTTGTAGTAATTCAATTTTCATAGTAACATGGGATGGCCTTTTTCTAGCTTCTTGTTCCAATCCCATCCTATCCCCACGTGGTCTTAGTCTTGTTCCCATATTGGAGCTTTATCTCATGGTGATAGGGGATGGCAACTCCCATCCTTATTTCCATTCTCGTCTGTCCCCAAAACCCGTCCCATGTTACCATGCCAATTGTCCACTTAAGAAATAATGAAACAAAGAAGAGAGTCCACTAAATACAAATGGAGTTTGACATTTAACTTGTAAAATAAAAAATGAGTCAATTCTCTAGTATGAAGCATGTAGTGTTTGCTTTAGAAACATTGCTTGCATAGGGCCTTCAAATATTCTACTTGTGTCTAGGCATGATGTATCCCTTGGGGCTGTTGCTTCACCTCTTGAATCCCTCCATTTAGTAAGGTGCTCTTGATGCCCATCTAATAATTGGGTCATTTCATTGATTGAAATTGTGTTGAAAAAGGTAGGACTAATTCGATGGTGGTTGTGTAGTTTGTCATAGCAAAGAGTCTCTATGTAGTTGATGCCCTTCTATTGAACATATCCCTTGACTGGTGAACAAGTCTTATACTTGTCTAATGTACCAATTGAGCTCACAATGACTTTTTGATAGGAGTGTCTATCCATCATCAACTAAGTGTGATTTAAGGCAATAGAATCATGCTCCTCCTTCTCAAGATAGAATCTAGGTGTGGCTCATGTGAGAAGATGGCATTTCATAATGACATACCACAATGTGTCGAGAACAATGAGGTCCCATTGAAGTCTCTTAACAAGTCGATGTCGAAATCTCGAGAGTAGTACCAAGGGGAATGACCTTGTCTCATGAGGAAGGATGTGCAAGTGCTATATATTTGAATGAATGAAGTCTAATGGCCTTGAGTTTACATTTGCTTGTGGAATGGATGGTTTGATTGCCTTCCGAATTGAGAAGCTGCACATATTTAAAAAGCATTCCATCAACCATAAAGGTGGGCAATCTTGTAACAAACCCTTTAGGCTGCATAGCTTTCAACTGTTGCACATCAACATGACCAATTTGCTAAAGGCATATACTCTACTTATGAGGTTCGGACACTACATCTCTCTAGTATCTAAGTTCATTTGTTGCTTGCAGTTTATCTTATGTGAACTCTCTTTACAACTCGCTTTCTTGCTAATACCCACTTTGTTGATGCCAATGTGTTTACCATGTTAAAACTTCTTAGTAAGTTAGCATCCTCGTCTTCTCATGATGCCATGTTATCGCTTACACATTTGTAAGAACATGCTTGTTTTCTCAATGCACCTCCTTGTGTATAGAAGGGCTTAAGAAAGGGAAGAGGAAAGAGGCGAGTCGGATGGTTCATTTGGATGTTGTAAATGCCATTAGTCAAATGGTTCTAGTCTCTGTTGAGAGTGTTGTTCGCAATCGTGTGTAAGGCAATGACTTCCAAATATGCAGTAAGGCTATTTAGAGTATATTGGCAATAGTTCATGGTTTTCGTTTTTTGGGGTTTCTTTTGATTGCTTTTGCCCTTGATAGTTGGGTGTTTTTCTAATTGGTTGGTCATATTCTTAGCCTAGTTATATCTAGGTGTTTCTATACTCTTGTTGGCAGTTTTCATGAATTTATCTTTTGCCTAGGGCTTGAGCTTGGGCTTTTGGTCTTTTGTCATCATGTATTTACTCTTCTTCTTGTTGTCACTCCTCTTTATCTCTGTTTCTATGCTCTCTTTACTTCTTTGAATCATTTGGAAAATGCAAAAAATTTCATATGAGAAGGTTTTTTTAATGGAAGATAGGATCTTAACACTTGTAGACTGATGGGAGTCCCGAGTTGTATTTCATTTGAACGCTTTTGTATGACTCAAGTGAATCGTTGGTTGGAATTAGGCAAATAATTTCCTTAAGTGGCATGCACTCCATTTCCATGAGAGCGTTGTTGTGTCTTTCAATGCCATATTCATGAGGTGCATGAGTCCTTAATGGCATTCCATTTGCAATATTCATCAATCTTCTTGGGAATGAATTACTCAATGAGTGTGCATTTTGGAGCTCCCTCAGCTCCATGCTTCTTTCTCGTGGTTTAAACTTGTTGATACCTTACGGCTTATACTCAAAGGAAATGCATAAGTTACAGTGGTAGTCTTTCACACTCACTTTTGCTCACCATCACTAGTTTTGCTTGCATGATAGATGTTGTCAAGCACAGTTGTCAAAAACATTTTGTCTTGTTTTGCGTTTTGAGGTTTCGTTTCACGTTTTGTTTTGTTAGCTACCTTTAGGTTTCTAGGTTTCAAAAAATATTATTTATAATAATTAAAATTATGATATATCAGTAATATTAGGGGAAGAAAATAGATCTATATATAGTATTATTAGAGGAGGAAAATAAATCCATAAAATGAAAATGTTCATTCCACCTAGATCCTAGAGTCAAAAAGTTCAAAGCCTGAAACCAAAACATCCATTTCACCTATTGATTTAGAAATGAGCATTCATGACTACATGGTTGAGGGAAATGAGAACACAGAAACAGAAACGGAACTGAAAATGTCAAGTCTCAGGGAGGGGGAAATGGAAACGTCTTGTCAAGGGATTTGAGCTTAGAGCCTAGATGCTTAGATGCTAAAACTTAGAATATGAGTTTCATAGTCAAAATCAAAGTTTTCTTAATTTACAAGTTTTAAAAGGCTTCTACAAAAGGCCCAAGCTCAAAGCAACTTTTTGATGCATACAAGGATTTTGGTACACAATCAATATGCTGGTTGCAATGAAATAATAATTGTAAACAAGTGCAAAACCATCCAAGAGTGTGAGTGATGACTAATTATCATCTCTTAGTTCCTCTTCTGTCCTCGTCTTTCTCATCCATGTCATAGTCTTGAGTTGTAGGCAAATCCTCTTTCATCCTCCTCCTCCTCATAACTTGCATCTTGCATAGACTTAGAATCCTACTCACTTTTAGGGAAGCCTATGCATACATCTTGAGAATACTTTGACTTCATTTTTCTTAGGAAATGTCGATCTGCATTGATAAAAATGAGATCATCTAGCCCAAGTGATTTCTTTTCTTTGTATGGATGTGACTAAAGGTGCTCCAAAGCCTTTTTAATGTTGATGATGAGCAAACTTGGCTAAAAATTTTGATAGCCAAGTTTTGAAGCTTAAGTGAGTCTGTTCCATGGTCCTCCCACCAAGTCACAACACCAATATAGAATTTACAAGATAAATGTAATAACGATTAAAAGTCTCGATCATTAATTCAAATTACAATACTAAAAAATGCATCAATAATGACTTAAAAAGGATAGATGAGATTACCTATCATGTTGAGCATTAGGTTACCCAAATATTCCCTCCTTACTACGGAAGTTTCCAAGTTGATCTTTCACCAATCTACGCTTCTCTGGAGGAGGAACCAACTTTCGAAGAGTTGAACTTCAACCTCGTATCACCTTTGTATCTACTTGAAGAACTCTTCCCTTGTCTTGAAACTCAAGATCTAGTGCATAAGCTGCAAAATCTATTTGAGAGTAATACTTATTTTATCTATTCATTGCAAGTCTTCAATCTCTTGTAGTCTAGCTTTATCAGTCTCAATGGATCGGATGTTTTCTATCATTTGATCCATACTCTCATGAATCTTTCCAATGTACAGAACATCATTGTCCACATGAAGCAACAATTTCATACTGGGTAAGCAAAGAAGAAACAAATGCTTTACATCAGGCCTATAATCCTCTTGGATGATGGTGGTATAGCACAATTGTGCCATTGTTGTACGAGAAGTAGGCCGACCCTTCCATTTTGGACTAGCCACCATGTACTTCCACAAATTTAGGATGTAGAAAAGTCACTTCTTCAATTGGTGTGAAGGTTTATAGATGCATGTGTTTCAAAAGGGTTTTTCAAGAGATTGAAGTAATTGTGATTGCCATATGAGGTGTTGCAAGACATTAGAAACTTTAGTACAAAGTTTGAATGGTGATTGTCTTTTGAATGCTATTTGAATTAGGATTGCAATCATTACATCAATGACCCTCATGAATCTAGTAGGGAGTGAATGGTGGTACTATAGAGGGCATATTGGACAGATCTACCTGGCTTGATACAAGTTTCAAGACTATATATAAAGCCATAAATATGAGATATTGTCATACAACTTGGTGAAGGAGTCTAAATGGTTAGAGAAGTTTCAAATACATATGAAAAATGCCTCATCCTACATCTCATAGATTTCATGTGGCGTAAACGATGAAGTATTAGAAAGTTGTATGCAAATTTGGTGTTTGGATACTTTAATAACTCCTTACAAGGTCAATGAATAATAGTGATGAGTGATGAATGTCACTATTTCCTTGTTGTGATAGTGCATTTTACTCATCTCAAAGCATCAATGTTCTTTAGTAGATTGTTGAGGCAATGTGCCATGCATGGACTTCATGTTATGCTAGGATACTTGCTCTTCAACAAGCCACTTGCTGTTGTATTAGTGGTCTCTCCATTCGATACAAATTGCACGACATTTTGCGACCCACATACTCCACAACCACATTCCAAAGCCCACATGAGATAGGAGTTGGGCTGTCATGGACCACACTTTGCGGACTTGATGTAAAGTGCTTTGCAATGACAAGTTGCAAGCACCCGTTCTAAAGAATGACTGCTCATATCTGTCCATCTAAAACCAGCCTTACTTCTTGGAATGGGTGGTGATAACCTGATTTAAGAGTTAATTATAGCAATAAATAAATGCACATAAAATGAAATACACACTTTACCATAACATTCTTAAAGGCACCTTGTTGGCCCCAAAATTGGCGCCCCTTGCGGTATTTCTTTAGCTTTCATTCAATTGGAAGGAGTACAACTTGAGATTCTTCAATCTCCTCTTGCTAACCAATTGCTCTTGCTGTCATAAATGTCTAGCAAGCCTTTTGGGTCATTTGCCCCTTGTTTCACCCAGGACTTCTTCTTCAATTTGACCCTTGGCTGGCCAAATGCTGCCCCAAATCAATTCGGGAAGGGCTAGCTTCTGAAATCCCTTGATAATCAGCTGCTGATTAGTCCCTTGAGCCTTCAATCTTTGGCAGCATGGATCCCAAGGTGGCTGCTAAACCCTAATTTTTGCTGTGAATTAGGGTTTATTGCAGAAATTACAGATCAGCCCACAAAAAATGGCTGAGATCTCCTCCGAATGGGTGAGAATTGTTGAGAATGGCTGAGCATAGGCTGAAGGAGATAAGAAAATGCTGTAGAGAGAGAAAATTTTGAGATTTGTCGCGAAGAACTGATCAAAATCAGCTGCTGCCTTGCTGTACCAGCCCCAAACGGATGCACCAACAACAATAGGAGCATCAAAGACTGTGATCTTTAGGAGAATGTGCATCAGCAGCAATTGTCAACTTCCCAAGGTCAAGAATATGCAATCTCCATCACCAAAATGGTCTCCAATGGCTGGGAATTGGCCCCAAAAGCTGGCAGCAAGAGTTCAATACCTCTTTCCAACAGCTCCAAAATGAAAAACGAGATTCCTCTCTCCTTTCAGCCCTATTTAGCCTTTCCCCCACTTGCATGGGAAAGTTTTGCCAAGTGGCAGCTTTCTTAATCCATTTTCAACAATTTTCAGCCATTTAATTAATTTTCAGAATTAATTAATTTTGAAAATTAATTAAGCTCTTAATCCATGCCCAGAAAATTGACATTGCCCATCCAAAAATTAATTGGCTAGGCTATTTGCAACCCAAAGTGATCCCATGCATTAATTGACCCTTGGACAAGCATTAATCCATTAATTAATGCATAGTCCCTAGTGTCACCACTGACACTTAATGGCCAATTAATGGTCCCAGGGGCAAACTGACACCAAAATTCACCTAGAATCTAACAAGTGTAACTTGTTACAACTTTTGCCTTTGACACCCATCTTTTTCACAGGGTGGTCCTTCGGTCTTCAACTGTGAGAAAGTAGCTTGCACCTCACATGTGCAACACATGTGCATCTTTTAATTGCACATTTGATTAATCCTTTAATCAAATGTCAATTAAACATAAGCAAAGCATCAAATTTTCACGTCCTCGTGACACCGTCTATCGTCTAGTAGCGATACATTATATGAGCTCACCTCAGCTTTATTGCTTATATGGCCTCTTTAATGCTTGAGACCTCATCCACAAGAAGTTTTTTTGGCAAGGCATCATATATGGGTGGTGTGCTACATCAACTTATGCCTTAAGTTAGGGATGCTAATAAGCAATAAGAGTATCTTCTTTATGAGACCAGCCTTCCTTTTTGGAAAGGGTAGTAATTCGCTGATCAAGCACTTAATTACAACAATCTTGGACATTAGACACCATGTTCGCCCCAAAAGTTGCTCCCCTTTCGGTGTTTCTTTAACTTGATTGCTAATGGAATGAGTACAAGGTGAGATTTACAATCTCCTTTGCTGTTCCAAAAGCCCCTTTGTCGTACCAACAATCAGCAATTGATTTGGTACAGTTGCCCCTTGATTTTTCACCCAGGACTTGTACAAATGGAACCTCCAACTAGCCAAATGCTACCCCAAATTACAATGAATGGGTTGCCATTTGAATTTCTTGACAATTACACAAATTTCATGTGCTGAATTCAGTGTACAATGCCTTCACCAATTGGCATGGGTCCTGAAGTGGTGGTCAAACTCTAATTTTTGCAGAAATTTAGGGTTTTACAGCTGAGATCTCTCTACTGTTCACCAGATTTGATTGAAATTTGTTCCAAAAGGCTGGAAAATGTTGAGATTGACTGAGCACAAGCTGGAGAAAGTGAGAAAATGCTAGAAGAGAGAAAATTGGGAATTCTTTGCGAGAAAGGCCTTTAGATTGGTTGTAGCTTGCCAAATATTGCCCAAGAGCTATCACCTACTGCTAGGGATGCTAGAATTTGTTGTTGCCAACCATCAATTGCTATTGCCAGCTCTAGGAAGCCTCAAAATTGTTGTTGCTGTTGCTGTTGCTGATTGCTCTTCTCTTGCCCCTAGGTGCCTTAGAAGGTCCTCCAATGGGTGTAGATTAGACCAACATGATCTCCTCCCTTCCTCTTGCAAGATGAATGCTTTGAATGCTTCTCTCTAGCCTCCAAGGACGTTTTTCTTGCATGGGTATTTTTGCCAAGTGGTAGCCTTCTAAACCCATTTTCTAGCATTATCCAATTATTTAATTAGTTTTCCAAATTAAATTGAATTCATCACTTCTAACCTTGCCCAAAATTAAATGTGCATATCCATAATTTAATTGGCTAGGCTATTTGCAACTTGAAGTGGTCCCAAATCTCTATTGACCCTTGGACATCATTAATTAATTAATTAGTGCTAGTCTCTAGTGTTACAACTAACACTTATTGGTCAAACCACTATCCTAGGGTCACATTGATACCACCACCAAAACCCAATCAGTATAACTTATCACAACTTTTGCCTTTGATACCCGTTGCATCCTCAAGGCCCTTGGCCTGTTACTATGGAATATTTGCCATGTGCATCGCATGTGCTTGAACAACCTTGCATATTGATTAATAACTTAATCAAATGTTATTAGCAAGATTAAAGCGTCTCAAAATTTCATGTCCTCATGATAGTTGACCTCTAGAGGTTGGTTGGAAGGCTAGGATACTTAGATAGATGGTGATTGATTGGATCCTTGGAGTATGATTTGGATAAAGCGCAATACATATTTAGAGTATTCTTGGTACCCTTTGTTGCATTATTTTCTTAGGTTTATGACTTTTTGATACACAAGTGTGGTGTTATAATTATTTGATTTGCCATGAGAACGTGAAAATTTGAGATGCTTTAATCTTGTTGATAACATTTAATTAAATTATTAATCAAATATGCAAGGTTGTTTAAGCACATGGCAGATATTCCATAGTAACAGGTCAAGGACCTTGAGGATGCAGTGGGTGTCAAAGGCAAAAGTTGTGATAAGTTATGTCGATTGGGTTTGGTTTAGTTGGTAGGATAGTTATTTGGCCAATAAGTGTTGGTGGTGACACTAGGGATTAGTATTAACTAATTAATTAATTAATGCGAGTCTAAGGGTCAATAGAGATTGGGGACCACTCTAGGTTGCAACGAACTATCCTTGTTGGCCAACAAACAATTCATTCATTGTACGGCTTTAGTCCGTGTTGACTAGAAACGATACGTTCATTGCGTGCAGTCTTGGAGCTGATGTGTACTTGTAGGCTTGGTGCATGACATGTCTTTTGGACCTTGGTGTTGACTATAAAAAGTAGATTGTAATGACTGTAAGCATAATTGATCAAACATTTAACATTTAAATATTAAACATCAAACAACTATTTCACATTATGATTTTTAAAGAAAACACTATGTTAAAGTTCCAAATGTTAAAACATGAACCATTTAACAATAAAACATTAAATGCTAAAAGGGTAAAGAACATAATGATTAATGAATGATACGCTTTGAGAGAAAAGTTCTGGGCATGTTGTGAAATCGAAACATTTTCCCTTGGGGAGACGCCATATTATTTTCCTATCCCAAAAGGAAAAACGATCATGTTTTGGCGTTTTGGGTCTTCGAACGGGGCATTGCGATTTCCTAGGTTGCAAAATATATACAATATATAATGGAAAGTGAAAGTAAAAATTGATGTTCATGAGTGAAAACGTTGTGGGGAGGCCCAAGGTAGAGGGGAAGTTGGAGAACGAAGAGGAGGAAGTAGAGGAGGAAGTAGAGGAGGAGGAGGAGGAGGAGGAGGAGGAGGAGGAGATGCACAAGGAGTAGGTAGAGGGGAAGTTGGAGAACGAAGAGGAGGAGGAGGAGGAGGAGGAGGAGGAGATGCACAAGGAGTAGGAGGTGATGGGGTGTGCAAGGAGGAGGATAGAAAAAATGTGGGTTGTAATAGAAAAACGGCATGCATATTTTATTAATAAAAGAAACTTGCTAAAAGACTTTTTCGTTTTGCAACCTTGTTTTGCAAAACAAAACATAGTAGGAAGAGATGGAGGAGGTAATTGAGCGCGCAACGAGGGTGGAAAAAAAATGAATTGTAAATGAAAAACAGCCTGCATGTTCTTTTCAACAAAGACCTTCAATTTTTTTTTGTCTCACGACCTTGTTTCGTGAAATGAAACGAAACATTTCACTTTTCAAGGTTTCACATTTTGCCAGGAAGAGAGGCATTTTTTGGTTACTATGCTGTCAAGGCACTCTTGACATGTAAAGTAACTAAAAATGCAAAAGATAACAACAAACAAAAGTGAGACAACATGGAAGGAAACATATTTCGGAGAAAAAAATTTCTGATAGATAGTAACGACACAAGGCTAAGATGGTTTTTTCACAGCATCATGTTAAATGACTAAATTCACCTTCATACTTCTCGGACCAATTAGCTCGTTAAATCTTACTATCTCAATATGGCCTTCTTGTCAAAGCCCATAGGCTTTGTGAACCATCTTGCTCTATCGTCTAGTTTGACGATTTACCAAAGTAAGGGTGTTCCACAAGAGAAGGCATTCATGCTAATTTGTATTGTTTGTTTGCAATCATCATCAACGATTATTAAACATATCCAAATGCCTTTCTAGATTGCCATTCAAAAATCCATTTGAATGTTTTCTCTCTCTGTAATCTATCTTTTGGGGAGGCCATGATCAATGTCATGGCATGTGGTAGTATTCTTTCCATACTTTGGAGGGACATCCTTTTTTCCTTCAAATGGGATGATTCTATTGTGCCTTGCATGTGTCCTGCCTCTTAGCACTTTTGGGTTTTCCAAAGTTTCATTGTTGCCATAGTTGCATTTGTACTATGTACAGTCTGGTTCGTTTTGTACGGTTCATACGGTATGGTATGGCACATATCTGTACCAATTCGTACCAAAAAACATGCTATTTTTGGCATATGAAGACTACACCACACAATATCTTCCAACTCCTAATTCGTATGGTACGGTACGGTATGTATCCATACCAATTCGTACGAAAAAAAAATGCTATTTTTGGCATATGAAGACTATACCACAATATATCTTCCAATTCCTAAGCCTTATGTTTATTATCATAATTTGAAGTCTCTCTCTCTCACTCTCTCTCTCTCTCTCTCCTAACTTCCAAGATGAATATGGAATTCCAAGAGCATCATCTCCCCCCCCCCCCCACCAAATTGGCAAGCCTCTCTCATAGTCACACACACACAAGAATGAAGAGCCTCTTTGTCCTTCCACCCTACAATTTGCTTTGTTGTATGATGTATTACGTATACACTCCCATCTGTTTTCTAGTAGCGTGTTGCGTATGTTGTGCATGAGGTTTTACCTTGTTACCCTCATGTATTCAATTAACTCAAGTGACATTGCTATTTTAGCTCTAAACATGTGTTCTATTATCTATAATCCAAAATAGCTAAGTTTTTTTTTTTTTTTTGGGTACTAATATTGTACTGGACCTTATAAAATCATAAGGTACCAATTAGTACCGTACTGTATCATACCTTTCGTACTTGACAACCCTGATTGTTGCCTACAAGGGCTTTGAAGTGTTCTAGATAACATTGGCTTTTCAAGGAATTTGAACATTTATTTTGGTAGACTTGATGTATAAACTTTAAATTCATCGAAGGAATATGCTGACAGACTTTTGATGATATATTCATAATGTTCCCTACTATGTATTTGCTTAAAATCATGATGTGAAATGCTCATAGCATATCTACTCTGTCTTTTAAATATGAGCAATGTTATCTTGCAGCTGCATTACATTCTTCCCTTGTGAAAAGGGAAGATGCCTGAATGCTATATCATAAAGATGAGCAATGTTACGTTGCAGCTGCTTTATATTCTTCTCTTGTGAAAAGGAAAGAAAGCTGAATATGTGAGCTTCATTAGATGTTTTCTTATGTATGGAACAGATTGTGGAGGTGCTTACTGAATCCCTCACCTTGAAGGAAACAGCAGTTCCAACAAAGGTTGCTAGACTTATGTTGGTCTCTGATATTCTTCACAACAGCAGTGCACCAGTGAAAAACGCATCAGCATACCGGACCAAATTCGAAGCTTCGCTTCCAGATGTAATGGAGAGTTTTAATGAGCTGTATAGGGGAATTACTGGGCGTATAACAGCAGAAGCACTAAAGGTTCGTTTATATGAACTTACAAGAGGTCTTTTCTCTGATGTAGCATGCGGTCGATTTTGCTGTTCAAGCCATACAGTTTTAAAAAGCCTGACGTTATGTGTAGCAGCTCTTAACACTGTTGGCTTCCTAATAACATGGATTCTTTTGCAAGCCAGATAAGCATAAAACAATTGCTAACTTCATGCCCACCTACTGCAGGAACGTGTTTTGAAAGTACTACAAGTTTGGTCAGATTGGTTTTTGTTCTCTGATGCATATGTTAATGGGTTGAGGGCTACTTTTCTTCGGTCAGGAAACTCAGGTGTTCCTCCATTTCATATGTTGGTTGGAGATGCACCACCTGTGAAAGATACTAGTACTGTGGAAGATGTGGCACCGGATGGAATAGTGTCAGGACAGGATGCAGCTCTAGCGATTGGGGAGGGAGCTGCAGCAAGGGAGCTCTCAAGCCTGCCTTTGGCAGAGCTTGAGAGGCGCTGTAGGCACAATGGCCTGTCTTCCCGTGGGGGAAGAGAAGTAATGGTTGCTAGGCTTTTAAGTCTTGATGATGCTGAGAAGCAGAAGAATCAGGAACAGGATGATGGACTACGGTCATTGCAAGGATACAGTGGAACAGAAAGGTCGACCTCAAGAGATTTTGAAGTTCATAGAGTTGGAGGGGATGGGAAGTGGGCCTCTGGGAATCAAACTGGTATGGGACTTAGGGATTATGACATGTCTGAAAGATTCAGCTCAGGTGAGGCTGATACACACCATGACAGAAAGCAAGGAAGTGCTGATACTCCAGGGTATCGGCTGGTGTCATGGTCTCAGTATGATGAGCAAACTGGAAGTAAAGGTGGTTCGGGACCTTTGACTGCTACTCTTTCAATCCCACCACCAGACTTGAAACCCTTCGGTACAAAATCAGCAAAAACTGACCCAGTTTTACCTGCTTCAAAATGGTCACGTGAGGAAGATGATAGTGATCTGGATAGGAAAAAAGGTCTGGGTCTCAGTTATTCTTCTTCTGAGAGTGGGGATACATTGGGTGGTGCAGAGACTGGTGGTAGGCAGGATGTTGGTGTTGAAAGTTCTGGAGCAGCTAATGATATTACTGCTGATGAGGAAAGAAGGTTGGTGTGGTTTATTTTCCGTGAAATTTGAAAGTGTGGCAATAAGACGTAAACTGAAATATAGTTACTTTCTAAATGTACTTTCGTCATCCAGGCAGAAGCTTAGGCGCCTAGAGGTAGCAGTCATGGAGTACCGTGAGTCACTCGAGGAGCGTGGCATTAAGAATCCTGAAGAGATTGAACGGAAAGTTTATGCTCACAGACGCAGACTTGAGCATGAGTATGGTACTTCTGAGGGACTTGGAGATGGTAAAAGGACAGAGAGGCGCTCCTCCCGCTCTACTGGTATTGTTAGCTGCTGATGTTTGTGTTAAAGTTAGTTTATCTGTTTACAAGGGCTGATACATGGGTGTCTTAACTGTGCAGAAAGGACATCTTCAGAAAGAAAAGATAGGCGTGATGATAAGAAAGATTCATTCTCCTCAAAAAAGAGGCCTCGCAGTCGAAGTCACAGCAAGAGCCCCTCATATGCCAGGGAACGATCAAGTAGAGATAGGGAAAAGGATAAGGACAGGGAAAAGGATGAGTGGGATAGGGAGCGAGACAGCCATCGAGAATGGGATGGCGATAAGGATCGAGCTCGTGCCGAAAGAGAGAGAGACAGGGAGAAAACCAGCAGGGACAGAGATGATCATGACAAAGAAAGAGACGGGAGCAGGGACAGGGAGAAGGGTCGCGACAGGGAAAGAGATCGGGAGAGAAGCAGAAGGCGTGCTTGATCTTTCTAAACAGATTCTGCAGGCCTCTACCAAAATTCGGTTGACAGGAACAAATGTTTTTAAGATGCTGAAATGCCACAGCCCGACATTTGCCTGTGAAAGAGAGTGGATTAGTGGAGTGGTGCAAGAATGCAATGGGGTTCAACTGCTTGTAGGAGCATGTTCATACTCTCTTCACGTGTATTCAGTCTCTAGTTTCTTCTCTGATGGGTTGTGCATGGTAGCTGTCGTCTAAAGTTGGTATGATTGTGGATACAAGGGAATACTGCACTGTGACAAGATTAGTTCTCAAGTTTGTGTGGGGAAAACTAATTCAGACAGGAGATCTCTTCAAGCTTTTATGGCTGAGGAGGTTGCCCAAGGTGGTGGAGGTTGGGCTTTTGACAATTACATCAGCATTTCTTGATTTATTGACAATCTCTAGGATTGTCACGGTTGGTCGACTTGATTGAAGGGGTATATGCAAAATCAAATTTTGGAATATTACCTTCTTCCAGGCTTTCCCACGTCACATCCCTCGTATGCCAGACTGATGAACTTGAGGATGTTTAAGAGGAGTCTGGACATTGGGCCACTGCATGTGCTTAAACTAGACACTTTCCTGATCAATTGGCAGGGATATCTGGAGTACTGTGCTGGATTTTGGCCTTTTTGGCCAGAAAGAGATCAATCTTCAGAACGATATTCTCTTTCTCAAAGCACTATTTATGATGCTCTGTAGACCTTGGGAGTAACTAACTGACTAATGGTGTCACATCTGGAGAAAGATGACTGTATGTAGCCCCTCTTTTGTGTAAGTCTGATCATGTGAATGTCACGACCTCACCTGAAATAACAAGCTTGGGCAAGAAGGATAATAATGGTTAGTGTCCTGCCTAACGAGCATGTTTATGCCTTTGATGGCCAAAAGCTTTTGCTTTCAAAGTGTTTTTCTGAAAAAGTAGCTGCATACCTAATACAAAATGCTTTGTAGTTTAAGGTGGGGAATTGTTGTAAGGGGATCTTTCCATTTGGATCACTGTTGACGAATATTGACTGCATAGATTGGTCCTTATTGAGAGGTTTCGTTCCAAAATATCCAAGGCCAGTTGTCCCCATTGAATGGAGGCTCTAATGTTGACTATGCTCTGAGCAAGCTAGATGTGGCTGATCTCATTGATGCTTGTGACACCACGGGCCCAACAAAAGAAACTCGGGTAGCTGTACTGCATACTGAGATACCAACATCATTAAAACGAGTTGGTCTTTTAAATTGATGAAGACCACAGTTGAGGGTATGCTATGTAGGGCATTATAGAGGACCCTCTTTCATATTTTACTACATTAACTACACACTTTGCTGTATAACACCACAATCAATTTATGGTGTGCTGCTATGACAATGCTACATGGCACAAAATAGCATGCTCTTAACTTCTAAACAATGGTCTAGTTTTGTGCTGTACTGCAGTGTCGAGGGTAATTGCAGTCCAGGGAGTGCAGTATGGCATATTATTGTTTGCTGAGTAACTCATTGAAGCTTATTTTTAGATAATCATGGGTTGATGTTATGTGCTATATAGCATACTAGAGGCTGCTTTTGCATCTTGTTAAATATGGTATGCTATGTATGGCTCATTATGGCCTGCTTTGATCAGAAATTGTGCTATACAGCATACTATAGGTTGTTTATTGCATATCAGCATAACAAGACCTCACCCATAGGGGATGTATACTTCAATATGATAGTAGCCAATGCATTCAGAGTCCCGCAATTAGGTGTGTTGAAGGATTGCTATTAAGACCAAGGTGTCAAGTTCCGTATCAAGTTTGTGGTCATGAAGGGAGTAGACTATGACTCACTATTCAATATCCTTAGCTGTAGAACATAAAGCTTAGTTGAGGATTAGGGCAGTTTTTTGAGGCATTAGGAAGGACATTTGACATAGAAATGGAAGGCTAGAAGACCACACCAATTGACTTACATGTGATGAGATTTTCTTAGGCAACAAGGACATATTTCACATTGAAATGGAAAGCTAGAAGACTAGAACAATGGACGTAGATACCATCTCCAACATGTTGAGAGGTGATTTAAGCACACCCTATTGTGCCAAGTCCACTTAATGAGTATATCTATTGCCTTGAGTATGAGCAAGATTGGATGGGCATTCTTGCAATGTTGGACGTTCCATTAATGGAAGAGGGCAAGCACTAAGCGGCTCACAAGCAAATGAGTTAGTGGAACAAAAGAGATTGTTCCACATATGATCAAACCAAGCATGGCTACTCTCTTTGAACTTGTTATCATGATGAGTTTTGAAGTGTCACATTAGTCTAAAATGAAAGGGCTTTGCACTTCCTCTTAAAAAGGTGAGCATGAAAAGATTCATGTGACGTGATAATGGTGTTTGAACCCCAAAGCAAATCCATTGATCTTTATAGAATTGTTAAGAGAGATCCAAGTGGCAATGGACCAAGTTGGCCACAACAATCTAATGAAAGGCGTCGATGGTAAAGAAGGTAGTGAATCAAAAGGCAATTCATTAGAGTATGAGAGTTGACTTTAATAATAAGCCCATTGATATGATACAGGAGAATTATCAAGTAAACGTTTGTAGATACAAATATCTCAAAAGTTGAAGGTTTTTCTTGTGGATGCCAATATCGTTAGAATAAAATGTAACTTAGAATGGTTTTGCCATTTGAAGGTCTTAGGTCACAAACGCTTAGGGTACAAGCTCGTAGACCTCGTTCTAGCTCTTGAAGTTCTTGTAACTGATAGGATAGAAAATACAAATACTAACTTCTTATAAAAGTTAAGAGTCGAACTTGGAGTCAAAATGTAGCATGTATACTAACAAAATGTAGCATGTATACTAACTAATTCTAATATCCCTCAACTCACCAATTTACACTGAATAAAGTAAGATCATCTTGTTTGCCTACAAAGATAGTGGTTGAAGAGTACTCAAAAGGATACACATTTGAATGTGAACAACCAAAAGAAACATAGGATCTTCCTAAGCACTTTATGAAGTTGAAAAAGGAAGATTATGTTGTCATGATATTGGACACAAAGAGAGAAAACGAATCCAGTGAACCTATGAAGGGACCTGTAAGTGTTGGGGAGGTGAACCTTGCTAAAGAAGAAGAGATGGTGAGATCCATATACAACAATGAGCATATTGTATAAAATAATGAGCATAATCTCATCAGCTTGCCCAAGGAGTTTTGAGACGTGTTTGCTTGGAACTACATCGATCCCAAAGGAGTTCTACCTCACTTATTGACAACATTGAACTCCAATTGACCTAGGGATTTCATTGTTTGCACATTGGCTGGCCAGCTTCAAAACTAACACATGGAGTATCAAAAGATGCACATCCTTGTGATGGATATTTTAAAGATGTGACATTCAAGAACATGAATGTGGTTGCTCTCTTCCTTAAGAAACTTTGTGAAATATCTAAAGCTTCCAAAGTCTTAGCTAAGTTGCCTAGTAAGAAATGCAACTTGAGCATGAGCATTAAGATGCACTATTTTGAGGACATATAATGCACCTATTGTTCATCTTAATTACCCCATTGCAAAATCTAAAGGTTCTAATGTCTCATGAGAGTCGGCCATTAAGAAATGCACCTTGAGTATGATAATGGAGATTCCAAGTCTTGTCAAGTTTATCATGTATATAGTGTATTAGCATGCAATAAATAATATATTCCACAAAACCTTTAGTAACACAAATCTATCTATACATCATTGAACAATTGTGAATGCGATACATGCATTATATAGGATTGCAAAAGTTACATCTACTCTGTTATATGGCATAGCATTAGATAATAGAGTACAAACACAACACATCTAAGACACATTCTATACCATAATAGATGATATTGTTAAACACAACTATTGTTGTGTAACATTAACTTGTGCGCAAAATAACACTTACTAAATATGATGTTATATAATGAAGCATATGTTTATAGCATGATAATCTAGCAAAACCATACAATGTGTAGCGTAAATCCAAACGATCCATATGTTATATTGTAAATTGCTTTATGAAATGATATAGTATGTTATATAGCAAAACACCTACTCGTAAACCATATGTGATATAACACAAGACCTAGCAAGCCTCATAGCACAACTTTTTGAAAAAGTACAAATGTTTCAATATATCACAACTTATGTAAAAAATATACTTTTCCAATGCAAACTCTACTTTGTAGCACACAATTTTTGCATAGCCATAACATGTACATGCTATATGGCATTTATGTAAAATTATCCGCAACAATCAAAAAATCATGATGCATGCATTGTAGAGAAAAAAAGTGCTACCATATTGCATAAACATAGCAACTGAAAGCAACGTAGCATGTTGGCAAACCACATGCTACTAAAGATCGATTTTGTAAATGCACTATACTGTCTAAAAGGATGGTGACAAAATGTGGCATGAGAATTTTGAAACCTCCCCACAAGAAAGAATGAAGAGTGGTGTTCAATCTTCGAAGATAAGGAAGAGCAAACCGAGAAAGGCACCAAGAATAATGAGATTGAAGAAGAAGCTTCCACATTGACTCCAGAAGGGGTATCTATGATGCCTAGAAGTACCTTCAGAACAAAATGTACATAAACTCAAAAGCAAAAATTTGCAACAATCTTTGGATCTCTCAAAAATGAACTTTCACTTGACGAACCTCACATGTAGGTATTAAAAGTGCCCTTGTAGCTTATTGGTCAAAGGTGACAATTTTGATGTCAATGCAATGAAAATACCTTTGGAATGCATACATCCCTTGCTCCAAACCCAAAAGAAATTTGAAGATGTTTGCCCAAGGACTATGTGATTAGAATTTATTGTAAAAGAAGGGATGCTTACTTATTAAAAAACCACTTGGCTTCATGTTGTCTCATGTTGCAAAGGCAATTGCACCATGATAAAAATGCTTACACTATATACTACCTCTATACTAAAGTGCATGAGTGAAAACACTAGTGTGCTTATATGGAAGGCTTCATAGTAAAACCTTTAGTAACACAAATCTATCTATATAGCATTGAACAATTGTGAATGTGATACATGCATTATATAGAATTGCATAAGCTAGATCTGCTCTGTTATATGGCATATCATTAGATAGTATAGTACAAACACAACACATCTAAGACACATTCTATACCATAATAGATGATATTGTTAAACACAACTATTGTTGTGTAGCATCAACTTATGCACAAAATGACACTTAGTAAATGTGATGTTATACAATGAACCATATGCGTATAGCATGATAATCTAGCAAAACCATACAATGTGTAGCATAAATCCAAACAATCCATATGTTGTATTGTAAATTGCTTTATGAAATGGCATAGTATGCTATATATTATAACACTTACTAGTAAACCATATGTGATATAACACAAGACCTATCAAGCCTCATAGCACAACTTTTTGAAAAACTACAAACGTTTTAATACATGCTTTTCTAATGCAAATTCTACTTTGTAGCACAAAATTTTCATGTAGCCATATCATGTATGTGCTATATGGCATTTACGTAATAAACTATATGCAATAACACACCCAGAAAATAATGATGCATGCATTGTAGAGAAAAAAAGTGCTACCATATTGCACAAACATAGCAACTCAAAGCAAGGTAGCATGCTAGACCTCGCAAACCACATGCTATTATAGATTGATTTTGTAAATGCACTATATTGTCGAAAAGGATGGTGAAAAAATGTGATCATACATTGGGAGATTGATCACTTTTCTTGGAGCTTCTTATAAGATCATTGCAAAAGAGATCAGTCTTAGATTAGCCCCATTGATTGCTAGATATTATCCACCCCACACAAATAGGTTTTGTCCAAGAGGGCAACATCTTGGACAATAGCTTCACTTTCTAGGAGTCTAGAGCTTTGGCTTTGATCTATGAACCAAGACCTTATTGTGCTCCTTCTTGACTTTGAGAAGGCATACGATTGCATCGAGTGGGGGTTCTTAGAGGGCATGATGTTGAAGATGGGATTTCTAGAGCAGAATAGTGGCTCTTTACTTCTTAGCACATGGCCAGGTTATGACCACAATGGGGGATGAGGAGACATATTCAACATTAGGAGATTAGCTAGATGGGGTTGCCCACTAGCCCCCTTCTTGTTCCTATTTGTAGTAAAGGCCATGAGCTCCTTCTTGAGAGACATATCTATAGGTATCAAAGGCTAATGGTTACCCATCCTAGAGTTGAGGAGCTTCTTGACTTGGAGTTTTTGGATGACACAAAATTCTATCTAGATGGGGATAAGAGTAACTTTAGGGTCTTTATGATAACCGTGTAGATTTTTTGTGGAGCAGTGGGTGCCTTAATGAACTGGCATAAGTCCTATGGATTTTGGGCATGCAACACTAGGGAGTCGGAGTGACGATGGCATGAGGATTTCACGCAGGTTCCCTATAAGGCTACAATGAGATATGTTGGGTGCCATGTGGGGATTGACATTACCTCATAGTACAGTAGCTATCACCTCTCCTCTTGAGCATAAGACAAAATATTCATTGGAGCTCAGCAAGACTCTCATTAGTAAGGAGAGTACCACTCACCAACCACGTTCTTCTTTCGACTATGAGTCATTGGACTTGTTGTGGATGTAGAGCCCATAAATAGGCTTGTAGGTGAAATTGTTTAGCATGTATATCTACTCATTACAGTGTCTTGTTGCATGGCACATTGCTTGAACGATTCACTGAATGATATTAGCAAGTAGGGCCACACATGACAATGTCTTGTTGCATAGCGCATTGCTTGAATGATTTGTTGAAAGATATTGGCAAGTTGGATTGGATTGAGCCTATGATTAAGAAGGTAAATGCCTTGGTTACATTTGTCTTAAACCATCCATTTGCATATGGTGGATTAGATTTGCATAGTCATATTGTAGATCTCCAATATAGCATTGAGGGGGAATCTTGAGAGATAGCACATGCGGATGTGCAATACTACATTGGATGGGTGACAAGGTAAAGTAAACATCTCACTTAAGATAATAAAAGCTTCTATGTTTGTGGGTGTGTGTGTATGTGTGAAACCACTCTTAGGTGCTTTTGATTGTATGGTCTATAAACATAGATGTGAGATGTGTAGAGAAGTGTGCCACATAGGTGCACACATGTTAATCCCCCTTAACTATGTACATGTAAGTTATGTTCATGCCATGATTAGCCATGCATTGGTTTTATTAACAAATGTTAAAAGAGATAAACTTACAAACATATATCCATAGAGAAAAATAATTTAAAATGTTGAACTTTATTCACATAAGGGTTTTTATATTTCATATGCATATTTTTAACAAACATAAAATTAGCATAGATTTTTGTAACAAAAGGGTATGATAAACCTCAACAAAGATTGAATATGATGAATCATGAGGTAAATAGTGTCCATTTGTGCATGGTTCAACTTTACTCCATTAATATATAAAAGTCCATTAGAGTTGCATGAGATGTGTAGTTATTATCCTTGAAATAAAGCCCTCATCTGTCCTAAATAAGGCACACCCATTCCTATGATTGCTCTCTCCCTCCTCGTAAAATAAATCTTCTCTATCTTCTTAAATGTATCCTCTCTCTTAATATTCTCTCTTTAAATAAAATCACCCCCCCTCTCTCTCTCTCTCTCTCTCTCTCTCTGCATGTGTTGTACCTTTTGTACATTTGCAACTCATCTATACTAACATGGCTACATTTCAACTATAGTTGTAGGTCTATAGCTCATTTTTACTAGTCTGTAGCTCATCCCATCCGCAATTTACAGTTGGCCTGCATCAACAAGTCAAGGATCAACAGGTCTATAGCCTATCTTGAGATTGTGCTTCCTCTACGGCTGCTCTAAGTACATAGGTCTATAACTACTCTAAGTTCAATTACTCCAAGTTCATTTGCAGTCAATCTATGTTCATATGTTTACAACTTGTAGTTCCTTGGTCTATAACTTGTCTACATCCTCATGTTTGCGGTTCTATACATTTAAAGTTTGAAACTCATTTTGGACCTCTTAGGATGAAGTAAAGTTTGTTTTATGTGGGATATCTCAATGAAATAAGTAGTTAATTGGATGTATTTAAACTATTAAGTACTTCTTAACCAGCTTTGAAAGTTAATATTTGTTACTTGAGGTTATAAGTCATTATTCAAAACTAACTATAAGCATTCATTTACCATCATTGTCTCATATGATGTGCCATGAGTGATTAGATTTGTGAGGAAGCATTGATGTTGTAATATCATGTTTTAGCTATATGCGGTGATTTTCACAACATTTGGACATTGATATATGCATTATTACCTAAGCAGTGGTTCATTTTCTATCATTTCTAAGTTTTGGTTATACTAAGCGTATATTGCAAAAAACCTACCAATTCTGTGGTGTGGTATCTTGATTTTTTATTGTTGTCACTTGACAATTAGTTACTACTTTACACAAATGGCTTCATCACCAACATGTATTTTAGGCTATCACCTATTTCAAGTGCCATCGCATGCACACTAATTCTTTTCTTTTGTTCTCCCGTTTTATTTTGCACTCTCTCTTCTTCTTCTTCTTGTTTGCAGGCTCACCCTCCACATTCTTTAGCTATGTGCACTAGTCATCATCATGAGCCTACTATTCTAGTAAACTCTAGCTTCTTGTAAAACTTCGGATGGAGCCCTTCTTGCTTGCAAAGAAAATAATCCTATCATAGATGATTCACTTAATATTTTGCTTCCAAATCTACAGTTGAATGATCTTGTTGATGCCACCTTATGTTTGTGTCTTCTTATTCGAATCTTTCTATCTCTTCTACAAACCTTTCCTTCTCAACAACCATGCTAGCTTCTCAATTGGCCACACTCATATTTGTAGGAAATTGCCATAATCAGTGCCTCTTTTGGATGCCATACATTGCCTTATCAGATGACATTTTGTTGAACCAAATTGTTGTCAACTCCTTCATGCATTTGACTAATGCCATATTTATGCATACAATTAGTGTGTCAACTCCTTCATGTGATGCACATGGCAGATATTCCATAGTAACAAGTCAAGGACCTTGAGGATGCAATGGGTGTCAAAGGAAAAAGTTGTGATAAGTTATGTCGATTGGGTTTGGTTTAGTTGGTAGGACATTTATTTGGCCAATAAGTGCTGGTGGTGACACTAGGGATTAGCATTAACTAATTAATTAATTAATACGAGTCTAAGGGTCAATAGAGATTGGGGATCACTCTAGGTTGCAACGAACTATCCTTGTTGGCCAACAAACAATTCATTCATTGTGCGGCTTTAGTCAATGGTGTTGAGGAGAAACGATACGTTCATTGTGTGCAGTCTTGGAGCTGATGTGCACTTGTAGGCTTGGTGCATGACATGTCTTTTGGACCTTGGTGTCAACTAGAAGAAATAGATTGTAATGACTGTAAGCATAATTGATTAAACATTAAACATTTAAAAATTAAACATCAAACAACTATTTCACATTATGATTTTTAAAGAAAACACTATGTTAAAGTCCCAAATGTTAAAACATGAACCATTTAACAATAAAACATTAAATGCTAAAAGGGTAAAGAACATAATGATTAATGAATGATACACTTTGAGAGAAAAGTTCTGGGCATGTTGTGAAATCGAAACATTTTCCCTTATCAGATGACATTGTGTTGAACCAAATTGTTGTCAACTGCTTTATGCATTTGACTAATGCCATATTTATGCATATGGGAACTTGCACTAGCTCTAGTGTTCATGTCTCTTTTCACCACTATCTCTTGAATACTATCATGACCTTCATGAGCTTGCATGTAGGAGTTCCAAACCTACATGTTCTCTAAGCATGCACATGCCCTATCAAGGGTGCTCTTCACAAGCTTCTCTCCTTAAGAAGCCTCTAAAGGTTCCAATTATGTGAAAGCCTTCCTTGCTTCCACTCCACATGCTTGTCCTTGAACATACACATGAGACATGCCTCAATCCACATGCTCCAACTTGGGTTGTATCTAGCCCTACTCCAATTGCCATTCCAATGACAACAAGCATATGCAGCTTCACATACTCTTTGCTCAACAATAAGGGCCAATCAGACACCAATGTCCACAAACAACAACCCATTCCTTATTTGAGCATTCTTTCATGCTAAAAAACAACAAACAAAGAGGCAAATTTATGAAATATGTTTGTCCTCTATCAACAGCTTCTTTCAATGGGAATGAAGAGGCCAAATGACCAAATATATTTGAACTCTATAACCAAATTTTTTGATGGCAATGGCTCCACATGCTTGTTGAAAACTCTACTTCTAGCTTCCGTGATGCAAGAATACTCTTACATCCTTCAATAGTAATGTCATAACTCCTCCAAATACAAATACTCTCTCAAATGAACCTTAATGGATATGCCAAGTGTGCTACTCAAATTTTAAAATGCAAACATGCAAATAAAGAAGACAAACCTACATACTATAGCACCATGATTAAGAACCCACACATGCATTGATATGATGTTAACAAACTAAATGCGAGGCTAATCATAGTGTGAACATAACTTACATGCAAGTAATTAAGGGGGGTTAAAGTACACTAAGAAATACATGGCTCAAAATACAATATGCACACTCAACAATTATTTTTCTTTATTTTTTCATTGCATATGATGATTACTATATAGAAGAGATGAGCCCTCATTTATGTAGCATCACAACTTCCATGTGTCCCCCATGTGACATGCATTACTAGTCGTACTTTATAAGTATGCACCTACGTGGCGCACTTCTCTCCACATCTGACAAGTATGTTTATATAACACACACTCTTAAGCACCTTAGAGTGCTTTCATACACAAATATGCACACACCCACAGACATTGAACCTAACATTCTAAAAAATATTCCCCTTTTTTGAACTCATCTACCACCCCCTCCAAAGAAAAGAAAAAAAACCCCTCGAGATATGCATAATATTCACAAGATACTTAAGAAATTTTATAAAGAATACCTAAAAGAAGTTCAAGGGATTGTTTAGATCATGCTTGAATCAACCTCAAACAAAGAGAGTCAGTGATTTACTTTTTAGACCACGAAGGAGCAAATATGACCTTATTAATGCTAATTTGTATGCCCTAAAATATTTATGAGTTTTTCTAATTGATATCTCAAGCGCTATATTCAAATTGAAAGATAGCATTGTCTATTCAAATACCAAGCAAGATAAATATAATTCCTCATGACCTAGAATCTTAATTGTCACAATGGGGTCAATCATGGTGAGTGATGACAATAGGACAAAACACGCGGAGATCCCTCTCATTCCAAAAGTGGTCCATGAAGCCCTAGGTTTGTTAGATAAAAAGGAGAAGAGGCCAAAAAGAGATGTATATGCAATGCTTGAGATGGACAAATAAAAAGTGTTTCTCAATGATGGTGCAAGCCCAGTGGGCATTCTAGACCATGCAGTGATGAGAGTTCAAGCTAAGTTAATATATGCTCTATTCTCTAATTATAGGTACAATTTTATGATGGGTAGATCCAAGTGGTGATGTTGGATAGCATGGCTGCAACAAGATGGACAATGAAAATCTCAATGCTTTTATCATAAAAACCATCCATTATACACCAAAGGCACTTGGATTTGGGCATAAGAATTTGAAAGATCAAGATCCATATCAGAAACAACTAGAGAAGTATGCGAGTAGAGAGTAGATAGAAAAAGAGTGGCAACCAAAGCCACATTAGTGGGGTTCTAACAACAATCATGTAGGATGTCATCAAGGGTTCACAAGCAACAAAGAAACAAACATCCCAAAAACCCCCAAGCATGGCAAGGTAGGAGGTGTCATCCACACATGTAGGACCATTGGAGCATGAATCCTTAGGAAAACTACAAGAACATGAAATCAAAAAATTGTACTTGGAAGTGGAGGGAACTATCTAAAGGATTGCAGTGATAAGACAAAAGCTCAAGACTAGGCAAGTATCTAGTAGGAGAGAAGCAACCAAAGTTCCCACGATGAGCTCACAAATAAACCAAAGCTCACAACAACTAGTCTTCATGCTCAAGCTCAGGTACTAGTGCAAACACTAGAGCTGAGAGAGGCAATATATGCTATGATCCACAACATAAGAATCTAGAGATGAGCCAAAGATCCAATGGTAATAACTAGAAATGAAACTAGAGGAGCTAAAATTAGACATATCCAAAAAGGAAGAAAGGGGAAATTTTATCATTTAAGTGTCAACCAAACGAGGAAAGGTCATGACTAAAGAAGAGAGAGAGTTAGAAAGATCCAAAGAAGAATCCAAGAAGGAAGAAGAGGAGTGAAGGATAAAAAATAGAAAGAGGAGGAGGAAAGGAGGAGTGCCTCAAAAAACAAGAAGAGATGGATATAGCCCTAGTCATCAAAAGGTTGATTGGACAACCCTGAAGACAAGAGCGCTATTACATGCTCGTATATTATTTTTGAATACTCCACTTTGAGGATGCATACCATGCAACAAATCATGCAATAGCTGTGGTGGATGTTACAATGGTGGCAATATTACCTTTCCATTTCGACAACAATGTTTATCAAACAAAACTAACCCCTGCACTTGAGCCTCACATCTCCACAATTTAGCCGAACATCGCTCACACATCTTAGAAAGACTCCCCATGGAATGCACAATCGGGTCTTGAAATAGCAATATTGTAGTTGCAGGATGAATATCCATTGCAGGCAAAGCATGTAAAATGGAGCAAAAACCTCCATTTCGAGGACTAAAGGTTGGAGCATTATTGACATGTGACTCATTAATCACAGGATTTCCTTGATTTTGGTGATTTTCAGCATCACAATAATAATCATTAGCAAATTGCTGCTCAATCAAATTGTGAAGTCCCTCATGAATCAAACTACCATGATTTAGAGCCCCTCCTTGCAAAATGTTCAGACACTCAACTATAGTAGAACACATCTCTTTGTGCCCCCTTTGGTCATGTTTTGCCATTTGAGCCCTAGGCCTAGCAACCTATCGTCGTCTATGTCGTGTAGAGTTGAGTCTATGCCTATGAATACGTAACACATAATCCCTGCTAGTTGTCTGATGCGAAAATCCCACATTGATTGGATTCTCACAAAGCCTGCACATCAAGAGAGACCATGCATTCTTTCAAGGAGAGACTTGATTGGGATTAGTATTTTCAAAAAGACTTAAAAGTAGAATCAATCTAGAATCACATAATCCAAAATACTACAACAATTTAAATCAACACAATCCTCCTACGCGCAAGAAATAATAGTAGCCAAAATCAGAATCATCATATATTTTTATATGTTCTATACAATTAGATATCTAATCCAAAGACATACGAAAAAATATATAGTCAACAAAAGCGATCCCCCAAAGCCTATAACTCAAACGCAAACATCGCTCTTCGATATGAATGTGCAATATACCTAAAACATTAGGATTCTTAAATCAATGAATTGTTCTCTATAGATTGTAAGACATAATAAGTCTTTCTATAGATCAAACCTCAAGGAAGAGGCAATATACTTAAAAATAAAAATGTATTTAATATTTACAAACTCTTCAAAAGATAAAGAATGCACATTATTCCAATCCATAGCAAGTTCCTAGACATTGAAAATAATATTTGAGAGAGAGAGAGAGAGAGAGAGAGAGAGAGAGAGAGAGAGAGAGAGAGAGAGAGAGAGAGAGAGAGAGAGAGAGAGAGAGAGAGAGAGAGAGAGAGAGAGAGAGAGAGAGAGAGAGAGAGAGAGAGAGATGTCCATATCCAAGCATTTTACAAAAAATATTACTCTTTGATACGTACTACATTGCAAAAATCAATGAAGTTTTCTCATGAGATTGCAAGACATAATAAGTCTATCTATAGATCAAACCTCAACAAAGAGACAATGGACACATATAAATGCGATCAATGTTTACAAACTCTTTAAAAGAGAGGAAAATGCATCATAGACTGAAGCTCCCTAATAAATTGAACCAAACATTGGAGAGAGAGAGAGAGAGAGAGAGAGAGAGAGAGAGAGAGAGAGAGAGAGAGAGAGAGAGAGAGAGAGAGAGAGAGAGAGAGAGAGGTGAATATTCAAACATTATAATTAGACCATACGATTAGAGAATATTACTCTCGCATGCATTACATTGCAAAAATTAATAAAGTTGTATCCACATTGCAAGACATGATAATTATTTATATAGATCAAACCTCAAGAAAGAGGTATCACATCACATTGTAAGTACCCAATATATTTTACTCAGCTTAACCTCGTTACATTAAAACCAATATAAGCTTCACAAAAAGGAAGCACACATCATCACAAAAAAAGCACTAGCCCAAGCACTTTAAAATAAGATATAAGCAAGACAATAATAGATCATAAGCCTCATCCGAGCAAGTCCTCCTCAATTGCGACCGTTCATTTGACGACTCAATTGCTGTAGCAAGGCATTAAACTATTAACATTCATTTGAAACTACAAGAACGGTAGTCGACAACCCCATTGGAAAATTAGAGGCTCGTGGTAATCTCGAAATCCCCAAAACGATGCCCACGTATCATTCAACAACAAATTCATCAACTTTCTTGTCTCAGAGACAATTGGCGAAAGTTCCCTCACTTCATCACCCAAACCACTCAAGACTTGTTGAAGAACTTGCTTGTCTCAGAGACAATTGGCGAAAGTTCCTTCACTTCATCACCCAAACCACTCGAGACTTGTTGAAGAACACTCTGGGTGTGCTTCATCTCGCACACAATACCATACAAGCCTTTAGCTTGTTCATGCAACTTTGCAGAGTAAATGGCAAGCGCGTGATCGACACATGTGGATAAACTCATGTGCAATTCCATCAACTTATTCATCTTGGTCTCGAGGCATTTAAACTCCAAATAACTTGAAGCATCATCTGTGTTTCTTTGAATTGTTGATGTCCTTGTGAATTTAGTAACATGCCCTCCCTGTTGCCTTGCCACTTCTTTCATCTTTTGCACATTAACTTTATTCACTCTATTAAACTCTACATTTTGTTGAGATATCGAGCTCCACTCGTGATACGCCAGGGTGACCGTTGTGTATTTATGTCACCGATTTGTCAGTTGCAAACGCGGTTGCTACACCGCCCATGAATAATAGCTACATGACAGCTATCCTTATCTACTCTAGTTCGTGGCTCAGTTAGTATGCCACCTTAGTTAGTTGAGTTTGGTTTGAGACCCATATATAGGGTTCTTCTATTTCTTTGTACTAGAGTTCTTTTGGCTTCCACAACTAAGAAGAGGAAAACTATTTTCAGCCTCCACCCTTGTGTGTATTCCCCCATTGTGCAAGCAAGAAAGCTACAAGTGAGACTCCTTCCTTCTCTCCCACAATCTTGACATGGTATCAGAGACTTGTTCGTGGTAAGGAGCTCAAGAAAGCAAGCCAAGCTCGCGGTGTTTTGGTAAGAGGAGCAGTGTTGCTTTCATTTTCTGTTTTGGGAGCAGATCTCTGTAGGTAGCACAGCCAGAAAGTGCAGGAGTGCATTGTCTCAGGTTGAGACGCTCTTCGCGGTGAAGCAAGAGGGCAGTATATGCTGCGGGCAAGGGCTTTAGCCCTTAGCGACCTTGTTTTTTTGATTTGAGGCCATTTCGGGGCCTGTTTTGGAGGCGGAAGTTTTCTGCACACACTTAGGAAAAGGCCCAGTTTTATGCTGTGCAACCACTGTTCTACAGGTCGGTGAAAAGTTACTGTAGAAATTGCATCGTATGCTTGTGCGCAGAGACATTGGGAGTTACAGAATCATCCCTGTTGCCTGTTGATGCAAAATAGTGACTAGGAAGTGACTGTGTGGTCAAATACCACTTTCGCTAGTTTTGCAGATTTTCCCTTGTGAGGGTGAAACTCTGTTTTTTGCAGTGACAGAATTTTTTGCAGTCTTCTGTAATGGCATCTGATTCTCTTTCACAGATTGTCACTGAAAAGCTTGACAAGAACAACTTCCAAGCATGGAAGTTTAGAATGACGAATTTCCTTATGGGAAAAGGATATTGGGAATTTGTTGCAGGAAATGAAGAAGAACAAGTTCTTCCTGATGTTCCCAATCAACAACAAATGCAGGCATTTAAAGCATGGCATGAGAGATCCAAGAAAGTTATGTACTGGCTGTCTATCAGCATTTCAGACTCTACGATTGTGCATATTCAAGATGCAAGTACGCCAAAGGAGGCATGGGATACTTTATCAAAAATGTATAGCACAAATACGCAAGCCAGGAAAATGCAGCTCAAGCAAGAGTTGTACAATGTGCAAAGAGAAAGTATGAGCATCAATGACTACCACATGAAGGTGAAGAAGATTGCAGATGCACTTGCTTCCATTGGGTCGCCAGTGGAAGATGATGATTTAGTTTCTGTGACCTTGAATGGTCTAGGAAAGGATTATGCACAGTTTCGGACATCCATTTCAGTTCGTGAAAGATTTCCTGATTTTGAGGAGTTGATTGCTCTTCTAATTTCTGAGGAGCAGAGAAATGGTGGTGCATCTTCTTCAAGAGGAACTTCAAAAGAAGCTGTCTTCTACTCAAATGCTGGAAGAGGTAGAGGCAGAGGTAGAGGAGGCCGATTCGGAGGCCGTGGCAGAAATCAGAATATGCAGCAAACTCAAGAAAACCAGTCATATGGAGGAGGACGTGGTAACTCTAGAGGCAGGGGGAGCCAAAGAGGTCGTGGTGGATGGCAAAGAGGCCAAAATGCAAACAGTAATGTTGAATGCTACTAATGTGGTAAAATGGGTCATATGGCTAAAGACTGCTATAAAATGCAAAATGACATCATGAATGGAAAACTGCAACAAGGGAATTATGCATCTTCTAGTAGACAGGGTGATGACAAAAATGAGCATTTGTTTATGGTGCAGCACATGAACAATTCTGTGACAAGTGCAGAAGAAAGCAATGATGTATGGTATGTTGACTCAGGTGCATCAAACCACATGACAGGTCATGTAGAATGGATGGAAGATGCAAGGAAAATGGAAAAACCAGGATTTGTGGAGACTGGTGATGATACTGCACATCCTATTGTGCAGATTGGAAAATTTCCTTTGTCTATGCAGGATGGGAAAAAGAAATACCTGTCCGATGTATTTCATGTTCCCAATATCACCAAGAATCTGGTTTCTGTTGGTCAAATGGTTGAGTAGGGCTTGCAGGTCAGATTTAATCCTCATGGATGCTTTGTTGAGGATATGAAAAATAAAGGTCGCTTGATAGCAAAAGGAAAGAAGAAGGGCAGAATGTTTACATTGGATGCAGACATGCCTGAATTAAGTGCAGCAATGTTTGCACATGGGACCGGTGTAGTTGCAGATATTGATATCTAGCATAAACGCATTGGTCATGTTAATGTACAACGACTTAAATCAATGCAGGCCCAAAATATTGTTGCAGGATTGCCCAAATTCAAGGTTGTAGAAATACATAAGGTATGTGAAGCCTGTCAGTTTGGAAAACAGGCAAGGAAACCATTTCCTAGACATGTTCAAGAGAGTAAGAAGCCATTGGAATTAATCCACTCTGATGTGTGGACTACTAAAGCTACATCTCTTGGAGGCTGTCATTATTTTGTCAGTTTTATTGATGACTATAGCAGAAAAGTTTGGGTGTATTTTATGAAAAAGAAAAGTGAAGTGTTTGGGCATTTCAAAACCCTTAAAGCTATGGTTGAAAAAGAAACAGGCCTGCAAATAAAATGCCTAAGGTCAGATGGAGGGGGAGAGTACCTCTCAAATGAGTTTGCAAGGTTCCTGCAGGAGCATGGCATAAAGCAGCAATATTCATGCAGTCATATCCCACAACAAAATGGAATTGCAGAAAGGAAAAATAGGCATATTGGAGAGGTATCTCGTGCCATGCTCAATGAAAAAGACTTGCCAGATTTTTATTGGGCTGAAGCAGTTGCTACAGCAGTCTACATAATGAACAGGACTCCCACTGCAGCAATACAATACATGGAATGACTCCAGAGGAGAGGTATACTGGTAGGAAACCAGATATTTCTCATTTGAAAATTTTTGGTTGCATTGCCTATGTACATGTGCCAGATGAGTTGAGATCCAAGTTGGATCCAAAAGTTGAGAAGTGCATCTTTATTGGTTACTCTCTGCAGCAAAAAGGGTATAGATGCTATAACCCTACTACTCGTAAGTTTACAGTGAGCAGAGATGTTGTTTTTGATGAGATGAGTAGCTGGTATAAATCAGTAAATGTGATTGATGATGTAGATGCACAAAATGGTAATGCTGCACGGAATTCACAGTAGTAGTCACAAAATATTAGTGGGCATGGAGCGTCCTCTAGCAGTGGTTCACATTCTTCGCCATGGACATGCAGATTGAGATCAGGAGAATTTTCTCAAAGCAATGCAGATAGTGGTATGCAGGTATCACGAAAAGGAAAAGAGAAGGTTGATCAGCCCATGTTTGATGTGAAGGCAGATCACTCTTATGTGGATGGTGAATCCAGTGGCTCAGAACAGAGCATTGATGATGAGTTGGGTATTCCTTCTATTGTTACACCTGGAGTAAGGAAGACCAGGGATGTTTTGAGAGCACCTGGGAGTGAACCTACTTTGCGCAGGTCTACGAGAGCTAGGTATCCTGTGGATAGGCTGAAATATGATAGATTTATAGCCATTCACTATGCATATATGGTCAAAGTGATACAGGAACCAGAACCCACTTCTTTTGAGCAAGCCATGGGAAAAGAAAAATGGGATAAAGCCATGGATGAAGAAATGGATGCCTTGGAAGCAAATGCTACATGGGAATTGGTATCTTTGCCTAAAGGTAAAAATGCAATTGGCTGTAAGTGGGTTTATAAGGTGAAGCACAATGCAGATGGTTCTGTGAATAGATACAAGGCAAGATTAGTAGTCAAGGGGTATGCACAAACATATGGCATTGACTATGAAGAAACATTCAGTCCGGTTGTAAGGATGGCAACCGTAAGAGCAGTCATTGCTATGGCTGCATCAAAGGGATGGTCTTTACATCAGATGGATGTAAAGAATGCCTTTTTGCATGGTGATTTGCAAGAAGAGGTCTGTATGGAGCAGCCACCAAGTTATGTGCATGTTGTTCATCCTGAGTTTGTTTGCACGTTGAAGAAAGCCTTGTATGGCTTGAAGCAAGCATCTAGAGCATGGTCTAACAAGATAGGACAATATCTTGTCACTATTGGCTTTCAGATTTCCAAGGCAGATTTCTCACTTTATGTGAGAAAAACAGAGAAAGGTATTATGCTACTTGTCATTTATGTTGATGATTTGATTATGACAGGTGACAGTGATGAAGATATCCTTCATGTAAAAATGCTATTGAAGCAAAAGTTTGAGATGAAGGATTTGGGAGAGCTGCGTTATTTCTTGGACATTGAGGTGATTAGATCACCAAGTGGGATACAGCTCTTGCAGAGGCAGTATGGATTGGACATGCTGTCCAAATATGGGATGACAGGCTGTAAGCCTATTTCAGTTTCTTTGGAGCAGAATGTGAAGCTGAGCACAGATGCAGGTGAGCTTCTAGAAGACCCTACTATGTACAGACGTATAGTAGGAAGTTTGATTTATATGACTATTACCAGGCCAGATTTGAGCTATGCTGTTGGATTGGTAAGTTAGTTTATGCAGGCTCCAAGGAAACCACATTTGGATGCAGCTAGACGCATACTCAGGTATGTGAAGTCCACATTGCAGTATGGACTATTTTATGAGACTGGGGTTCAGATATAGTTGCATGGATACACTGATGCTGATTGGGCTAGTAGTATTTCTGATAGACGATCTACCAGTGGATATGTGTTCTCTTTTGGGAGTGCTGTAGTCACTTGGAGCAGCAAGAAACAGCCTACAGTTTCCTTGTCGAGCACAGAGGCTGAGTACAGGGGTGCAGCAATGGCTACATGTGAGGTAGCTTGGTTGCATAAGCTACTTTATGATATGCATCAGTCTACAGATGGGCCAGTTGTCATTTATTGTGACAACATGAGTAGTATACACTTGGCAAATAACCCGTCTATCATGCTAGAACAAAGCACATTGAGGTGCATTATCACTATGTGCGAGAGAGGGTTTTACTAGGTCTTATTGATCTAGTTTATGTCAGCACAGAGGATCAGGTAGCTAACATATTCACGAAGGCATTGGGCGCAGAGAAGCTGCACAAGTTCAGAGACCTGCTTGGTGTGCAGGAATTGGGATTGAGCTCGAGGGGGAGTGTTGAGATATCGAGCTCCACTCGTGATACGCCAGGGTGATTGTTGTGTATTTATGTCACCGACTTGTCAGTTGCAGACGCGGTTGGTACACCGCCCATGAATAATAGCTACATGATAGCTATCCTTATCTACTCTAGTTCGTGGCTCAGTTAGTATGCCACCTTAGTTAGTTGAGTTTGGTTTGAGACCCATATATAGGGTTCTTCTATTTCTTTGTACTAGAGTTCTTTTGGCTTCCACAACTAAGAAGAGGAAAACTATTTTCAGCCTCCACCCTTGTGTATATTCCCCCATTGTGCAAGCAAGAAAGCTACAAGTGAGACTCCTTCCTTCTCTCCCACAATCTTGACACATTTTGGCTGCAACAAAATACACAAATGACTATCTCCCCAAAATGTACACAATACCTTGACGCAAATACAATTAGAATAACTATCTCCCATACCCATACGAACGACTCCAAGCATGCAAGCGTTGAAGAGAAGATGTTGTGGCTGTTTTCTTTAATTCAACCAAATCAATTGCATTCAATGGAGTCGAATGGACTATGTTTGGAACATCGTCCATGGCTTTGCTTCGTTCCATGATGACTACACAAAACTTTCAATAGAGTATAAGAGTCCCAATAGAGAAATCTCAAAGCCATTAAAGACACAATCAATAAATAGATTTGCAACTGAAAACCCTAAATCGAAAGTGTATTGGACTCAAAGATAAAAGAATAGTCATGCATGAACACATGCATAAACAACCATGCATGAGCACATACATACAAGTGCTCGCCAAAAGTCAATTAATGATTCTCCTCTCCACTGAATGTTCATTCATCCACACGCACATGACACTCACTAAAAGGCCCAGCAAGCATCACTCGAAGATATGTTAGTCTCGAGGGTATCCTAGACTCGAAAGTGAAAGAATGCACATGTATTAGGCCTAATACGCATAACCAAATGCATATATGGCCATGCCTTAGCACATGCACACATCGCTCAACAAAGGCCAGCTAAGTACTATCTAACCTCCTCTCCTTGCACACCCTCTCTCTTTCTCTCTCTCTCTCTCTCTCTCTCTCTCTCTCTAGGGCCTACTAATGGGTGTTCATTCATTTACATCCATACATAGGTCTTGCCAAAGGCTCGAATGTGTTGAAGATCCAAAGGTGTTCAATGCTCAAAGATGAATGAAGACCAATGTGAAAATATGAAAAAATAAACTATTAAAATGAGTTAAAAAATTTAATAATTTGGAAGAGCTAGATAATGTTTTTCAAAATGGAGATTTTCATCAATTGATTATATATATCAAGTATGTGGCGATTTTCAATTTGGAAGAGATAGACAATGTTTTTCAAAATGGGGATTTTCATCAATTGATTATATATATCAAGTATGTGGCGATTTTCAATTTGGAAGAGATAGACAATGTTTTTCAAAATGGAGATTTTCAAGGATGTGCTTATGCAGCGACTCATCCAAGTTAACATTGCCAAAAACCTAGCTAGATAAACTTTGAAAGAAGCAAGTTGCACATCAAGGGCAATGTTCTCAAGTGTAAGGGGATGACCCACACGACGATTCATCTAGGTTAACATTGCCAAAAACCTATTAAGACAAACTTTCAAAGAAGTAAGTTGCACATCAAGGGAAACGTTCTCATTCTTGTGAGCAATTAACTCACATATACCATCCTCTATATGACCAACACTATCAATAAGATCTTTCATCTTCTCATCACGATCATTCAAGGATCCAATACATGGCCAATATTTTCGGACATGGTCATATATCTCCCCTATGTAACCCTTGATTTCTTCTAACTCATCCTGTATCCTCACCCCATGACAAAAGGTTCCCTTCATATTTCTCCTCCAAAATTCTCTCAATCCTCTGTAGATGACTACCAATGCTCTCACCAAGAGAACGAAGCCCTTTGATGTCGAAATAGTGCCTTCACTTGCTTCTGAAGCCTATCCAAGCGATGAATGACTCTTAAGAAACTAAAAGAACTTTCATATCCTCCAACATGCCTGAGTGCATGACGAACTGTCTTCTTCCTTATAACCTCTTTCCCTTTGCACATATTCATTCGCACGCCGGGAGCGCACTGCACAACATTTGCTAGAGACACATTTTTGTTCTCCATGCTGCGCAAAACACATGCGTCAACATCGAGGTGCATATTAACTATTTTTATTTTATCTTAAAATTTAGAAATAGTGAAAAATCCTAAATGGCATTAGATTAAATTCCAAAGCATTAAATTTAAAACACACGTGCATTAGACCATATAATTGATTATAATAGGATTTGCTATAGTAAGTAGCATTTGGAGTGAGGTTTCAATTTGTTTATCCCACACATAGGACTCAAGTGGGTCTTCAAGGTGCATTTGGATTATTTCAAACAAATTCCCATGGCTCCCTAGGTGAGAGATTAGAGTTTTTGTCACAATGGATGTATCCATTTCATGATGCAAAATCCCCCTCGTGTAAACAAATTCAAAGATCCTTATAGTTATACCCACTCATGAATTACAATGAGCAAAGTCAAGGATCGAACCCAATGTCATAATGACCAGTGAGTTGGCTTTTTAATTGGTGTACTTAACGTTGCATGGTGCACACCATACAATATCCTTTCTTAGAAAATTATGTCCTAGGACAATGCAACATTCCCCACTCTTGCCAATAAAACTATAGTTCACACACTAAACAACCTCCTAATTAGTTTAAAAATGTCAATAATAAATTTTTAATGCCATGAAGTGTTATTATAACCATGTCAACCCCATGAATCGCAATGGGCGAGACAAATGATAATTATACCTCTCAATAATGAAAGTCATGATCATGAACAAATAAATAGTAACATAATATAATATAATTTAGCTCCACTTTGGTACCTTTAGGGGGTATTATTTTATGGTATTATTCAATTCATTCATTCATTCATTCATTCATTCAACTTAGTTTATTTAGATATATTGTTAGTTGTATGTATTAGTTATTAGTTATTTCTTATTATTTTATTTGTTATTAGTATAGATAAGATATATGTTTTATTATTTTATTTTATGATTATTATTATTATGATTATTATATTATATGTTATAATATATTATATTTAGATTAGAAGATTAGATTAGATAGATATAGGTAGAGATATAAATATTAGTTTATTGTTATTGTTATTGTTATTATTTTGTTATTCAGATTATTGTTATTATAACTATGTTTAATTTACTAATAAATTTTTTAGGAAATGTGTTTTAAGACATGGAGTGGAAGGTATCTTTTACGTTCATTTTTAAACATGGAGTGGAAGATTCTGTAGTAGCTTTAAGATATGTACTATATTGTCGATCCTTAAAGGTACTAGAGTGGAGCTAAATTATAATGCTATTACTCATAACTTTCATTATTGAGAGATAGAACTATCCTTTGCATCCCTAATTGCGATTCGTGGGGCATTATTAAAAGCCTATATCGATGCTTTTAAACTTAGGAAGTGGTTTAGTGTGTGAGCTATAATTTTATTGGCAGGAGTGGGGAGTGTTGCATCGTCTTATGGCATGATTTTCTAAGAATATTGTATGGTGTGCATCATACAAACTTAGGTACACGAATTAAAAAGCCAACTCACTGGTCTAATGCACGTGTACTAATAAAAAAACCAACTTTTTATAAATTGAATAATAACTAAAGTAAATAAATCAACATTAAATAAGAACTAAACACTACAAGATATAGGTCTTATACTGACGTCAAAAGTAACGAAAATGTAAATAACAAAATTTGCCTCCGTCATCGCAAAAAGCGTCATTATTGGCGACGCCATAGAATAGTCGGTATTAGCGTCGTAACCGAAGCTGATAGCGACGGTTTGCGATGAAAATAACGACGCCAATAACGACGCGAGCAGTAAAATTTATGACGCTAATAGCGACGGTAACAGAAATTTTTTTTTTTGTGGTAGGGCAGTTTATTAGAGCCATACAAAATAGTTTCTGCACTGTGTATAATGCGCTTGCAAACAAAAACAAAGTATATTGAAATCATAACACTGATATATGAAATAAATACATGATCGCATAATAAGCGATTGGTACAATCATGACAAGATATCACTAATACATAGAAAATGTCTATATAGATCAGGCGACCAAAAAATAGAGGTGTGTGAGCTCCAGGGATCCACGGGCGAGCTACATATCCTTGCCCTCCGAAAGCTCGTCCCGCCGCAAAGGAGCATTGAATGGACTCTGCAAAAAAAGAAACAACAACACATCAGTCCACCATACAATAATGCATTCTAATTAAACATGGTAACTACGGACAAGAAAGATGAGTGACTTACAGGGCTCCTGCGTCTATACAATCGGTTGATCAATGAAGTGAGATCGTGCCTCTCTGCATATTGAGTCTCAAGGCCGGTCGGATCACAATTTGTAATGGAGTGCTGCAAAGAAAACAAAATGCTAACTGTTAGAAACATGATTGTTAGTACAAAGGGTATTGCAAAAAAATAAACAAGCAAAACAAAAGAAGAACTTACAAAGTCCTCCAAATATGTCCTGTGGCCGCCACTCCCAAGATAATGGACCACTCCGGCCTCGAGTCGTGCCCTCGTCACCTCGCGTTGCTGACTCCAACGTCTTGGAGAATCTATAGCCTCCTCCCTCAATCGGCGCCAGTCATCCGCATCTAACCACTTGGGCTTTGCAGCCCTACTCTTGATTGCCTTGCGTGCGTCAAATCGTCTGTGTGATGTATATGCATGCATGCAATCCATCATCCAGCTCTTAGAAAATCTATCTACTGAGGCTGGAACTGGAAACTCCTTATGCAAGGATGCTACTATGTAGTCCTTGCTCCCCTCCAGTATGTTCTTCCAATGATCTAAGACGTTGTGCCGAAAAACTTGTTGGCACAACTTTCTCATGTGAGCCATCATCCTCCTCTCCTCATCATTCATGATGATGGCTCATGACCTATCATCGACTAGATATCCATATCCCCTTGGGGTTTGCCTAAGATGGATCCTCTCCCATCTGTGTCCACGCTCCTGGGCATATCCAGGAGACCCCTGTGCATCCAGTGTACTGACTGGGGTAATATCTCTTGAAGTGGCACCCATAGGGGTGCCACCTGCTGCTGACGGCTGAGCAAAAGCCAAAGTAATTGGAGTAGACGTTCCCACAGGTGTGACAAATCGTGGAGGTGATGCAACTCCAGCTGAATGATGAGACGGAGACACCGCGTTCATGCCTCCACAACATCCACCTGAGCCTGAGCCACGCTCCCTGGAACCGCCACGAGATCGAGGAGTTGCACTTGTATCTCGTGTCGAATGCGGGCTCACTACATTCATATCTATGCAGCATCCTCTTGACCCCAAAGCACTCCCTCCCTGTGGCCCAAGTCTGGAGCATCGAGCTTGTCTGCTTGAAGCTGAAGCATTCGCCGATTGCGCTAAAGTAGATCTAGCAGAGCGCCCTGACGAAGACCGAGATAGCTCCTAGTCTGCCATATCTCTGAATCTCACAATCTAGTCTGGAGACATGCATGTGCAGATATCCTGTAACTCCTCATCGCTCATTCCTCGACTCATCCTGAAAATGTCACATGCACAGATAAAAAATGATGTTAGAACAATCAATTTAAATCATACAAAGCACAGTAATATAAATCCTAAAAAAAAGATCTAACTTAAAATGCATATCTTATGTACCCTTATAAGCGATTGGTCAACGAATTGAGTAAGTGGATGCTCCAAGTATGAAGTATCCTATGGTCCCATGTCAATCTCCTGACACAACTCCGCATACACTGGAAGGTCGATAGACATGTCACCACAAAAGGATGAGTCCACCTCGTTCTCAAAGGATTCTTGGACTCCTGTATTTCCATCTTTGTTAGCCGATGCTGGCTCAAAGCTTTCGGTGGCCTCCACCCCTTGTAATATCGACCTCTCTATTTGCATATTATCTTGATCTATGCTCGGAACATCGCTTTGATCATATACTCTCGCACTTCGGGGAGTTGAAGGTATAACATACCACCATCGAGGTTGTCGGGGGTTTGCATAGAAGATTACCTATTCACAAACACGTACAAGAGAGTTTAAACCATTGTGACATAAGCCATGTTGTAATACAATTAACAAATAAATGAGTCCGTGCACCTATTCACAATGGAGCGGCAACACAATGGTGTTGCGCAAATCCGTCCATTTTTTTTCGGAATCTATTTCGAGAAATCCAGATGGACCTCGTCAAACTGTTGCTCCAACTCCTCCAAGTACCACTTTGAACCACTGGATATCGAATAGTATCATGGAGAAGCTACGGTAATTCACCATAACAATACTTTGCAAGTTCCCAAAATACTCATCTCATCCACAACCGTGTTTGGATCCGTTGCTCGTCGTTGGCTCTTTTGCTCAAACCTTGCCATGATACCACAGTCCATTGTGGAGCGAATTTTGTCAATACGCTCCACGCGAAAATGTCATCCGGATGACCACGCTGCACTATATATTTTGTACTGTACATTGAAACACTCAAATTAGATGTCGCATATAAAATTTAAATACGACAAATCCTAAACACCTCATCACCTTTGGACTACATCCCCTCGAGAATTCCCACTCCTCCATTGAGACCTCTGTCCCTTTGTGAGATGCTGCGGTCAAAGCTCCATGCAACCATTGCATCGACATGAACCGCGACATCTCCTCCATACCCTCGGGATATTGAATCGATCGATGACACATACTACATCGGAATTCAGCTCGTGCTTCCTCTCAATCTTACCTAGCGATCTGGTACTTGGCAAGCCATGTCTCCATAGAGGCATGGTGCAACATACAAAAGCGATTCACCTTCTCCTCCATTGAGGCATCCATTCTATTTTCTACCCCATTTTCAACCACCACATCTCCAGTCAGTCTATCATCGTCCTTCAACGACCATAGCATTTCGCTGTTTGGATCCATAGTTGGTAGCCATTGTGAAATATGCACTAGTGCCTCAGACACCAACCAACCTTCACCCATGCTACCTTTTGGGCGAGCTCGTTGTCATACAAAGCCTTTCAGGGTTTTCATGAAGTGCTCCAAGAAGAATGTCCATTGCGTATGGACAGGTCCAGCAATCTCCACTTCATCTACAAGATGCACAAGAAGGTGGATTTGTATCGTGAACATGCTGGTGGGCAGGTATTTCTCAAAGAGACAGATCGTCTCCACTGCTCCCCGCCTCGCGGATTCAATAGAGGACGTCTTAATCTCCTTTTATGAGATTCATTGCACCAAAGTCGACAACCTGTAAATGACCCCGCGTAATTCTGGAGTAAGACATCCTGCGATCGCGATCGGTAGTACAAACTGCTACAAATGAGAAAGCATTATGAATAATGGCTACACTCCAAATAGCAAAATGTGCACGCCAATTACAATCCACTCGTAATACAAACCTGACATATCTGATGCCAGTCATGGAATTTTAGCCCTAATAATGGGTTGTCTTTAGAAAATGCAGACCTGAGAAAATACATCATACTCGTCAGAGTGCGGATAGACTTGACTACTTGCTTCACAATGCGCTCTTCTTTAGTGGACAAAACCCAAGGAGCACGAGGTAGCTGTACACGACCATCAGCACTCAGCTGCGGCCAAAATGCCTCCATCTTACCTATGAGAGTGCGCAACGGAAGAAGAACACGAACACAGAGGAGGAGAGAGAGACAACAGAAAATGAAGGAAGAAAATTTGCACTGACTGTAATGAATGCTGAATACACTGAAATGAACTGATTAGTCCCTGCACGCAGCCGGAAGCGTCAGTGAGGGCACCAGATCAAGCTGATGATGACGGCAGCACCGAAGACGGAGGAAGATGACGGAGTCGGAGTGTACACCTGGCAAGGAAGGAGGGAAGATGATAATACAACTGACTGCCAAGTGGGAAATGGCTATAAATAGCCAAAAAACCCAAAAATTGGCCGACCTGAAATTTGAGGCCATAAATATGTCCGACCAGCATTTAATGCTGGTCAAAATGCCAGGAATGCTCAGAAAAATCCCGGAAAGGGTGGACAATGTGCGGCAGGTGAGGCAGGCTGAAGAATGCAAAAACTGCCACGGGAAATGCACATAAAATCCCGACTGGAGGAGAAAATGCACTGAAATGCAATAAACTGAGTGCTCTAGAATGAGCTACCTCCTCCGTCAAAACAAGTGATAGACAAACCAGAGCTCCTAAAGTCCTCATCTGACTCAGACTGAGGCTCACAGGCAGAAGATGACAAGGCATGACAAACATGACTGCTAACACCCCCTCTCAGATCCTGGATGTGGTGGAAGGCCAAGGGAGAAACGGATCCTGGGGTGGCAAGAGGAATGCCAAGGTCGATGAAGTCCGTCAATGTAGACTGCTGCTGAAGGAGCTCCTCACGATCCTAGGAAGCCCCCCCTAAAACAGTACAGGCCAGGAAATCCATAGCCACATCACCGAGATTGTCCCCCTCTGAAAGGGATGGGAGGTAGAGGGAACCACCGGAGGAGAGGGTGGGGGATGGGAAGGAACCTGTGGAATAGAAGGTGCACAAGCGGGAACGGGTGTAGCAATAGACTGCCTCAGAGGACCTTGCATCAAAGAAGGGGAATGGAGCCTGTAAAGCCCACTCTCCTGCCAACTTGTAGATAAGACAGCTCCTGTAAAAGAATCCTCAATAACAACGGCATGCTCGGTGAAGATCACTCATGTGCCAAGCCTCATAAGGCCATAAACTGAGAGGAGGGGAAGGCCCAAATCCGGAACATGTAGGGCCTGTGAAAAGGAGCTCGAAGGTCGGTCGGTAAACAAAGGCAATGTGCCAACACCACTAATAGGCACCGATAAAAGGTCACCAATAGTGACTGAACCCTTTGATGGACGGAGATCCTGTAACAAATCACCTCGGGGAGTCATATGACGTGAAGCACCACTGTCCACTAACCAAGGCTGCGCAGAAGACACTGCAGCCATGGAAGAAGGATTCTCCTCCAAAGCATGGATATGAAGGAACACTGACTCATGGGTAACAACGGGTGTAGAGGTAGAAGAAAGCTCCGATGTAGATCCACCCTTCGCTCCCGGACGAAGGTGAGGGTACTTCTTCCAACATTTCTCCTCGGGATGTGTCCCTTTCCCACAGTGTAGGCACTTCGGTCTCTCTGAATCTGAGTCAGAGCTTGAAGAACTGTCCTTCTTCTTAGCCTTTGACTTCTTCTTCTTCTTCTTCTGTCCTCCCGAACCTGCAACAAAGGCTCTAGTGGAGTCGGATCCACTAGCAGTGACCTCTCTGAGTCACTCGTCATGCTCCAAGACAAGCGGGGATAGCTCCTCCCATAGAAGCTTCTCACGGGTCCTCGATGTAAGAAGGCTAGTGTAGAAGACATCAAACCGAGGCAATGGCAGCTGAGTCAAAAGAATCATAGCCATGTCTTCAGAAGATATCATCCGACCGAGGGATGCAAGCTCATCCCTCATATCCTATAATCTGTTGATGTGGTCCTTCATGGAAGGACTATCATCAATAGCGAGCATCCGCAACTTCTTTTCGAGAGATATCCGGTGGGTAAACGTCTTCTATTGATAGAGAGACGCGAGCTTTCTCCACATGTCCGCTGCAGTCTTCAACCTGTGAACATGAACAAGGACAGAATCCTGCAAACTCAGAAAGAGGAAAGATCGGGCTCTAGAATTGAGCGGATCCCATAAGGCTGCACGATCCATAGATGTCCCATCTACGGGATCCACCTGAGGCCGGGGAATAGGAACAGAAACAAGCTCCCAAAGATCGAAGGAGTCCAAGATACACTCCACCTTGCAGGACCACAGAGAAAAGTTGGAGCCATCCAACCGGTCCTCTTTGGGCAGCTGAGGAAGTACGGGTACTTGTACAAGGGGTACCAAAGGCTGCATCGTCAGCCCACTAGAAGGGGATCGCCGAGATACATGAATAGAAGGGGGACGGGAAAGAGGAATAGACTCTGGATGACGGTCCTCGTGATAGAAATCACGCCTCCGTTCAGATGAGTGTCGAGACAAAAGCTCGTCATCTGAGTCATCAAAGCCCGTAAACTGATGAGAAGACATCTTCCAATCTGCAAAACACCAAACACCAAAGAAAACTTTGCCGATGCCGAATAATGACCAGCAGTCTGGTCACCAACCACCAAAACGCAGGTTGTGATAGCCTACAAACACCTAGAGCTGCAAAACGCAAGGGTATCTGATGAAGATCACCAGAACAAAAGCCGCCAGCAGGAGATGAGCCACCAGGAGTGGAAAGGACCACCAGATTTGCAAAACGCAGCCTGATGATGTGTCGCCTAGCTGAAAGAGGGGCCGCCTAATGGTAAACGCAAGCAGGAGGGGTCGTTTGATGACATGGCAGCCTCGGGAGTAGTCGTCTGCAGCAAACGCAAGAAGAATGGCCACCTGGAGGGGCTGCCTGGGCAGTTGGAGATGAAATGATAGCAACAGAAGAGGGGTGAGGTATCTCTCCAGAAGGTTAGGTCCTCCGTGCTGTCAGTCAGGCGATGATACCATGTGAGAGTGTGCAACGGAAGAAGAACACGAACACAGAGGAGGAGAGAGAGACAACAGAAAATGAAGGAAGAAAATCTGCACTGACTGTAATGAATGTTGAATACACTGAAATGAACTGATCAGCCCCTGCACGCAGCCCGAAGCGTCAGTGAGGGCACCAAATCAGGCTGATGATGATGGCAGCACCGAAGATAGAGGAAGATGACGGAGTCGGAGTGTGCACTTGCCAAGGAAGGAGGGAAGATGATAATACAACTGACTACCAAGTGGGAAATGACTATAAATAGCCAAAAAACCCAAAAACTGGCCGACCTGAAATTTGAGGCCATAAATATGTCCGACCAACATTTAATGCTGATCCGACCAGTATTTAATGCTGGTAAAAATGCCAGGAATGCTCAGAAAAATCCCGGAAAGGGTGGACAATGTCCGGCAGGTGAGGCAGGCTGAAGAATGTAGAAACTGCCCCGGGAAATGCACATAAAATCCCGACTGGAGGAGAAAATGCACTGAAATGCAATAAACTGAGTGCTCTAGAATGAGCTACCTCCTCCATCAAAACAAGTGATAGACAAGTCAGAGCTCCTAAAGTCCTCATCTGACTCAGACTGAGGCTCACAGGCAGGAGATGACAAGGCATGACAAACATGACTGCTAACATTACCTACCTCCTTTAAATCCATTCGTGCCCCTATAGTGTCTCTCTTTCCTGTGATGTGGTCCCATAGCAAGCTGCCCATATTCTTGAAAATATGCATGGGATCCAACAAGTGGTTGACTTGTAAGTGGGTCCAATATGGCAACTCGTAGAAAACTGAGAACCGCCGCATTCCGTTTGGTTGTGATTTCGCGTGGACCATTTTTAGCTCGTACCAGCTTGCGGCGTTCATACGTGTTGGAGGTCGTCCAAGAAAACCTTCCTTGAGTTCATGATCCTCTGGCAAGAAAGCAACGTGCCCTTGATATACCATCTCCTTCATGGTTCGTGACCTTCGGGAGTCTAACTGTGGCCCGCACAATGGACATGCATGATAACCTAAGGTAACCATACCTGTTCCAACACCACGACCCAGTGAATACAAGCTTGAACGAGATAAAATATAGATATTACCAACGAGAATGGAGGCTTGTTCACTTGAGCACTCTCGAAATCTCGGAAAGTCGTGCATTGTCCACATGAGAATGGCTCGAACATTGGCTGACCCTGCCGACCATCGCACCTGCTCATATATTGCACAGTGACCCCCTCCTCCCACAAAATCTTAAGCTCATTTGACTAATGGATGAAGATACACGTCCACATTTTTGACTTTGTAGCGGTCGGGGACGAGTAAGCTAAGGATGAGATGTCCTTTCTTCGTAGAAAGCCATGGAGGGATATTGTAGTTGACAAGGACTATAGGCCACACACTGTAAGAAGTTGAACGCAGACCGAATGGGTTCACGCCATCCATTGCAAGACCGAGCCGAAGATTCCTTGGCTCTCGGGCAAAGCCTGGAAATGTAGAGTCAATGTGGCTCCATGCACATGAATCTGCTGATATTCGTTGAACTCCATCCATGGACCTATTCTGCGTATGCCACATTGTCAAGCTCGCCATGCCGGATGTACCAAATATGTGGTTTATGCGGGGCATAAGCGAAAAGTGTCTGAGAACTTTTTGAAGGATGGTTTGCCCTTGCAAGTCCTGTCGATACCTGTGAGCACCACACTTTGGACATATCTCCATAGTCTCGTATTCTCCTTGAAACAGTATGCAATCGTTGATACATGTATGGATGTTGTTGTAGTTCATGCCAAGCTTTCGTAAAACATATCGTGCATTATTACGAGACTCAGGTATGGTATTTGCAGGTGGTAATATATGATATTTCAATAACCTGAAAAAAATCATAAACACCTTGAAAAAGCACAAATATTTTTTATAATAGTGCCGAAAAAAAATCAACGAAGCGTATGTACAAGGTATTTGAATAACTCGGTCACACTCGTATCGCTCCACCCGTATTTTGCTCGAACACTTAAGAGTGCAAGCAGTGTCTTCACGAGAGATACTCGGCACCCATCATATAATGGTATGGATGCTTCCTCTCTAAGTGGATCAGAAGTCTCGACATCCATGGAAATCAATGCATCGATCATTGCCTCCATCTCAGGCTCCAAGATTGTAGGTAGGTCTGGAAGGTTGCCTGTCTCCTTTGGCATTGACGGTATAGATTGACCTTGCAAGTGGTGGATTGGCCCATGCACTCCATCCATTGCACGCCCACAAAATCTTCTAATTGGCCACAAAGGGTGCACTCCTCCTTGGGATGAGACATCACCTTCCTGGATAGAAAATTTGCCAGCGAGACCCAATCTTATTGTATATGGTATTCAATTAGCTTGCGAGTACAATGCATGATTGATATTAACTTTTCTTACCGTTTGTTGGAAATCCGCAATCGCCTGATCAATGATCTCAGATTGAAACTCAACAAATCATCGTACGTGTTCTATAGACAATTGGTGTTTTCGTCTAATTGCCAGGTTGTATTGAGAGCAAGAACATGGGACACGCTGATTAAGATATACTTCGCAATCTTGAACAACAGGACCTTCATCGTTTTTCATTTTGTCTACGTTACAACAAACAATTTGTTTTTGTTATCATTTTTTTTTCCTTAAATTGTTATCCTTTTCTTCCATCTCTCTCTTTTTTTTTTCTTAAATTGTTATCCTCTCCTTCCATCTCTCTCTCTTTTTCTACGTTACGACTATGACCATGACCATGACCATGACCATGACCACGACCACGACCACGACCACGACCACGACCACGACCACGACTACGACTACGACTATGACGACGACGACCACTACCACTATGACTACGACTACGACCACGACTATGACTACGACTACGACCACGGCCACGACCACAACCACGACCACGACTACGACTATGACGACGACTACGACCATGACAATGACTACGATTATGACTATGACTACGACTACGACCACGGCCACGACCACGACCACAACCATGACCACGACCACAACCACAACTACGACTACGACAACCACAACCACGACCCACGACCATGACCATGACTACGACGACCACGATCATGACTATGACCATGACCATGATCATGACCACGACCACGATCACGACCACGACCACCACGACCATGACTATGGGTAGGTTGCACTCACTAAGAATAGGATTGGCAATTCACCTCATCTTCTCTCCATGATCAATAGAATTCTCCTTTACCATTTACAACTCACCCATCTTCTCTCCACACTATTGCACACTACAATCTCTATGAGGGCATGAGATTGGGATCTCCATAGATACCAAAGTATGATCTCTAGCTTGATGGTTGCATATATACTACTACTACTCATGGAATAAACCTTAAAATAGTTATTATGCTCAAATATATGCTTGTTAGAGCATAAATTTGTTCCTAAGACTATTCTAAGGAAGAAAGAGGGTTAATGATAAAAGAGTGTCTTTCTTTGCAAGTGATTTTATATTATATTTATTAATTAAAATTGATAGTTGAAGATTAGTTTCCTAAGAGATCATGTGGTGATGCTGTTTTAGTTTTGCGAAGCATATATATGAATGATATTGTTTTAGTTTTTTGTATTTGTCTTTTAAAGAAGAGATTGATTTTTATGGAAGATCCAAAGTTATTTTTGGGATTACGTTATGAAAAATAAATGTTTTTCATACTGATAAGCTGATTTCCTTTGTTGTATATTTGTGTGGTGGAGGCTAGGACAAGCCCCATGTATGAGAGGTCTCTTTGCGAGAAGAACATTATGCTAGGAGGCACAAGTATGCTAGGGCTCTCTAGCCATATATCCCTTAGGTTTGTTGAGGATTGGCCTAACCCCTATGAGCCTAGGATGAGCTTATTGTGAGGTCCTATTTACTTTTCCCTCTTTCTCTCCCTCTCTCATTTCCTCTCCCTCCCTCACCCTGACCCTCTCTTTCTCTCTTTCCCTATTAGGTTTAATGATTTTTCTCTCTTTTTCTCTCTCCTCTCCATCTCTCATTTCTCTTTCTCTCCCTCTCTCACCCTCACCTCTCTTTCTCGCTTTCTCTATTAGGTTTAATGATTTTTTTCTCTTTTTCTCTCTCCTCTTCCTCTCTCATTTCCCTTTCTCTCTTTCTCTCCCTCTCTCATTTCCTCTCCCTCCCTCACCCTGGCCCTCTCTTTCTCTCTTTCCCTATTAGGTTTAATGATTTTTCTCTTTTTCTCTCTCGTCTCTCTCTCTCTCTCTCTCTCATTTCCCTTTCTCTCTTTCTCTCCCTCTCTCATTTCCTCTTCCTCCCTCACTCTCACCCTGACCCTCTCTTTCTCTCTTAGGTTTAATGATTTTTCTTTCTTTTTCTCTCTCCTCTCTCTCTCTCATTTCTTTTTCTCTCTCCTCTCCCTCTCTCATTTTCTCTCCCTCCCTCACCCTCACCCTCACCCTCACCCTCACCCACACCCTCTCTTTCTCTCTTTTCCTATTATGTTTAACATCTTCTCTCTTTTTCTCTCTCCTCTCATTCTTTCTTTTCTTTTCTCTCTCCTCTCCCTCTCTCATTTCCTTTTGCTCTCTTCCTCTTATTCTCTTATTTCTTCTCTCTCCCTCTCCCTCTCCCTCTCTCATTTCCCTATTATGTTTTCGTCTCCCCCCCTCTCCCTCTCCCTCTCTCTCTCCCTCTCTCCCCCCCTCTCCCTCTCCCATTTCCTCTCCCTCTCTCATTTTCCTATTATGTTTAATGTCTCCCTCCCTCCCTATCTCTCTCCCTCTCCCTCTCTCATTTCCCTATTATGTTTAATGTCTCCCTCTCCCTCTCTCATTTCCTCTCCCTCCCTCTTCCTTTCCCATTTCCTCTCCCTCTCCCTCTCCCTCCCCCTCTCTTTCTCTCTCCCTCTCTCTTCCTTTCCCATTTCCTCCCCCTCCCCCTCCCCCTCTCCCTCTCTTTCTCTCTCTCTTTCTCCCTCCCTCTCCCTCTCTCATTTCCTCCCCCTCCCTCTCCCATTTCCTCCCTCTCCCTCTCTTTAATTTCTTTAATTTCCCTCTCTTTCTATCTCTCCCTCCCTCGCTCCCTCCCTCCCTCCCTCTCCCTCTCTCATTTCCTCCCTCTCCCTCTCCCTCTCCCTCTCTCTCTCCTTCTCTCTCAATTCCTCTCCCTCTCTTAATATACACAAATTATACAAAAGAAAGAGAGAGAGAATAAACTCTCACTCCCTCTCGTTCTCTCATTTCATCCCCCTCCCTCTTCCATTTCCTCCCTCCCTCTCCCTCCCTCTCTCTCCCTCCCTCTCCCTCTCTCATTTCCTCCCTCTCCCTCTCCCTCTCTTTCTCTTTCTCTCCCTCCCTCTCCCTCTCTCATTTCCTCCCTCTCCCTCTCCCTCTCCCTCTCTTTCTCTCTCATTTCCTCTCCCTCTCTCAATATACACAAATTAAACCCTAAACAAGTAAAAGAGAGAGAGAATGGACTTACCGTAAAGATTTGCAGGAGGGTTTGGCGGCTCCTCTTCGCGACGGCGACTCCTCTTCTTCGCGAACGGCGGCGATGGCGGCAAGCCTTCTTCCTCTCCCTCTCTCACCCTCTATGCAAAACAGTCTCTCTCTCTCTCTCTCTCTCTCTCTCTCTCTCTCTCTCTCTCTCTCTCTCTCTCTCTCTCTCTCTCTCTCTCTCTCTCTCTCTCTCTCTCTCTCTCTCTCTCTCTCTCTCTCTCTCTCTCTCTCTCTCTCTCTCTCTCAATGTTTCACGAATGCGCGAAATGAAACGCGCTCGGGTTTCGGTCCGCTTTTTTTTCTCTGTGGGGCGTCGCTAAATGCGACGCAAATAGCGACATCGCTATTCCTGTGTCGCTGCAGGCCGTCGCTATACTTGCGTTTCCTTGTACTGAAACCAATTAAAATAACAAAACGACAATAAACTGAATAACAACTAAACTAATAACAATAACAACTAAACTAATTAAAACTTAAATAACATCATATTATCTTTATATATATGTACTACTAAAAAAATAAATAAATAACAAATAATTATCTTTATATTATCTTATGTATATATCTATACTAATAAAATAATAATAAATTGAATAATAACTAAAGTAATTAAATAAATTAACATAAAATAAGAACTAAACCAATTAAAATAACAAAACAATAATAAACTGAATAACAACTAAAACTAATAATAATAATAATAACTAAATTAATTAAAATTAAATAATAATAATAATAATAATAAATATAATATAATTAATAAAAAATACATACAACTAACAATATCTAAATAAAATAATACCACAATAAACTAAATAATTAAAAAACTAATTAAAATAACAAAACAATAATAAAGTAATAATAAACTGAAATTGAATAACAGTCAAACTTATAAAATAATAATAATAAAAAATAAAAAATAACTAACTAATAATACATACAATTAACAATATCTAAATAAAATAACATCATAATAAAATAATGATAAATAATAAATTGAATAACAATTAAACTAATTAAATAATTAAAAAACTATATAACTATAACTATAACTAACTATTAACTATTAATAACTATATAACTAATTATCATTATTATGATTATTAATAACTATTAAACTATTATTAACTATATAGCTAATAATATAATAACTATATTAACATTAATCTAACTAATAATAACTAATTAATTAAATTAAATATAACTATAATTAATAACTATATAACTAACTAATAAAAAATAACTATAACTATTAATAACTATATTAGTTAGATATAACTATTTAACTATTAACTATATAAATAATCAATTAATTGGGGGTGTGTGGGCCAAACCCATGGGCGAGTGAGGTTTTGGGGGGGGGAGGGGGGGATAGGGGTAACTAATTAAAATAAAAATAACATCATATTATCTTTATATATTTATACTAATAACTAATAATTAACTTTATATTGTTTTCTCTATATATCTATACTAATAAAATAATAATAAACTAAGTAACAACTAAAGTAATTAATTAAATTAACAACAACAACAACAACAATAATTATAATAACTAAAGTAAATAAAGTAAAATAAAATAAGAATTAAACCATTTAAAATAAAAAATAAAAATAAACTAATAATAAATTGAGTAACAACTAAACTAATAACAAAAAAAAACTAAATTAATTAACTAATAAAAAAACTATCTAACTATAATTATAACTAACTAATTAATGAACTATAACTATTAATGATTATATTAATTAGCTATAACTATTTAACTATTAACTATATAACTAATGTAACTATATAATATACAAAAATATAACAATAATAACTATTTATATATAACTAATTAACTAACTTGGGGGGTGGAAAAAACCCATGGGCGGGTGGGGGTGGGAAGGGGGGGGGGGGGGGGGGGAGAATCGACGGGTGGAGGCCAAACGAACGGCTGGCTAGGAGGGGGGCGACGACCTACGGAGGGGGGGGCCAAATGAACGGTCGACTGGGAGGGGGTGACGGCCTGCAAGGGGCTATTGGCCCTGCAACTGTAAAAATTACACGGCATAGCAAACATAATTTGAGAAAGAGATAGAGAGTACACAATAGATAAGAGGAGAATAACAAATTTCTTTATCTCCAAACAACTGATACAAAGATGGCTCTGTCCACCCGTGCGTTTCCACTGTGAAGCTTAGATGCCGATCTAGACAAAAGATATGTGAAGAGCTTAAGGCTAGCTGGAACAACCATGACTAGGTGAAAGATAGATAATAGATGGCTGTGAAGGGGTTTAGCTTTTATATCTTGTGAAGGGGGTCATGATGGATGACCTTCCATATGCACCTGTGTCTGTTGACCTTCCACGTGCCCATGTGTCTGTTGACCTTCCATATGCCCATGTGTCTGTTGACCTTCCATGTGCCCATGTGTTTGTTGACCTTCCATGTGCACCTCCACTAGTTGGCCAGGGAATATTCTAGGGAATAGAATATTCCCTTTACCATTGGCTAGGGCCCCTGATAACTCTCTTACCCCGCAACTCGATGCAATGTGCCTTGAGTTGCTACCAGCTTAACTACTCTATCTAACCGAAAGATTAGACCCACAACGGTCACCTTTTCGCCATCCGGTCACATAGACCTCATCTGACATACAAGTTAGGACTCAACCAATATCCTGGCTCACATATAGCTTCTTCTCATAATGGGGGCCTTATAACTTTGAGCACCATGGATCATTGGTGGCACCTTATGAGGGTGGGGCATTGAGCATATCTAACACCCCCCATCAATGTCCACCTATAGGAGAACTATATCCTCGGCCCAATGCCAGGTCTTTGAAGATGAACTTGAAGCAGATCCTTCGTAAGTGCTTTGGTGAAGATATTCGCTCCATTCTCCTTTGTTGGACAGTAGATCAGTTCCACTATCCTATCCTCGATCAAATCACACACATAGTGATACTGGATCTCTATGTTTGGTGTGCGCATGAAACACCAGATTTTTGGCAATAGCGATGCAACTCTGATTGTTACATCTCAACACAGTTGGTTCTTCATCCTGCACTCCCATATGCCATAGGATCCTTCTCAATCATACTGCTTCACCTGCAGCAAAACAAGCTGCCTTGTACTCTGCTTCGGTAGAAGACATTGCCATTGTTGGCTGCTTCTTACTAATCTAAGGGAAAATTCTTGAAACAATAACCAGAAACAGACTTCCTGGAATCACTATCTGAGTTACAATTCTCCACAAAAGAAGTTTCGGAACTGTATGTGATACCATAGTCAAGAGTTTCCTTTAAGTATCTGAGCACCCGCATCCGAACTTTCCAACGAATCTCATGAGGTTTGTTTGAGAACCTACTCAAAACACCAACAGCAAAACTGATATCTGGTCTGGTGTTACACAAGTAGATCAGACTGCGACTAACCTCCTGTACCTCCCAATGTCTACTGGTACTGACGTATCCTCAATGGATAACTTTGCATTCACCTCCATAGGTGTAGCTATCTCCTTGCACTTGGTCATACCAAATGCCTTCAAGATCTCCCATGCATACTTCTTCTGACAGATGAAGATCCCTCCTGACTCTTGCCACAGACTTCAATCCCCAAACAATAGTGCATCAAGCCTAAGTCTGTCATTTCAAACTTAGAACTCAAAGCCTTTCGAGTTTGGTTGATTATATCTTCATAGTCACATGTAATAAGAAGGTCGTCCACATATAGGACAATCAATATGGACTTTTTACCATCCCTGTAAACATACAAGTTAGTATCTGAGGCACATCTTTTGAAGTTTAAGCTTAAAAAGAACTTATTTATCCACTGGTACCATGCTTTGGGGGCTTGTTTTAGTCCATACAATGCCTTCTTCAGCTTACACACTTTGTCTTGGAATATTATAGTATATGAGGATATCTAACTTCATACAAAGTGAATGATAGGAAAATCACAAATTGTAAGTGACAAGATATGTGCTATGGTGAAAACAACACATGATAGGGGTAACTTTGGCCAACTATAGGCAATGACATCATGGCCATGGATCCAAGCCCTAGATCCTACAATATTATAGTATATGAGATTATCCACCTTCATACAAAAGCGCAATGGTGTACATGCTATTGATGAATGATAGGGAAATCATCACGAGCCCTTTGCCAACAATGTTAAGAATTTCTGTACCTATCTTCTTGACCCTCACTTCATGACCAAGATCAGTTATGGCAGCAACAACTGATAATAGATTTCTCCTAATTTCAGGAACACACAACACATCTGAAAGCTTTTTGACTTCACCATTTGCAGCAACAAAAGAAATAGTACCTGTGCCTGCAGTAGGGCATTTTGCATAATTTCCAACCGTCATAGTGATGGATTCTTGTAGAGGCTGCATAGAACTATATAGACCTTTCTTGTTAGTCATGTGACGGGAGGCCCCACTATCCAACACCCATGAGTTAGTGATAGATTCTTCTTGCACCGTGGAGCACATTTCCTCAATGGTCGCCATGAATAACTCCAACTCTGCTTTAGTTGTATTGGCTGTCTCTTTTCCTTTACGTTTAAGGGTACCATTCTTTTCATCTACCTTCTTGACACGACAATCTTCGATTGCATGTCCTTTCTTCTTGCAGTAGAAGCACTCTCCTTGAAACTTCTTCTTACCGCCCTTCTTCTTTTTGTCCCCATCATTTTTGGTGGAGGAACCACCTTTGCCTTTTGCATTGGCAGAGAATGCAGCATCTCCATTGTTGCTTCCTTCTCGGGCTTTCAGCCTCAACTTCTCCTCCATCAATAATGCACAAAACTCCTCAAAAGTCAAAGCTTGAGGTCTCACTTGAGTATTAAGGGCAGTTACTAGTCCATCAAACTTTTGTGGACAAATTTGAAGACACCTCCGAGCTAGCTCTTCACTAGTCTTTTGTATCCCAGTGCCAGCCATCTGGTCGCACAGATTCTCAATTCGAGTGATGAATGCTTCAACCGTCTCTCCTTCAGCAAACTTCTCCGCTGCTAGCTGATTCTCCAAGTTTTGAATCCTTGTTTGGTTTCATGTTTTATACTGACTCCTCAGTACATTCCAAGCCTCTGATGCTTTGATTGTATGCTGAATCAAAGTCAGAACACTGTCAAAATAGCTTGTAACTAAGGCACACAATGCATTTGCATTCCTTCATTTTCAAGCTCATAGAAGATCTACATTCGAAGGAATTATCACACTAGAATTTGATGGGTCGGGGATAGGCTGTGGTTCTGTGTCAATCCCCAGCACAGTCTCCAAAAGCTCATAAGAATCAAGGATAGTTGTAATTTTGAACTTCCACAAGGTGTAGTTTGTACCATCTAACTTGCCTTCGTTGAAGGTTGGTGGATGAATCCTCAGTGTTTGAATAGCTGGAACAGCAGCACCACCTCTTGCACCACTTCCTGATGTGCCAGAACCGCTTTTAGAAGATGACATCGTTCCTCTTTGCTGTTGAAGCCTTTGCCTCTTGCGCACTCTTCGATCCCTAGAGCCCCCTGGGCTCTGATACCATGTAAAAAATTACACAGCGCAGCGAACAGAATCTGAGAAAGAGATAGAGAGTACACAACATATAAGAGGAGAATAACAAATTTCTTTATCTCCAAACAACTGATACAAAAGATGGCTCTGTCCACCCGTGTGCTTCCACTGTGAAGCTTAGATGCCGATCTAGACAGAAGATAGGTGAAGAGCTTAAGGCTAGCTGGAACAACCCTAACTGGGTGAAAGATAGATAATAGATGGCTATGAAGGGGTTTGGCTTTTATAGCTTGTGAAGGGGGTCATGATGGATGACTTCCATATGCACCTGTGTCTGTTGACCTTCCATGTGCCCATGTGTCTGTTGACCTTCCATATGCACATGTGTCTGTTGACCTTCCATATGCCCATGTGTCTGTTGACCTTCCATGTGCCCATGTGTCTGTTGACCTTCCATGTGCACCTCCACTAGTTGGCCAAGGAATATTCTAGGGAATATTTCCTTTACCATTGGCTAGGGCCCCTGATAACTCTCTTACCTCACAACTCGATGCAATGTGCCTCGAGTTGCTACTAGCTTAACTACTCTGTCTAACCCAAAGATTAGATCCACAACGATCACCTTTTTGCTATCCGGTCACATAGACCTCATCTGACATATAAGTTAGGACTCAACCAATGTCCGGGCTCACATATAGCTTCTCCTCATAATGGGGGCCTTACAACTTTGAGCACCATGGATCATTGGTGGCACCTCATGAGGATGGGGCATTGAGCATATCTAACAACAACCACTTATGGAAGGGGGGTGCGAATCGTGTGGTAGCGACGGCCTGATGACCCGATAGGCCTACTACGCTCGATGCATGACGGCTTTGATGACTCTGATGCTCGCCTGATGACTCTAACACGCACCCCCAGCGACCTTGACTACCCGAGACCTGGCTACACGATCTCCTTGGCAAATGGAGGACTAGCTCTCCCTTGGCGAACATAGGATGGTCGCGAACGCAGGACCAACTCTCCCAGCAATGCAATCTCCCTTAACATGGCACAGTAGGATTGCATGCAAGAGTGGGATTAACGTGGAGGGAGTGAAGACCACACCTAATCATCATTATGGCACATCCTAGCTTTTCCATGCAAGGCATGCAAGTTTGAAAGTAGGCTTCGTTTGAAAAGTAGGCTCGGCAACATTTTGGTGGTTTGGGCATCACCTAAGATACAGGCACAATAACAATGTAGTACAGATATAAATGCTTGCGTTGATGATTGAGCCAATTAGGACTGCACTTTCCCTACGTGTGTCACAAAGGTGATGGCTTTTAAATACTCTTGAGGCGATACGAATGTTCATTGAGATGTTTTTGTGATGCAAGTCTAAACTTGCCCACTACTAAGCCTACACTTGAGATGCTCAATTGATATCTAAGGTTGGACATGGGATTAAAATGCCTTCTTTGAAATGCAGTCATTAAAACTAATTGTAATCGTGGTGCCTTGAAAGCACTCTAGGTAATGTTGAATGCTGTCAAATCAACTATAAATGTAAACTTGACATTTTGAGGTGTTGTGAATGCAATGAAGAGTAAATGGAACTTGTAATGCACGTGTGATTACCACTACAATGTTGCAACAAGTAAACAAAATGAAGGTGTCGATGTGTAATGTCTCCCTTCCCATGTGAAACACCCTTTCCCTCATTTAAACTAGAAAAACAAGACATAGTGGACCCCCTTCCAAGTCTCTTACTACCCTTGCTCAATCAACCTCTCAGCCCACCCCCAAACTCAATCAACCTCCCAGCTCAATCAATAGTGAAAAAATGAAGATGTGAATGTGCAATGTTTTCCCCTCCCATGTGAACCCCCCCTTCCCTCAATTAAATTAGAAAAATGAGACACAATACATTCCCTTCTAAGTCTATTACTAACCCTTCCCGATCACCTCCCTTGCTTGCCCCTAGACTCACACCCCCCTCCCCTTGTCATGGATCATGGAAACCCTCCCCCCTTGAACTCGTAATAGAGCACCCCACAAGAATTGCATTGAACAATGTGTGCAGTTTAGAGAGTGTGAGAGTGGTTGAGAGAGAGAGAGAATAATAAGAAGAATGTGAGGAGATGAATAGGAAATAATGAGAGAGTGTGCCACGAAGGAGATAAGGTTAGAGAGAGAGAGAGAGAGAGAGAGAGAGAGAGAGAGAGAGAGAGAGAGAGAGAGAGAGAGAGAGAGAGAGAGAGAGAGAGAGAGAGAGAGAGAGAGAGAGAGAGAGAGAGAGAGAGAGTGTGTGTGTGTGTGTGTGTGTGAGTGAGAGAGAATAGTAAGAAGAGAGTGTAAGGAGACATATAGGAGAGAATAGTGAGTGTGTAGGAAAGAGATTGAGTTAGGCATTAGACACACAAAGAGAGAGAGAGAGAGAGAGAGAGAGAGAGAGGAGGGGAGGGATTAGAAAGGCTTAAAAGGGGGGAGAGAGAGAGACAAAGACAAAGAGAGAGAGAGAGAGACGTAGATAGGAATGAAAAAAAAAGGAAAAAAGAATTAGTATCTTCATACATTCTCAATCTCAATCAATCCTGTATCTCTTAACTCCATCGGACAATCGAGTTTATCGATCCAAGGCTACATTCACAAGCCCTTGTGGCACCTAAGGGAATGAGAGATGTGGAGAAGGAACTTGGGCTTGAAGGAGACAATATCAACCCTAAGAAGTCAACAATCCATTCTACCATAGGAACCAACAACGAGGAAGCAATTAACCCTCCATTGTCCAAGCTGATTAGTCAAAGTTTTCACAACCTACATACCTTAATAAATTAGTTTCATCATAATGACTTTGAAAAGGATTATACACATTACTTTTGTGTTACAGCTTTATGATTGGAAAGATAGAGTCCGAGTGGAAGCACACAAGTGGAAGCAAGAGCAAAGCAAGAGCTATGGTGGATGGAGCAAGAGAGCAAGAGTGAGAGACACCATATGTGGAAACTCTAACTATCATAATGTTTGACTAGCCGTTCCTTATTCAAATGTCATTGAAAGAATAAAGAATGAAGTGACAGTGATGGGCACCCACCACCTATACTATACAAGTATGCAAGTATTGTCAATGTAATGAATACGTGAGTGGTTAGGCACAAGTGCCTTTACCATCAATATCAATACCAATGTCTGCGATCGAATGACCTAACCAAAGAGCCTCCTTGCAAGCCTCTATTGGCTGTAACATACTCTGCCTCTATAATGGAAAGGGCTATGAATTTCTACATCCTGGACATCCAAGAAACAACACCTCCAGCAAAGGTGAAGCCATATCCAAAGGTGGCTTCCTATTGTCTACATGTCATGCATAATTAGAGTCAGCGTATCCCATGACTCATATATCGTGGCCACCATTGCATGTGCACATATCTACAGTGCCCTTAAGGTATCTCATAATACCCTTCATGGCATTCCAATGCCACATGCTAGGTGTATCTATATAGTGTGCCACAACTTCCATTGCAAATGCTATGTCAGGACGAGTGGCTATCATGGCTTACATCAAACAGCCCACAATGGATGCATGAGGGATCTTTGCCATCTCGATCTTTTGCTCTTTAGACTGCAGACAATTGGCTTGACTAACCCTCACATGAGAAGAGAAATGACAACCAATAGGCTTAATATCTTGCATATGAAACCATTCAAGGACCTTTTAGATGTACTCCTTTTGTGATAAGTACAGGAGCCCCTTAGAGTGATCACACATGATATGCATCCCAAGAATATATGAGGCATGTTCCATGTCCTTTATCTCAAAGCTCTTTTTGAGTTAACCTTTCAAGGCATCTAACTCATCATGAGATGTTAGATATGGTCAATGCCCCACCCTCATAAGGTGCGACCAATGATCCATGGTGCTCAAAGTTGTAAGGCCCCCATTATGAAGAGAAGCCAAATGTGAGCTCGGATATTGGTTGAGTCCTGACTTGTATATCAAATGAGGTCTATGTGACCAGATGGCAAAAAGGTGACCATTGTGGGTCTAATCTTTAGGTTGGACTGAGTAGTTAAGTTGGTAGCAACTCGAGGCACATGGTGGGGGTCCGGGGACAGTGCCCCAGGCCCGACGGTAAAGGGAATATCCCTTGATTGACTAGTGGAGGCTCATATGGTAGGTCGGTCATGTCGACCTAACCGTCTTTGCGGGCTATAAAAGCTAAACCCCTTTATAGCCATCGATCATCTATCTTTCACCCAGTCAGAGTTGTTCTAGCTAGCCTTAAGCTTTTCACCTATCTTCTGTCTAGATCGCCATCTAAGCTTCACTGTGGAAGCGCACAGGTGGACAAAGCCATCTATGTATAAGTTGTTGGAGCTAAAGAAATTTTCTAATTCTCCTCTTATCTATTGTGTACTCTCTATCTCTATCTCTTTCTCAGATTCTGTTCGCTGCGTTGTGTAATGTTTACAGAGAGCAGTACTAGTAATTAGCATATCATCCACATAGAGTACCAAAATCATAAGGCTACCATCACGGGCCTTCTTTGTGTATAAACATGGATCCATATCACTGTAGGTATATCCCACTAAGTGCATGAAGGTATTGAACTTGTGGTACTATTCCGTAGGTGCCTACTTAAGGCCATAAAGGCTATTTCTTAACTTGCGTACTAGGTGTTTCCTACCTTAAAGCCTTTAGGTTGCTGCATATAAATCTCATAATTCAAGTCCCCATGTAAGAAAGATGTATTGACATCCATCTAATAGAGGTCCAAATTAAGCTATACAACCAAAGCTAAAATTAAGCATAGGATAGTCATATTGACGCTACAAGAGAGAATACTTCATTGAAGTCAACACCATACTCCTACTTAAAACCCTTAGGGACCAATCTGGCCTTATAGGCTGGCTTGCGACATCCAAGGGTACTCTTCAACTTGTACACCCACTTACATGGCAAAGCACATTTTTCACTAGGCAAAGAAACCAAATCCCACATATAATTTTTTTACAATGTAGCATACTCTAACTACATGACCATCTCCCAAGAGTAACTTCCACCTTTGCACATGGCATCATCGTAGGTAAAAGGCTCACCAACATCTATCACCATAACATAATGCATAAAGGATGCAAACTAATTAGGCTAACATCTATCTCTAGTAGATTGTTGCAAAATAGGTTGTGGGGAATGTATCTTCTGCCTAACATCATAGTCCTAGGTTATTGGAGCGTTAGCTGTTACTATAGCCTGCCTAACTAGTTGTACATGTTGAGATGGCAAGCTCAACACTTAGCATGTTGGTAGTCATTACGATTCTCACATGGTCATTGACTTATCAATAATTATATTTAGTTTTTTACACCTGTCTATAATTGGCATTGTTATAACGCCAATCGATTAATATAGTCAGTTATGCACTATTTAACTTAGTAGACCACTTTCTTTTATATTGTATTTTATCTATACTTTTTGTACATTGTATTGAGTGAGAAAGAAGAAAAAGAAACCAACAATAAAACGTTTTGGTCTCCATCTCTCTTCTTGTGTTACTAAGTGAGCTTCCTCTCGTGTGTATAGTATGTGTTTGTGGCACAATAACTCAAGCAAGTCCCCCCACCATGTGATTTGTGACATGATATCATGGTAGTGCCATTGAGAGAGGTTGGCTTTGAAGGCTAAAGTAAAGGGGAAGAAGCATAGATTCAAGCAAGCAAGCAATGGGTAAAAAGCTCTCCCATTCTTCCACTCTTTCTCTTGGATAGTACTTATGGAGGCATCAAAAGCAAGGCATGCAAAAATCTCAGATTGATGTGAGATTTGATATACGAGCAGAGCATTGTATATTCTACACATTCACTCTTTCCTGTAGTTCTTTTGGCCACTTGAAGTTGTTTTGGGCTCCATTTTAGATCCGCAAGGTTGCATACATTAGTTTCAGGATATACTACAATTTCGATTGTGTTGACCGAAAGTTTGTACACATATTATAGATTTCGAATTGATAAGTTTTGAGGTGTTTGCCATGAAGAAAACTTTAGATTGCAGATTAGATGTATGATTGAATAGTCAATGAAAAAGGCTGCTTAGTGTATTATTGTGCACTTTTTTGTGAAAGGTTGCAAAAGATTTGCTTGTTGTTTAATATCAAGTTTGTGACAATGGCAAAGAACAATGGAAACTCTATCATTGAGAAGCTGGATAAGAGCAACTACCCATCATGGAAGTTCCACATGGCCACATATTTCTTGGATAATTTTTGAGAACACGTTTTCAGTAAATACAAAGGCACAGAAGATTCCACTCAACCAAGAGTTGAATACCTTGAAGAAAGAGAAGACATTAGTTAATGAGTATGTTTTGAGAGTGAGAATTATTGCAAATGCCTTGGTAGCTATTGATGAAATGTTTGATGATGATGATTTGGTTTTATCTACTTTGGGTGGCCTTAATAATGAGAAGGCTTGAAAATCCATTGTCACTTCTGTGCATAGATGGAAGCCATTTTCAATCTTTGATGAGTTGGTCTCTCTCATGATAATTGAAGCGATTAGTATGCAGGGTAAATCATCCATGGTGAACAAGTCCAAGCTTTTTACTCAAGTTCAAGAAGGGGACGTGGTAGATCCTTTTTAAGAGACAGTGGTATGGAATGTGCTTGTGATAACCAATAAAACATGTTGAATCAATAGTTCAGTGAAATGCAGGTTTCAAGAGGCTGTGAAAACTTTAGAGGCAGGGAAAGCTCTAAGAAAGAGGTAAATGGTAGAACAAAGATTCTGGTGATTTTGGTATTGTTTGTCATTATTGTGGCAAAATAGGACATATTGCAGCTCATTCTTATGCTAAGAATGATGATATTTGCATTGGTAAATCGTAGCAAGGAAAGTATGCATCATCTTTATGATAGAATGAAGACAAAAATGAGCATTTATTTGTTATGCAGCATATGATGAATGCTATTATGAAAAATTATGCATAATTTTTACAGTACAATGAAGACAAAAATGAGTATTTGTTTGCTATGCAGCATATGATGAATGCTATTACAGAAAAGGGGACACATGATGATGTATTGTATATTGATTTAGGTGCATCTACTTATATGAATAATTATGCTGAATAATTTGGAGAGATACATGATTTATAAAATCCAGGTTATGTATAGACGGGTGATGATTCATGTCACCCAATTTCACACTTTGAAAAAATTTCATTATCCCTACATGATGGTTCGGACAAAGAGTTTATCATAGTATTATATATGCCATCAATCATAAAGAATTTATTTATTGGCCAAATGGTAGAGCAATATTGTAGGTTTGATTCAATGCAAAAGGTTGCTTTGTGAAAGATTTTAATGATAAGTGTAGGTTGGTCTCAAAAGAAAGTAGAGTTGGCAGCATATTCACTTTAGATGATGGAATTCCTATTATGAATGCTGCTATGTATGCTAAAGGCAAAGGAGTGGTTATAGACATTAAAATATGGTATAAATATATTAGACATGCAAATGTGAAGATGCTAAAATTAATTTAGTTCAAAGGATTGTTTATGGGGTTTCCTACTTTTAGAGCTGCATAATTTTATAAAGTCTGTGAAGTATGTGAGTTTGATAAGTAGGCAAGACAACCTTTTTTACATGATAGAGATATGAGCAAAAATATACTTGATGTTGTACACACAGATGTTTGGGGGCCTACAAAAACACATCTCTTGGTGGCAAAATAGATATTTTTTTATATTTATTGTATGATTGTTCAAGAGAGCCATGGGTGTATTTCATGAAGGAAAAGAGTGATGTATTTGGACAGTTCAATATTTTCAAGGCTAGTAGTGAAACAAAAATAGGATTGAAAGTTAAGTATTCGAGATTAAGTATTAAACTTATCATCACGTATTTTATGGCAATGTGGCTGAATATGACCTTACTTCCTACAATAGTGACAAGTCAATGCGAATTGATAATTATGGGACTTACTATGAGACTGTCCACATGACTGAGAACAAGACTTCGGAGGGTCTCTCCCACAATGGTCATTATCTCTTCTACCATTATTGCCTCTAACTATCAAAGCATGAGAGGTGTCGGAAGCATTGATATTCTTTCTATTAACCTCTTTATTCAAGAGTGCACCCTCTATATCTAGCAATTTCAACCCATGAGTAGACATATTTACACACATAACAGTACAAAATGTGTCCCATGACTTAGGCAATGTAACCAGTAAGAACAAGGGACGAAGATTGCCCTTAAAGTTGATTCTTTGCAAAGACCAGTGGTTGAAAATGGAATGAAACTCATTCAAGTAGGCTGACATGAAAGTTCCCTCCTAAATATGAAGATCCATGAGTTGCTTCAGCCAATACATCTAAGAGGCAAGGTTTTGCTTATAATAGACATTAAAAATCTTATCCTATAATTGCTAGGTGGTCTTCCCATTAGAAAAAACATTATAGTAGACCTTCTTAGAGAGTGAAAATATGATTATAGATTTACATAACTTATCTAGCTCAACCTAATCATGCGTATCAAAGCATTTGGGCTTTACACCCTCATATCTCAATGGTTTAACCTGCAATTTCTGCACTAGCCATCCAACTCCTCAATGTTAAAGATAGCATTGTCATTTGACCTGCCAGCCATAATGCAAGAGATGAAAGCACAATCCAATATAAGTAGGTTGCTATAAATACAACAAAACAACCCTAAAATCATAGCCAAATCAAGGGCTAAGCAAGAGACACTATCAAAATGGTGAGTTGTCCACAAACTATAATCAAGTAATTGCCCTCAAATAGAATGCATAAGTTTGAAACGACAAGTTGCTATAATAAACTGTAGCAATATGCTACCAACCATTAGCGAGAAAACAATAAAGAAAGACCAAGAACAATCGGCACTGAAATCTGTCACAAATGTAGTTGTTAATAACCATATATGTGGTAGGCATACACATCATGCACATAGGAGATCTCAGGGTAAAGAGAAGAGAATTGCCAAATGCATAACCCATTGAGCAAGGCTCAATACATTACCTAGAAGCATACACTATTGGGCATAGGTGCTAGATCCAAAGTAAGTGATCAAATCAGCCCTCTATAGGGTAATTGCATCCAATACATGTTAAGAGAGCATGTACATGAAGAAAGTCTCCCACAGTCTTGGTGAAAGTAAGCTCAAGATTAACTGCATAAATCTAAAGCTCTATGTAACATCCAAAGTAGCACTGCAACTTCCATAACATCAAGTACATGAAGCATAAGCATAGAGCATAAAACCCATTAGATTCTTTAAGCTCATAACTGCGTAAGCCACTAAAGTAATCAAGGCATGTAATCACAGCCAAGTAATGGAGCCCAAATCTCACCTCAAAAGCATGCCATAGCATATTGAAAAGTACACATAATAATGAAGTAGTGGTACATCAGTTGAGTATCCGGGTAAAGCATTAATGAGCATTAGGTGTAAGCTTTTCATCAATAAATGCATGCTTCCTTATTATTACAATGTGGGAGCTCATGCTCAACCGCCAAGACCCACGGACCGCTTATTGTTTTAAGCATTCCAAGCCGAGCACTAATGACTACCTCTTAGATAGCCGACGCGCCATCCATATCTATGGGTGTAGTGAGCTTACCTCCATGCGGATCGAGTTACCTGCTCTCCCGCGCACTCTGGTAGCTCCACAATCCAAGTGCAAGCTTCAAGCAAGCTCCATCCTCAAGCTCCACACTCCAAGCTCCATAGCCACGAGCAAGACAAGAGAAGAGAAGAGAAGAGAAGAAGAGAGGGGAAGATGGAGAGCTTCTCCTCCCCGGTCCCTCACCCTCACACACTCACTCCCTCATACTCTCACACTCCCTCTCTTAAGCACAAGCTCAAGCAAGCAAGAAGAAGAAGAAGAAGGAGAAGAAGAGGAGACCCACTTTTGGCCACATACAAGAATGAGCTTCTCATTCACTTTTCAACTTTATATACAAAACCCTAAATCCCTTTTGGGCAGTCATCCCCTTATCCCCTTTTTTACATGGCCGGATGTGGCATAGGCCCTTTTTCCCATTGTCCTCCTATCTTCCTAGCTTCCTTCCTACCACCCATCTACCTTTACAAATTTCACACGTGAGAGCTCGGTGCTCTTTAAATTAAACCATGATGCACTTGCGCTCTTTCACAAAAGTATTGACTTGCGCTTTTCCTTGTGCAGCTTTTTTCCTTATTTAGGACTTTTCTGCGCTTCTTGTGTTTCCAGATTTTTCTTGGTGTGCCTTCATCTTTTGTTTCACTTTTGCCTTGTTCGTGTCTTCTGCTTTAGATTTTCCAACTTTTCCACCTTGTTCGTTTGAGGGTTAACATTATCCCCCTCCTAGACGAGTGATGGCCAGCACAAGTGTTGGTTTGTTGGGGATTCTACACATGACGATTCTTGGCGAGCTTGCAGGATGATAAAGGATAAGAATTCAGAGGTGAGTGTCGATGAAGAGTGAACGACACTTTCGTTGGAGTCTTCAATACCTGCAATTGAAAATCTCTCATATGGGGTCTCTCCCTAGGGGTAGTGCTAGTCTTCTTTATCGTGCACAAGACATAATTCAATTAGTTTGGGAGACATGTTGAACTCTAAGTAAGTTGAGAGTATTGTCCTGCACTTGAGGACCCAAACTATGTATATATTTCGGTGCAAATATTATGTGAGTGCTCGTGCATACTTAGATATTAAGTATTTAGAAGACCGCGGCCTGGTTTCTCGTAACAACATGTGGGTGAAGCAAAGTTATCCATGTTGAGAAGAAGTACACGTGAAGGTGTATGAGACATTCTTTGCATTGTGACTACACAACGTAGCATAATTGAACATACGGACACTGCACTTTCGGTAGCTGGTAGCTATAGGACATGCGAGATGAGGACAGTGTACTTTTCATGGCCATTCGTTCGGTGCTTACCATGATTGATTACAATGGTATTAAGGCAAAGTGCAAGAGGGAATCGTGCGAATGGGTCAGGGTGACATGTCTAACCATAGGCGAGACAAGCTCCCTAGGTATGTCCTGCCCTTGATGTGCCCTGAATAATTGTGGGTGATGTTAAAGGGCTAGGGACTAGGGACGGAGCCAGCCGACCAAGGTCATTGAACATACTTAATTTGAGGACCCCTAGGGTGCTGTACTGTGATCGTCGTTCTTTTCTTTTCTTTTTTCATTTTTCTTTTCTTTTTCTTGTTCTTTTTTCTTTCTTTCTTTCCTTTTTTTTTTTTGACTTGTTTGAGTACAACCATTGCAATATGTTGAGGTTATCAGCCTTTTAATGGGTTAGGAAATATCAAGCTTCGAAGGCTCAGGAAATGGATATTACAACGATGATTGTGTCTTAGCCTCGTTGTTGGAGAAGCAGTTGTTGAGATGGGGAGATACACTTGAGATTTTGCAACCCTCTTTGGAACGTGTGATGTTGGTACAATTGAGGTAAGAGTTGCCGTGAGTGCCTAGTGTAGAGTGTAACCCAGAAAGAGAAAGTGGTTATGATCATGCTTTGGGCCATGCGTTGTGGGTGATCAACCAGGGTGATTTTTGCTTTCGGCAGCGTGGCTTTGTTGCGGCTCTTTGTGGGATTGGTGGTCTTGTGGTGTCTTAGGTATTGAACACTTTCGCACAAAGACCTGCGTCATCCTACATCCACTTGTCACTTCATGAGAGTACATGCATAGCACATGCCGCAACTATAATAAACCAGTGCAACACACTGAGACATCACTTATCTGAATTCCATGGTGTTGACTTAGATACTTATCACCTGCACTTGATTATCTTTTTCTTTTGCTAAAGACGTGAAATATAGTAAATGTAGATATGAAAGTTTGTACAACTGGGGAACATGTCAGCACATAACCATTTAGAGACAAAAAGTCATGGCCAGGTAGCATTTGATAAGCCTTTTACACAATGTGGGGCTACTCTATTTATACAAGGCGAGGCAAGTCCGGGTGGTTGGGCAACTGAGGCTCTGCTGGTGAGGAGCTCCTATGAGGTTGGGCAAGGAAGATGTCGGCCAAGACCTAAATGGTGTAGTCCCTGGCCGCAACTATTTCCAGAATGCTTTTGAACAATGCATCAAATTCCTACTTGTCTTGAGCTGCCCTCTCCTCTTTCGAGCACCTAGTGCCCGAGCGTCTGGTGGGGGCCCGCATGACCGATGTTGCATGCCCCATGTGCTCCCTTGAGCTTCTATTTCCCTCGCATGGGAATTTTTTGGCCTACGTCTAGGGCGGTGTTGCTTGGGGCCTCGTTTCTTTGCATACCTTTTAAGGGTAGGTACATAGCATTCCGACGGAGGAGCTTGTGCTGCATGCTCCCTTCGACGGTGGTTGAAGTCCTTGCAAGCCAACTGCACTAGATGCTCCATGTCAGCTACTGTAGGGGGGACCTACAAAATGCGAACCAAGGATTAGGCCTTGAGGCAGGATAAAACTATTTGCATGGAAGGGATTATACAGTGGGTTATCAAGCGCATATGATGAGGAGGGGAGAGGTGAGGCATGCAACGTTTGTTGTAGAGAGACAACCCCTGTTGATGTTCATTTTGCTTCCAGCCATTATCAGATCTTGGCTTATGCTAAGTTACGTGGATTGGTTGTCATGGAGTGGGACATGGCTCATTCTCAGAAGGATAGACTGGAAAGGGGAAAAGTATATAGAAAGGGACAGTGCCCCGTCTACACCATCAGAGATGTTGGTCAGGGCTTCCTATGGCAATAATGAGGGTTGCATGCCCTCCACCTGGAGGCGGGAATGGTCACATGACTTCTAAATGTGTGGTGAGAGGAGGACCTAAGGAGCTTAGCTTGCCAAACCCAACTCTTCTCCCTGCGCTTGACTATAATTGCTTGTGTGTGTTGATATTATCTATATAGGGTCACAAAATTCATTGTTTATTTATGTACATATTTATGAATCCAAGTCACTTCGTGAGGATAAAAACCAATTGTAGAACTCAGGATTGTACTGGAGTGTGGCACACGCATCCAGTACCCGCGGCAGCCTTCTTAATAACATCAGGTATTTTGCAATGTCAAGTATCATGGTACCTTGTCCGAGTCTAGTTGCAACATGTAGCTCCTCCTCAGTGAGAACCTTATCAGCCAGAGAGTTTTTTTGGCTAGTTCCAGCTAAGTCCATACCCCGAATGTCAGTCAGTACTCAAAAGAAAGTCGGCGCCACATAGATTGGGTCTCTTTGAGATCGCCATTTGGCCAACTGTTCCTTTGAGACCGTCATACTTTGGGCTATTAGTTCGGCCATTGCAATGTGGTTTTCAAACCAATGTTTTTCAAATTGACTTCAACCCTCTGATTGTCGCTTTAATTGCTCTATTTCTAAGAGATTTGGTTGGCAGAGCACATAATTGAATGTTATAGTTAAGCGTAGTTCATCGGCTTCCTCGTCAGAGGTGAGTCACATGCATTCATGTAGGAGCCTGTCATAGTGCTCGTCAAGATATTCTTGCTCTTCCCAGGATAGGGGAAATGTCAAGTATTCTTCAAGCTGCTCCTTAGGGAATGCACCCATTTCCGCAAGGACATAGGCACGTGCGAACACTTTGAGCTTAGTATCCAACTCAGTTAAGCATTCTGTGACACTTCTATGTTCAACAAGGGCTTGCTCGGTTGCTATCTCATGCAAGGTTCTAGGAGTTTTCCTAGGCTTTAGCATAGCTGGGGGCTCATGCAGCCTAGATGAGCAAGATTGGTCAACATTAGGGTTGCTTATGCTCTTGGGGTTTCCATGTTTCCCCTGAGGCTTTGTTATTGCATCATGGTTCTCCTTAGATGTGACTGATATAAATTTGTCACCCTGTTGTGATACTGTTGTATCCACTCTTGATTGGTCAATGCAAGTTCTGTTGTCAATGTGGATTAAGTGTTGCAAGAAACCATTGATGGGATTAGTCATCGTTTGTTATCGTGGACATCGATAGCAAGTGGCTAAGAATAATAACACCCATAATACGTATTAGAAGATTAATTCCCTATTGTATTCCAGATTTAGTTATCACTTGTTACCACTTAGCTCGTTTATTGAATTTTACATTGAATCCAAGGGTTGGCTAGGATTAGTTATCATTTGTTATCATGGATATTGATAACAAGTGGCTAAGCATAATAAAAACCATGTCAAAGGACTAGTCTCTAACCTTCTTCTTTTACATGGATGCAAGTATAATTCTTAGCCTTGTGATATGAGGTGCTGTTGATTGTAGCTGCCTAAGATTCCTATTGAAGACATCCCTCTCCTTTTCTGATGGAACTTCTTATGCTATTTGGCATATCTATCAATGATAATTGAGAGTTAATAGATCATATTTTTTTATATCTTTATCATTATTTTTTCTTAAATATCTATAGCTAAAAAAATTGAAGGGATTTGTTAATCAAACATGCACACTCTCGCTATCCTTGTTAATCTCTGGCCAAGTTAACACTATACATATTAAGGAAATAAAGTATGCTTTCATTTAACCAATAAACTTGTGGTTTGGTTATTGCAATATACATGGATTCCTTCATCTGTAAAATTGGGTTATGATACTATGATGGAGAGGCCCCGATTTCCACAAAAAACTATTGGATTTTGAAGCTCAAGCACTTCTTGACCATTCCCTTTTAGCCCTTAAAGTAGCTTCAATTAATGACTAGATTTATCTCTTAGTCAAAGCCCACAAAGAACCAAACTCCCAAGTGGACAATCTTACAAGACTCTTGGTTTCTCTTCCCAGCATAAAGACACTTGTGGTCTTGAATTCTATGTATCCTCATTAGCATAGTAAATAAACTTTACTAGGTCAATGGTCTACCTTTAATCCCTCTTCCTACTATTGACCTAGAAGAAGAAAAAACTATATCATCTCTCCCTAAAAAAGTAACTCAAAAGGAGTCAAGTAGAATTATGCTCTGTGCCTTTAATGGAGTAATCCCACTTCTTCCTCCTAGACATCTTGAACTAGATTCAATTTAACTTGAACATAAGTTGTTAGATTTTGAAGTAATCAACCACTGTAGCCCTTTTCATTCAATCCTTGGCATTACTTGCAATCTCTCCCAAGAAGGAGTGGACCAAAATAAGTCGTCTGCCATACAAGCCCTTGAACTTTTGTCAATCGAATTTTCATTTGATCTTCATCTTGTTAGGTTATCAGAACTTGACCACACAAAATGTTACAGTGAGCATCTCATTGCATGAACCAAAGGTGCATTGAATGTACATAAAATGACAAAACCTTAAAAATTCCTTAAAAATTGATTGAACACCTTTCATCCCTTTGTCAAATACCAATGTGGTTATTCTAGGAAATCCTACTCAACTTCCATTTTTTGGGTAGACCATTTGCTTTGGTTTGTATTTCAAAATCTACCAAATTTTTTTCCTTTCTCATCTGGATTTGTGCAAGTGTTTGCCTTTATTTGTTGGGTCTCCACTATCCCAGTGGAGGTTACATTTACTCTTATCATCTACTATTACTTCCAATTTTACATGCTTGAGATTGCTAAAAATGTTCATTACTCATCCTTTGACGTATAAGAAAAAAAAAAGCAAAAGGTTTATTCACATTTTACTTGTAAACAAAGGTTTTGATTTTATTAGACCTAGAGAGGTTTTTCTTGAATTAGCCAAAAATTATGGCATCAAGCAGATGGTCCTCAATAGTCAAATGGCACTTGGATGGAAATTTACTTGTTGTATTGGTAATTTTACATATAATTCTAAGGAGGTGTTTGAGGAGCCTTTTGATATGAATTTATTTGTATCTATACTAATTCTAATAGACTCAAATCCTTTGGCAGAAGCATGGATGAGTATAGTATGCATGCTAGTACTAATGATATACACATATTTCATCATCCTCTCCTTAGTGATATGTTTAGCAAAGGCCTTAATCACATTCAACAAGTACCTCTCAATCCATTTAACCTTATAGATGAGTTATGGAAACATTGAAATGATTTTTGCCATGGCTTATATATCCACTTATGCCATGAACATAGAATGGAAAAATTTCATAGGAAATTCCCAATACATAGCCAAAATCAAGTATATTAGCATCTTTATAAAAAACTTTTAGATGAATTGAAATATGTGACTAAGCATCTTTTCATATCTGGACTAGATAAAGTGGCAAAAACACCCATATTCATGAGTAAAAAGCTAAGTAAATTAGCAACATTAAGAAGAATTAAGGGACGTGAATTTATCAATATTGATCTCAAGGAACTAGACATTTTTACATGTTGGCTTCCCCTTCTTAATGAACTTAACTTTCCCTCCTCAAAATACATCTATCCCTATTATTATGGGAATATATAAAATTCATAAAAAATCATCTAGATGGATTACAAATGTCCACAATTGTCTATTTTCATGAGCCACATCTTTGTAAGCAAATACTCTAAAAGCCTTAGACTATGTTATCCAATAGTTTATTAAAGGATTACATAAAGATATAGACACATTCTCTAAAATCCATACTAATGCTTGTTGGACGATTCAAAATCAATATGACTTCGTGATCAATTTACTAGATAAAATATACTCTATACATTACATTTGATATTACTTCTTGCTATGAAGCTATCCCACGTTATGGATCTAGTAGTGTTATGGAAGTAATGATTGGCCTAGCCAAGCTCACCAAGAAAATGAGGTGTGTGGGTTTTAGAAAATATAGCAATTCTATTAGAATCACCAAGAAAACAAAAGAAATATTCCTATCCTTTGAAAAATTCATTGAACTTAACCAAGAAGTTGTCGAAAATTGATTTGTTCGGGTAGGGCATAGCATTAAACAGCAAGTTAAAGGTATTCCTATGGGTTATGCTTGTTCCCCATTATGGTGATGCTTGTATATTTGTTTTTTCAAAATTAATTTTATTAAAAAACTTTCCAAATTCAGGGAGTTTGACTTGCTCTTAGCCTTCAAATTATCCTTTTGATTTATGGGTGATTTATGATACCATTAGTAGGAGTAGCAACAACAATGTGAATTGCACATGTTGTTGCTACCCACTTCTGATAGCCTCAGCTCCATCCTCTAGCTCTTGGCACTGCTCCTAATACTTGGAAATGTTTGAAATCTTACCTGACATTGGTCTTGTCATCTTACACATCTTTTGAACCTCCCAAAATCAGCCCATTGATTCATAGTTTGTGATAGTTTGTTGTCATACAGTTTAGGGCATCACTTCACTCATTGTCTGGAGGCCACTTATGCTTCTCGGGATGTTTATTTGATGTTGGATCATCTGGGGATATTATACCAATGTATTGGAACACGATGGGCCTGATTTGAGCACTCATTTGCTCAGTTTTACATAGTTTTAAGTAGAGATGAATGCTATTTTGCGAGAGAAACTTTGTGCCTATTGCTTATTGATGCTTCTTGAGCACTTTGGATGCTACACTGGGGTATACATTGATCTTACATACTTGGTTATACTTCCAAATGCTCTTGAGATGAATTTGGAGCTTTGAATCTTGATATTGGCTATCATTCATTGTTATTTATAGTCCTTTAATGCCCTAGTAAAAGCTTTGCAAGTTACTTCGATTGGATGCTCTCAGATATATGCTACTTGGATCTTGGATGTATGGAAGCCTTTCACATGATGTTTTGAGATTTTTTTTCTTGTTTAGCATTTGAATTTTGTTCCAGTGGGAGCTGCTTCTTAACACTTGGATGTTACAATGAGCATTTTAGTTATATAGTTGAGCTCGAGGGTCTTATAGTGAGACCTTGGGACTTGGTGACATGTACATGCTCTTGTCATGCTTTATGTATGCAGTTGATGCTTAGTGGATTGATCTGACATTACTTTGGGTTGGCACCTATTTCTATCACGATGTTGTCAATGATTTCTATTGAGCTTCCATTACATTGCTTAGTTTGTTGTGCCTTTTGGTTGATCTCTTCTGTTATCCATGAGACCTACTCTATGCATGATGGTTATGCCTATGGGATGTATCTCAGTCTAACACATTGATCCTTTGACAGTTCTTAGTGCTAATCACATATTCACTCATCATTGCTAGTAGTTGGAGCTATCCCGAATAGTTGTAGTTTGTCTTGTATTAGTGATTGCCCCTCTTTGGCATTGATCTCTTACTATTGTACTTTATTTTCAGAATGTTGTAATTGCAATTTACTACATTATTTATGCGAGGAGTCACCTCCATTTGATAGTTCTTTGAATTGATTTGTGGAAAACTCATTAGTTGGTTAGTATCCCTTATTTTTCAGCTTGATCTGGCAGTGGTTTTGGGCTTATTTGCAGGTTATTATAGCAACTTGTTTTGCCCTTCTGTGCATCTACTTGGTCTCAGTATGGCCAATGGTTCCAATGATAGTGATATCTTTAATATTAACAAGTTGGATGGCACCAACTACAGCTATTGGAAAGCCCAAATTTGGCAAGTTTAAGTGCAAAAAATGCAGGTTACACCTTTAAAACATGATGATATCAAGCTTGAACGTAATGATGTATAGAATTGGGATGAATTATATGAGTTATGTAAGTCCACCATCATATTGTCCCTCTCTAAGCAGGTGTTCTATAATGTTGTCTCAGATGGGGAGTGGGGACTTATGGGATAAGATTCACAATTCTATGACAACTAGAGCCTCCTTTCTCAAATGTATAATTTGAAGCAACACTTCACATGAAGGAGGACACTTCTATGTCAGCACACTTATATGAGTTTCATTCTATTTTAGCCATTTGTCTTTGCAAGGAATTAAATTCAAGGGCAATCTTCCCCCTTTCTTCCTCTTGGTTACATTGCTTGAATCACGGAATACCTTTTATACTACTATGTGTGTAAACATGCCTATTGATGGCTTACAAATGTAGAGGGTGCACTCTTGAATGAAGAGATTAACAGAAGGAATGTAGATGCTTCCGCCGCCGCTCTCATGCTTTGATAGTTAGAGGAAATAATGGCACGAGTGGTAATTGCCACTATGGGAGAGACTCTTAGTAGTCTTGTTCTTAGTCACGTGGATAGTCTCACAATAAGTCTTGTGGCCGTAAGTCTTCTTTGACTTGTCATTATTGTGGGAAAATAGGACATATTTGGCCACAATGCCATCAAATGTGTGGGGACAAGCAAACAAAAAGGACTTATTCATTTCATGGGTATCTCTGAAGTCTAATACTCTCTATTTCTGACATGTATCTCTTTGGCATTGTTGCCTTGGACATATGCCCTTGAAAGAAATGAAAATGCTTACCCGTTTGCAATATCTTCCACCCCTTGACTATAAGTGCTTTGAGTCTTGTAATCATTATCTATATGGCATGCTCGCAGACACATAGTACACATAGAAAGTTTGATATGACACGCATGGGTGAGCCATTGGCTCTCTTCATTCAGATGCATGTGGTTCTATGCATTGCAATTTATACCTTACCTTCATTGATGACTATATACATAAGGTATGGGCATATCCTATTAATAAAAAATCAGAATTCTTGGCTGCATTTTAGCATTGGCTTACTTTAGTTGAGAACCAGTACCAGTAGGCTGAAATGCCTAAGGTCAGATAACGGGGGTGAGTATGTCTCTAAAGCCTTTGAGTAGTTTTGTGATGAGAGGGATATTAAGCCTTAGTTGATTGCCCCATACACCCCACTCTGGAATGGTATGGCTAAGCGCATGAACATGATAATATATGAGCGAGTTCATAGTATGCTTAGCTAGGTAGGCTTACCACAATGTTTTTGGGTTGAGGTAGTTAGTACTACCGTACACTTAATAAATTGATCCCCATATATTGCTCTTGACTATTAGGTTGTAGAGGAGGTCTGGTCTGGGAAACCCCTCATATGCTCAATTGTGTGTTTTTTGTTGTGAGGCTTTCTGCCATGTACCCGAGGACAAGTGCAACAAGCTAGATCCTAATTTTAAGAAATGCATATTTCTTGGTTATGGAGATGGAATGAGATGGCCTATCACCAATGGGATCCATAGGCTTGGAAGGTTATCCGTGGCCATGATGTTGTTTTCCATGAAGAGAAAATGCATAAGTAGCTTGAGCATATCATTAAGGTACGCAGGGTGATATTTCAAGAGGAGCCTCCTACTATTATACAACCAGTGAGACAACTTGTTGTAGCAGCTAATCCGCGAGTGGCCCAAGTCCCTGTCTGATGCTCCATAGGATGTCCCAATTCCACAGTCTGTTTTGAGATAGTCTAGTAGAGATAAATGATAGCCTACGTGGTTTGAGTCTTCTATGAATTATGTTATGGTGATAGATATTGGTGAGCCTCTTACTTATGATGAGGCCATGTGTAGAGGTGATAGTTAGTTTTGGGAGAGAGCCATGCAATCAAAATATGACTCATTGCAGAAAAAGCATACATGGGATTTGGTTCCTTCACCTAGTGGAAAGTGTGCTTTGCTATACAAGTGGGTATATAAGTTAAAACGTACCCCTATATACTCCAAGCCAACATATAAGGCCAGATTGGTTGCTAAGGGTTTCATGCAAGAGCACGGTATAGACTTTGATAAAGTATTTTCTCTTATGGAGATGACTACCCTACATTTGGTACTAGCTTTGGTTGCTCAGCTTGACTCGGATCTTTATCAAATGGATGTCAAGATGGCTTTTCTTCATGGAAACTTGCATAATGAGATTTACATGGAGCAACCTAAGGGCCATGCAAAATTTGGCAAGGACTACTTAGTGTGCCGATTGAGAAAGAGCCTTTATGGCCTTAAGAAAGAGCCTAGGGAATTGTACCACAATTTTGATGCTTTTATGCATTCATAGGGATATTTTTGCAATGATATGGATACATATTTATACACAAAGAAGGCCTATGATGGTAGCCTTATGATTTTGATCCTCTATGTGGATGATATACTAATTGTGCTAGGAGTGCTTATAATGAGCTAGATACCTTGAAAGGTTAGCTCAAGAAGAGCTTTGACATGAAGAACATGGGACATGCCTCACATAATCTTGGGATACACATTATGCATGATTGCTCTAAGAGACTCCTTTACTTGTCTGATTTTATCTGCAAGATGTTAAGCTTATTGGTTGTTCTCTATCTTCTCATGTTGAGAGGTTAGTCAGACTAATTGTTCATAGTCTAATGAGTAGAAGGCTGAGATGGCTAGGATCCCTTATATATCCATTGTGGATAGTTTAATGTATGTTATGATAGCCACTCATCTTGACATAACATTTGCAGTGGGAGTTGTGGCATGCTATATGGCTACACCTAGCACAAACAACATTGGAATTTCATCAAGGGTACCATGAGGTACCTGAAGGGCACAACAACTATGTGCATCTATTATGGTGGCCAGGATGCATGAGTTGTGGGATACACTAACTCTGATTATGTAAGACATGTAGATAGTAGGAAGTCCATCTATGGCTATGCCTTCACCTTTGTTGGAGATGTTGTTTCTTGGATGTCCAAGGTGTATAAATGCACGGCCCTATCTACTATAGAGGCAAAGTATGTTGTAGCCATTGAGACGTACAAGGAGACTCTTTGGTTAGGCCATTTGGTAGCAGACATTGGCAATCCTAATGTGGTCCCTACATTGTATTTGGATTTTATGAATGCTATTCAGTTGGCCAAGAATTCGGTCTTTCATGCAAAGACGAAGCACATTGAGGTACATTACCACTTTATTTGAGAGGTCGTTGAGGACAAGTCCATTGAGCTTGTCAAGATATCAACTAACCAAAATCCTATAGATCTACTTACGAAAAGTCTCATAATGTAGCCTTTTTCCTTTCTTAGGAAGTTGATGGGCATTGGATGAGATGAATTCTTTTCTCATCCTATTACACTCATGTACATTTATACTTTGTCACTTTTTTCTTGTTCTCTCCTCACTAGGGGAAACATTTGCCTTTAAGTGGGAGGTTGTTGGGGATAAAGGCGCTTATGCCTAGTCACCCATATATTAGTTACATTGATAGTACTTGCACCGTGTATTAGTTATCTGCATACTTGTACACTATAGGTGGCGGACGCCCATCACTGTCACTTTATTATTTATTCTTTCAATGACATTTGAATAAAGGGAAGGCCAGTCACACATTGTGACTATTGGAGTTCCCATATTTTGTGTCTCTCCCTCTCTTCTTGCTCTTGCTCCTTCCACCATAGCTCTTTCTTTTGCTCTATGCTTCCACATCTGGGCTCACTCCCTTCACATCACTAGCATTGGATGGTTTGGGAACATCCATGGAGCACTTAGTTGGTGCTTTGGCTTTGGCTTTGGAGCAACGACGCATTGAATTGGAGGAGAAACGACTAGAGATGCAACTCAGGATGATGGCAAAAATCCTAGCTCGTCGTCATCCCTATGCATCAAAAGAGCAGCATGACTAGATGTCCCAATAAGGGAGGAAATAAGCACAACATGTGTGTAGCTATTTTGTGTTTGTCTTGATAAGTTGCAGTACTTTTAGTTCACATTTCTGCATTGACCCTTGTTCAATTGAAGGATTGTTTGCTTTACAGTATATTTAGCTTAAGTCACTTCATTTTCCTAAGGTTTAATTGGCTCCAAAACACCATTGCATTGAAGCGTTAAAAAAAACAAACACTTTGTAATAGATCATAATTGGAGAATCAAATAGAAGCATAACAACATACAATAATACAACAATCTTGTCACAATGGCTTGATATATTATCAGTAAATGATAACACTTTTATGGATTAGACAAATCAAGTTGAACCTTTGGGTATAAAAAAAGACAACTTAGAAAAAAAATTTATAGATTTATTAAATTCTTTAAAAAACATGATTGCAAGATATCAAGATATTTCCATGCGGTGACACCATTCTTTGTACATAGCATGATGCAATGCTTGACCTTGTGACATTGAACACAACACTACCATCATTCAAGTGAGGATCAAAGTCATCCTCGTGATGCTTCCTTTGCATGTCCTTTACAAGAAGATTGTGAAGAATGCAACAAGCAACAATATACTTGGGGACACAATAAGGGTCTACATTGATATCCCTAAGGATATGCTAGTGATTTTTAAGCATGCCAAACACATGTTCGATTCACAATCATCCCTTTGACAAGTGGTGATTAAACTATTTCCAATCTCCAATTGCCAGACAATGTCCTCCTTGAAGGGATTGATGAGGTGTGTGCACAAGCCTCGTACCCCAAATCAGCCAAAAGATAAGGGTGCATGCAAAACTCCTCAAAGCACCATGATTAGCTGTAGAGGCAAGCTCAACTACCAAGACCCACGGACCGCTTATTGTTTCAAGCGTTCCAAGCCGAGTACTAATGGCTGCCTCTCACATAGCCAACATGCTATCTATCTCTACGAGTGTAGTGAGCTTACCTCCATGCTCGATCGAGTTGCCTCCTCTCTATGAGCACTCCGGTATCTCCAAGTTCCAAGTGCAAGCTTCAAGCGAGCTCCATCATCAAGCTCCACGCTCCAAGTTCCATTGCCGTGAGAAGAGAAGAGAAGAGAAGAGAAGAGAAGAAGATGGAGAGCTTCTCCACCACGGTCCCTCACCCTCATACACTCACTCCCTCACACTCTCACACTCCCTCTCTCAAGCATAAGCTCAAGCAAGCAAGAAGAAGAAGAAGAAGAAGAAGAAGAAGAAGAAGAATAGTAAGAGAAGAGCTACTTTTGGCCACACACAAGAATGAGCTTCTCATTTACTTTTCAAATTTATATACAAAACCCTAAATCCCTTTTGGGCGGTCATCCCCTTATGCCCTTTTTTACATGGCCGGCCATGGCCTAGGCCCTTTTTCCCATTTTCCTCCTATCTTCTTAGCTTCCTTCCTACCGCCCATCTACCTTTACAATTTGCATGGCCGACGCTCTTAAAATAAATAATGGTGCGCCTTGCGCTCTTTTACAAAAGTATTGACTTTTGCTTTTTCTTGTGCACCTTTCTCCTTGATTTAAGTCTTTTCTACACTTCTTGTATTTCCATATTTCTCTTGGCACGCCTTCATCTTCCGTTTCACTTTTGCCTTGCCTTATCTTTTGCTTTAGATTTTCTGGATGTTCTAGGTTGTTCGTCTAAGGGTTAACATTACCCCCCTCCTAGAGGAGTGCCAGTCCCATGGCACCCACCGTCGTAGGTAGCAGGCTTTGGCATGCATTGAAGACGTGGGTGGAAGGGACATCTATGGTTTGTTGGGGAGGAGTTTTGGTGGTAGTGCAGATGAAGGTCATTGGGGGCACATTGTTAGCCTAATTGGTTGGTGATGGGGTTGTTGAAGTTGGTGATAGGGCTGGTCTTGGTTGGGAGGTGCACTCATGGGTTGGCACAGGTGTTAATGTTGTGGGGATTCTGTAGGCGACGATTCTTTGGTGGGCTTGCATGATGATAAAGGATAATAATTCAGAGTTGTGTTAATGAAGAGCTGACGGTACTTTTGTTGGAGTCGTTAATACTTGCAATTGAAAAACCTCTCATATTTGGTCTCTCCCTAGGGGTAGTGCTAGTCTTCTTATCATGCACAAGCCTAGTTTGATTAGTTTGGGAGATAGATCAAACTCTAAGCAAGCTGAGAGTGTTGTCCTACACTTGAGAACCCAAACTGTGTATAGATTGTGGTGTAGATATTATGTGAGTGCACATGCATACTTAGATATTATGTAGTTAGAAGACTGCTGATCTGGTTCCTCGTAGCAATGTGTGGATAAAGCAAGGGTTCAATGGGGTGGAAAAATTGTTGATGTTGAGGAGAAGTATACTTGAAGGCTTCTTGAGGCATTATTTGTGCTTTTGACAACATGATGTAGTATGATTGAGCTCATTGATGCCTGAGCTTTTGGTAATTGGTGGCTGCGTGTATTATTTGAAGAGTACGGTGTACTTTCCATGGTACTTCTGCCTTGCTCACCACTATTGATTGCAATGGTATTGAGATGGAGTGAAAAAAAGAATCGTGCAAATGGGTCAGGGTGACAGGTCTACTAACCATAGGCGAGACAAGCTCCCTAGGTATGTCCTGCCCTTGATGTGCCTTGAACAATTGTGGGGGATGTGTAAAGGCTAGGGAACTAGGGACTGGAGCCAACCAACCAAGGTAACTGGACATACCTAATTTGAGGACCCCTAGGGGATGTGCTGTGATATGCAATATATTGAGGCTATCAGCCTTTCATTTGGATTGAGAAATGTTGAGATCCAAAGGCTATGAAAAATGGATATTACAAAGATGATTGTGTTACTAGCCTTGATGCTAGAGGAAAAATTGTTGAGATGGAGAGATAAACTTTAGATTTTGCAAACCTCTTTGTAACATGTGAGACATTGATACAATTGAGGTAGCAACTAGAGTGAGTTATGCATGGACAAGGAACAGAGCATTTGGTGAATTGAATCCTGGTTGATGAAGAAACATTTGTCATTACTAAGAGCATGGCTCCTACCTCGATGTAGAGTTTGGCCAAGGAAGAGAGAATAGTTGATGACTATGGTTTGAGCCATTCTCAAATGCAATGTGTGCTTTCTATAGGGGTGATTTTCTCTTCTTGTGGGGATTTCGTCATGGCTCTTTGTTCTTGGCATTTCTATCACTTTTTCCATAATGGTTCTTTGTGGGGTTGGTGGGCTTTGGTGACTTCGACATTGAACGCTTTTGTATAGAGACCTGTGTCATCGTGCATTCACCTGGCAACTCGTGAGAGTACATGCAAGTCCTACGCTTCAACCATAATGAATAGGTGTAGCTCAAAGAGGCATCACTTATTTGAATCCCATGGTGTTGACTTCGATGCATATAACTTGTGCTTGATTATCGTTGCTTGTGTTGTGTTGTGTGTGCTGGCTATGCTTTTTTGGTATTATCTATACAAAGTCACAAAACTCGTTGTTTATTTATGTATACATTTATGAATCCATATCACTTTGTGAGGATGAAAACCAATTGTAGAACTCAGGATTGTAATGGAGTGTGGTACACACATCTAGTACTCGTGGCAGCCTACTCCATAACAATAGATATTTTGCAACAACGAGTAGCATAGTACCTTGTCCGAGTCTACTGGCAACATGTAGCTCCTCCTTAGTGAGAATTTTATCAATCAGAGAGTTCTCTTGGCTAGCTCTGGCTAAGTCCATGCCCCGAATGGCATTTAGTACTCAAAAGAAAGTTGGCACCACATAGGTTGGGTCTCTTTGAGACTGCCATTTGGCCAGTTGCTCCTCTGAGACTGTCATAATCTAGGCTCCAAGTTCGGCCATTGTAGCACGGATTTCAAACTAACATTTTTCAAATTGACTTCGACCCTCTGATTGTTGCTTTAGTTGCTCTATCTCAAAGAGGTTTGGTTGGCAAAGCACTTCATTGAATGTCACAGTTAAGCGTAGTTCGTTGGCCTCCTCATCAGATATGAGCTGCATGCATTCCTGTAGGAGCTTGCCATAGTGCTCATTCAGAAATTCTTGCTCTTCCCAGGATAGAGGATATGGCAAGTATTCCTCAAGCTGCTCCTTAGGGAATGTGACCATGTTTACAAGGACATAGACACATACAAATAATTTGAGTTTAGTATCCAACTCTATCAAAGCACTCTATGACACTTCTATGTTCTACGAAGGCTTACTCGGCTGCTATCTCATGCAAGGTTCTGGGAGTTTCCCTAGGCTTTAGCATAGCTAGGGGCTCAGGCCTAGATGAGCAAGATTGGTCAATGCTAGGATTGCTTATGTCCTCAGGGTTTTCATGTTTCTCATGAGGCTTTGCTACTATTGTGTCATGGTTCTTCTCAGATGTGACTGGTATAGTTTTGTCAACCTGTTGTGACAATGTTGTATCCACTCTTGATTGGTCAATGTAAGTTTTGTTGTCAATGGATTGAGTGTTGTAAGAAACCCTTGATGGTAATGGTTGCTTTGAATTATCAGAACACAGAGATGTGTTTGAGGTTTCACTGCTGCTAGGAGAGGTAGCAATGGATTCATTTGTGGGTGGGCTCGATGCTTCATTTCTCAGTTCTTCAGCACCCTTGGTCTCAATTTTCTTGGCGTCTACTGCCACTTGCGACTACTGTTTTCGTTGTTTTCTCCTCTTTTTCTTGGGCAATTGAGATGTATCCTTTAAAGACTTAGGACCCTAAACTAGGTTAGTAATTGATGTGCTTGGTTGGGCCTCAACATTCTCTTTCTCTAGTGTGTCATCATGGGACATAGATGCGGCTTGTTGAATAGCCTTGCTAGGTTGTGAGGGTACAACAGCCTCTCTTTTTGGAGAGTCTAGCTCTTCAGCTAATTCCCCTTTGTCTAGCCCCTCATCTGATTGCATTGGTAGTTGCTTCTAGTTGGGCATTTTCTCTAGACTCTTTTCCTTACCCATTGGAACATGCCTCCATTGCTTCTTATCAGAGCGATCGTTGTGTTTAGAGCTGTTTTTCTCTTGCTCTAGAGGTTTGGGTGACTCTAGTGTAGAACCAAGAGACGATTTAGGGTTCATGTCATGTAGGCTTGGAAAAAACAAGTTGAAGAAGTCATGGTTGTATTGATGGGAAGGATAGAGATCTAGGGTTGCAGGGTCTTGAGTGAGGCAGAAGACTTATGTGCTAACATCAAGTACCATGCTTCCTACTCCTAGCATGCTAGCCACATGTAGATCTTCTTCTAGAAGCAATTTATTGTACAAGGGATGTTTTTGGATAGTGGCAGAAAGCTGGACCTCATGGACTACAACTAACAATCTCAATGAGGTTGGGGCAATGTACATGGGATCATGTATTGATGTCCAAAGGGCTTTCCTTTGTTTAGTGAGTGTCATTAGTCAGTGGAAAATTTTGGCGGCCAAACACTAGTTGGAGTACCATTTCTACACAAAGTCACATTGTCATTTCCCTTTTTGTTTGATTGCTTCGAGCTTTTCCTTGTTTGTCTCACATTGAGCAGTATAGAGTGAGGGTATCAAGTGCAATTCTCAAGTTGTGGATTTTGGGATGTCCTTCAAGGCTTCTTCAGCGACGACATCTACATAGTGGGAGAAAACACGTTGTTGCTCTTCCCAAGTTAGGGGTTTGGCTATGAGCTTTGTGTGCTCTGGTGTTGGCCTTCCAATTTTCACATGGACATATGCACGTGTGATGGCTGTTAGCTTGTGATCAAGCTTCATTAGGCACTTCATATCTGGTTCATTGCTTAGATGCGCCATCTCCTTGACCAAATCTTCGAGAGATTTCTCCTCAAACCTAGGCTTTAGGTACTTTGGAAGTGTTGGAGTGTCAAGGATGTTGGTTGTGACACCTTTTTCACAGATGAATTGCTAAGGATATGTTCCGTAAGGGGCGTCGTCACGGCCAAAGGCTGTGATTGCTGTGATTTCTGATTGAAAGTAGAAGTGGCTAGTTCAGTGGATTGGCCATTATTGGTAGGCTGCACGGTGAAGTCCTTAAGCAGATCAAAAGTGGTTGTGTCTTTTGTTGCCCTTTGCACATTCACTTGCACAAGCATCTCCTTAGGCTGAGACCTAAGGGTGGTGTTATGTCCCGCACCTTGGTCATTTGGAAGCTTAGATGGAGATAGAGATTGGGATTGAGTAGTTGCACTTGACGACTACTATTGTACTTCCTGTGTCCGTTTAGGGAAAGAGGGTATAGGAGATTTGGCACTCCTAGGTGGACTTGCCATTGGCCGAAAGATTTGCTCATGGCTATTAGATGATTTTGCCATTTGATTTGTTGAGCAACCAGCCTTATCATGAGCAACATTGTGCCTATGGTGCTCATTATCCTCTTGGGAAGTCAAAGGCTCCTTGGGCACTAGTGGTCTTTGTGCACACTCGATGGTTATATTTGACATCCGCTTGTTAGGCAGGCTAGGATGAGGGTCTACCTTTCGAATAGTCCTGTTTGGTTTCTTGATTTCAACCATGAGGGGCTCAGTCACTCCAATGTTGTTGACCCGAGACTTGGATTTTTGTTTAGATTTCCTCCTACACTTCTTTGCTTTTGATACAGTCTGGCCTTCAATTGATAGAGATGGTTTAGCAGGGGTCTTTGGCACCCAAATCTATCGGTTACCTGTGTAATACCCTTGAGCATGTAGCAACACTTTGGATATCCATCGTGACGTTGTGCTGGCTCTCCATCGATACCTTTATCTATAAGGCTTGGGCTTCTTTTATGGTATTCTATGATATTTGTAAGTCCAAAGCCTATCCTTGGCATTGTCTCCTAGCCTTCTTATTTCAAGCATGGCCTCGCTCATTGGTTCTCTCTGTTCAACATGGGCTTGTATCAACTCTTTCAACAAGTCCTTGCTCTCGTTACTAGGCTTGCCTGATATATCATAATGCTCCTTAAATTTCCCTTGAGGTTTGATGAGGTCACCCTTGCTAAAGCTTGTGATTGTCCTCACACCCAGTAGTGTCAAGTGTATCCTCTGTGCTATATAATCGGCCTCACACTTCGTTGCCCTTTTGAAGGGTCTTCCTAGGAGGGTTTCCTTTCCACAATTAGCACATTTAGAGGAACATGGAATAGGATAGGCAAGCTTTCAGTTTCAATAGTTACAAGGATTTTGTACTTTCCTATAAGTGCTTGTGGGTGTCCCTTGTAAGGACTAAGAGTTGCATTAGTCGGTGTGAGCTCTAGTTGGCCTAGTAGGGTCCATGCTTCATAGGTCAAGATATTAAAATCTGCTCCTTCATCGATGAGAGCATCGACACTATGCTCTCTTTTTGTGGTGAGTTCGACCCTAAGGTAAGCTGATGGTACTATGTCTTCATCTTTCGGGTCTTGGCTTATAAATTCAAGCCTTCTAATACATGCCCTTGAGTCCCCAATTGCACAACCAAATGTGGATACTTTACTAATGTCTTGGGTCATCTGTGCAATGTCATTCAAGGTGCATCTATCATCAAGACTATCATGTCTAGTCATCCTTGCGGTTGTAGCTTGATGTTATTCCGTTCCGCTTTGACTAGATGTAGTCCAAATGCAACCTATACATGTTTTTGTGGTGTGACATTTTTACTTTTGTTGGCTAGATTGGCTCATTGATGTTCTAGGGTCTCTGTTTGTCTTTGTTCGGGTATAGGCTTTTGGTTGTTGTTTTGCAAGTGAGAATCTATGCTTGTGCAAAGCCATTACTATAGTAGGATCTAATTTGGAGGACCTATCACGACGTTCGTAGCACAAGGGTTAGATGTGTCAAATTTGTATTCTATTCACCTATCCGATTTTGACAGTTTTCTATCCGATTCTCAGGAGTCCGATTATCTGAATCAGATGTTCGATTTTGGGTTGGTCCAATTGGCCGATTGGACGGTTCGAGTCCAAGTGGTCCAATTATGGGTTGTTCCGATTTTGGTACGTCCGATTCTGGGAATCGGATGTTTGATTTGACAAGTGTCCGATTTTGAAGTGTCCGATTCTGAATGGTCTGATTTTTGTGTGTCTGATTTTGGTGCATCCGATTATGGGATGTCCAATTTTCATGTGTTCGATTTTGGGAGTTTGATTCTAGGAATCGGGTGCCGGTTTGACAAGTGTCCAATTTTGGTTGGTCCGAGTTCAAAACTCGAGCCGTTTGATTCTGGGAATCGGACCGATTCTGGGAATCAGACTCTAGTAACATTGTCTGATTCCTACGGACGAGTTTCAGGGTTGACGAAAATCAACTCGATTCTAATGATTTTGGTTATGAGGGGTTGCATAAACTTTCGGAATGTAAGAATAGACCCTAATGAAGGATTGTATATACCTGGAATAGCAAATAAACTTCAAAATACAAATTGCCAAGGAAATCAAACCCTCTTACCCTATTATGACAGTAGAAAACCCAATGCCTGTTTTCCTTATTTTTTCTTTGTTTTTTCCTACCCTAATGTATCCAAATCACAAATGCGATCAAAGGACTTTTCTTGTACTTTGTCTTTCCCTTTCTCTTTGCACTTCTCATTGCACAACTCATGACACTGTGGGTGTATTTGACCCTTCTTGTTGCAATGATGACATGTCACATTAGCATTTCTCCCACGAGACTTGCTGCGTGACTTACCATGTGACTTAGACTTAGACTTTTGCGAGTCTTTGCCACATCCATACCCATAGTCATTCTTTCCATTACCATCTCTACCTCTAATAGTCAAAGCATGCGACACACAAGAGGCATCGGAGTTCTTACGGTTGATCTCTTCCTGCATAAGAGCACTCTCTACATTAGGCAAGTTCAAAATAGTAGCAAGAGCACATAAGGCAGTGCGGAATACATCCCATGACTCACTCAAAGTCCCAAGCAAAAACAATGGAGTAACCTCATCATTGAAGGTAATGCCCTGTGAAGTCAAGTTCTTGAGAATAGCATGGAACTGGCTCACATGAGCAAACATTGTCATATTCTCCTTCATATGCATGTCCATAAGTTGCTTCAGCCAATACATCTGACTTGCTAGACTTTTCTTGTCATAGAGGTCCTTGATCTTATCCCAAAGCTGCCAAGCACTCTATGCTTCCTGAACCACATTGTAATCCACCTGTTCAATGAGAGACAAGATGAGGGTGGACTTGCATAACTCATCAAGCTCATCCCATTCATCATCAATCATAGTTTCAGGCTGCTCACTATGTATCCTTAGTGGCTTGATCTAAGATTTTTGCACCGATACCTACCAAACTTGGCTCTTCCAATGGGCATAATTCATACCATCAAGCTTAGTTATGTTGAAGATAGCACTATCAGTGGAAGAAGATGCCATAATGCAGTCCAAAACGGTGTAGACAGTTCAAACTGCTTGCTGTTTTCTGTTGTAAACAACCAAAATACCACCAAAACCAAGGCAAAATGACCACAAACTGATAGCTAATGATGCTACCCACCAAGTACAATCAAAAGTATATAAAATCAGGATGATTCAGCATGAAAATTTCACATTAGTCCATGCATAACTCCTTGCTATAATAAATTATAGCTAGGTACAATGAGAGAAATCTGTAGGTAAAATGAATGCACCAACAAAACTATAACTCTGGCAAGCCAAGAAATAGCCAAAGTAAGCTCCGGGCAATCAAATTTCAAGCCAAAGCAAGGCTCAGTAGCAACCAACTCCAAACAATATAACATGCATGTAGTAGTGGCATAAGCCAAGCATGTCAAGACCTGTCAGACATAAGCAAAGTGCATGCCATAAGTACATTCAAGATGAAGATCCAAATGGTATACGAAGTGAGCTCAAGATCAACCAATGATTCAAGAGCAAATCCAAGCTCTATGTCGATCCTTGAGAGTCACTACATCAATGTATACATCCAATGCAATAAGCATATCCAAATATAAGCAAAAGAGCTTCAGCCTTGAATATTCCAATAGCAAATAGACATCCAAAACTAAGCAAACAGTGGTTCAATCCAAGCTCAAAACCATTGACAAATCATAGGCATACTTTCCCATATGTATAGGCACCAATTGGGCATAATCGGGCATCAAATGACTATGTAGCATGAGCATAAAGTATAATGATAGAGGGCTACCCTATTTTGGGCTGCCTATGGACTGTGTAAAATAGTTAATGACTGAGTAAATTCAGCCCCAAAAGCATCTCACATCATAGGTATACATTTGCCCTAGCATTCGGGGAGCACTCGGGACCAATCGAGCAACCAATGTCAATGCCAACCAAGCACAAGCATAAAGTGCTGATGTAACACTGTTTGTGGCTGCATGTGGACTATGAAAAACAATCTTACACTGAGGTAAACTAGTCCACAAATCAATGCCAATGATAACCACCAATGTCGAGCATCAAGGGGGTGTTTCCAAGTACCAAGTGAAGTGTTTTCAAGCTGCCAATGGGTGCCAAGAGAGGATTGAAGTAAAAAACGAATGTTTTATAGGTCTTCAAGCAGGTCCAAAATAATTTGGGGCCTGTGGAAGGGTCGGGCAAGGTTAAGGCAAGGTTGGGGGAGTAGTCAAGGATCCCCAGGAGCTCCCTCTTGAAGGGCAAAGTCACCGATAGAGAATAGGCATCACAAGAAGTAAGAGAACATGGTTGCCCTGATTCACAAAACTTGTGGACTGAAGTAAAATAACAAAAGAGAACTCCAATACCTCTGAAGGAATGCCCTGATGGTACCCAAATGGGCCGGGTAGGTGCTCAGGAAGCCAAGGAGTGAGCTCGAAGGAGTCGGATATGACTGCTAAGAGTGAGAACCAATTGTGTAGAGATTCGAATGAATGCTAAAGGAGTCACGGACCAAGCTTGAATGCTCAAGCAACCATGCTCTGATACCAGTTGAAAGGTGAGAAGGATCGAAGCTTGCATAGGAGAGCTATGGGGGGAGAGCATGAGCAAGAGAGAGAAAGACTCACAATGTAGGAACTCTAACAGTCACAATGTGTGACTAGGCCTTCCTTTACTCAAACTGTCACTAAAAGAATAAAGAATAAAGTGACGGTGATGGGCGCCTGCCACCTGTAGTGTGCAGTGGCAGGTACTGTCAGTGTGATAATACACATGCGACTAGGCAGAGGCACCTTTACCCCAACAATCCCATGAAGCAAAGATGAGATATATTGGCTACCTTTTACCATTGACTTACTCTTGTTGAGAACCAACCTAGGTGTAGGTGCTCAAATACTTAAGGTCAGATAATGGGAGTAAGTATATATCTAAAGCATTTGAGTAGTTTTGTGATGAGTAGGGTGTTAAGCATTAATCAACTGCCCCTTATACCCCACCCCAGAATGATATTACAGAGTGTATGAATAGGATGATGTAAGAGAGAGTCAGTAGTATGCTTAGCCACATAGGCTTATCGCATTATTTTAGGGCTGAGGTAGTTGCTACTACTATATACTTGATAAAAAGATCCCCACACACTATTATTGGTTGTTAAGTTACAACAGAGGTATGGACTAGAAAACTTCCATCATATGCTTATGTATGTGTCTTTGGATGTGAGGTACTTTGCTATGTTTTCAATAACAAATACAATAAGTTGGATCCTAAATTAGTGAAATGCATCTTCTTGGTTATGGGGATGCAAGTGAGATGGGCTATCACCTATGGGATCTGTAGGCTAGGAAGGTCATCCACATCCATGATTTTGTTTTCCATGAGGAGAAGATGCATAAGCAGCTTGAGCAGGTACTCGAGGTATGCAAAGTGATATTTCAAGAGGAGCCTCTTATTACCATACAACCAACTAGATAACCTACAATTGATATTCCAGTGACCCATGATCATGATGTTGGGCAAGATGTACATGCCCCATAGCCTATTTTGCAATGATCTACTAGAGATAGATGTCAGCCTAATCAATTTGTGCCCTCCATGGACTAAGTTATGGTGACAGATGCTAATGACCTCTTACCTATGATAAGGTCATGCACAGAGGTGATTGTCACTCTCAGGAGAGGGCCATGCAATCAAATTATAACTCATTGTAAAAAAATCATACATGGGATTTGGTTCATTTGCCTGGTGGAAAGTACACTTTGCCATGTAAGTGGATGTACAAGTTGAAGAGTACCCTTGGATAGCCAAGTCAGCATATAAGGCCAAATTGGTTACAAAGGGTTTTAAGCTGGAGCATGGTATTGATTTTGATGAGATCTTCTCTCCTATAGTCAAGATGACTACCCTACACATAGTATTGGCTTTGGTTTGCACAATTAGATTTGGACCTTTGCACAATTAGATTTGGACCTTTATCAGATGGATGTAGAGACAACTTTCTTACATGGAGACCTTCATGCAATAAGATTTATATGCAGCAACAGCTAGGGCTTTGAGAAAAAGGGTAAGGAACACCTAGTGTGTAAGTTGAGAAAGAGCCTTTATGAACTTAAGTAGGCACCTAAGGAATGGTACCATAAGTTTGATACTTTCGTGTATTCATAGAAATATATACCTAAGGAATGGTACCACAAGTTTGATACTTTCATGTATTAATATGGATATATACATAGTAATATGGATCCACATGTTTGCATGAAAAATCCTCGTGATGGTAGCCTTATTATCTTGGTACTTTATGTGGATGATATATTACTTGCTAAAAGAGCTCGTGATGAGCTGGATGCCTTGAAAAGTTGACTCAAGAAGAACTTTGAGATGAAGGACATGGGACAGGCCTCACATATCCTTGGCATGCATATCACACATGATCCCTCTAAGGAGCTCCCTTACTTATCACAAAAGGATTATATATAGAAGGTTATTGAGTGCTTCCATATGCAAGATGTTAAGCCTATTGGCTATCCTTTACCTTCCCATGTGAAGATCAATCATGTAAATTATACCTAGTCAAATGAGCAAAAGACCAAGATTGCCAAGATTTTTTATGCATCCACAATGGGCAGTTTGATGTATGCCATTATAACCACTCATCCAAACATAGCATTTGTAGTGAGAGTTGTGGCATGCTATATGGCTACACCTTGCCAATGACATTGGGATGCAATGAAGGATATTACGAGGTACTTGAAAGGCACTACAGATATGAGCATTTATTATAGCGGTCAGGATATAACAATCGTAGGTTACACTGACTCTGACTATACAAGACATGAAAATAGTAGGAAGTCCACCTCTGGTGTATGTCTTCACTTTTGCTAGATGTGCTATTTCATGGGGCCTACTACTGAGGTAAAGTATACTATAGCTATTGAGGCTTGCGATAAGGAGATCCTATGGTTAGGCCATTTAGTGACAGACATTGATATTACTGTTACTTCTATACTACATTTAGATCCTATGAGTGTTACTCAGTTAGCCAAGAATCTGCCAATCTTTCATATGAAGACAAAGTACATTGAGTTGTGTTATCACTTCATCAAGGAGGTGGTAGAGGACAAGTCTTTTGAGCTTGTCAAGATATCGACTAACAAGTATCCTCCTGTAAATTTGCTCACTAAAATTCTCTTAATGGAATGTTTTGTCTTTCTTAGGAATATGATGGACATAGGATGAGATGACATTTATTCCTCATCCTTTGTACTTTATGTACATTTGTATTTTGTTATTTTTTCTTGTCCTCTCCTCACTAAAGACACATTCGCCTTTAAGTGGGAGGTTTTTGGGGGTGAAGGTACCTATGCCTATGCCACCCTGTATTTATTTTACACACAATGACCAAATACTTGTACATTACAAGTGGTGAGGGCCCATTGCTATCACTTTATTCTTTATTCTTTTAATGACTATTATATAAGAAGGAAAGGCCAATCACATATTGTGACTGTTAGAGTTTCCATATACCATGTCTTTCTTTCTACATCTCTTACTCCATCTACCATAGCTCTTGCTTTGCTCTTACTTTCACTTGTGTGCTTCCACTCAATCTCTCTCTCTCTCTCTCTCTCTCTCTCTCTCTCTCTCTCTCTCTCTCTCTCTCTCTCTCTCTCTCTATTTCTTCTTCTCTCCCTCTCTCTCTCTCTCTTTTCATTTTTTCTCTCTCTTTTCACCCCTCTCTATTTTTTCTCACTTCTTTTCTCACCTCTCTCTCATTTTTCTTCCTCTTTTCACTCCCTCCCTCTCTCTTCTCTTTTTTCTTTGCCTTTCTCTCCCTCTCTTTTTTCTTTTTTTTCTCTCTCCTACTTGTTCCTTCTCTCTCTCTCTCTCTTTTATTATTATCATCATTCTCTCTATTTTCTATTTTTTCTTTCTCCTCTTTTTCCTCCTCTCACTCTCCTTTTTTTATTTTTTATTCTCTCTCCCCTCTTTTTTATTTTCTTCTTCCTCTCTCCTTTTCTTCTCTCCCCCTCTCTCTCCCTGCTTTTTTAATTTTCGTTTTCCTCTCTCTCTCTCTCTCCTTTACCTTTCTCTCCCCTCTTTTCCCTTTCTCTCCCCTCTCTTTTTTCTTTTCTCCTATTTTTTCCTTCTCTCTTTGCTCTCTCTCTCTCTCTCTCTCTCTCTCTCTCTCTCTCTCTCTCTCTCTCGTTTCTTTTATTTCTTTCTCTTCTCACCCTTTTCTCTCTTTCCTTCTTTCAGACAGACAGAGTGAGAGCTACTATACCAGCCTCCAACCAGACCTCCGGGCTCACACTACAGCAGGCTAAGGACCAGCGTACCCGACGCCGCACGAGGATCCGGGGGTTTCGAACCCCACAGCCACACCGACAGGAGATCCGGAGGATTCTTGATCTACATCGACAACAGACTGAGATCCGACGACACTCGACACATTGGATCTCAGATCTCCAGTTTGCTCTTTCTCCACCGCCGATGTACCACATCCTGCATCCAGGAGGGATCACCTGCTATTAGCGACTTCGAAGACTGCTACTACATCCCAGGATAGTATATCTCCCTGCATCTGTTACATATACACATCGCACCACTTTATCACAGCCGACAGTTGTTCCCCTATCACAGCCGACATTTGTTCCCCTTTTGTAGCCATTATCTGGAGTACCAGAGCTACATACGCACATACACATATACGACACTTATCACATTCACAGCACCGTATTTTGAGTTTCCAATTTTTAGCTTTTCATTCAGCACTTTTATTTTGGATAGCTGGACCTCATCAGTTGTATCACAGTTTGTCTCATAGGCCAGTTTTGGTCTTTAGAAGACGTTAATATAACTTTCTTTCTTTCTTTTCTCTCTCTTCCCTCTTAATCTCTCTTCTCTTTCCTCCCCTCTCTCCCCTCTTTCTTGTTGTTGTTCCCATTCTTCCTGTTGTTGTTCTCTTCTTCTCCTCCTCCTTCTCCTTCTTCTTCTTCTTCTTCTTCTTCTTCTTCTTCTTCTTCTTCTCTCTCTCCCCTCTTTCCCTACTTTTTTAATTTTATCTCTCCTCTACTCTATCCTACTTTTTCCTTCTCTCTCTTTCCTCTTTTTTCTTTTCTTCTTCTTCTCTCTCTTAATTTTTTCTCCCTCTCTCTCTTCCCTCTTTTTTCTTTTCTTCTTCTTCTTCCTCTCTCTCTCTCCCCTATGCTTCTCTCCTCTCCCTCTCTCTCTCTCTCTCTCTCTCTCTCTCTCTCTCTCTCTCTTCTTTGCCTTTCTCTCCCCCTCTTTTTTCTTTTTTATTTTCTCTCTCCTAGTTTTTTCTTCTCTCTCCAAAATCTCTATCTTCCCTCTTTTTCCTCCCTCTCTCTCTTTTCTTTTTCTTTTTCTTCTCTCTCTCTCTCTCTCATATTTTGTTCTCCCTCTCTCTCTTTCCTCTTTTTTTCTTTTATTATTATCGTTCTTCGTCTCTCTCTCCCTCCTTTTGTCTTTCCTCTCTCCTTGCTTTTTTTGTCTTCTTCTTCTTCTTCTTCTCTCTCTCTCTCTCTCTCTCTCTCTCTCTCTCTCTCTCTCTCTCTCTCTCTCTCTCTCTCTCTATTTTCTTATTTCTTTTGCCTCCTCTCATTTTTTTCTCCCTCTCTTTCTACCACCTTTTTTCTCTCTCCTCTTTCCCCCTCCCTCTCTTTTTTCTTTTATTTTTCTTTCTATCTCTCTCCCCTCTCTCCTTGCTTTTTTAAATTTCTCTCTCCTCTTTTTTATTTGCATTTGTCTCCCTCTTTCCCCTTTCTCTCCCCCCTCTTTTTTCTTTTTTTCTTTTCTCTCTCCTTCTCTCTCTGTTTTTTTTTAATTTCTTTCTCTTCTCACCCTTCTCTCTCTTTCCTCTTTCTCTCAATCTTTTTTCTCCCTCTCTATCTTCCCTCTTATTCTTTGTTCTCTTTCTTCCCCTCTCTCCCCTCTTTATTATTATTATTATTATTATTATTATTATTCTCCTCTCTCTCTCTCTCTCTCATTTCTTTTTCCTCCTCTCTCATAAATTTTTTCATCTCTCAAATTTCCTATTTCTCTCTCTCTCTCTCTCTCTCATATTATTTTCTCCCTCTATTCCCTCTTTTTTCTCTCTCATATTATTTTCTCCCTATCTTCCCTCTTTTCTCTCTCTCCTCTTTTTTCCCTCTCTCCTCTTTTTTCTTTTCTTCCTCTCTCTCTTCTTTTGGTTTTCTTCTTCTTCTTCTCTCTCCCATCTCTCCCTACTTTTTTAATTTTCTTTCTCCTCTTTTTCTTTGCCATTTCTCTTCCCTCTTTCCTCTTTCTCTACCCCCTCTTTTTTCTTTTTTTTCTCTTCCCTCTCCTCTTTTTTCCCCTCTCTCTCTCTCTCTTATATATATATAGTCTCCCCAAATCTCTCTCTCTCCTCTTTCCCCTCTCTCTTCTCTTTTTATTTTCTTCTTCTTCCTCTCTCTCTCTCTCTCTCTCTTTCTCCAAATTTTTCATTTTCTCTCTCCTCTTTCCCCTCTCTCTGTCCTCTTTTTTCTTTTCTTCTTCTTCTTCTCTCCCCTCTCTCCCTTTTTTTTAACTTTTCTCTCCTTTTTTCTCTTATCTTTCATCATTGCTTTTTCCTCTCCTCTCTTTTCCTTCTCTCTCCCCCTCCTCTGTTTTCTCTTTTTCTCTTCTCTCTCTCTCTCTCTCTCTCTCTCTCTCTCTCTCTCTCTCTCTCTCTCTCTCTCTCTCTCTCTCTCTCTCTCTCTCTCAGTTTGCTCTTTCTCCACCGCCGATGTACCACATCCTGCATCCAGGAGGGATCACCTGCTATTAGTGACTTCGACGACTGCTACTACATCCCAGGATAGTATATCTCCCTGTATCTGTTACATATACACATCGCACCACTTTATCACAGCCGACAGTTGTTCCCCTATCACAGACGACATTTGTTCCCCTTTTGTAGCCATTATCTGGAGTACCATAGCTATATACGCACATACACATACACGACACTTATCACACTCACAGCACCGTATTTTCAGTTTCCAGTTTTTAGCTTTTCATTCAGCACTTTTATTTTGGATAGCTGGACCTCATCAGTTGTATCACAGTTTGTCTCATAGGCCAGTTTTGGTCTTTAGAAGACGTTAATATAACTTTCTTTCTTTCTTTCTTTTCTCTCTCTCTTATTTATTCATTCTTTATTTGATTATCTCTCTTCTCTTTTTTATTCACACACACTCTCTCTCTTTTGCCTTTTATAATTCTCGCTCTATCATGTGTTCATATTGTCTCTCTTCTTTTTCTCTCTCCCCTCTCTCCCTTTCTTCTCTTCCTCTCTCTCGTTTTTTTCTCCCCTCTATCATCTCTTCTCTTTCTTCCTTTTTTTGCTCTCTTTTTTAAATTTTATATTTCCTCTCTCTATAATTCTCTCTCTCTTTATCAAAGTATGTTAAAAAATTAATTAAAAATAAAAAACTTAATTAAAAGAGAAATAAAAATTTAAAATATTTAAGTAAAATGAGAGAAAAAAGTGAGAAAAGATTAAATTAAAAAGTTTAATGTAACTAAAGGAGAGAGAGTGAGAGAGCCTACATATGAGAGAGATAGGGGGTTTAATTAAAAAGGAGAAGGGGAAGAGATTGGGAGAGATTACAGGTGAGAGAGGGGGGGTTTTAATTAAAAAAGGGAGGTTTGGGAATGGAGGTAGGTTTGGGTCTCTCTCTCTCTCTCTCTCACTCTAATTTTTTTTCATTTTCTCACCTCCTCTCTCTTTCTCTTTCCTCTTTCCTCTTTCTCTCAATCTTTTCTATCCCTCTCTCTCTTCCCTCTTTTCCCTCCCTCTCTCTCTTCCCTCTTTTCTCTTTTCTCTCTCCTCTCCCCCTTCATCTCTTCTCTTTTTTCTTTTCTCTCTCTCTCTCTCTCTCTCTCTCTCCCCCTTTTTTTCTCTTCTTCTTCTTCTCTCTCTCTCTCTCTCATATTTTTTCTCTCCTCTTTGCCCCTCTTTCTCCTCATTTTTCTTTTCTTCTTCTTCTTCTTCTTCTTCTTATTCTCTTTTTTCTTTTCTTCTTCTTGTTCTCTCCCCTCTCTCCATATTTTTTGAATTTTCTCTCTCTTTTTTTCTCTTATCTTTTATCATTACTTGTTTCTCTCCTCTCTTTTCCTTCTCTCTCCCTCTCCTCTTTTTTCTCTTTTTCTCTCTCTTTCCCTTATTTATTCCTTCTCTCTTTGCTTGTCTCTCTCCTCTTTTTTGTCCTCTCTCTCTCTATATATATATCTCTCTCCAATTTTTTTTCATTTTCTCACCTCCTCTCTCTCTCTCTCTCTCTGTTTCCTCTTTCTCTCAATCTTTTTTATCCCTCTCTATCTTCCCTCATTTCCCTCCCTCTCTTCCCTCTTTTTTATCTCCTCTTTTCCCCTCCCCCTCTCCTCTTTTTTCTTTTCTCTCTGTCTCTCATATTTTTTTCGTCTCTCTCTCTTCTCTCTTTTTTCTATCTCCTCTTTCCCCTCTCTCTCCCCCTTTTTGTTTTCTTCTTCTTCTTCTCTCTCTCTCTCCTCTCTTTTTTCTCATCTTTCCTCTCTCCCCATTTTTAGATTTTTCTCTCTCCTTTTTTAACATATTTCATTATTGTTTTTTCCTCTCCTCTCTTTTCCTTCTCTCTCCATTTCCTCTTTTTTCTATTTTTCTCTCTCTCTTTCCCTAATTTATTCCTTCTCTTTTTGCTCATCTCTCCCCTCGTCTTGTCTCTCTTGTCTCATACATACATACATACATACATACATACATACATATATATATATATATATATATATATATATATATGTGGAATTTTTTTTACTTGAAAAATATTTTAAAAATATTGAATCAAAAGGAAAAATTAATTTAAAAATATTTAATTTAAGTAAGAATTAAAAAATTTGAATTGAAAAGTTTAATCTAACTCACAGAGAGAGAGAGAGAGAGAGAGAGAGAGAGAGAGAGAGAGAGAGAGAGAGAGAGAGAGAGAGAGAGAGAGAGAGAGAGAGAGAGAGAGAGAGAGAGAGAGAGAGAGAGAGAGAGAACTTTTGATTTAATTAGAAAAGGGGCAGGGAAGAATGAGAGAGAGAGAGAGAGAGAGAGAGAGAGAGAGAGAGAGAGAGAGAGAGAGAGAGAGAGAGAGAGAGAGAGAGAACTTTTGATTTAATTAGAAAAGGGGCAGGGAAGAATGAGAGAGAGAGAGAGAGAGAGAGAGAGAGAGAGAGAGAGAGAGAGAGAGAGAGAGAGAGAGAGAGAGAGAGAGAGAGAGAGAGAGAGAGAGAGAGAGAGAGAGAGAGAGAGAGAAGAGAGAGAGAGAGAGAGCTTACATGTGAGAGAGATGATGGGTTTAATTAAAAAGGAGAGGGGAAAGAGAGAGGGAGAGATTACATATGTGAGAGAGGGGATTTTAATTAAAAATGGGAGGTTTAGGAAGGGAGGTCTATAGATTCGAGAAGCCCTCTGGAGGTTTCGAGCTTTACGAACCTACAACGAAAATAATATAGTAGTATAGATATAGGCTAGATAAATATTCTATGGTTAGACTGATTCTTTGCAACACAATGTTGCTTGCTTACTACCTTAATACATTGGAGGACATGGGTAAGAGTTTATTCACTTTCTTGCCTACAACCTTAATATATTAGAGGATATGAATGAGAGTCTATTCACTAGTTGTAATCACCCAATCTTGCCCACTACTTTGCTAACAACAAGGTTGGTGGTGAAGTGCTATCTCTTGAGCAAGGCCTACATGGAATAATTATTGAGACCACTTATCTTGTGTTTATCGAACAAGGAACAAGAGTAAAAAGTAATAAATAAATAATGAGCAAAAGCTCCATTGCTAGTCTAAGAGCATGCACAAATACAACACATAGGGATCCTCAAGTTCAAGGTGTCCAATGGTTTCGACCAATTGGCTCCATCTCCAACTCTCTTGATCTTTCCCTATATTTCATTTAGGGTCCTTAAGAATAGGATAATCCGAGAAACTAGTAGCCATGTCACCCTAAATACCACCTCACACCACTACACTAATAACCTAGCAATATTTGGGTCCTCAAGTGTGGAATATATGTAGGAACTTATGGCTTGCCTAGCATTAAACCCATCTCTTCAATCGAATATCCACCCATCCACCCTCGTAATTAAACATTCCCCCATAGTGCACCACCCCTTCCGTGCAAGTAGCTAAGTGCTATTGTAAAAGCCCATTGAGCTTCACCAGTACTTTGTCATCAACCTAACATGTCATTCCACTCAAGTTTATTCCACTAAGTGCCATGGGATATGCTATCAATAGTGAGGGGGGTAATGTTAACCCCATCCAAAGTCGAATACCACTTCAAAAGCAAAAGTGTATGAAGGTGATGGATAGATAAAGCTCAAAATTTTCAAAAAAGAAAATGTAATAGGAATCATGAGATCAAGAAGTATGTAGTCAGAAGCTTTGAAAGAAAAGTACTTAAAAAATATCAATAACTAGTAATAATTTAACATATCAGGCACTCCAAAATCTCTAGCTTTGGAGAACATAAGCAGAGAATCATTTACTTATGTAAAAGCTCATGGAGGTGGAAGTGTAGAGCTTGGATTTATCAACCAATGAAATCAACAGAGGTTGAGAGATCGCTCAAATTATCTAGGCTACAACTCCATGAGTTTTTTGACCGTGTCTATTTACTTGTTACTTGTTTTGTTTACCAATGCACATGTAGAGTAACTTGGATATGCTAGGCAAGTGGGATAAGTATGACATGGACGCTTATAGTGTGAGAGGTTTAACATATCAAAGGGCTAGGAGTACTTATATCAATATGTGTGATTCTATCTAAGCTTGGCTCATTATTGTTGTAGGACAACATTTTGGTTCCTAGGACTAGACAAAATCTCAACTTATTGATTATCAATATCACCCATAAATGGAATGCACCATAGTAAAAGCCTTGTAGGAAGCCGGATCAAAGGTATAAGCGTAGGAAGCCAGATTAAAGGCAACATTGATTGAGAAAACATGAATTCCCTAAAAATAGCATTGTCCCATTTTGTCAAGCATCAATCAAATACATGAGTTTCACTAGGCTTGACATGAGTTTTTGATTTCTTATGTGTTGATGAGAAGGGAGAGTTAGTAATTCTCCAATTTTAATGATCATAACTTTAGATTCAGTGCTATGTACATGAAACATGACTATCAAATCTAGGGCTCATAAAATGGGTGCAATTGTGTGAGCCTTTTTCAACACTTCATATGTAGCTTGTCATTCCTTGATCCAATCCCAAATAATGAGCTTTTAGAGGGGTCTTGTTATCAAGGTATTGTTTACCACAAAGGCCTATAATATCTAGTATGTCTCATGAAGCATTGGATCCCCTTTGGATTAGTTGGTAGTGATAAGTCCACAATCACCCAAATCTTTACTATACTCTATCAAAATGCCATTATTAGATATGATACGGTCCATGCTTTACCTAAAACTCGTACTTTAGGGGATTGAGAGAGAACCAATATCGCTTACATCGTATAAAGACTAGCTTAAATTTCCTATTTATTCATCCCAACTAGAGCTAACATAAATTTTTTCACAAAGATGTCGAGCCATTTCCATAATATGCCCTTGAAGATTATGCACATCAAGCATTGGAATGTGCCTAATGCATTTGTCAAGTCAAAGGGCATGACTATGTAAACAAATATTCCCCATTCTGTGGCAATGGCTACTTTGTAATTGTTGTCTAAATGAACTTACACTTGATCATAGCTTGAGAAGCTATCAAAGAAGTTGTAATGCCTCCTTACCTATCATGTGCTTGGTGTAGGGTAGTGGGTAATTGTCTCTCTTAGTAGCTACATTTATCTTATTGTAATTTACATATTCTCTGATTTTTTTATTCTTTTGAGTGCCATGACAATGGGTAGTGGTCTCTCTTAGTAGTTACATTTATATTACTATAATTTACATATTCTCTTATTTTTCTGTTCTTTTTGACTACCATGACAATGGGCAATACCAATTCCATGTGCTTAATTCCATACATGAATCCTACCTTGAGGACGTGTCCTCGAACATGATATGTATATCTTCAATTCAGTAGTAGACGGAGTTTTTTTTTATTGGCTTGATGAAAGGATTTGTAGGAATTGTATGTATTGACTCATGGGATGGAATTCCCCTAAGATCGATGAAATTCAAAGTGGACATCTCTCAGAACTCCTTAAGCATGTTGATAAACTTGTTGTCATCCTCCATAGTGAGGTCCTCAATGATGTACATTGGTTTGGATTTCTCTCCCTCTCTTGAGAGGTCTACCTCTACTTTTGCGGGTCCCTTGATGGGCTCACTAAAATTGCCTTGTCTCTCTGCACCAAGCATCAATATTTGTGAAGTGCTTCAAGAGATTATGAGGCAACTCTTGACTTCATGTATGGGAGTCTGTATCCCTTTGAATGTTCTTCAATTGCCTCCATGGCATGTAAAAGGAAGAACTCTATTTCTCCATTGGTAGACTGGGGGATCTCAAGGTGACTATCCATTGCTATATTCTAACTTTTTATTCAGTGTTTTAACCTCTTTGGGGAGTCAAGGTCTTAGCCTTCTCCTCCCTATTGCAAGGATTTCAACAGTTGGAATGAGGTAAGTCAACTTGTACCTTATTAGTCTATGATCTAAGACCTCTAAATGCTCTAGCCATTCCATTTTTTATTTTATTCTAACTATAACATCATCAACAAGAAAACCTTCGACTTATTGATCACTTTGGGTCTACTGAAATTTAATCTATTGTCCATGTGTCTAAGCCATAGTTAGTGGACTCATTTTATCAAGAGGTTGTATGAGAAGTGAGCTTATAGAGAAATATTTTCTTTTAGAAACTCTCCTATTTTTCTTTCACATGGTTCACTTGTTCCACTCTTTACATTAGGGGAAACTTGAGGTTAAAAAATGGCCTTATAAGGGAGTTTGACCAAAAGATTCATTTATTTATGAAAGCTCTTGAGGAGTAGGTCCTAAAAAGGCAATCTCTAACAAGTTTCAAGTTCATTTGTGAAAATTTTACTATGCCCCCATTTTTTGAGGGAATCTTTTGGTCAAACTCCCTTATAATGCCATTTTTTGACCTTGAATTTCCCCTAATGCTACCTACCATCACCACCACCTCCATCTGCACTAACACTACTACCTCCACCATCACTATCATCGATGCCACCTCCTCTACTACCATTGCCACCATCACCTCCACCACTCTACTTCTCTTTCTTTCTCTCCCCCAACCTTATCTCTCTCCAATTCTCCTATTTCCCCTCCCTTTGTGTGTGTGTGTGTGTGTGTGTGTGATATATATAAAGTTTCGCTCACATAAAAATGAATCATATAATATTATTGAAACATTAATAAATTAACACAATTTCAATAATTAATTTAGAGATAACCCATGAGATAAAATTCAAAAGTACATACCAATTAAAAATTAAAGGATTAAATACAATCAAATAATATCCTTAGGTTACAAAAAAATGAATGTATAAATTATCATAAAGTATATACAAAATGTTCAACTTTATAAAAAATGAGTGCGTGGGGGTAGGCCTAAGTGGGTGAAGGGTCTAGCTATTACCTACATTTATACAAAACAAGAAGGTAAGGTCCTTGCCTTCTGATGCATATTGCAAGTGTCATTATGTGACCCGATTGTCATCCCACTTGCACCTACAAAGCACTAGAAACTCTAAACCCTAAGGACTTATATCAACTTTGTCATGAAATAACAAAGTGTTGTATACTCAAAACTTTAAAAATATTAGCAAGGGCAAGTATAATTATTGCTATGAGCAAGTAATATCTCGACACTAAAGTAGATTATTCATATTATTTTTCCATCATATAATTCTCTTTGTAAAGAAGATCATTTTAGTAATATAAATGTACTAACTAGGAGTTATGAACCTACCATATCAAAACAAGTAATCTTAGAGATTCTATTGAAAAAAGGTTCAATATGATTCAAGAAAACATCAATACTACTAGAGTTGGAAGGCATAGAAAGAACCTTCTTTTTCCCTGTTATCATCTCAACATCTATCACCTTTTTATTGAATGCCGTACATATAAACCGTGTACCATTACACAAACCTTTTGCTAGATTTAAGTTTTTAAGCAAAATAATGGGTGCATTCATCTTTAGCAGCAATAGATGGGGAGGAAATCCACCTCCAAGATCTAGTGTATTTAAATACTCTACAAAGTATAAAAATGAGCTATCACTGCAATTGAATCTTGGAGCCCCAAGAGGAACACCAAGGAAAAGGGAATTCTCTTGCAAGAAAATCTATCTTGTAACATCAACAAGCTTGTTTATTAGGTTTTATATGATCACAATGAAGAAAAGAACACCGGGCACAACAAATCTTCATGCATCATAATGTAGTTCTCCCACGGATTTGATAGAATCAATCATATTCTTCAATATCTTCACAAAATCCATCAATATAACAAAGAAAGCAAAGGAATACACCATCTTTGAATGGAAATACATCACATAGTGTTCATTTTCAATATCTTCATAGTCTTTTCTCTCAATCTCTCATATACAATCACCCTGTTTTACTAGAATTGGCTATCTCTGACTCTCTCTCTCTCTCTCTCTCTCCATCAATAATACATCATCTCCTCACTACAATCTCTCATAATCACTCACAATAATCCTTCTTAGGTCGTGGATACCCCTCGCAAGAGGTGTGTCTGATATGAAGAGTCACCAGAGCCACTACAGTGTCCTTTCATAGCTCACTACTGTCACTTCACTCCAGTCTTTACTTAAGTCTTCAGCAGCTACTTCTTTCATTTCTTTTAGCTCTTTTGCACTTGTATTCACCTCTTTCCAAGGCTAGAAAACTTTCCCAAGCTACACATACATTCTACAGAACACATACAGAAGCATACAAAACAGTCACAGTACGATACCAGAACAACTACAGTATAGTTACAGTACAGAGACAGAAGCTCTACAGAAGACCTACAGAAGGTTACATAAGGTCATCAAAACCTCATAACTCATACTCAAACCATTCCAAATTCTCAAAAACTATTCAATAAGCTTTCACAAGATCTCAATCTTCATCAATCATCAATCCATCCCTCCTTACAGAGAGAAAACAAAACAAAACAAAAGCTATACAGAAGGTCTACATAACCAATCAAAACCAATCAGAACATATCAGAACCTCATATCTCCACTAATAAACATCATGAACTTCCAAAACATAATCAATATCATCCAAAACACTCTCAAACCACTTCCAAACCAATCAATCATCTCATAAAATCAACCATTCAGCTCTCACAAACAACAAAAATCAACCAAAAAATAGGTCATTTCAACACTCAACATATCCCCACACTTAATAAGGAAGCGTCCTCGCGACCCAGGAAAAAGGGAATACAAGTACATTCAAAAGCTCAACTTTGATCTTCAATAAATCTTCAAAAAAAATCCATCCAACCACGATCCCAACTTATAACATGTATCTGATATAAAAATACAACGAAAGGAAAACCCTTTATACATTAACACTTCTTATCAAACTAAAAATCACAACAAACTTGTAAAGGATATAAGAGGTTTCTTCTTCTTCTTCTTTTGAATCAGCATCTTCAACTCTCCAACCCGCAACACCATCATCACAATTCTTCAAAATGTAGCTCGCACGAAAGCCAATCCAATAGGCAACCACCATGATCGTATTACATAAATTAACCCACAACACAAACACTACACACAACACAACCATCTAAATGACTCCTCCAAAAAGAGAGATTTTCATTAAAAATCATCCACCATACATTGGAAAAGGTATCAATGAAGATGATTCCTCTTAAAAGATTGGTGATTTCGGAAACAATCCATAGATAAAGATTCATCTACAAATGTTTTGGGAGGATTCTGGAAAAACTGTAGGCAGCACATCCTTTCCAACAGGACAAGGTATCTGCTAGGCAAACAAAGGGCATGAAAATACAATATATCCAACTGCTGGGAATCAATGCTCACATTGACATTCATGCACAACTTTGGAATAGGCTTTGAATCATTACGAGAATGCCTATGCATATACGCCAGATACCAAGCAAAATGAGCAGTTAATCTCACTGAAGGATTTGCAGACTGTGAATACTGCTGAGCAAAATGAATATAGTTTTGGTATGCTTGACTGGCCAGCTGTCCATTCTCCTGGAATTTCTGGCCAATTTATCTGAGGTCCTGTAAGAGAATCATTCGAGCTCCATTCCCTTCTTCTGGAAATCTGATGATCAAACCCATCATAGTCACTAACCAACTGAGGTGGTTGAGATATAGAAGTGGCAGGAGAGGAAAGTGGAATAAGGAAAAGTGGATGAAGAGATGGGTAGGCAAAATCATAAAATGAAGAATAATTTAAAGAAGGAGTGGCTGAAAATTCTAGGAAATCAGTTAAAAAGGGTGTTAACTGATAAATAGGAAAGGTAGAAGGTACATGAATGGATGGAGAAGGACATGGTGGAGAAGGGGAAAATACTCTATCCTCAATAAAAGAACAGTATGTAAATATGGGAATTTGAGAAAAAGATTGAGGTTGGAAAAGAAGGGGTAAGATAGTTGTGGAATTGGTTTGACAGAGGGAAAGATATATATCATATCGGTGAGCCATTTGTTGGTAATACAGGAGGGTAGGAACAGAAGGTCCTAAGGTAGATCTTCTATGATAGGCATAAAAAAAGGTAGAATCAAATGGATTATGTTTGGAAAGATAAGCTAAGAGATCCACCCTCAGTTGATTAGTGCTCTGGGCATAGGTAGGGGCTGTGTTCTGTCTTTGATTCAGGACCACAGAATCAATCATGGTATGCTAGGAATTATTAGGGCAAGTAGCCACTGTGGAGAAGTAACTCTGAAACATGTCATTTATGCAGAACTCCAAATGGTTGACATACAAAACAGCTTGTAAAACCACGTCTCCCACATACCAAGCCATATTCACTTCATCTGGAATCAACAAGTCTCCTCATAAATACATATATGACATCAACATGGTATCGGTCGTGACAGAATCTTCAAACACCATCCTTACCACCTCTGTTAGCAACTCAGCAGACCAAGCCCCACTCCATCCATCCTCTGGAAGAGGTAAATCCATCATGGAAAGCTTCATGTAGAAGGCCAACTTCTGTAATTGGTAGTGGACAAAGAAAGAATGGTCTGGAGGAACATATTCCTGATACTGCTCAAATGTAGACCATAACAAATCCATTCGGGATTGTAATCTTTCCACTTTATCTTGGAATAGAGGACACAAGGTAGCCTATCTCTGAAGAGTAGCCAAGTCCTGCTGTGAGAGAGAAGGAATTAAGGGAATATGAGGGCTTGGAGGAACAGACCGTGACTTTGCCAGTTGATCTTGCAACTGCTTGATTTGGGAGGCTTGTGATTCCACTGTGTCATTAGCAATCTGTAAGGCTGAAAGTTTGACATCTAAAAGAGTTTGGAACTCTTGCACTTCTCTGGACATCCTCTCCTTCTCCTCTGAAAGGCTAGTAACCTCTGATTGAGCCTCTGTTAATTGAATCTTCAAAGAAGATATCTCATCTCTTTGGGTTGCAACCAGTTGGGTTTGTTGCTCCATCTGCTTGAACAAATTTGCTAGGGTATCCTTAGCAGAGGCTAACTCGGATGTTGCCTTATGCAATTGATCCTTAGACTGCATCAGTTCTTCATAAAAGGAAGCGTATAGCTGTTGAACATAGGCTGTCACTGACAATTCAATGGAACTCTGAATGTCTTTACATAGGAAAGGAATTGCATCTCCCGAGACTAGACTATTCAGTGAGGGGACTGATATATCCAACGAACCTTCTCGGTGTGCTCTGAACAAGTTATTACAGGTGAGATAACCAGGGAGATCACTGCCAAAGGTAGCAGGAATGGGCACTGAAGGAAGAACTGAAGGAGCTTTATTCGCTACCCGCTTCAAGCGTTTGCGCTGTATGACCAGGGGAGGTGGAGAATCATCATCCTCTATATCAATTGGTTCTGACTCATCTGAAGGTGGAGGAGAAGGTACTGGATCAGATGGAGGAGGTGGAGGCACACTCTTCTATAAACTTGAGTAGGTCAAGAAGGTAGACAAGTACGATCCATAGGTGACATTGGTAACATTGCCCCTGGTGACTTTGACGAAATGTTGATCCATCTTAGTGAGTAGGTAAGTGCTCCAATCAATAGCTACTCCTTTTAACACCATCCTTCAAGCTGTGAAAAGCTCTTTGGACAAGTAATGGGATGGTGTTTTTGCAGGCATAAACCTGTCTTGGAGAAACTGACAGACCAACTTCCACACAGGATCATTGATCATGGAAAAGGAAACTCCTGAAGAGTTGATCACCTTCTTAACATCCAGAATTTTCCTAGTTTGCTTTTATAACAGCTTCAAAATCTCTTCGTTAGAGAAAAGCTGGCGAGTGGTAACAAAGGGTTCACCTTTGGAAGGAAGAGATAGAGCCTTCCCTAGGCCTCGAGGTGTCAAAGTCATAGAAATACCCTGGACCAGTCCCGACTTCTTGCTGTAGGAGGCCAGAAACTCATCACACATCGATGGATCCTCTGGAAGCAATGGAAAGGAGATAGCCACAAACGCAGCGAGTCTCGCCTTCGTGAGAGGCTCAAAAGTGAGTAGGGAAGAGTAATCCCTACTGACTAGTGGGACATACTGGATAGGGGGAGGAGCGTGAGAAGGTGCCATTCAGATGGTTACACACACACCACAAACACAGACAATCAAGGAGAATGCCTGCAAAGCAATAGACAAAAATCAAGGATAAGATATCAACAAAAGCGATAAAACGTGACTCGACCAACTATCCCCAAGCAAACCATAGCCTAGAAAAAATTCGACATGACCTCTAGACATATGCGACTGAAAGCTTCATGCTATGCATCATACAAACACCCAAAACCCCGTATCAGGCAAAAAAGAAAACTACACACCGTACCCTTAACCGTAACAAAGAAACTGAACCAAAACATCACAACAACCCTCACATATCAATACCACAACTTGTGATAAACAGGTTTGACCATGGAGAGAACTCCGAAGACTTCGCATACCCATCCCACGAAACGAGTTCATTAAAAAGGGAAAATTAAGTGCAGTGAGGGGGAATTAAGTTAATGAAAGGTTCATTTTAGTAAATTATTAAGAATGGGTGAATTTTTTATTAAGTGATAAACCTTATCAAGAAAATGGCAATTCCTTCTTAAAAATTTAATTACCAATTATTAAGTTAAAGCGGTGCTTTAATTCGAATCTCGGACGTCGATACCTAGACTGGGTCTCTAAATGCAAGTTCATTTATTAAAAAATTAAGGTGATGTGGAGCGCTTTTTTGCCAGCGCGTGCTCTTGTGACGGCTGGTTCATTTTAATTAAAAATTATTAAAGTGCCTCTTTAGCGCACTTAGCGCGTGCTAAGTGAACAGCGGGTTAATTTTTATTTAAAAAAATGGTGTGTTTAGCGCGAACGCGCGTGCCATGGTGGTGTTCAGCGTTCATTTTATGAATTAACCGTGAGTTTTGGGGTAGTGGGAAAAAATAAAAAATAAAAGGAAAAATACCTGGTAGTGGGTGTATGTAAATGCAAAGAATGCGCTCTCCTCAATCCAAACATATCTAGATTTTTTGCTAGAGGTTTAGTTGGTGTTTGGATAAAAAAGGATTTGTTTTTGTTTTTGTTTTTGTTTTTTTTAATGAATTTAGGATGTAATGTAGTATTTGTATAGCCTAGAAAATATGCCAAAAATAAGTAAAAATATTAACAGAAATTTTAGGAAATTTTTAAAAATTAATTTGGATTTTTTAAAAACATTTTTAATGAATTTTTTTCATTTTTTGGGTATTTTAAAAGAATTTTGAATTTTAAAATGGTCTGAATGTTTTTTCGTGAAATTTGCAGGTTAGAAAAAATATGGCAATTTGTTATAGAAATAGTGAAATTTTTTCTAGATTTTTTTGTAATTGTTTATAAATTTTAAGTGCCTTGTAATGATTTTGTTTTAATTTTTCAAGGTTTTTTTTTAAAGGGTTTGCGGATTTTTGAATTAAAAATCTGGGAAAATACCCAGAAATAGGCTGCGTGGCAGCTGCGTGTCAGCCACCAGCTAACGATCTCCCGCACATGATCCCGCACTGTAACGTGTCCCCTAGTATCATCCAGGACACGTCTTAGCAGTCCATCGGAAAGGATGTCTAGAAAGCTCCACTAGACACTCCCATGGAATGTTACGGGTTTTGCGATCTAGTTCTTCCCGCGTCTGCCACGTAGTGGAAGTATCCTGGCCGTTCCCACTTAGGATCGATCGGAATTAGGATTTTCCTAATGCGTCACTAGCTAACAGCAACTAGTGTTAGACCCGAGCGAACTACTTTACGCAGAAACGCCAGGTCTGAAGCAGATTCACGCTGCACTTGGTTCAAGGAGAATGGAAAACGAGAGGGATGCAAAGCTCAACCTCTCTGCCATAAGGCATAGTCCCATTCCGTTCCCCTAAAACAACGTAAATCGGGTAAGACGTAACTCTAGGTCATCGTTCTCGTTATTCTTTTTGATAATGATGATCATTCCGCTGTCTTTCGAGATTTATGAGAAAAGTTCCCGGCTAACCAGGACCACCCAACCGTAGGACGGACCCATGGCCCATCCTCCGCACTTTCCTCGGTTTGTTTTAGTTATATAATTATCTAACACATTAATTTGACATATAACAATCAGCTTCTTTAATTAATCTTGTTAAGCACTGGTTCCTTCACGTAATCTTATCACGTGACATATAAAAACAATATCAAGCAAGTTCTTTTAACATCTCATCATTTTATCTTTGAATTACAAGAAGTTCCGCCCGTAGGCTTGTCCATAATCTGCCCTAAAGGCTAACCAGTAATCTCCAGGGATCACTATTCCAAGCTTCCGCCCGTCAACTAGTATGCGGGCCTCGAGATTCAATCCCGAGTCACGTTAGCCTCTTGTGCAGGACCCAGAAGGCGAGGAATTTACGGCCAGAGTCCCCCCCCGGCACCCAAGCGTCCTCCTGCTCCAAGTAGAACTCAACGGAGAGACCTCTCGCGGTGGGTTCGGTCCACATTCCCGGCGCGGTCAACAACCCCCTTGGTTAGGGTCAGGCAGGCAGTCGGGGGTAACTGAAGCTGCCTCTCCCTTCAGGCCTTTAACCTGAAGTATAGGTACTTGTTTAATTTATAATTCATAATTCAAACAGAGCCCTAAAATCTCTAGCAAGCACAAACATTTCCATTAATCAACCCAGTTGTATGGCAAACTGCTAAGGAAGTGTTCTTTCCTTTTTGAGTGTATCAGCAGTCGTTCTCAATATGTCTTGTAAACTTGGCAAGATCCCTTACATTCGGGTGTAGGGTATACCCAACTTGGTTAACCCTAAGGTACCTTAGATATGCTAGTTCCTAATTTTACAACTTTCCTTATTTAGAAGGATATCCAAAACTACGTCTTTTTGCAAGATAACTTGCGTAAGGATCTGCCGTCCTTGAAGAGGGTTTTTCCCTTTTCTCCTTGTGAATCAATCATAAAATGATTTCATACATGTTGTGCAAGTCCGGCGATGGAATAATCTGTTTAGATTCCTTAAGCTGACGTATGTTAGGTCTAGGGTTTCTTCATTTAAGAACCTTATGGACAAACCCTAGTTTTTTTTATCTTTATGAATTTATTGTCCCTACGGTAAGGAAAGTAGTCAAGTGTTTAGGGTATGAATGTTTCTATGTTTAGATTGGTTCGGTTATCTTTTGGAAGGTAATCTCACTCGTCTTGTCATGGTTTTACTATCCTTATGACAATTAACCTTCCTAATCAATACAGTTTAATTTGGCATATAGCATAATGCCAAGATGATACAAAGATGACAATACTCCTTGGGACAAAAGGCCTAGCTGAGGAATTTGTATATACACACTTTCTTAGTTCCAAGTCCTCAAATAGCAGGGGAAAAGTGTTAATAGAGTGTCATCCAGCCATTCCCCACTACATTTTCTTTCCAAATGAGTTCGTATATCTAATTTTTATACTTGTTAATTTCTAACATCTAACTTCCGTTTTCTTTAAAGATGAACTCATGCCAAATAACAACAGTTGCTAAGATGTGCAATTAGCAAAGATAACTCCCTAGTAATTTGAGCATCGAAAGAAGCCTTTCATGAATTTAGCCATTTTACCATGATTCGTTGCGAAATGAATAAGACTAATGGTGCAAGATATAATTTCTACACTATAGTAAATGGTTAATCTTGCCTATAATTTTATAATGCTTGATGCAATTTGAAGAAAGCTAATTTGTATACATTGTCATTCATAAGCTAACTCCTTTGTTAAAAATAACTTGAACAAATATATATTTCCTTAACAATTTTTCTTTGTATGATTGACTAAAACCTGACTTAACATCAAGAAGAAAACCTGGCTTTGAGGTGAGATATCCACATGGATACTGGGAGATGACCCTCCCGCGGCTACGCCTTGGACTTTCTTAGGAGGCATGGCAAGTGTGGTCCGTCGAACGTGGAAGCAGCTTTACAACTTCTCCTTAGAACTCCACCATTGCTCCTTGCACCGTTCGTCAAAAGTAGTTTTTGGAAGGTTATCCTTGAATTTGGGAATTGAAAAGGGTATTTTAGAAACTTTTACAACTAAGACCCATTGAAGCCATGGGGAAGGCTTAATGGCCTTTGTAAGCTCGCACGAACGGAAATAACAAGGTGTGGAGAAGACACAAGGTGTAGGAGAGCTTTAAGGGAAAATAATAGCCGTAAAAGTTATAAGTAAGGGTCTAAGGACCCTTAGGTCAAACTTGGAGAAAAAGGGCTTATGGGGGCTTACACATGGGGGAGGGTGAAAGGTTTTGATGCCAAGGTAAAGGCTTAAGGGGTAATCACGGGAGAAGTGGTTTTAAGAGGCCACAGGAAGGGGGTGATTCCAAAGCCAAGGGAATAGGTCTTTTAGGGATTATACACAGGTAAAGAAGTAATAAGACCCTTAAGGCCTTTGTGCTCATGGGGGGGGAGTGACTCCAAGTGAAAGGAAAGGGGTTTTAGTACGAGGGTGAAAGGGGACTTAAGGGATTTTTAAAAACCCGGCAGAGGGGGTTCTAATACCCATGGAAAGGGGTTTTAGATATGGGGGTTAAAAGGGCTTCATACAGCATAAGGAGGGGGTGAAAGTTTTTGAAATCCAGGGGAAAGGGTTTTAGCACGGGGGAGGGGGGAATGAAAGGGGGCTTAAGGGATTTTAAACCTAGGGAAACAAAACAAAGGGGGTAGTAGGGTATAGGAAGGGGGTTTAAAGAGGCCCCCCCTTTGGAAGCTTCCAAGCTTCCAGAAGCTTTGGGGGGGGGGGGGGGGGGGGTGGTTATGGCCGTCCGTCCTGACTGTGAATTGGAGGCGGCTCCTCCCTCCCTCGACGACGACTCCTATCTACTGCCCTTGCGGCCAGCAACAGCGTCCCTTCCCCTCTCTCTCACAGCATCATGCAGCGGCGTTCGGTTCTTCTCACGCCGCCCCCCCCCCCCCCCCCAACCTTCTCTGTCTTGCGGCCCCTCCCCTTCCCTCATTTAAATAGTGGAGGGAGGGGGATCTTCTCCTCCTGCGTGTTGACACACATGCCCTCCCTCCCTCCACAAGCTCCACCAAGGAGCTTCATAACTCCTTCTATTCCCCTCCCCCTCCAGCTCGTCAGTCGGCTGGAGGGATAAGGGGGGGAAATAATAATTAAATTTAAAAAAAATTTCCAAAAGCCCGATCTATTATTTCCCACGCGGACTTTTACACGCACACAAACACGCACAATCAATCTCAATCACCCACTCGCGCATACACACTTGCGCGTGTGTCTGCGTCTCGAGGGTGTCTGCCGGTGGGACTGGGGTTTATGGAGGGGGTGTGGTGAGGTTGCTGCGAGGGAATATGGGTTATGGAGGGGGTGGTGGTTAGCTGCTGCGGGTCTGCAGGGTAGGATAGGGGGCTTACGGGGAGTAGGGTGGTTTTGAGTGTGGGGTGAGGGTGGGACTGGGGGCTTACAAAGGTGTGGGTTTGTGGGATATCTGTGGAGGGGGAACAGTGGGTTAGGAAGGGGTACGGTGGAGGTGGGTTTGTGTGTAATTGGGGGCTTGGGTGGGGATGGGGTGGTTGTGGTGGGAAAGGGGGCTTGTGTTGGGGGGGGGGGGGGGGGGTTGTGGGATGTGGTGGGTAATGGGGGCTTAGGTGGAGGTGAGAGGGTCGGTGTGTGTGTGTGTTGGGGGGGGGGGGGCGGGGGGGGGGGGGGGGGGGGGGGTTTAGTGAGTGTGTGGGATGGGGGGCTTGGGTGGGGGTGGGGGGTTTAGTGGGTGGGGTTAGGTGTGTAATGGGGGGGAAGGGGGGCTTAGAGGGGTTAATGGGTGGTGGGTTTCACATGTGGTGTGCACGTGGCAGGGAGGTGGGTCAAGAGGTCAACGGGCGGGCAGGGAGGCTTGACGCAGGTGCCATGTTAGGCGGCAGGCGGGCTCCACGTGGCGAAGGTGGGGACGTCATGAGGCAGCGGCATGGCGGGGAGCGCAGGGCACAGGGCGAGGAGGGGGCGCACAGGCGCGGGCGAAGGTAACGTGGGCAGGGCCACAGGAGGGCACACACGGCGTCGAAGGCGGGGACCAGGGCAGCGAAGCAGGGAGGCGGGCCATGAAAGGCACGTCAGCAAGGGCGCCATAGGGAGGAGGAGGAGCGAACGTCGTCGAAGGCGGGGAGGGGGTGCAGACCAGAGGAGGAGGAGGGGAGGAAGAAGGGAGGAGAAGAGTAGGAGAGGGAGAAGAAGAAGAAGGGGAGGAGGATGGAGCAGAGGAGGAGGAGGGAAGGGTAGGAGTAGAAGGGGAAGGAGAGGAGGTGGAGATGGAGGGAGGGGAGGGACACGCAGAGGGAGAGGGAGGGGTAGGCAGTTAGGGTGGGGAGGGGTCGGGGTAGGGGGGGATAGGGAAGGTGTGGGGAGGTAAGGGCACCCATGGGAGGGGGGGGGAGCGGGGGGGGGGGGATGCCCATAGGTTAGGGTGCCCAAGGGATGGGGCAGGGGGGTCCATAGGGGGGGTGCCCAAGGGGAAAGAATGGGCGGGGTCACATGAGAGAAAGGCGTACCCCCGTCCCGCGCCCGTGCGCGGTGCGGGGTAAAAGAATTTGCCGTGACGGAATCGGAAGAGTGCCAAGATGACGGTATGAGGCACGCGGATGCGACCGGGGCGTGTAGAGATGCGTGAAATTGAAAACCGGTGTGTTCACGCGCGGAACGAGGCGCACGAAAACACGTAAAAATAAAGAAAAATTAATATCTCCCAATCCGAACGTCAAAATGAAATATCGTAGAAACAAAAAGTGGGCAAGACGGTAGGGAAAAGACAGGGAAAATGTGCAACGGGGGTTGCGGGGAAAAGACAGGGCGTTCACGTGCAAAAAACGTAAAAAACGGATCCAAAAATGCAATTAAAAATTAATATCAAAAGATTTGTGCATTGGAACGAGGTGCAAGAAAAAGGAAAAATGTGTAAAAAAACATGCCCAACAATCCTATCACATCAAAACATAGTTCCGACTGAAATAAGATGCGTTCACGTGGGAAAAACCCAAAAAAAAACTCGAAAATGGAATCAGAAATTAATATTGGATGAACCGTTCGCCGGAATGACATACAATAAAAAGGAAAAATGTCCACAGGAAGGGGAGGTACAAGGTTCTCATGTCAGAACACAGTTCCAGCAGAAGTAGGAGGGGTTCACATGTGAAAAACACCAAAAATACACCCGAAAACACATTGAAAAATTAATAATTAATAATCCAAAAGTCGAAAGAGGGAGGAGGAAAAAGGAAAAAGGTGGGGGAAGGCACGGAGGACACAGCTGTCAAATCAAATTGGAATTCCGATGCAAACAGGGTAGGTTCACATGGGAAAATGTCAAAAAAACGCACGAAAAAGTCTCAAGAAATCGCAAAATTAATATTGGACAAACCATGCATCAAAATGACACGGAGGAACAAGGAAAAATGTCAGCGAGAAAGTTGTTGTCAGGGCTATGATGTCAGATCACGGTTCTGAAGCAAGCAAAGAGCGTTCACATGGAAAACCGGCTAATTTGCGCAAAATGCTTCAAAAATTAATAACTCGAAAACTGTGCACCGGAACAGGGGTAGGTAAAAAGGAAAAATGGTCAATTCAAAGGGATGAATAGGGCTATAAAGTTGGATGTGGAGTTCGGTGAACGTAGGGTGCGTTCACAGGGCAGGACCACAAAATCAGGGAATGAAGGAAAACTACAAGGGAACAGCCCCAAGTGTGGGTGGAAAATAAACGGGTGGTTGTGAAGGGACCCCATCAGGGTAAAAGAAATTCATGGCATAGAGGAATTAGCAGGTGGAGGCATATGCAGAAGGATATGCAATGTAGACGCGCAGGGACACGTCCCCACACTTAAAACCTTAACGGATAGGGTTAACCGAGCAACAGGGACCTAGGACCACACAACAGACCAACCACTAATGTCCCCACACTTAAAACATGAACGTCACTGAAAACAGAAGGTGTAGGGTTAGAAAAAATTGGCCCATATTGTCTAGAATCAAGGTTGATTGTCGATGGTACGTCCTGTGTCGTTGTCGGCTGCAGCAGGTACCAAGGTATCTTCACAGCACTCGTCCTTCATGGCAGGGACCACGCGGCAGCACCCAGTGAGGTAGCTGGTTGAAGGAATCGCAGGGAATTCGTCGATGGCGAGGGATATGACACTCAACTCACAGTTACTCAAATGGAATGAAAGAATTATCACTCGCCCCATGACTAATATCACTCGAGGAAGAATGATTGAAACCCAGATCTCATACCTGGTTCAGAAATCGACAAGGGGGATGGTGCAGAGGGAGTATGCCAGGGTGCATAGTTGATGGTGCATTAGTGCGTCCAACCCGTCTAGCATAAGTGCAAGGAGGAAGGCAAGGGAGCCTTACAGTGCAGTGTACAGAACAGGGTGACGTGTCCTGTGATGACGGTAGAGCCCCATCCCGTGGGTGCATAGGGAAACGGGAACATACCTGACTCCAAGTGTCGTAACGTTCCTCAATCTCACCTCTCGGTAGTTGATTGAAGAAACTCCAGTCACACTCAGCCCACCCTCTGTCTCACTCTCTGTTGATAGATACAGGAGGGCAGCCCTTTCCTGAAACCCATTGATGTAATCCTCACAGTCACTTGTGCAGAGGTTGTATGCCTTGTGCGCATTTGATGGTGCAACTGTGCATCCCGCCCTGTGCCGGCATACGGTGTGAGAAGAAAGGCCAGGGAGCCTTATAGTGCAGTGCACAGAAACAAATTGTGCTTTGTGCATTGAGAGGCCCATCTCGTGCGTGCAACACTCTATTCACACTTCTCACCTCTCATTTGATTTGAAGAGAAAAGACTGGTCACTCGCCCCACCCTCTGTCTCACACTCTGTTGATAGTTACAGAGGGTAACCATACTCACAACCCCATCCGGTTAGGATGAAAGCTCACATCACTCAAGGGATTGTCGATGAAGATCGCGTTGTCTATTGTTGAAGAGGCATACCCAGGGAGGTAGCCATCAAATCGAACGTTGTGTTGGATAGGACATGTCGTCTGCTCTAGAGGACAGTTAAACACTCTGCAGAGAGACCCAGGACACAGCGTACCAAGGGAGGCAGCTTCGGAATTGGATCTTGGGGGATATCAAATGATGAATCCACTTTCTGGACTGCTGGGTGTTGCCATCTTTTCCACAGCTAGCTTCTCGCCCAAGGGTGTTAAACACCTTTTCATGGAGCGAGGCCTCCTATGACAGGGAATTGCTTCCTTTTCTCCCATAACAGTTTTGTTTTTCTTGTTTTCTTTTTTCTTTTTTTTTTCTTTCTCTTTTTTTTTTGTTTTCCCCTATTCCCGAGGGTGTTTCCACCTTTTCTCGAAGAATAGGTCGGCATGATAGGGACCTAAGTCCTTTTCTCCCATGACTGATATTTTTTTTTTTCTCTTTTTTCGTTTCATTAGGAAATGAATGGTAGAAAGACCATATGTCAGAACCAACCTCGCCACCGTCGCTTGTGGAAAATAGAGGAGAAGAGATCAAGGCTGGAAGGTGGAGTTGAGGGGACAGAGGGTTGCGTCCACTTCATCAGGAATGGCTGAAGAACGGCTATCAAAAGTAGCATCATAAGAGTGAGAGTGCCACGCCAACGAGGGAAAGGATCAGGTGACCATGATTGTCAAGATCCCCAAGGAGGGAAGTACTTCTTTAGGCGATATCCATTGATCAGGAAGGGATCATCAGAGGCATCAACGGTCTGCACTTGGACAGAGCCATTAGGGTTGACGGCAAGTACCTTATATGGGCCCATCCACCACTGTTGGAGCTTGCAAGGGAAACTTGCCAAATCGTGAATCATAGGCTAGGACCAAATCACCTTCTTTGAACTCCTTGTGCTTGATGAAGCTGCCATGGTAAGCCTTACGTCAAGCTTGCATGGCTTCCATGCACTGTAGAGCCATCCTGCAAGTTTCGTCCAAACATTCCAGGTGCAGGAGATGGCGTTGCAGTGAATCATCGTCCCTCAAATGCTCTTTGATAGCCACTCTCAAAGAGGGCAATTCCAGTTCAACAGGGAAAACAGCTTCTGTACCATACACCAGCTGGAAGGGTGTCTGTCATGTTGTTGCTTTATGGGAGGTTCTGTACGCCCAGAGAGCCTCTGTAAGTCGATCATCCCAATCACGACGATGTGCGGCAATTGTTCTTGTCAAGATCGAGCAGAGGATGCGATTGGTGACCTCGATTTGGCCTTTGTCTCTGGGGTAATAAGGAGTGGACTTGCGATGGCGGATCTTATACAACTCTGTCAACTCTTCCATGACTTTATTAATGAAATGAGTGCCTCTATCACTTACCAGCTCTAGGGGACTGCCAAAACGGGTGATGATATTCTCATACATGAACAGGGCCACGTTGTTACCATCATCCCGCTTCAGGGCTTTAGCTTCACACCACTTTGTGACATAATCCGTACATACCAAGATGTATCTGTTCTGTTTCCTTCTTGTAGGAGGATTGATTGGGCCTACGAAGTCGATGCCCCACTTCTCAAACGGCTTCAAAGGAAGGATAGGTTGCAGTGGCATGGCACTTGTCTTGGTGGGTTTCCCCATTCTCTGACAAGCATAACATCTTTTACAGTAATCATAGGCATCCTTATGAATGGTAGGCCACTAGTATCCTGCTAGCAGAGCCTTCCTGGCTGTGGCTTCTCCTGCAAAGTGGCCTCCACATGGCTCGTCATGGCAAGCCTTCAGAACAATCCCAATCTCATCTCCTGCAAAACATCTTCTGAGCACTTCATCTTTGCCCTTTCTTGTATAGTGCACCGCTTAACAGGGTGTAGGGGGCTGATTCCAACATAAGCTTCTCCCTTTCCCGACTAGAAATACCAGGAGGGTACTGTTGGGTTGCCAGCAGATTGGCAATGTCTGCATACCAAGGAGTTACAGTTTCAACCAGGAATAGGGAAGCATCAGGGAGGTCTGGATCATCCTGCTCCTCGTCTGCAATTTGTGGGATACGCGACAAATGATCAGCCAGAACATGGGAACGACTAGGTTTGGTAATTACCTCAAAGTCAAACTCCTGGAATAGAAGGAGCCATCTCATCATTCGTCCTTTCACATCTGCTTTGTTCATCAGGAAGGACAGGGCCTCATGATCCACATAAAATTTAAAGTGGATAGACAGTAGGTAGTGGCAAAACTTTTCTAGGGCAAACACCATTGCCAAGCACTCAAGCTCTGTCTCACTGTGTAGTTTCGTTCCCTATCAGTGACTTTTCGGCTTGCATAATAAATGGGTTGATCCAGCTTCGAGGAGCCCTTCTGGCATAGGACAGCGCCTAAGCCTTCAATTGATGCATCAGTGTGTACATGGAACTCCTTTGTCCAATCAGGAGGTTGCAGAATGGGTGCCTCAATCAGACATTGCTTCAGAGTGTTGAAGGCTTTGTCACATTCTTCCGTCCAAGTAAACTCTGTATCTTTCCTCAGAAGCTTGTGCAAGGAGGTTGCCTTTGTTGCAAAATGGGCTATGAACCTTCTGTAGTAACCCACATGGCCTAGAAATCCCCTCAACTATTTGAGGTTGGTGGGTGCTGTCAGAGCTATGATATTTTCGATCTTTGCAGGGTCTGTTGATATCCCTTATGCAGAGACAATGTGGCCCAACAGAACTCCAGAAGAGACCCCAAATATACATTTGTCGGGGTTGAGGGAAATCCCATACTCCCGGCATCGGTCAAAGCATTGTTCCAGGTGTCCCCAGTGTTCACGGATCAAACTATAGACACAGAAGTCATCCAAATATACCTCAACAAAGTCATGCAAATGATTTTGGAATGTGGCCATCATGACTCACTGGAAAGTAGCAGGGGCATTGTAGAGCCCAAATGGCATCACTCGGTAAGCGTAGGTCCCCCATTCTGTGGTGAAGGTTGTTTTGGATTGGTCCTCTTCTGCGATTTGGACTTGGTTGTATCTGCTGAATCCATCCAGAAGGGAATAAAGCTCATGTCTTGCCACTGTGTCCAACAGTTGGTCTGTGAAAGGAATAGGAAAATGATCCTTCTTTGTCTTTGAATTCAACTTGCGGAAATCCACACATATACGAAGCTTGCCATTCTTCTTGGGTACCACCACGATGGGTGAAACCCATTCACTATTTGCCACTGGATAGATGAACTCGGCTTCCAGAAGCTTCAGCAGCTCTGCTTTCACCAATGTGGAATAATTCGGGTTCATTTTCCTCTGTCGTTGCCGTACTGGCTTGGCATCAGGCTCCAAGTCAATATGATGCTGACATATTGTGGGATCAATCCCCTTTAGGTCTTTGTAGGACCACACAAACACGTCCAAATTCTCTTTCAACAAGTTGTACAAAGTTGACAACTCCTCTTCTGGTAGGCTGCTACCCACCTTCAAGTGGCATTCAGTACCATCTGCATCCACAAAGGTTAACTACCTTTCACCTTCTACTTCACGGATGAAGATCCCACAGACTGCTTTTGGATACAGATCCGACTCCTTCAAGGGGGTGGTGTCCTCTTCTGATGTCCCACTAGAACCAACTTCTTCTTTTGGTGGAGACTTAGATTGCTCCTTGAGATGTTGAAATGGGATTAGAGCCGTTTCGGGTTTGGTTTCAAGATTAGTTACCTCTTGGCTTGAAAACTCATCTTCTGATGACGCATCCAGGAACGTCACATAATAGGGACCCTCTGATGCCTGTTGGGTTTGTGGGACTGGTGCTTGTTGGCACGATGCATCATCATCATCTTTTCTTGGCAAGGATGGGTGAGGGCAGCAAGAGCCACTGCTGAAAGACGGCTTGTTCTTCTTTACACATTTCTTACAAAGATTTTGCATATGAGAAAATCCATTTACTAGATCAAATGGTACCATCGCCATTCTGTCCCACAGCATGAGCTCGTCTGCTTCTGATGCTTCTGGAACTTCTTCTTCATATATAACCTCTTCAGGTGGGATAGACTCTTCCATCTCACTTTCATAACCTTCTTCTTCCATATCCTCTCCCTCCCCTTCTGTCTCTGTCTCTGTCTCTGTCTCTGCTATGGCCATGTAACAGGGGGAGCAGTACATCCATGCTTCTATCTCACTGCCAGAAGTGATTTCTGAAATCGTTCCTAGTTTAGGCATGAATTATTCACCCATTGATAATGGCTTTGCATCTTTTGGGAGTCGGCTTACAGTATCCACTGTTAAGGAACGTGCCACTGTTTTCTTGGGAAGGATCTGTTTGACAGCATCTTCGTCTGCTGATGTTCCATCTGTAGCCTCATTAGGGGAGTCAGAAGATAATTCCAAGGAGGTGGATCCATGTTCTTTTTGAGCACCATATAGCTTCAGCACCACTTTATTAGGTCCTCTACCCAAGGTCAAGGTTCCTTTGAACCAATCCGTCCTTGCTCTGGCTTCAAAAAGCCATGGTCTGCCCAGTAACAGAGGGTAGGATGTACCATAAGAGTTTGGCTTCACCACCAAATAGGTTAGCCAATAATCTTTTCCAGCTATTGTAGTCTTCACATATGGGAGAATGCCCAAAGGCTTGATTCTGCTCTGATCCGCCAATCTGATGAGCCATTGGGTTGGTTACACACCTTGTAGGCCTAGATCCTTCATTGTCACATTCGTCATAATGTTCACTGATGAACCGCCATCAATCAGTGCATTTGTAATGAAGCAGCCTTCTATCCACATGCCAGTCTCTGGGGTACCAGGATCTAGGAAGGCGTTAGCCACGTCCACTTCTTTTACAGGCTCTGGAGCTTTGTTGGACTTTGTTGCTGTTGAGGGAGCAATCCTTAAGCCACGTCTTCTTGTCAGTATACTTTTGAATCTTTTTCGGCAACTGGGAGACACCATCAATAATTGTTGGAATGTGAGATTTGGTTTAAAGGTATCTAGATCTCTGACCAGATCGTATTCCTTAATAGGATCCACAGGCTTCTCTAACCGGTTAGGGAATGGGGCAACACCCATTTTCATTTTCCTTCTTTCTTCCAATAGGGGCATCATAGGAACTTCTTCTGTCACTTGTGGCACCTCCTCCTCTTCTATCTCCTGGATCTCTGGTCCTGTCTCTGTGACTCTCTGTGGCACTGTAGTGCTCTGTACGGCACTGTCAGGCTCTGTTATGTTCTGTTCTTCTGGTGGAAGATTGAACTTCACTGTTCTGGTAGGAGGATTATTTTCTTTCTGGATAGATGGTTCCTTCTTCTTTGCACGCATGATGGCAGCAACTTCCAATTCCACTAAATTGGAGGTAGGCTCTTGGACCTTGACCGGACTATCAGTAGCACTATTTTTCACTGGGGCTGGGCTTGGACAGTCTTTTGCAGTGTGGCCTTATCCTTTGCATCGACTGCATAAGGGCTTATAATCCACTGACCTTCTGGGATTTGGACAATTTGGTGAAATGTGTCCCTTTTCTCCGCATCTGTAACACTCTACTTCTGATCTCTGACCACCACCATACTCTCTTCCTCTGTAACTTTGAGAGGGAAATCTTCTGGGTCCGAAATTAGGACCAAACTCTCTAGGCTTGGGTCCAATATCCTATGTTTTCATTTTGGATTCCAGCAAGTTGAATCTTGCGTCTTCTTCCTTCCGTCTTCTATCATGCATCTCCTTTAGAGAGCAAATATCCTCTGTATGGTTCATACGTAAACAGTAGGAACAGAAGGCTCCAGAGATGGTTGGTTTTCGTGTACATTCAGTGGCTAAATGGCCTGCTTGATGACACTTACCACACCAAGTATTTGACCACATCACATCTCTTTCTGCTCCTGCAACGTTGGATATGCTGGCGGTATTCACTTTCAGCGTAAGTAGCTGCTCTGTAATCACATCCATCAACTCCTTTTTTATATTTGCAACTGAGTTGGATAAATAATCCTTCAAGCTTTCTCCTCCTGAGGTATTGGCAGTAGATTTTTGAGGAGTCTCTGTAATCACTGCATAAACAAGTTGGGCTGGTGCAAAGGGGTCTTTGTTCTGGTTCTGATTCAGAGCTCCTGTTTGAACTGTTGGCTGTTGGCTCCAGTTGGTAGGGTTCCACTATTGCTACTGATTTGGCATTGGGGAAATTGGTTGGGACCATTGGTGTTGTGGTTGAACCATCATTTGAGGCATTGATTGTGGCCACTGTGGATTTGGTGCACTGTACTGTGATACTGAGGGCATCTGTGGGTAGGGGTAGGGGATTGTCCGTGGGACTGCATTTGGTGCGTACATCATTCCTGGCATCAGAGGAGGTAGGACTCCTCTTCCTGGATTCATCACCAATCTAGCTTCCACTTCATCATACAGTCTAGCACCTTCTGTTGCAACTTGCAGCGTGGTTGGTCTTTGTAGCTCCACAAACTTATGGACTTCTGGTTGTAATCCTCTGAGAAACACCCCCTTCTGAATGCCGTCATCTAGATTATGGTTAGTCCATCTCTTCAGGATGGATTCCATTCGTGAGACATAAGCTTCTACTCTTTCTCCAGAGGACTGACTTAGGTTCATAAATTCCTCTCGCATCCGCTCTTCAAAACCTTCACGCCTGAATTTAGTGAGGAAGGCCAACTTCAGGTCGTCCCATGTGCCAAAAGTTCATGCTGCTTGTCTCTCATACCACTGAAACGCCGCGCCCTTGAAAGTGGCGGGGAATATTTCCAACCAATGCTCAAGGGTTCTAGCATTGTTAGCCACACATGCTACCATAAACTCTGCTACATGAAGATCAGGGTCTTCATTGTACTCTCCCTTAAAAACTGGCAACGGGACTACATTCGTTGGCGTGTCATCAATATTTCCAGGACGGATCTAGCTTGGAAGTGGACCTCTAGCAGGAGGAGGAAGGGCTTGATGTGCCATTGGGACTTCTGTAAAGAGTTTCGCAAGGGCGTCAAAGGCGGCTTTTGCTGCGAGCTCATTCTCAGCTTTGTTTTTTGCTTTCTCTCTTCTCACGTACCTCTGGACTCGTTCTAATGCTTGCCTCTTTATTGCGTCATTCATCAGGGGGTTGGCTCCACTCTGTTGTTAGTGCTCCACAGAGGGTTAATAGAAGGCTTCAGTCTCTGGAGGACTCTCTTGCCAACATTTCTTCTACTTCTTCCTTTTCAACGTCTCTGAATTTTGCTTTCATGCCATTGCACAGAGGAAGGTATTCGGTTCTGAAGGTGTCAAAATGCATACGTCTAAGCATTGTAGTGGTGCCATCATCATAGTAATGCCAGCTTCTGATGGTTTCAACAGTGTATGTTGTGAAGAACACTCTGTTTACCAACTTCCATTGGGTTTCTAATTGAACAAACAGAAGATTATCGGTGCACCAAGCACCCCATGTATCTTGCTGTTGAGCATCCACGAACAAATTCCAACTCTTTTCCTTCTTGTCTTCGTGAACCTCTACAGACCAATACTCCTAAAGCTTCTTCACAATCTCCCATTTGATGATGTCTGGAAACTTCTCAATGAATGCCAAATCTTCTATGGATGGTCATTCTCTCTGAATCTGCTCTTCAGTTTGTCCCCAAACAGTTTGCAACCAAGATGCAAGTTTCTGCTGCTTCAACAGAAAGAGGAAACTGTCCACTACATAGAACATGCATCATGATGGTGATGTGTTTCTGCCATTGTGGGATGAACTTCTTGTGGAAAGTGGCTTTGATTATGAGAAATTCCAACTCTTCAGTGGAATAAGGAACTTTACAAACATCCATTGAATTCTTCTCTTCTTGGCAATGCCATTTCCTTCATTTTCAGTCTCTTCTGGTGCTTATTGTTGGCAAGATTCCCCGGCTATGCACCAAAAACATGGAGCTCCAAGAGGAACACCAAGGAAAAGGGAATTATCTTGCAATAAAATCTATCTTGTAACATCAACAAGCTTGATTATTAGGTTTTATATGATCACAATGAAGAAACGAATACCAAGCACAACAAATCTTTATGCAGCATAATGTAGTTCTCCCACGGATTTGATAGAATCAATCATATTCTTCAATATCTTCACAAAATCCATCAATATAACAAAGAAAGCAAAGGAATACACCATCTTTGAATGGAAATACATCACATAGTGTTCATTTTCAATATCTTCATAGTCTTTTCTCTCAATCTCTCATATACAATCACTCTGTTTTACTAGAATTGGCTATCTCTGACTCTCTCTCTCTCTCTCTCTCTCCATCAATAATACATCATCTCCTCACTACAATCTCTCATAATCACTCACAATAATCCTTCTTAGGTCGTGGATACCCCTCGCAAGAGGTGTGTCTGATATGAAGAGTCACCAGAGCCACTACAGTGTCCTTTCATAGCTCACTACTGTCACTTCACTCCAGTCTTTACTTGAGTCTTCAACAGCTACTTCTTTCACTTCTTTTAGCTCTTTTGCACTTGTATTCACCTCTTTCCAAGGCTAGAAAACTTTCCCAAGCTACGCATACATTCTACAGAACACATACAGAAGCATACAAAACAGTCACAGTACGATACCAGAACAGCTACAGTATAGTTACAGTACAGAGACAGAAGCTCTACAGAAGACCTACAGAAGGTTACATAAGGTCATCAAAACCTCATAACTCATACTCAAACTATTCCAAACTCTCAAAAACTATTCAATAAGCTTTCACAAGATCTCAATCTTCATCAATCATCAATCCATCCCTCCTTACAGAGAGAAAACAGAACAAAACAGAAGCTATACATAAGGTCTACAGAACCAATCAAAACCAATCAGAACATATCAGAACCTCATATCTCCACTAATAAACATCATGAACTTCCAAAACATAATCAATATCATCCAAAACACTCTCAAACCACTTCCAAACCAATCAATCATCTCATAAAATCAACCATTCAGCTCTCAAAAATAACAAAAATCAGCCAAAAAATAGGTCATTTCAACACTCAACAAATCTGCACTATAGTACTATATAACTTCTCTTGGCATCTATTGCAATACACAATGATTCAAAGAAGCCACCTCTGTATTTTGCGCTGCAAGTATAGCACGCTCGCTGAAATATGCTCCAAAGTCTCTCACCATGGACACTTCACTATACACACTATTAACCAAGGTTTCGATAGAGTGCCCTTTCAATACCATGCTAGATGCAATATGTAACTTATCACAATTCTCCATAATACCCACTCCATCCCCTATCCCTTAAATCCAACTAATAAATCCATTATCCATTATACCACCAACAGTTGACATCCTCATATTCCCAGACAACCTTAGCACCTTAACATATTACCATAAATGAGAGTAACATAGAGCCGCATTAACAATATCTTTATGGGAGCCTTTCATCACGGCGGGCAGGATCTGCCTAAAATCACCTCCAAGCAAAGTGACCTTTCCACTAAATGGTTTATCACAGCTCATAACATCTCTAAAAGTTCTATCAACAACTTCAAATGCAAACCTATGCATCATGGGAGCCTCATCCCACAAAATAAGGCTCAACTGTCTGAACAGTTGAGCAAGATCAGTCTGAACAGGAATATTACAAGTGGATCGATTACATAGATCCAATGGAATTTTAAACCTCAAGTGAGTAGTATGACCGCCTTGTAGAAGCAAAGCAGCAGTGCCAGACGATGTTGTTGTTAATACTATATGACGATCAATGCGCAACCTAGCAAGCAAACACTTGTAAAGAAATGTCCACCAAAACCATTTTAAAAAAACCCCTAGAGTTTCCACCAATAGTACCTATAATTGCATTATATGCAACTCTCTATTCATCATTCAACATTGCCTCCATAGAAACACAAACTCTACATTGCTCTATTATATCATATGCATATTCATATTCTAAAAGAGGGTTAGCACACAACTCAGAATCTGTTTGACGAGGTTCTAGCAATCCATCAAAGTCAAACAATCTTCGCCCATGCTATCGTAAAAGATCCTGAAGATGCAATAAAGCCCTGTTTGATGCCTCTTGTTGTAGAACTGCAGAAGATATATACACATGCTCTAGCTATAACTTATATAAAATATCCTCTACCACTGGTGACATAAACCTATCCCAAAGTTGACCAGGCTACATAGGCTCACAGAAGACCAAAAGTGCAGCAAAGAAAGCATGCAACTCGGCCCCAATATATACAAATGCAGCTTCTTCCAAGCACACAACACACTCATATCACCCTCTAACATGCCCTTTGCAATGCATGCTTCCTTAAAGATGTTGTACACCGCGTTGCCAATAGTATGCAAATCATCAAAAGACATACATCCTCGAGACACTGCCAAGAGCATTCGCAAGTAATAATACTCACTAGATGTGAGCGACACAAAGTATATTCAACCACACGTATTTCCACGCTTTCTCTTTGTCCATACCTTTCGTTGTGAATTCCACACCCAATACACCGGGAAGTCTTGATAGCAAATAGCTCGAGCCTCTAGATGAATACGATTGTACACAAACCATTCCATAAGAGTAGTTTTCATGCACTATAGCCATGGCATCTTAATACAACCAATACGTGTGCCTTGGCCCACCAGTAAAAGAAGATGGCAAAACCACCCTTTTACCAACAGAGGCACCAATAATTCCCACTGGCCCATCATCCATCACTCCCATCATATCTGCTAAGCCCTTATAAACTTTCGAGCATAAAACTTATTGATTCTGATGACACCAAGCCAACCTACATTGCTCTATACTATAGTAAGCATCAACAATAAATTGTTGCAACAATCGACCACCCCGTAACATGCACACCTTAGTGCCCCCACGTACTTGTAGTCGAAATGCATAAAATTGCATCTGAGTAACACAGTCCTTATTAGACAATCCATGTATATTAATTAGAACATTAACACCACTATAAGGTACCTTTACATGCCAACCATTATAATCCATAAGAAAAAGAAGAACATATAGCATTGACATATATGCCCTATGCAAGTTTGAAATAGCAATACATTGTCTATCTCGACTATAAACATGTATGTCTCAACAATCAAGAGTATTCTCATTGCCTTGTCTTGGCATGATAACCACAACCTTAGTTGCCATTGGAGCTGAATATTGTCTATTACCATGTTGAACCCCAAAAATAGTCATTCTCAAATCATGCAAGGGATTGTTTTGCAATTGCATACCCACAAATCTAAAAGCTTGTGCATATGCATTGTGTTGATGCATCATAGACTGAAGCTCCCCAAGCAAATTTGGCAATAAATTAGGCATGATATCCAACCGATTAGATAACTCATGCTCAATATCATAAACATAAAGTTGTGCAAATCTTGGCCTTTCTTGTCATTGCACATTAGGAATCAAAGGGCCTATATGATGATAAATGGAGCCATGCACTCTAAAGATTTAAGAATTTCCCACAACAAAAAAAATCTCATCAACATTGGCACCAAGTGACACAAATGCAAACATAGATGAGTCTCAATCTAGGAAGCTCGTCAAAAGTATTAGGCATCAGTGCTTTAGGACCATTACTAAGGCCGCATTCTCATAGGCAAAGTTAAGGATCCAATAGAAACACCTCTTCCATTTTTTGGCAATTACATCTCCCACATTCTCATAGGCAAAGGTAAGGCTCCAATAGGAATGCCTCTTCCATTCATTGTGGCAACCATGTCTCCCATCTTAATCCCTACAACTGAGAACCTAGCTAGAAGCAAACTAGAGAGCGTGTCTACAAGCTCACGACATAAGTTATTGCATTATCCAAAGTGAGATAAAAAGAAACCATAGCCACAACTACTAAAATATTAGTAGTTGTGGATTAAAGTTTGGTTAGAAAGCACCAAAAAAGCCAAGAGTGAAAGGCTTGTCAACTTTCCCACCTATTGCTGCACTAAGTCTAGCACAAGGCTTCCAAGACCTTCTAAAAGAACTAAAAGAGCAAAGGGACCAATTGGATGAGGAGAGAAAGACAAGCTTAGGAGCATTGGGAAGAAAAAGAGAGCTCATATAGCATATCAATAGTAGAATACAAGAAATATTTGGTCTAAAGAGAGAATTCCCTATGCTAAGAGAGTAATGATAAAGTGAAGGAATATGAAGAGTTGCAAGGATAGTGTGAGGTCGAAAGAGAAAATTGTGTGCAACTCAAAAGTTAGTATGCCACCAACAAGAAATGAAGGAGAAAGCCAAGGTATAAGGAGAGCTAGAGAAGCCAAAGCAATTTCAAGGGTGACTAGTGAAGGAGTTGGAGGAAGCAAAGCAAACAAGAGAGGAGGCCCAATAGAAAACCAGATATCTCATGGAGTTAGAGAATGAGATAGAAAAAACCACACACAACTACACTCAAATCCAAGAGCAAGTAGACTACGAAGTACAACAAAGGAAAATCTTGAGCCTCAAACTTGGGGAAAAACAAAGGGCTAGAGTAGGAAAAGAAAAATATTAATTAATGAGAGGAAAGAAATATTGATGCCTTGTGAAACATTGCTACCTGCTTAGGTCAAATTGAGTGTGAAAAGAATTCGGTGATTGAGAGGGCTAGAGCTAGAGGAAGTGATGTGGCCTTAGAAACAAAGCTTCATTAACACACTACTTGAAGTACGGAAGCCATGTGAAGAGGACAAAGTGGGCAATCTTAAGAATAACCTAAAACTCACTGAGCAAACACTCAAGCACAGTCTAGAAATAGCAGTTTCCCATTTGGAATATAGGATGACAAAGGAAAATCAAGTGCTATGACTCAAGGAAATTGGACTCTCAATAGAAGATTTGAAGTTGATTGGAGTAGTAGCCAATGAGGAACCCACTCAAACTGTGGAGCAACCACCGCCATCACCCCTTGTACTTGAGTTAGACTAGGAATATGAAGAACATGAGGAATAGTTATCCCCATAACACGAAACTACCACAAAAATGAAGAAGGCACCCACTCATTTGGAAGGAATTATAGAAGCCATGCAAAAAAGAAGGGAGAGGGTGGAGACAAGTAGAAGAAGGAATACTACCACATCCCAACTAGTACCAAATGTATCCTTTAGACAAAGAGAGGTGTATATTTGGGATCAAAAATTGAACACTTGGGAGCAGTGGGAGGATCAAGAATTCCCCATGTAGTTCTCCTTCAACTTTTCCTATGGACACAACAAGGTGTTACCACTCATCGTGATGCAAAAAGTGATTTAGATGTCCTCAAGTCCAAGGAAGAAATGGCTAGAGCAAAAGACTCAAGAACCTTGCATGTGGACAAAGTATTCGAGGTATCAAAGATTGTGAAAGGCTATGAATATCAACAACCATGGAGAAGGAATATCTTGGATAATAATATGGAAGCATGGGTAGCCTCTTGCAGTGCATTGCATTTTGAATGAGGGAATCCCAACTATATGTCTAATTTAGGAGACACGGAGTTGACTATGACTCTGCAAAGCATGGCACATATAATTTTCCTCTAATTTTCAATGTCAACATAGGTAAGCCACTTAGGTTCCATGAGAAGTACTTGATTTCCTCTTTCAAATGGTTTGTGAAGTACTTCTCAACTTGTCCGAACCTTGCTTTCATCATCATGTATAATTACTTAAGTTTACTTCTCCAATTGCTCAATCAAAGGAAGATGTCAGAAGGAGAGGGTCCACATCTACTCTTTGTTTATGTAAATGTAGGAATATATAGGTATGCCATGGTAAGCTTACTTCTTTGCACTACATTGGTATTGACATATTTCTTTGAGTTGCTAGAGGATATGAATGTTAACTAATTCACTAGTTGTAGCCACCCCTATCTCCCATCAACATCCCTAGCTACAATGCTAGCACTAAAAACTTACATGATGAGTAGAACATGCTTGGAAAGATCATTGTGGCCATTGCCTCAATCAATACCAAGGAATTAAAGAGAGCCACAATGAAGTTCACATCATAGTTGCAACACCTAGGGGGCTCCAACCCTTGGCCCTTCCCACCTCACATACTCAAGGCAACTCAAGGGCAAGACATCCCAAGAGAATTAATAGGCCTATCACCTTGAACTTCACATTGCACCTTCCCTAGTAGAAATTGGGACTTCAAGTCTAGGATAACACTCTAAACTTGACCCATCTTCTAGTTGCACTTGCACATGCACAACAGTCACAACACAACAAGGCAGACACATACCCTTACAAAGTGCACAAATTATTTTGTAATGTGAACTCAACTTGAATATAAGCTCAACTAAACTAATAACATTGTGGGCTTGCATCATCCTGATCTCTCCTTTACCTCAACAACAAGCCAACCCTATTGGCAAAATTAGGATGGGGGTAATGCTAAACTCTTCTAGGAAGGTACAACACAAAGAAAAAAGGAAGCATGCAAGAGAAATACAAAATTTTAATGATTTTGAAGGACAAGAGAAGCAAAAATTAGAGCAATTGTGTAGTGCATGTAATTTTTGGATAAGAAAATTAATTTGAAATTGTTTTGTAAAAGGGAGTTGAGCTCGCTCCCATGCAAAGTGTAAAAACTGTGAGGCATGAGAGCAAGAGATATTGTCTTCACAAGTTGAAAAATAGTTGTATTAAAAAATAAAAGATTGTGATTGTGTTCAAGGTGAGACAAGACCAATCTAAGCGAATGCAATGGAAGGGTACCCAAGAAAACTAAGCCAGTGTATAAAAGCCAAGTAAGAGAAGACGGATCTAAGCCGATGCAATGGGAGGGTCCCCAAGAAAACTAAGCCAGTGTATAAAAGCCAAGTAAGAGAAGACAAATCTAAGCCAATGCAATGGGAGGGTGCCCAAGAAAACTAAGCTAGTGTATAAAAGCTAGAAACTAAATGGATAAGTTCATTCTTGTAGTGTGCAATTTTATGAGCTTTATTCTTGCTTCTTGCATGCATCTTGAGAGAGAGAGAGAGAGAGAGAGAGAGAGAGAGAGAGAGAGAGAGAGAGAGAGAGAGAGAGAGAGAGAGAGAGAGAGAGAGAGAGAGAGAGAGAGAGAGTGTGTGTGTGTGTGTGTGTGTGTGTGTGTGTGTAAGGTAGAGTGAAGGACCGGTGTGGGAGAAGCTCTTTCTTCTTCCTCCTCCTCCTCCTCCTCCTCCTCCTCCTCTTCTTTTTCTTTTACATAGAGCTTGCATGGTGATTGAAGCTATAGAGGTGGAGCTTTCTTGAGGCATGTGCTTGGATTGTAGAGCAATCAGCATCACTTTTGCAGATAGATTACAATGAGTAGGTAAATGGATGAATCCACTACATTTCTTTTGAGAGTTTGCAATGGTTATATGATAGGTAGCCATTGCCACATTGCTCAAAGTTCTTGAATGAATAAGTGTTTTGTTAAGTTCGACATGTGTGGCTTGCAAAAGCAACAACAAAAATTATCAAATCCATCAAGTGGGTCATAAAATTGATCCATACTATCCACATCATTCACATAGTCATATGGAATTAAAGTATTTGCAACCTCATCCTCAAATCCATCAATGATCAAAATGCTACTAACTTTTTCCTTCTTATTGATGCACTTAGAAGTATGATATTGCATATGTTTTTCTCCACATTTTTGTAGAGTTCTATTAGAATGATCTTATCATTGCATTGATTAAAAGATGGTGTTGACTTTAATTTAGTACACTTATTATCTATTTTGGAACTATTTGTAGGCTTGAAATAGACTCATTATCTTATGATATTATAGGGAAAATAGCATAGGGATCCTTGGATAACTTAATTGCAAAGTAGATCCTCCTAAACAAACCCCTTACTTTAACCTATTTTGCAATAATTATTTGTTGTCTAAGTCCTTGCTAAATAATAGCTCCCTCTTATATGATCTTTCATATTGTTCCACTAACTTAATAACATCTAAGAGATTGGTAGGGAATTGAGCCATGACATTAGTTGATAGCTAGGTTCTAAACCATGTACATACTTGTGAAACTTGGTGTCATCACTTACACTCTCTACATACATGGTAAGCTTGAGGAATTGATTTGTACACTCACATATGGTGAGACCCCTTTGTTCTAAACCATATCATTTGCATGCAAGCCTTTATTTTTCTAGAGTGAAACAAATAGTTGCACCATAAAGCCTTAAATTCCTCCTAAGTCTCCATTATATGATTCTCCCTTTTGATATATCTCCACTAAAAGTTACAGATACAAAGAAGTAAAATATTTTTTTGCTCATCGCTTCTTGGATGAGAGATAAATGCTAAATGGTGAAGTCACATATCCATTCAACAAATGAATTAAGTTCAAAAATTGAATTTGATATATTATTAAGATATTTTTGTGAAAAATACCTCGTGCAATAGAGTTAAGTGAAGCTTGTAAATGGAAAATGCCTTGCATAGGTGGACCCAATAGATATGAAGCTTCAAACACACATTCATTAAGCCTTTAGATGTTTATTTTTAATCTCTAATCCTCTAGTGAGAGAGAAAGGGCTGAAATCAAGATTTTCCACAAATATTTTCTTGCAATGGTGGAATAGTGAGCCTTCAAAGCAATTAATATTGATGTTTCCTTTAAGATATGTGAAGAGGTCATCTTGATGCATAGAGAAGAGCAATGGGAGATTTAGCATGCCAAGGAAGTGGGCAATCTTGAAGATGGAAGCTAGAATAATAATCCACTTGTTGAATACTCACTAAAATAGAATCAAACGTGCCTAAAATTTAGCACAAATTGTGACGAATTCTTCTAAGGCAATGTAGGATCTAGAATATTCAAAGTGGTATTCTTCCACTTGCATATGAAGCCTAGAGTTCTCCTTTTCCACCCATCCATAAAATGAATCTTGAAAGCTAACTATCCCATCAACAAGAAACACATGCATGTCATCAGTGTCATAGTTGATTATTTTGAGACCTATGACTAAGGCTTCTTCTCCTTATTCACTATTAATTTACACACTTTTCATATCTTCTGCATCAAATTATTCATCATGTGTCACTTCTTCTTCCTTCAACGAGGCATTCTTCTTGACAAGTGCCCTGTTGTAGAGTAAGTTCAAATTGTTCATCTTGGTCCATTTCCATCATTGAGCTTCCAAGATCTCTTTGAGCAATTGTAGCAATGTTATCATATAGCTTCTCTTTCAAAAATTCTAGGATTTTCATTAGCTCCAACTTGTTTGTAGGCACATGCTAGGTCAATTGTCATTGCTATTTTGGCAGTTCTTACCATGATATATATCATGATTGTTGGCAAGTTTTGATTTTTGCAATTCATTGTTTTTTGTCATTCTCCAGCATTACTTGTCCTCTAAGAAGGACAAATCATGGTGGCAAAGATATGCATCCAAACTCACTCATCATCAAGATAGGGTGTGTATTTTGCGAGCATAGTTTGGTGCAATCTTGGTGTTGCTCTTCAGCAAGGCAAAGATGGTGTCCAAATTAACTAGTGAAGTCTTCCATGTGTCTATCTCAATCCTGACTACTTCTATGTAGTTTTTGAAGAGAATTAACCCCTTATCCAAATCCTTGATTGCTCGTGTGCTTCTCATCCATGGTTGACCTAGTAGGATATCATAGTCAATACCCTTCATAACAATGAATTTCAATGAGAAGCTAACACCTACAATTTTAATAGGCCAATACCTTAGCATGCCAAATGGTTTAACTTTTGTTTTATTGCCCAATGTGACATTCAAACATGCAGTTTCCATAGGTGGATTGCCCAATGTGACACCAACTCCTACTCCCATGTCAATGATCACTTTCTTCATGGACTTCCCTAATGCAATGATAAGGACTATGTGTATCTTTGTCCCCTCCCAAAATGCATTTACTAGTAGGTTTGTAATAGTTGGGTTTAGGGTCACGCTAGGTATATGTGTGTCAGTGGGATGTGGTCTAGTAGGGTTGTTATTTTTTGTTGCATTAGTCTCTCTATCCACTTTTTCAATGTGTCTTAGAGTGAAGGGCTTTACTTCAGTAATGTTCCTAGTGGTAGGGAGATCAAAGTTGAGGTCAAAATAGCAGGTAAGCTAGCACTCAGTTTATCCTGCTTGTATCCCTTGATGTTCTATTTCTAGTGGTCATATCTTAGTTGATGTTCAGTTGTAGCACCACTTGCCTCTAGAGGAGATGCATTTGGCATTGGGTTTTCCTCTAGCCCCGTATAAGGAGGAAAAGTGGGTGAACTCACCATTGACAAGTCGTGTAGCTCCTATTCTACTATCGATTCAGCAACTTAAAGATGTACACGAGTCTCCTTCGCCTAGCTTTTTACGTTGTCTATTATGTCCAATTATTGCTTGGGATCTAGGTATCCTACAACTTTGGCACTCCCCTTCTCTCTTTTTTTTTGAAGAAAACATATTAGCTTCTACATCAAAAACTTATTTCCTTTCGTTCAAACATTGTGATACTATCTGTTTTGAGTGTCAATTTTGCTTCAACTATCGAGATCCATCTTAAGCCCTACCATTTTGAGAATAATGTCTATACCCTTCCCCTTATAATGTATATCTACAATAGGTTGATTTAGTGTGGATCGTAGATCCCTTACTATGAATGGTAATGATGCATGCAAGCTAAATAGCTTCTATATTTCTCTCCTTAAGTAGAACATCCATGCAGATTGATTCTTTGAAAACCTTGGCTAGTGTGTCCCTTTGCACGTTCAAATTGATTGCTAGTACTTTTCTCATTCTTGATCCCATTGATGAATATGTGGAGACTACTTTCAAGTAGAACATTCAATTGTTGGAATCCTCTTTTAAATGTACTCACCGATCTCCTTTTTGTCTTTTTGAGTGACATTCATGAGTTTGACAAAGATGCACTTTTTGTAACTACAAAGTGCAATCCCACTTTTTGATCAATTCTCATGTAGAATATCAAAGCTCAAAAAACACACTATACTCAATAAGTCAACACCAACCTTCAGTAATTTTATACACTTGAAATTGTTGCTTTAACATGAAGTCTTAATCCCCTCTTAGACTAAGGTGTCCATTCCATACATTAGGTGACTGTCGCAAGGGTTATTTGTTCCTACTTTCAACTCAACTTCCTCAATCACACACAGTCAATGGCATTCATAAGGTTTGAATGAGTAACGTGTTGCTCCTATTCTAAACTATATCAAGTAATATTTGGCCTTTTTCTTTTATTGTACATCGATGGGTTCCATGTAGCATCCTAGTACCCTCTCCAAGTTGTTAGGTGATACCCTTACTAATGTACTTTTTCTTATTGTGCATCTCTCAACTACACTTGTGCTCCAAGTCCACCCTTCATGAGTGAATTTGTGAGGTTTTTCCCTCTCATGAAGGTAGGATCCTCTTAGTGAACTATGATGATGATAAGATTGTGGAAAATTCTAAGGAATGATTGGTTCTTTTCTTGTGCTAGATTCTATGGATTTGAAAATATTTGAGGTGACTAGTTGCACATGGAATTGCTAGCCCTTGCCTCACATGTTGTGTAGTTTCACCTTGCAACCTTGAGTAAAAATGACTAGTCGTAGATGGAATTGCTAGCCCTTGCCTCACTTGTAGTGGGGTTTCACCTTGCAACCCTTAGTAAAAATGAACTTTCCATCAAGTGAGAGTTGGAGTCAAGGATAGGCCTTTGAGACAATACTTACCAAATTTTCAAGTGGATTTAGATGGTAGTTTGTAGAGGTGCACCTTGAGGCTGCTAGAGGCTTGAAGACACTATTATGTTTTAAATTACTTTATTTTTTTTAGATGGTGCCAAGGTCCAAGCACAATGGCTAAGGTTGTAGTCTTTTGCGCATCCACTTGGAGGTTTTAGAGTTGAGTGACTTGTAGCAAGTCCTATATATTGTATATCCCAAGCAGTGGTTTAAATAATTTCAAGCAATCTAGCAATTATCTTGTCTAGATTGAATTGCAATGCGTTTGCACCCATTACATGCTAAGGTAAGCTAGACTTCCTTCCTATAAGGTTTCAAGACAAGTGATATACAACTCCCAACAACTGGATTTGCTTGTGATGCCAACAAATTATCTCATGTGGTTGTTGTGATATGCCTAATCTCAAGAGGTTGGTCAATTTCACCTAGAATTGTCCCACATCCCAACGGCTCAAGGGTATCTATCTTGAATTGTTGAGATCTCTCTTAGATTCTATTCAATCATGTGCTATTCCCTATTGGTCTCCACTACGTGTGTGAGCCTAGGTCATAAGAGTGTGGTGTTGCTTGAAATTTCCATAAGGTAGGGCTCCCTACATGTAAGGTATTTGCCTTCCTATTATCCTAAGGACACCTAATACATGAGCCAAAAGGACCTCTTAGGTCTAATTCCCGAAGTAAAGAATTCATTAGAAGAGCTCAAAAGTGCAAAGATATGGAAGATCCAAAGGCATATAATGAATTAGTAATATTGAGGACCTAATGTCTTCATACCAATCCTATCTTGACTTCTATCTCAAAGCTCTCAACTCCCTCCAAAGGATGTGCAAATTTCTCCTCTAGACATTTCAATCCTCATCAATAATTATGGTTCTTCAACATCAATAATATTTGCTCTAGTATTAAGGTTTGCTGCCATAGTTAGGTTTCTGATACTTGTAAGGTTTGAAGCCTCATTGTATGGAACTTTCATATTTATTTCAACCAAAAAAAAAGGAAGAAGAAGAAAAGAAAAGAAATATACATAGATGGATACTGCACCACACCTAGGGATCCTCAAGTTGGGTATGCTCAATGGAGAAGCTTGAACCATCACATATCCCTAAATAATAACACTTCCATCCTCTATGATCTACAACCCAATGGTAGTGGCTAATCAAGCTTATCTCACAAGAGAACCACTAGTCAAGTGTAATAACATTAGCAACTATAAACTCTTTAGTAGCTTTGTTATCAACCACTACAACCATGACCACTAAATATCGAGCATCATTCTTTCAACAAACACCACCACTCCTCCAAGAACAACATACTAATGTTCCAATCATTCTATGTCTTTTGTGTAAGATAAAGCATACTACTTATGATTGTGAGTGCCAAGGGATAAACACTAGGCTAGGAGGGGAGTCCTGTCACAATGCCAAGGGATTCACTAATCTAGGAGGGGAGTAATGTTAATCTAAAATAGCAAAGAAGGATGCAAAGTCAAGTGGGAGTGTTATGTGTCAAAATTCTTTTGAGAAGGATTATTTTTCAAGATGCAACATATTAATTTGAGCACCCTCATTTATATTATATGACCATGGTGTAATTGAAGTATGTTTTATAGTCATATTATTTTGTAATTTCATTTGAGAGCCACGATTACTCTCATGCAAATTGCAAAATACCATGGACTTAAATAGGAAGACCCATAGCTACAAGAGGTTGTGGACAATGTTTTTCTATTCACTTTTGATGAAATTGGTCAAATTAACATAAGATGTATACATTAATTGAAGAGGATAGGTAAAGATCCTAAGAAGTGGATAGAGTATTTGGCTTATTGAGGGAACCATAGACTCAAACCCTATGTATAAAAGTAAAAACATGAAAAGAGGAGCTCATTCTTGTGTGTGCAACTTTAAGAGCAACCCTTCCACTAGCAATCATCTCATTCATTTGAGCACCTTGTTAAGAGTGAGGGAGAGTGAAAGTATGAGCAAGGGACTTGGAGAGTGAACCTTCTTTGTCTTCTTATCTTTCTTTTCTTCTTTCCTTTCTTCTATTATTCTGCTCTTCTTTCATAACTTGGAAGGTGAGGGGTAGAGTGCCATTAGGAAAAAAATGAACTCACAAATGGGCCCTTAAAAATAATATAGTTTAAGATGTGTGCTTTTTGGATTGTCCAATAGGAAGGCTAGATGTTGATATCCATGGAGGGTGAATCTTCTCTCTCCAAATCTTGGGTATCTAAAAAGAAAAAAGGGGTAGCGGAGGATTTTAAAAAAGGGCGAATGAATAGTACATAAAATTTGAGTTTCTCTCACTTTGTATTTTCCCCCTTTTTTTGGATAATTTTCAATTTCGGTGTTTTCCCCTCTCGCGAAATCAGTTTGATCCAAAAGTTGAGCAACATACCACTTTCCCTCTCTTCTCTATACTCACGAATTTTAGTCTCGATTGAAGCTCCATGGTAAGAGTAATTAGGGTTTTGAGCATTTTGCTTACCTCTGTACTTTCTTATCCATGCAGCTCCGGATTTTGGGCAAAACACAGGTGTCCATCTCTCTTTGCATTTTCTCTTATTTGCTATTTTTTCAATAGGGTTTGATATCATTTCTTATTGTTATTCTTGTTTTATTGCAAAGGTTGTTTTAGGCAGGAGACGGAGGTGCTTATATGTGTGTGTGTGTGTATATGTGTGTGTGTGTATGTATGTATGTATGTATGTATGTATGTATGTATGTATGTATGTATGTATGTATGTATGTATGTATGTATGTATGTATGTATGTATGTATGTATGTATGTATGTATGTATGTATGTATGTATGTATGTATGTATGTATGTATGTATGTATGTATGTATGTATGTATGTATATATATATATATATATATATATATACATATAAGCACCTCTGTCTATGTGTTGTTTCTCTTTCATGTTGTGTTTTCAATAGAATTTGATGTTGGTTCTAATTGTTGTTTTCTTGCATAGTTTATTTGCAAGAGACAAAGGTGTCAATCTCTCTCTCTATTTGTTTTTTTTTTTGCTGATATCTTTTCAATACAGCATGATGTTAGTTCTAACTTTCATATTTATTTCAACCAAAAAAAAAGGAAGAAGAAGAAAAGAAAAGAAATATACACAGATGGATACTACACTACACCTAGGGATCCTCAAGTTGGCTATACTCAATGGAGAAGCTTGAACCATCACATATCCCTAAATAATAACACTTCCATCCTCTATGATCTACAACCCAATGGTAGTGGCTAATCAAGCTTATCTCACAAGAGAACCACTAGTCAAGTGTAATAACATTAGCAACTATAAACTCTTTAGTAGCTTTGTTATCAACCACTACAACCATGACCATTAAATATCAAGCATCATTCTTTCAACAAACACCACCACTCCTCCAAGAACAACATACTAATGTTCCAATCATTCGATGTCTTTTGTGTAAGATAAAGCATACTACTTATGATTATGAGTGCCAAGGGATAAACACTAGGCTAGGAGGGGAGTCGTGTCAATGCCAAGGGATTCACTAATCTAGGAGGGGAGTAATGTTAATCTGAAATAGCAAAGAAGGATGCAAAGTCAAGTGGGAGTGTTATGTGTCAAAATTCTTTTGAGAAGGATTATTTTTCAAGATGCAACATATTAATTTGAGCACCCTCATTTATAGTATATGACCATGGTGTAATTGAAGTATGTTGTATAGTCATATTATTTGTAATTTCATTTGACAGCCACGATTACTCTCACGCAAATTGCAAAATACCATGGACTTAAATAGGATACAAGAGGTTGTGGACAATGTGTTTCTATTCACTTTTGATGAAATTTGTCAAATTAGCATAAGATGTATACATTAATTGAAGAGGATAGGTAAAGATCCTAAGAAGTGGATAGAGTATTTGGCTTATTGAGGGAACCATAGACTCAAACCCTATGTATAAAAGTAAAAACATGAAAAGAGGAGCTCATTCTTGTGTGTGCAACTTTAAGAGCAACCCTTCCACTAGCAACCATCTCATCCATTTGAGCACCTTGTTAAGAGTGAGGGAGAGTGAAAGTATGAGCAAGGGACTTGGAGAGTGAACCTTCTTTGTCCTCTTATATTTCTTTTCTTCTTTCCTTTCTTCTATTATTCTACTCTTCTTTCATAACTTGGAGGGTCAGAGGTAGAGTGCCATTGGGAAAAAAATGAACTCACAAATGGGCCCTTAAAAATAATATAGTTTAAGATGTGTGCTTTTTGGATTGTCCAATAGGAAGGGTAGATGTTGATATCCATGGAGGGTGAATCTTCTCTCTCCAAATCTTGGGCATTCTTTTAAAAAAAGGGGGTGTGGAGGATTTAAAAAAAGGAAGAATGAATAGTACATAAAATTTGAGTTTCTCTCACTTTGTATTTTCTCCCTTTTTTTGGATAATTTTCAATTTCGGTGTTTTCCCCTCTCGCGAAATCAGTTTGATCCAAAAGTTGAGCAACATACCACTTTCCCTCTCTTCTCTATACTCACGAATTTTAGTCTCGATTGAAGCTCCATGCTAAGAGTAATTAGGGTTTTGAGCATTCTGCTTACCTCTGTACTTTCTTATCCATACAGCTCCAGATTTTGGGCAAAACACAGGTGTCCATCTCTCTTTGCATTTTCTCTTGTTTGTTATTTTTTCAATAGGGTTTGATATCATTTCTTATTGTTATTCTTGTTTTATTGCAAAGGTTGTTTTGGGCAGGAGACAGAGGTGCTTATATGTATGTATGTATGTATATATATATATATATCCCCCCTCTCTCTATGTGTTGTTTCTCTTTCATGTTGTGTTTTCAATAGAATTTGATGTTGGTTCTAATTGTTGTTTTCTTGCATAGTTTATTTGCAAGAGACAAAGGTGTCAATCTCTCTCTCTATTTATTTATTTTTTAACTGATATCTTCTCAATACAGCATGATGTTAGTTCTAACTTTCATATTTATATCAACTTTAAAAAAAGGAAGAAGAAGAAAACAAAAGAAATATACAAAGATGGATACTACACTACACCTAGGGATCCTCAAGTTGGGTGTACTCAATGGAGAATCTTGAACCATCACATATCCCTAAATAATAACACTTCCATCCTCTATGATCTACAACCCAATGGTAGTGGCTAATCAAGCTTATCTCACAAGAGAACCACTAGTCAAGTGTAATAACATTAGCAACTATAAACTCTTTAGTAGCTTTGTTATCAACCACTACAACCATGACCACTAAATATCGAGCATCATTCTTTCAACAAACACCACCACTCCTCCAAGAACAACATACTACTGTTCCAATCATTCTATGTCTTTTGTGTAAGATAAAGCATACTACTTATGATTGTGAGTGCCAAGGGATAAACACTAGGCTAGGAGGGGAGTCCTGTCACAATGCCAAGGGATTCACTAATCTAGGAGGGGAGTAATGTTAATCTAAAATAGCAAAGAAGGATGCAAAGTCAAGTGGGAGTGTTATGTGTCAAAATTCTTTTGAGAATGATTATTTTTCAAGATGCAACATATTAATTTGAGCACCCTCATTTATACTATATGACCATGGTGTAATTGAAGTATGTTTTATAGTCATATTATTTTGTAATTTCATTTGAGAGCCACGATTACTCTCATGCAAATTGCAAAATACCATGGACTTAAATAGGAAGACCCATAGCTACAAGAGGTTGTGGACAATGTTTTTCTATTCACTTTTGATGAAATTGGTCAAATTAACATAAGATGTATACATTAATTGAACAGGATAGGTAAAGATCCTAAGAAGTGGATAGAGTATTTGGCTTATTGTGAGTAGACTCAAACCCTATGTACAAAAGTGAAAACATGAAAAGAGGGGCTCATTCTTGTGTGTGCAACTTTAAGAGCAACCCTTCCCCTAGCAACCATCTCATCAATTTGAGCACCTTGTTAAGAGTGAGGGAGAGTGAAAGTATGAGCAAGGGACTTGGAGAGTGAACCTTCTTTGTCTTCTTATCTTCCTTTTCTTCTTTCCTTTCTTCCATTATTCTGCTCTTCTTTCATAACTTGGAGGGTGAGAGGTAGAGTGCCATTGGGAAAAAAATGAACCCACAAATGGGCCCTTAAAAATAATATAGTTTAAGATGTGCGCTTTTTGGATTGTCCAATAGGAAGGCTAGATGTTGATATCCATGGAGGGTGAATCTTCTCTCTCCAAATATTGGGTTTTTTTTTAAGGGGTAGTGGAGGATTTTAAAAAAGAGAGAATGAATAGTACATAAAATTTGAGTTTCTCTCACTTTGTATTTTTCCCCTTTTTTGGATAATTTTCAATTTCGGTGTTTTTCCCTCTCGCAAAATCAGTTTGATCCAAAAGTTGAGCAACATCCCACTTTCCCTCTCTTCTCTATAGTCACGAATTTTAGTCTTGATTGAAGCTCCATGCTAAGAGTAATTAGGGTTTTGAGCATTCTGCTTACCTCTGTACTTTCTTATCCATGCAACTCCAGATTTTGGGCAAAACACAGGTGTCCATCTCTCTTTGCATTTTCTCTTGTTTGCTATTTTCTCAATAGGGTTTGATATCATTTTTTATTGTTATTCTTATTTTATTGCAAAGGTTGTTTTGGGCAGCAGACAGATGTGCTTATATGTATATATACATACATATATATATATATATATATATATATATATGTATGTATGTATGTATGTATGTATGTATGTATGTATGTATGTATGTATGTATGTATGTATGTATATATCCCCCCTCTCTCTATGTCTTGTTCTCTTTCATGTTGTGTTTTCAATAGAATTTGATGTTGGTTCTAATTGTTGTTTTCTTGCATAGTTTATTTGCAAGAGACAAAGGTGTCAATCTCTCTCTCTGTTTGTTTGTTTTTTTACAGATATCTTTTCAATACAGCATGATGTTAGTTCTAACTTTCATATTTATTTCAACCAAAAAAAAAAAGGAAGAAGAAGAAAAGAAAAGAAATATACATAGATGGATACTCCACTACACCTAGGGATCCTCAAGTTGGGTATGCTCAATGGAGAAGCTTGAACCATCACATATCCCTAAATAATAACACTTCCATCCTCTATGATCTACAACCCAATGGTAGTGGCTAATCAATCTTATCTCACAAGAGAACCACTAGTCAAGTGTAATAACATTAGCAACTATAAACTCTTTAGTAGCTTTGTTATCAACCACTACAACCATGACCATTAAATATCAAGCATCATTCTTTCAACAAACACCACCACTCCTCCAAGAACAACATACTAATATTCCAATCATTCGATGTCTTTTGTGTAAGATAAAGCATACTACTTATAAATATGAGTGCCAAGGGATAAACACTAGGCTAGGAGGGGAGTCGTGTCAATGCCAAGGGATTCACTAATCTAGGAGGGGAGTAATGTTAATCTGAAATAGCAAAGAAGGATGCAAAGTCAAGTGGGAGTGTGATGTGTCAAAATTCTTTTGAGAAGGATTATTTTTCAAGATGCAACATATTAATTTGAGCACCCTCATTTATATTATATGACCATGGTGTAATTGAAGTATGTTTTATAGTCATATTATTTTGTAATTTCATTTGAGAGCCACGATTACTCTCATGCAAATTGCAAAATATCATGGACTTAAATAGGAAGACCCATAGCTACAAGAGGTTGTGGACAATGTGTTTCTATTCACTTTTGATGAAATTGGTCAAATTAACATAAGATGTATACATTAATTGAAGAGGATAGGTAAAGATCCTAAGAAGTGGATAGAGTATTTGGCTTATTGAGGGAATCGTAGACTCAAACCCTATGTACAAAAGTGAAAACATGAAAAGAGGGGCTCATTCTTGTGTGTGCAACTTTAAGAGCAACCCTTCCCCTAGCAACCATCTCATCCATTTGAGCACCTTGTTAAGAGTGAGGGAGAGTGAAAGTATGAGCAAGGGACTTAGAGAGTGAACCTTCTTTGTCTTCTTATCTTTCTTTTCTTCTTTCCTTTCTTCTATTATTTTGCTCTTCTTTCATAACTTGGAAGGTGAGAGGTAGAGTGCCATTAGGAAAAAAATGAACTCACAAATGGGCCCTTAAAAATAATATAGTTTAAGATGTGCACTTTTTGGATTGTCCAATAGGAAGGCTAGATGTTGATATCCATGGAGGGTGAATCTTCTCTCTCCAAATATTGGGTTTTAAAAGAAAAAAAGGGGATAATGGAGGATTTTAAAAAAGAGAGAATGAATAGTACATAAAATTTGAGTGTCTCTCACTTTGTATTTTCTCCCTTTTTTTGGATAATTTTCAATTCCGGTGTTTTTCCCTCTCGCGAAATCGGTTTGATCCAAAAGTTGAGCAACATACCACTTTCCCTCTCTTCTCTATACTCACGAATTTTAGTCTTGATTGAAGCTCCATGCTAAGAGTAATTAGGGTTTTGAGCATTCTGCTTACCTCTGTACTTTCTTATCCACGCAGCTCCAGATTTTGGGCAAAACACAGGTGTCCATCTCTCTTTGCATTTTCTCTTGTTTGCTATTTTTTCAATAGGGTTTGATATCATTTCTTATTGTTATTCTTATTTTATTGCAAAGGTTGTTTTGGGCAGGAGACAGAGGTGCTTATATGTGTGTGTGTGTGTGTGTGTGTGTGTGTGTGTGTGTGTGTGTGTGTGTGTGTGTGTGTGTGTGTGTGTGTGTGTGTGTGTGTGTGTGTGTGTGTGTGTCCCCCCTCTCTCTATGTGTTGTTTCTCTTTCATGTTGTGTTTTCAATAGAAATTGATGTTGGTTCTAATTGTTGTGTTCTTGCATTGTTTATTTGCAAGAGACAAAGGTGTCAATCTCTCTCTCTGTTTTTTTTTTTTTGTTGATATCTTTTCAATACAGCATGATGTTAGTTCTAACCCTTGTTGTTTTATTACAAATATAATTTTGAGTGACATTGCATAAGTCCTCATCTATCTCTCCCTCTCTCTTTCTTTGTCTGTGTTTTCTCTTTTTTACTGTTTTTTCAATATACCTTCATGTAAATACTAACTACTGCTATTGTCTTTTGTAGAGATCAATTTGGGCAAGATTGGATAGGTGCTCATTTCTTTCTCTCTCCCGTGTACTCACACACTCTCTCTTTCTTCCTCTCTGCATTATCCCTTTTCTACTATCTTTACAATAGGGTTTGATGTTAGTTCTAACTTAAGGATCAATTGTTGTTGCAACACTTAACACAAGGTAAAGCAATTTATGGGTAAATTTTCCATGTTTTGTGGTGCCAAATTTTATTCATTTAATTAGTGACTTTTATGTTTGATGGGATTGATGTTTTTTTATGTCCATAATTTATAATGGGTTTTGATCAGCAATGATTCAATCTTATCTTTAGTAGATCAGCTTATAGGTAAATTTGCCTTATTTTATATTGCTTCTATTCATGCAGTTATCTAGATATTTTTTGTTAAAAGAGATTCATGCAGGTATTTTTTTGAACATGCAGGTATTGTACAAGGTTTAGGTGAAGCACATAATTCTCGATCGACTATTTTGATATGGTGAGTGATTCCTTTGTGCTGGATGATATGGATATGCTGGAAGTTGATGGTTCAAAAGTCCTTTGCCTTATTGGTCCTATGTGTTCATTTGGATCTCCATGCCAATTGGCAATGATCCATGAAACTCTTGTATCATATCATCCATATAATGCACAATGTGTCGAGTCTTAGAATATCTCAGGTGTCAATCCAATGTGCCTATTAAGACTTGCATACCATGTGGCTGTTATCCTTGTAACAACTACTCTATAATACCCACATTTCATACAATGTATTGAGTCAAATCAGACTCCTATTCATTATAATAAAATTTATTTTGGCAAAATTCTCTGAGTATTCTTGTGCTATTCTTTTCGTTATATTTCATGTAAATGGTATGATTAAAGTGATGCCTTGAAATTAAATCTATACTTTGGGTCGATGTACATATCCACATGCGTTTCTATATCAATGTTTGTGTCTATTTACAAAAGTGTAAACATTTCTTAATGCCATGTTGATTTGTATGGCATATTGGTGATTACTAGATAGACTTAAAATGCTTATTATTTAGGGGTTAATATACAAACTTCTTTACATCTAATGTGTAGGTTATAATTCTTGAGATAAGAACAAGCATTCTCTCGATAAAAGTACGTAACAAAAAAGATGAAGAAGGGAATTGGATCATTGATACGTATCATTGCTCATCTTGGGTACATATGCATCCAAGTATGAAGGGAGCTTTCAAGGTGAAAGCATCTGCAATTACAGATGTATAAAAGCACTGGAAGGGTAAATTTTTAGCTCTCAGAAAAAGCACAATATGTATTCATGCAAAAACAAATACATATTGTGTCCACTATGCCCTTTCAATGAAACATTACAAACATTAAGTATTTGCAACTCATTGAGAATGAGAAATTTCATGATATCTATGTAACTACCTGTCTCGTATTTACAGAAGTATACCCTTCGAATTGTTGTGAATGGCAAAATGTTGAGAGTTTCACAGGTTCTTTTAAGTGTTACCACCTCGAAATTGGTAGATTGCTCTTTGAGGGGCGTATAGCTAAGCAACTCGCAGAGGACCTTGTTTTATTCTATGACTCCAAGTACATATTGCCCAAGGGGGGTCGAGAATATGGACCCCTTTAGTCTATGCACATATCGAATCTCAATAGCATAGAATGGCCATTGTGTAGTAGCGACATTTTGCACATGTGTAGCACAAAAATTTCAACATACATATTGAATTCTATGAAGCCAAGCATCGGCTCAAAGAATGCATATCCAAGCTGGTTCATACCGATTGCAATTTTTGCATACATGTTCAAGGAATGTAAGAGTTTGAGACATACCAAAAGCACATACGTCATAAAAAGTGCATCAGAGGATTATGTAACAAGGATTCTAGGTAAAACTTGGACATAAAAAATGACTCACAGTCCTGACCAGTGGAGTGTTGAGTCACAACAAGGGACATGGCTTTCAGGTAAAAGTTTTCTCTCTTAGTTGACTATTATCTTACTTTGGGATGAATCGGCTAACTTTCCTTTCCAATCATAGGTACTTTGTCACACGACAAACTTTATGTTTAGTGTTCAAGTATCATAGATGGAGAATGCTCAAGGGTAAATGGTTGTGCCTTGATCAAGACATGCGTGCAAGTGCAGCTGTGGATGTTACTACCATTTGTGAGGGCTGCGAGCCCCAAGCATTGCAAATGGAGGATGATTGGCCCTTGAGTATAATGCGCCAGAAAATTATAATGTTAATGTAAAATCCACATTTTAGCTTCTAATTTAAACTAGATGGTAGGAAAATTCGAATCCAAGCTGAAAATACTATTACCAGTGGAAAGTGTATGGCTCCACATATTTTAGAAATTGTAGATTCTCTAGAAATTGTAGACTCTCCCTAAAAATCCCAACACCACAAGTTGTAATATCCAACACCTATAAATTTTAAGATTTTTTTTGCCAATAGAATATTGTCACTTGTCAACTTGCAATATTTAAAAATTATGGTATTTATGTAAAATCATACACTTGTTATACACTTTCCACATCAACACATTTACATACACATGTAAACTTTACAAAGACGTAAGTAAAGCCATAACTAAATATCATATGCGAACAACCCTTAATGGTTTAAAACTTAAGGTTTTTAAGGTAGAACTAGTTTAGTTCTTGTTTCATTGTTGCATTTCACACTTTCCCTCATCAGCTCTTACATCCACCACATCTCTTCTACCTGCTAAAATGGATGCTCGCGCACACTTTGATGTGTGGATCCACAAGACTATCTTTGCCAACCAAGGTGATGAGATATGTCAAGTTTTCTCTAAGAACTTTAACATTGAAAGCGTGCTCTCATGGTTGGATCCCCCCCCCCCCCCCCCCCCTTCAAGTTTTGGAAGACTTTGTGAGCACCATTGCTACCTACACATACTCCATCAAGGGATTCGATATGACTTGGGTGCCTCTGGAATAGCTCATGGTATTTCAGGCATGGAAGAATCACCAAAAAGTGGTGAATAGGTGTCTGGCCCACGTGGATCCTTCACACGGAGTATGCATTGTTCTCATGGGCAGTGTACCAAGTACAACACTTTTGGATGTCGTGGAATGTGATTGCGCGTTGTCAATTTACCTCCTTGCATTGGATACACCCCTAAAGGAGGAGAGCAATGAAGATACAACTCCACAGGTTGTTGCTATCACATATACAGGAGAAGAACCGATTGAAGAGCTCATAAATGTTGAAGAGAAACATCAGGTGGTGGCAAAGCAAGGGTTGGCTCTCATGGTGCCATCTTCTTTAGAATAGCCACAAGTCGACAAACCCGACCTTGTCTCCTTGACGCCCATTGAAGTAGATAGTGTACAATACTTGCTTCTATAAGATGTGCTGCAATACTTGGAAATAAAGGAAGAAGAGTTATTTTCCATACCAGTCAGGGATTCGATGGAAGACCTGATTGATTATGATTACATGGATGTGCATCCGACGATGGCAGAGATTGGAAGATACGATGGCCAAGCTTAGATAGAGTGAGTGCCATCATAGCATCACAGGAGCATATTACCTTGGTTGAAGAAGATTACCTTGCGCCGGATGGTGAATTTGAAGCACTACAGCATGATCTATTCGGACCAAGGCCCCAGCTTCCTATCGAGGAGTTTAGGTCCCTCTGCCCAAAGAGGTGCCTCATTGTGACAAACGAGGAAATGAAGATACAAGATTATCTGGAGAAGGTGAGATTTCTAACTATCATATATTTATATGCGATAAAACTTGATGATAGGGTGCATCGAGTCCCGTGGAGTCAATCGGTGAAATCTTGGCCAAAAATAATACATGTAGCTGCCCTGTCCGAAGTCTAGCCTCTGGGGTCACTTTCTGGCTACTCCGAGGGACCTGACTCACCTTACTGTCAAGTTTCGTCGCTTTTTGATAACTCTAGGTTAGTCGCTAAATATATTGTTTGATTTGACTTTGTCATTCAAGACATAATGTATATAGATGAGTTTGCATCAAGGCAAGGAGGAGCTCAGTATGCAGATCGACGGAAGGATTCAGCTCTAAAGGAATACATTTGCAACCTTGTTGCAAACTTGGTGGTCTTCCATAAGAAGTGCTCACCACGAGGAAAGAAATAATGATGAAATTTTGAGCTTTGACCTTTTCGAGCGATACCTGTGACATCTAGCTTGGAGAAGGTGGTGCTAATCAAGCAGTCAAAGCTTCTTTACTTGTTTGACCAAATGTGTGGTGAAGTAATGTGTGTGCTTTCTACATTAGGTGACCTTACTAAAGTGTCAAATCTGCTTCTCCTAGAGAAAGAGCTAAAGGGGGAGCACATCATTCTTGAAGCAAAGAAGGAACTTATATTTTCATTAGAAGCTGGCCCCTCCTCTCCACAGATGAAAAATCCAAGGAGCAATTGAGAGTTCTTGTTGGCTATCGACTTTTTGTATTTGCCATCACTATCAGTCATTGCATGTATTTTTCTTGATGAATATAAGATATTTTACTTTGTCCTTATAAATAAATATTTATTAAATAAATACGTGGTTTGTGTAAGTGTAACGGTAATGTGTGGTAGGTGAATGATGCATTCACATACGTTAACATAATTCAATGCGTAGTACTACACTTGCGATTGTGCCTAAGCAATAATGTAACTTGTATCTGTACATATTACTACTTTCGATACATTCGTACGTTAAACAAAAATTAAGATTATTTGAATTCAATACACATCACATGAGATATTATGTATATATAAATAAATATTCCAATGTGACAGAGCATACAACATTTTTTAGCCTTCCAAGATGCTATGGTACTATAACATTCATTACAAAACCTTGCATCATTAATCTCATAACCTATGGAGGAGTCCCCTTATCGTGTTGAAGTCGAATGATAAAGTTCATGTCTTTATCTATGTTTGTGATATGCTTTGTATGGATGGTTGCAAGCTGTGTATTATCATACAAGTTGATGAGAAACCCCTCTGCAGCTGTTTGTAGGGCGTCCATAGCTGTAGCAGTCCACCTTCCTGCTGGTGGGCCATCCCGCACTCGCACTCAAAATCTTTCCATCCCTTTCAGCTCCAAGTCCTGCATGACTTATTGAACAACCTTATGAAAAGAACTTTTCGAGATAAGAAGCTCGTATCTGGGTTGGATTCTCCTCATCTCCCAAAGAGCAACATGCTATGGGGAGCACCTGCTACTGCACTAGAGAAGACTCCACCTTCTTCTGTGGTGGTCCTTGTGCTCTATGGGGAGCACCTACTACTGCACTAGAGAAGACTCCACCTTCTGCTCTAGGTGGCAGGCCTTGGCATGAGGTCTTCCCAGGACCGAAATGGTGACATGCTTGCTTGGTGCGTGCCATGCAAGCTCGAGGAGGACAAGATGGAGAAGAGAGAGAGGTTGGGGGTGTGAGAATGGAAGAAGCAAAGAAAGCAAGTTGTGAAATTGAAAAGAAGAATGAACTTTTAACCCAAGTCTAGTGTCTGCATGCATTATTTTTTTGGACCAAGAGTCTGCATACATTTTTTTTTTAAATAATTTGGGCTCTTGGCCACTTGATGATTGCGCGTGTGAAGTTTCGTCGCATTCCAATACAGTTTAGTATTTTTAAAATTATCCCACACCAAAATTATGGATGGATTGATAATCAAGAAATCAACATTGCGACTACTGGCCCTTAGAAAATTTGCACCACATAGACTATACAGAGGCATCAAGAGTAAAGTTTGCAACAAGAAATGGTAAATTTTTGCATTTTTTTCGAATGAAATTGACAATACTAACAAAAACTGTAAGTAAGAATTGAAAATACAGCGAAGATGCATAGTCAAAGTTGGGAGCAAAGGACAAGAGTAGAAATTTAATTCATATTTTAAGGGCGCATACAATAGTTTTACACTGGGACATAGTCATATGTCCAATGCACGAGGATAATACTATGCCAAAAAAGATAACATTACAAACTATGTTTATTCCATTGGAATGAATGCATCCTTCACTGCTTGAAGATTTCTTACAAGTTGGAACTCCTTGGGAGTCCTTGGGAGTTACAGTGATGAGCTTCGTATGAAGATTTCTTACAAGTTGGAAGTCCTTGGGAGTTACAGTGATGAGCTTCGCATGTATTGCACAATGGTGAGCATCAATCATCAAGTCAACTAAAAAGGCCTCTGCAGCAGCGCACACTATAGAGCATGAAGACATTATTTTGTAAAGTGATCAAGTCTATCTTGACCTTGTGCCAAAAACCACATCGTGCTTTTTATGCAGTAGAGGTCTTACACAATCTCATGAATAAGTCTCGAGAAGCTTGCCTTCGGAATGATGAGATCAAAAGAGCATTGATGCCTCCTAATTTCCCTCAAGGCCACTATATGTGGCTTCCACTTGCATTTCTTGTGGGGATGTTGAGGAGAACCCTTGTGAGGGCGGCTTGAGGAAGCTGGGTTAGGTTGAGAAGAGGGTGCATTTGAGCTAGTAGATGGATATGGGACTGTGAGCGGAAGCTTATTTGCAACTACCTTAGACCTAGCCATCTTTCCTGCACAAGAGATGTGAGAACTCAATGAATAAGATAGAAATTGAAACCCTCTCTTATATAACCCTAAACTGTAAGACTCATTCACATAGATGCACACTCTCTCTTTCTCTCTTAAACTATGAATTGCATTCACACTGAACACATTGTTCATCTTACTATCTTAGCTCTCTTCAAACCCATTTTCTGCCTTGTCGAAGCCTTGTTTCTAGCCACTTGGCATGATTTTCTTTGACACTTGAGGCTTCATGATGCACTCTTTTAGTGACATGACGTGATTCCATCATGTCTGGAGCCGATTCGTCAGCACTTTCATTTGCTCTCTTTTCCAAGAGTTTAGCTTCATCCGCTACTATAATCCTATACCACCAAGATAGCAATTGGATCATTGGATTGCTACCATTCACCCCTCCACTATGATCGGTTTTTCTTGGGTATGCACCATGCGCTATCCAATGTGAATTTTCTATCCCTTGTGTGGACCAAATTCCGATGCTTCCCTTTTCTACAAAGTATGGCCCATGTGCCTCAAGGATATGCTACAAAGACACATATCACACATGAGTAAAACTATGCTCAATAGTTTACACAATTCATACAATTTTAAAATATTAACTTAGTATGCACCATGTAATGTGTAATAGAGCTTTTGCCCCATGCTTCCACCATGTTTTCGTAGAAGCTATGCACATCATTGATAAATTCTTACTTATCTTCATTGTTGAACACCATCTTGCAAAGTAAGGGAGCCAATTTGTTAAGACATCCAAACCTTAGCTTTGGCAAATCTTGTTTTTCCTCCATTACTTCGATCAGGAATTGCAAAATATAACTTTTTCCACCCATCGTAGTCCTGCAGCCTACTATCCATGACATTTCCTTCTTCATTGATGGGTGTTGAGAGAAACTTCCTAGCCTTTGCTCCTCCAAAGCAAGGCTTTTTTGGTAAGTTACCAAATTTTCATGATCTCTTCTCATTTTTTTCAATCGTCACTTGATATTTGTGTAGCCCAATTTCTGATAGCACTCGCTCCACATTCCTACACATTGCAATGGCTTCTTTTTTTCGTTGCATCCTATAAGCAAAGCAAATGTATTCATATACAAGTTTCTCCATGATTTTGACAAAAGCATGTAATGAACAAATGTGAGTATGATCCAATGGAATGTTGAAGATGGGTTTCCAAGCGGGATCTTCTCTATTGCACGTCGGTGCAGCACTTGTCACACTTTGCCAATTCTTCTTTCTGTCCTTTCCTTTCACCCTCTCTGTCAAGAAATATAGGCATGGATTCTTTGTATTTGTACCATTGGAGATTCCACACATGCATTTTAAGTCTCCTGCAAGATGCTATTCAACCAAGTATTGACCATACCCTTCAAACCAAGAGCATCTCACCATGTTCTTGACAATCGATGATCCTTGAAATGCTTGTGTGCATAAAGAACAACTATAGCACCTCAAATGTTTTCTTGGTAACTTCAAATGCAGCGAGCCACCACACATGGCACTCGGATTGAACACTAAAGTTCCCTGGGTTATTCTTGTTGAATTGTAAAGCTCTATTCATCAAAGTTACACTAACTCTTTCAAGCTTTACTCCTTTGACGACTCACTTTCATCTAATTTTATAACAAACTGCCATTTACCATTACATTCCTCAATAGACATATTGTAGTATATTACCATTGTTGACTACACCTTATACAAATCTAAATAGTAATTGTTGAGTTTGGTGAACTTCACCTCATATGCATTTTTGGTCCCAACCTTTAGTGTTTCCACGCATTGAACATGCATGGGATCTCCTATCAGGTCCAAAATCTTTGTATTAAGTTGTTGTTGGGCCTCTATTAACTTCAAGGTTGAGGAAGAGGCACAATTCTATTTCTCTTCAGCACACGACCAAACCCAGCCTTCACACCTTTGAATATCTTTGAGTAAGTCATTGTGCTAATACCGGCCCTGTCACAAATAGATTATGCATCCACAGTTGAGAACTCATTCGGCATATCTTTTAATGTGCACTCAATCACCTTTTCCTTCACAACCTTAAACTTAGGATTGCTCAAAGCGTTTTCCAATGTACTTTCCTTCAACAATCTACTAATAAGTGATCTAGTCTCACCCTCACCTAGGTTCTCTTTCTGAGCTACCTTACATGCTTTGATATATTGCTTCCACTAGCCGCTATTCACAATTAACTCATTGATTGGCTTCTTCTTTCATTTGCGCTCCTGTGTTAGCTTACTGTTGATCTTTCTCAAGTCGTCCAATTGTGCCTTTGCCTCCTCATACAAGATACCAATGTCATGGGGTGGATAGTGTCCTGCATTGAAATAATTTGATTGTTTTGTTGAATTATAGTGTCATTCAGTTATACCACTTGTCTTATGAGCTGTTGTATATGAAGTTGATATTGCAGCAATCACATCATGACAATTTTTTATGGTTGCTTAGCAAGTTGTAAATACTTTGAACGTCTGATCATTGAGCCGCCTAGTGTAACCGAGCAACCCATTTTAACCCTCGCACACATACTTCAACAAATTTGTGATTCTTGAGAAAGTTGGAGGTCTATTGTTTAAGGGGTCAATTGGATAGATTCCCCCATCAACCCACAAATCCACATGTTTCAATCCCATTTGCTTGTAACTCTGCAAAACTTGAGGGTTGACACAAGTACGCTGGGTTCTTTTAAATAATGGGATGTATTCAATCTCTATCTCAATATGCAGCTCTTTCTTTCTTGTATTCATTTTACTATTAATAGAAATAGGGAGCCTACTTTGTTGTCACAGGAGGTAGAGTGGAGATGCACAGAGAGGCACGTAGAGGTGCCAAGGGAAAGGAGGGTGCAAGTAATTTACTCTGTTAATAAAGATTGCATAAACACAAAGAAGAGGTCACAATAGAGCCATGAGAGAGTATAGATATGGGTGAAATAGCTCAGAGGGTAGGGATGTCCAAGACTTTTCGTATTTTGAATATTTCTATTTTACCTCCAAAAACATTTCTAAAAAACATGAAATTGGACCAATTGGTTTGTTTTTTGACTAAAAGCTAGAATATAAAAAATCCCCAAAATATCTTAAAAGGAACTTTCAAATTTTCATTTTCCTTGTTCTCAATTTAAAAATCAATTGCCTCGTATCTACTAATCATTTTGCATTGAAAACAAAGCACCATACTCTTGTAACTAACTCCTTTTTGAATATAAAATTTGGTTGAAAAATACTTATTAAATGAGGAGAGAGAAGGAATCTGAGTATATCTTTGTAAATAATATGAAAAAGGTAAAATGAGATTGCAAAAGTGGAGAGAGAAGAGGATTATTTTACTATTCTTCTCTACTATTTTCCTTGTTTTAAGAAGGAGAGGGAGGGGGGGGACTAAAAGGCCCATTTTTGAGTTCATTTTTTTTCTAATGAAGGTAGAGATTGGTACACTTCCTTCTTCTATATGTTTCCTATTTTCAATGAAACACTTCTAGATCAGATCAATTGTGATGTACTTGAGTGGATCAAGGAACCCTACTTGGATTGTGAGGCCACTAACAAGCTTTCAAAGGCATTTGGGTTACAACACACAAAAGCAAGGAGATGAGACTGCAAAAAACTCATAGTTATTAATTTTCTTCCTTACATGGGTTGGTGAGGAAAGAGTGAATGGCAATGAGATCTGATTGCAAGCTAATTAGATGAGAGATGGTCATGTCAATGAATGTTTGATATCCCAGTTACTGTGCATACAACCTGACACATAGATGCACGCACACACACAAATGCACACGCGCGCACGCGCGCGCACACACACACACACACACACACACACACTCTCTCTCTCTCTCTCTCTCTCTCTCTCTCTCTCTCTCTCTCTCTCTCTCTCTCTCTCTCTCTCTCTCTCTCTCTCTCTCTCTCTCTCTCTCTCTCTCTCTCTCTCTCTCTCTCTCTCTCTCTCTCTCTCTCTCTCTCTCTCTCTCTCTCTCTCATATTGCATGCCAATCCTTATCCCATGTATCGCAAACCTATGGATAGATTATTTTTCCATTCAATTTTTTCCTTCCTCTTTTACTACATCTATGTGGTATTTGAATTGAGCGCAACTTGTGAAAATAAACTCTAATCAAGGAGTATAAATTAAAGAGGATACATGAATAGTGTGTAAGATTGCTATAGGTACATAGGCTAGGTATAGCAATGCTAATGATGAAAAATCTATTTTGAGATATCGAAGTGTTCATGTGTTGCACAAAGGATAAGGCAAGATGGAAAAGGTGGAGATGCTAAGAAGGTCTAGGCAACACTCTTAAGGAAATGAAGAAACCAAAAATCTCAAAAGACGATTGAGGAATCTGAATATAGCAACTATATCAGGCTTTTTGATATCCATCAAAGAAACCTCTATATGGCTAGACCTCGATTGCAATACAACGAAGCAATGTTGCCATTACATTTTTGTGAGCGACATTGACACACAAAATTTATAATTGCAAAGGAAATTAAATGCATAGTGGTGTCCTTTCAATACACATTGCTTAACCAACAAAAAGGATGTTTGTTAGAAGTGTATTGGGAGAAAACTATATACATGACACAATAATGCATTTTTAGTGATTGTCAATGAAAGTCATAATACTTGATGGTTATCTCATGAATGCTCTCTCAAATACTTGCTATTGTCATACACAATACATGCAAGCTACCTCAATCCCAAAAAAATAGAACACTCAAGTGCACCATCAAGCTCACTCAAACACAATCTCCCAAACACACTCCTACATACAACTAGCTACCATCTTTACTCATGCATAATCACATATAGACTTAATAGATCCATTACACACATACACATAAGCATTGGTTCACATTGCCACAAAGTCACTTATGCATACTCCCAATGTTTACTTGCACATAGCTAGCTTCATGGCACTTGTGCAAAACACACATAGAACTGGTAGTCCTAGTGCACATAGGTTAGTGCACATTAGACGTGTGCATATGCACTCTAACACTCATGCATACGAAACACATAGCACATAGTGCATAGACGCACTAAGTACACATAGGGCATGACTCGCTCATGTTTTTAGCAATTGCGTAGGCACTTGCTAGGGCACTCTATCTAGCCTACTCACATGCATAGTTCGTTAGACATACAAATGCACTTAAATAGTTGCATAGAACCACACCAGTCGCACATGAGACTTGGGTACTCTAGCACATATAGTTAGACATCTTCCGCTCACCTCTTATACAAGGTCCTATGGCACATGGACACACACTTTCAACATCCAGTAGTTGACATGAGTCTCACCTACGATAGACACTATTTTCCCTCATCTAGAGTACTAAACCACAACCTAGGATACCTTTGTCTAGGATACCCCTAGGTCCCTACAAGCTATTGGGTTAGTTAATACAATTCTAAGACACTTAGATACATTCCCCTAGTTGCACTATCACAAGCTTGGGATTCATGTGCATCATCACTTGCTTATCCATGCATTCACTCACACAAAGTAGTGATCACACCCACAAAATTACTCACTCAACCATCATACTACTCACACCCATTCAGGTCACTCTTAGGGCATAAGGGCATACACATACTTGTACTTTTCGATGCTTACATTCTCCACTTAAGCATCCCCACCAAGGGTTGATTCCTTCCACTCATTAGGCATCTCAAAAAAGCTCTTCACTTAACTATGTTAACCTTATGTCATCATAACCACTATTAGCTAGGTCTCAACCTACCTCCACATACACTTAAACCATTTCAGGAATAGATCTAAAATTCAATATTCTCAAATGTTGGTGCATATTGCAACACTACTAGGTGTCCACATATGGTATCCACTATAGGCATGTCCTTAGGTAATCACAAACCCTTGAGCCCCATACACTCACAAGTTGAATCCTAGATCTATACTGCCTTAGGCATTCAAAGTGGAACCATGTCTCTCATCAAGCACACATGCACATCTATATTCTTAGGTTAAGATGTAATTTCCTTACACTACACCTTAGACACATACACTACACTCTTACACACCTTATGTCCACCTCCTAGTAGGTACTCAACTTAATGTTCAACCAAATCATCCTAGGATAGATTCATGGCACCCCTCTAGGCCATCCCTCTAGTACACTAGTGTGCATGAGCATATCAACTAGGGTACTCACTCTTGGTTTATTGTTAATGGGAAATGTGGAAGAAAGTCAAGGCATAGGTGCCTACATTATTTTTTGTGGATCATTATTTTTTTGGAACTTCACCATATTATATATTAGTATGATCGTATTATTTTGTGAGAGTCAAACTCACACCCTTACACATTGTATCATCTCCTAGACCAACCTAGAGATCACAAATCGGTCAAGCAAAATTCACAATTGTGAAAAACTTTAAATGCAAAAATGGTGCAAACCCTAAAATGGGGCATCAACCTAGAGAAGTGACCTAACCATAACCTTATCTTTGCTCTATATAAGGACAATAGTCTTACTTGCATTTATCATTTTGGTATATTTGTACTATGAAAGCTCTATTAGTGCAACTATTATGGCTTTCCATTCTCTTCTTCTATTTTTTCATTCTATCTCCATTGTTGAGAGTGAGTGAGAGTTGTGTTAAGTGAGGAACTGAGCAAAGTGAAGCTCTACATCTTCTTATTTCTCTTCTTCTACTACTTCTTCTTCTTCTTCCCATTTATGGTAAGAGAGTTGAATTTGGAGTTGCATGTGAGGTTGTGAGATTGCCTGAGAGTGAGAGATCCGATAAGGTAAGAGATCTACCAAGCTACAACCAGGTCACTACTTCTGAATAGTGAAGCTTAATATATAACAAAGTATGTATCCATGATAGACAACATGTTTGACAAGAGGAAGTACAATATAACCAAATATCAAATAAAGATCAGCCCACAGTTCAATAACTACAAAGATAGTGTCTATATAAACCAATGATTATATAGAGAGATCCCACAATCTCTAAAATCCAAGCTCTACAATTGAAAATCTAAAAGTACTCTCACAAGATGCAAACCAAAGTATATGAGAGAAAACCAAGCTCAATGCATGAACATCCTAATATCTAGATGCACAATGTTACCATGTAATACATATAGGAGCATATAAATAATATAAACATCCAAGCCCATATATAGTAAATCACTAACCAATGCAACCTCTACTAAATATAAATGTAAAGGATCTTTAAATCAAAGCTCAAGCTCAAATAAGAGTATATCCAACATAACTGGCAATATTAATCATATATATGATCCAAGAGCATTTTCAAGTAGCATAAAAGCATAGACTTCACTAATATTCAAGGCATATGCTTACTATCCATTGTTTATGATAGTAATAAGCCTTACAAAGGCTAAGCAAAGTGAGCTCCAATCAATCCATAGAGAACCCTCAAGCATCAATACATTATCACCTTTAGTGAATAAGCATCAAAGAAGCATAAACATTCAAATGTTTGGTGCCCCAAACTGTGAATAGTACACCTATCCACAACTACCCAAGGCAACTTGCACCCAGATCAAGATACCTTAGTCTAGCTATAACCAATGCTCACAAAAAACCAAGGTTTTATGTAACGTAAGTTGCAAAAAATTCAAAAAAACTTCAATATTCAAAAAATAATTTTTAAAGCCTTGAATCTTTGAAATTTTTTAGTTATAATAATGATAAATCCGTGTAAATTCATTTTAAAATCCTTCCAAAATTTTGAGTTAAAGGTTTTTGCATCTATCACCAACAATATTATTCTGCTGCAACCCCAAAAAAATGGAGTGGCATTACCCCATCACACCTATTGAGACCTCAAAGTACAACATGGAACTATAATCAATGTTGCCTTGAACCATTCAACACTAGATACTAGATGCTCACGAGTAACAACCCAAATGTGAAGAGATGGCTACTTAAGGCTAATATCTTGCAACCCAAGACCACGTCAAGAATAAAAACTTGGCCCAAATGGAGAGTTATGGCCATGATCAACCAAGTGAGTGTGTGGAAGCATCAACCGAGTACTCAATAATCACTGTGTGATGACGCATATGAGCAATAGTTGAGTTGGGCAAGCACTAGATATTGAGTGCAGCTAAAAAAATGCAAACATGGAAGATATGGAGAATCAATTGGATACAACCACGTAGTGTTGACAACCCACCAAACCAAGGTCCCTACCTACCACCCGATAGTTCCAAAACCAACACCCCTCATGAGTTAGGAGGGCAACCAAAATGTTAATAGTACATCATGCTGTCAAACTTTACAAAATTGTTCCCAACTAGGCACTAGTGTGGAAAGATAATTTGTAAAAATTAATAATAACAATAATGGTGTTCTTGCAATAGTCAAATCAATCCATAAGTTCACATTGACCCCACAAATGTCTTCCACACAAAATCTGGCAAGATTTTCCTAGTCAAAGGTTTAATAATTTGTGACCTTGATCAAGATAGAGCTATTGCCTTTTAGTAAAACAAACACAACACACAACATGTTCGCAATGCCCAATTTAGGAAACTCTATAGTCAACAATGCCACCATACAAATCACTTATGATAAGCAAGCACAACCTTTAAATGTAACCTAATGCTAAATCCTAAGAGGAGTCAATCCATGAACAAATGGCAATCAAAAATGCAAAACAAAGTGTTGCCTTTCAAACCATTTAAAAGATGCCAATAAGAGGAGTACATGTGCCTCATTGACTTGTAATGAACTTTCCTCTTGACACAATAATGCAAGTTGTAGCATGTGGAGGTGAGACTTTGCCTTGTGGAGGAGAGGGACTCAAGTTCTCAAAGCCCATGAGTAGTGCACAATCCCCCAATACTCATGGAAAAGAAGATGATATAACCCATGCACAAGATTTTTATTCAAAATCTGAGTTTGAGTTACATGTTGTGAGTATTTAGGGTTTTAAATATAGTTAATATTTTAATCCTTGCATGCACACATAATGAATCATCCACAATAGCCAAGATGCACTTACAATCTAGAATATTCTCATACATTTATTAAAGAAATAAGAGGTGAGTTTTTATTTTGTGTTTTGTATTTTTTTGTGTTTTCAAGTTCTCTTCTTGTGTTTTTTGAGTCTTCTCCTACATTAGCAAATCAAATATTTTCCAATCTCAATCCGACAAACCAGTTCCTTCTTATTTGAACTTCCTAAACTATCTACATGTATTTTAGAGTATGCAAGTCACGAGTATGGATGATCAATACCCCATCAATCCGATCCGTACTCAAGCCGAAAAGCATCTTATTCCACCACATAATAGGAGTGTGAGAACCTTGGCTCTTAGATTGTCCTTTTTACTAGCAAATGGAATCAAAATGTTGGCCTAAATGTACAATAGTCGGGACACTGGATGGACTTCTATTCTTTTAGAAGCTACAACTCACTTCAACAGCAATCTCTCGCCTTGTCTTCTTGACACTCCACTCTAACTAACCATGCATCCTTTTCTCCAACCAAAGAAAGAAAGAACACAAGTTTAGGTTCAAGGTGTAGTGAACTCACCTATCTTACCTTCCCACATTATAGTTCAAAATCTTGAAGACTCAAAGATGATTCTATGACCCAAAAACAATACAATCCAATACCGTCAGTCCACATCGACCACCAAGTATGCCAACAATGAGAGAAGAAGAAGAAGAAGAAGAAGAAGAAGAAGAAGAAGAAGAAGAAGAGCAAGAAAATGATGTAGAGCTTCACCTTCCCTTGATCCCTCATTCACACACACCTCTCACTCTATCTCTCCCTCACTCTCAACAATGAAAATAAGATGATAAAATAGAAAAAGTGAATGGTTAGCTTCAATAGTTACACTGACAGATCTTTCACATCATGGATGTACCAAAAGGATCAATACAACTAACACCTCCCACCCTATATAGATCAACATTAGGATTAGGGTTAGGCCCCTTTTTTAGGATGATACCCCTTTTGCATTTAAGGGTTTGTACCTCATCTACATTTTTTTATTTTCACAATTGTGAATTAGGGTTTGCACCCTCTTTTGGGCATCCTATCCACCTTATGGAATTTAGGCTGATCAATCCTTGAAGCATGATTATATCTTGGCCTAATTAGACCTAGCCTATAGTATTCTAATTGTATTTCCATGTACACAACCTATACAATAATTGTGGATGTGGCAAATACGATTGTGGGTGATAATACAATATACACAAATATAGTGAGGTTGGCTCTCCAAAAAAAAAAATCCATAGTAATGTTGTCCGTGAAATGCGATAAGTGCCCAAACACATCAAATCACTCCAAAAATAATAATGTACCAAAGAATAAATCCAATACTTATGCTTTGATTTTGCTTTGATTTTACATTTTCGATTTCTTGTTAACACTAGCTTTTGAACACTACATCACTCCAAGGGGGGATTTGTTACCATATTTTGTTAGTGATGTGTATTCACACTTAGGACTGCTAGGGCACCTTTTTCTGTCTTTAGGAGGTTTTTTTTTCACATTCAGTGGTGGTTCTATCATCGGAGCTTCATGGTGGATGTGACAGAGGGTAATAGTTTTTTATGAAACTTCCATTGAAAAATCCTATGCTCTCCCCCTCTAGGGTTTCAAGTTTCACATTGGCCATTTTACTAAAAGGCCCCAATCCCCTGAATTTCATCTTATGCTTGTGTCCCTTGACAAAGTACAACAAGACTAGGTGTCCTTGCCTGAAGTCTCATTGTTTGATGTGTTTGTCAAACCAACTCTTGCATTGTGCCTTTTCACATATTAGAGCATGGGTTGCAATGAGCCGAGTCTCAAATAGGCGTTCTAGTTCTACCAACTGATTTTCCCATGCTTTCTTGCCCTCCCATCTCTCTTGGACTGTTACTCTCAAGCTTGGAATAAAGAACTCTATTGGTAAAATCACTTCGGTTCCATAGGTCGATTTGAATGGGGTCTATCCTATGGTTGTTCTGTAGGCCGTCCTATATGCCCATAAAGCTGACATGAGCTTGTTGTCCCAATCATTGCGTGAAGCAGAGACTACCTTTGTTAGGACATTCATCAAGATCTTATTCATGGATTCAACTTGACCATTGGCTTGAGGGTAATATGGTGAGGACTTCCTGTGGATTATCAAGAAGGTGGATAACAAGTGAGCATACTGATTTTCTCACGAAGAGTTTATCTTCTGAGCACTTTACATACTATAGAGTGCTAATAGGCATTGCTTTATATCTTTACTATTTTATTCTCTCTTAAAAGTGCATTCACCCTTAAGTGGGAGGTTGTTGGTGTAAAGGCCGATGGTGAAAGATCGAGTGCACCCCTTGTACTAGTACACATTGTATAATCATATATAAGTGAAGGCAATGAAGAATAAGAGTAATCACTATACCTGCTTAAAAACCCTATTGTGTACTTCCTCTCTCTCTCTCACCCTCTTGTGCTTTCATTGCATTGACTCCACATTCAACCATCACTTTCTCTCAAGATAGTGGATTAAGTACTACAGAATAGCAAGTACTGGTGCGCAGATCGGATGCTGTACGCTCGCGTAGTGAATGCCGGAAGGTCCCCAAGAACAATAGAAGTCTACTTTTTGCACAAATTACAATGTAAAAACCATGAACGACAAGAGCAAGAGACCAATTGGGTGCAATCTCCCCCCATGCCTTGTGTGAGCACTCCACAAAGCATATATTTTATGTATTATTCATCTTCAAGCTCAAATAATAGCCCAAATTATAAAATAGCAAGCTTTTAGCTTTTGAGTTTGCTTTAACACAAAATAGGAAAAAAGCTAATAGACAGTGCCCAAAGAGTCTGGCATGCCCAATACAATGTCCAAGTAAAAATAACATAATCGTGCGCCCATGCGCATACAAAATAATAATAAATATCCGACGCCTTAATAAATAGGCATGACAAAATATAAGTGCCATGCCTAAGGTATGCGCCCATCAAAATATAATCCATAAATCGAATACTCGCTATCCTCCAATGCTTTTCTCCGCCACACTGCTATTATCTCTACACATCAACTGAAGCATTCACAATCGTTAGTAGAATAATACAATTAAACCGACAAAAGTGAATACCTAGCAGTCTTCAGGTACATAAATAAATCAACTGGTTAGAAATAAATCCTAACCTTAATTTATTACGAGTGTGCACTCTAAACTCATAAACATTTATTAATTTAATATGCATTTTGCGGAATCACCCGCTATGAAATCACCCATGTACACACTAAATTAATGAAACGCCCAAAAAGGACAGGCGTCCCCATCAACTTCTCACACAAAGAATCCACTTTGTGTATGAGCCCCGGTCATCAAAGTTTACGGAATCCATCGTAAAACCTCACGGAATCCACCGTGGCACGGAATCCACCATGAAATATGTCTCCTGGCATCATACCCCCGGGGTGGGATAGCAATTGACCTCAATTGCTATTAGTTCAATGTGGAGCTAACAGAATGGGGAAAGCATTTAAGTCTTTAGCGTGCATCCATTGTGCTTCCTCTACAGGATGATTCTTAAATTTAACTAGATATCTAGAATATCTTCGGCCAGTTCTAGTGGTCATAAAGTCAGTGTCTATGATAGCTTCAAGTTCAAGTATTTCAGTCTCTTCCTCTAACAAAGGTGGTTTTTCATAAACAGGGTGTATAAGTAATTGGCCTCTAAAAGGTCTTAATAAACAAATGTACAATGTGTTGTGAATTTTCCAGTGAGGTGGTAATTCTAACTTGAATGCATTGTCATTTATTTTATGAATGATCCTAAATGGTCCATAGAATCTAGGGGCTAATTTGACAACTGGGTGTCTATCTACACTTTGTAGTCTATGTTTTTCTATTCTCAACCAAACATAGTCATCAACTTTGAATTTCATTGCTTCTCTTTTCTTATTGGCTTGTTTGGTATATGATTACTAGGCTTTGGCAATCATGTCTTTAACCTCATCAAAAATAGTATTATGCATACTAGCAATATCATCAGCACTCTGAATTCTATTTGACAAATATGCAACAGGTGTAGATAATCTATAACCATAAATCACTTCAAACGGTGCTTTCTTTGTAGATTTGTGTGGTGTATTGTTATATGCAAACTGTAATAAATGCAAATGTGTGTCCCATGTCTGAGGTTTAGAAATAGTATATGCACGTAAGAGATCTAGAATAGTGCTATTAGTGGCTTTTGTTTGTCCATTAGTTTCAGGATGAAATGCAGATGAGAAATCAATCTTTGTGCCTAGGTTAGCAAACAGAGTAATCCAAAAGTTGTTACAAAATCTAGAATCACGATCTGAAATAATAACTTTTGGCAATCCATGGTTAGTGAAAACAGTTTTCAAAAACAATTGTGCTGCTTGTGATGCTGTTAAAGTTTTCTTACATGGAATGAAATATGCTTGTTTACTAAATCTATCTACTACTGTCCAAATCATATCATGGTTAGATTTAGTATGAGGTAAACCAGTAATAAAATCCATAGAAATTTGTTCCCAAGGTTTAGATGGAATAGACAAAGGCATAAGTAATCCATACTGTTTACCATGATGTCTCTTAACTCTTTGACAAATCAAACATTCAGAAACAAAGTTAGATACATCAGTGTCCATATGCGGCCAATAAAAATCTTCAGTTAATGTACGTAAAGTAGATATGATACCTCTATGACCTTGATATGGGGAACAATGAATATCATTCAAAACAAAAGATCGGAATGGAATTGTAACACGCAATCTCTTTTCATAAAACATAAATCCATCATTATATGACAATGAATCAATAGGAATCAAGTTATTTTGAACTAATTTATTCCAATCAGCATGAAAAGTAATATCCTGATGATAAGTATCTTTCATAGCAATCAAAGAATCAAAAGATATAACAGAAATATTATGAATGGCAGGTCTTCTACTTAATGCATCAACCACTACATTTTCTTTACCGGGTTGATATTGAATGATAGGATGAAAACTTTGGATAAAAGATGCCCATTTGATATGTCGGTCAGATATTTGGGGTTGGCTAAGTAAATGTCTAATACTTTGCTGATCGATTTTAATCATAAATTCTGAACCCATTAAGTAGTGTTTCCACTGTCTTAATGCTTGTACAACAGCTAATAGTTCTTTGTCATATGTGGAATATTTCAGTTCAGAGGGTTTCAGCTTACAACTAGAATAGGCTATACAATGATTATCCTGCATAAGTACAGCTCCTATTCCTAATCCACTAGTATCGGTCACTACTAGAAAGAATGGTCTATTGAAATCAGGCAACTGTAGGACAGGGGCATGGGTTAATGCATGTTTCAATAAGTCAAGGGATTTCTGTTGATTTTCGAACCAATGATAGACAATACCTTCATTCAGAAGTTTAGTCAATGGTAAAGCAAGTAATGAAAAATTACGTACAAACTTCCTATAGAAACTAGCAAGACCAAGGAATGAGCATAACTCATGCACATTTTTAGGTATAGGCCAATTCAATATTGCATCTATTTTCCTAGGGTCAACTTTAATTCCATCAGATGATACAATATGACCTAAATACTCAATTTCTGTTTTAAAGAATTCACTCTTTTCAGGATTTGCATACAGTTGATTATCTTTTAATAATTGGAAAACCAATGACAAATGCTCATAATGTTATTTCTCATTTTGACTAAACACCAAAATATCATCAAAGAAGACAATTACACAATACTGATATTTCAAAAATATATGGTTCGTCATTCTACTAATGTAGCAGGTGCATTAGTCAATCCAAATGGCATCACTAAAAATTTGTAATGACCGAACTGTATCCTAAATGCAGTCTTGAATATGTCAGACTTATCTAGTCTCACCTGATGATAACCAGACTTAAGGTCTATTTTACTAAATATAGCAGATCCTTGTAGTTTGTCCATAAGGTCATCAACTCTAGGAATGGGATACCTATTCTTTACAGTGATCTTATTTAAAGCTCGATAGTCAATGCACATACGATAGGTATTATTCTTTTTCTTGACTAATAAAACAGGTGCACCGAATGGAGAACTACTAGGTCTAATCAATCCTCTATTTAGTAATTCCTCAACTTGACTCTGAATTTCTTTTTGCTCTATCTGGTTATGCCTATATGGTGCTTTGCAAGGTGGTTGTGTACCAGGAATCAAATCTATTTTATGGTCTTCTGGACGTGAAGGAGGTAAACCAGGTGGTAGGTCTTCGGCAAAACAGTCTTTAAAATGTGCAAGAAATTCTTTATGCCTAGGATGCGTATGATTTTCTTTTACTTACAATTCATTCACCCAAATGAGATAGGATTTACTACTCTTGCGTATTGCACGTTTAGCCTGAGTATGCGAAAGCAGTGGAAAAACATTAGATGCATGCATACCATACAATGTAACATGTTTTCCTTGAAAATTAATATTCATTGAATGTGTGGAATAGTCTATATCTGGGTTATACTGATGACACCAAGGCATACCTAAAATAATGTCACTCGACTGTAATGGAACAACTAGGAAATTTCTTCTTTCAGTGTATTGACCAATTTGAATCTCTAAGTCTTGCACTTCCTGTGTACCATTATACCTAGTGCTTAAGAATGCTGCTTTAATACGATAATGCGTAGGTACAGTCTGTAACTTCAATTCTTTTACTAGTTTAGCTAAAATAAAATCATGAGTGCTACCGTCATCATGCAAAATAATATTTTCCTTTCCATGCACCAAATATTTCATAGTCAATAAAGAATGTGGAGTTGGCATACCTAGTAAAGTATCTGAAGGAGTAATAGTGCCGTCCTCATCTTCCGTGAAATCATGCATATCTTCATGTTCTTCATCGTCCATTGCTCCAAGGTAGTTGATATGGGCAGGTGGCTTCTTCGAATGGCAATTTGCTGCTAAATGTCCAGGCTGGTGGCATTTATAACATACTATTGGCTTGGCTTTGGTTACATTATTTGCAATGGCAGGAAGTCTAGGGACATTAGGATTTGGCTGTGGAATAGGCTTAGGGTTTTGATTGACATTGGATGGTAAACCAGGTGGTTTTGCCCAATTTTTACGGAAAGATGATGAAGAGAAACGGCCTGGATTAAATCTTCTAAAATTGGAATTGAATTGCTTAGATCCATACTTACCATTGGCTTGGAATTGCTGTGGACATCTATCTCTACCTCGCAGCTTGTCTTCAGTGTCGTGAGCTAGTGAAATTGCGTCTTCAAGAGTAGCAGGCTTGAACATGTTAACTTCAGCGTACTAATGCCCACGGAGTCCAGACATATACTTAAGCTTGTGTGTCGCTTCAGGTACGTCTTCAAGCATGCGTAGCTGGAGTAGTGCATTCCAAAAACGCTCCGTGTACTAAGGAATAGGCTCACGATCTCGTTGCTGAAGAAGATCCCATTGCTTTATAGCTTTCTCATGAAATTGTGGTGGAAGGAAATTCTACATAAACTTCTTGAAATTCTCCCAGGTAGCGGGACAATCTATACTCTTGCGTACTACAGTCCACCAAAGAGATGCTCTGTCCACTAAATGGTTAGTGACACACTTGATTTTATCTTTTTTTGCATAGGTTTCCTCATGAAAGTAGTTGTCAAACTAACTAATGAATGCAAGAACAGTTTTTCCTTCTCATATGCCATTGAAAGTACGGAATTTGAAACTTCTTCTACTTATCTTTGATTCCTTGCGGATGATTTGAGCTTCGAGAGTTGCATCGATGGTACGTCGGATAAGATCTTCAAATTGAGGTTCTTCTTTGTCGGTAGACGATCTTTGTAAATTTTCCAATTGAACTTGCAATGCTTACCTAGCCCTTCGTTCTTCATCCAATTGCATCATGATTAAGTCCAGCTTTTGCTCCATCGTAGGTTCAGGTAGGTCGCCTTCAGCCATTAAATCATCCATATGTGGTTCCGTCATCCTGCAAAACTCAAAAGACCTTTCTCACTCAAAATCAAGTTAGCGGGATGAGCGTAGCTCAAGTTCGGGAATACAAGGCTTATGTATTTTTGGGTGTGGCTTTCACAATCTTCGAACATGCGTATGGGTAGAGTATCTTCCAATGAACAACTTTGCAGTTCGGAGTTTCTGCGTAGGAACAGCCCTTCTATGAGTTTTGGACAGAAGTTAGTTTTGACTCTAGTTGACTTGTCTGACTTGCAGAGTACCAGACTAATGTGACTTGCAAAGTTTGTAGACTTGCAGAACTTGCTTGCTTTGTCGGACTTGCAAAACTTTGACTTGTTAGAACTTGCTAAACTTGACTGGTTGTGTGTGACTTGAAGTTTGTTATGACTTGATTGATTAGAGCTTAAGTGATTAAGCTTAATCAAAGGGCAGCAAAAACGTCGATTTGAAGGGGGGGAGCTATTTTGCAAGGCGGCAAAATTTGCGCTGATGTCCTCTGAGGCGCCACGAAAATTCGAAAGTTTTAAGCTCTTTAAAGCTTAAGTTAAGCTTCTCAAGCTTTTAAATCTTGATTACCTTATAAACTTTTGGGATTAAGAGAGAGCTTATCTCTATTCTTGACGACTTGATAAAGAAGATGTAGGAGTGGTCCTCCGCCTCTACAGACCGGTCCTTCACGATCTGATGATGGAAACAGGGGTTCTTGATCACCAGAAATCTGCCTATATCGACCGTTCGAGACGAGATTGACCGTAGAGCCCGATCGTTCCAAGACCTCCGCCTTCGCATGAGATGGGTAGCGATTGGAAGCTCTTGATCTCAGCTTCACTCTGCTACCATTGGGGCACAAATCGGATGTTGTACACTCGCATAGTGAATGCCGGAAGGTCTCCAAGAACAATAGAACTCTACTTTTTGCACAAATTACAAGGTAAAAAGCATGAACGACAAGAGCAAGAGACCAATTGGGTGCAATCTCCCCCCATGCCTTGTGTGAGTGCTCCACAAAGCATGTATTTTATGTATTATTCATCTTCAAGCTCAAATAATAGCCCAAATTACAAAATAGCAAGCTTTTAGCTTTTGAGTTTGCTTTAACACAAAATAGGAATAAAGCTAATAGACGGTGCCCAAAGAGTCTGGCATGCCCAATACAATGGTGCGCAGATCGGTCGCAATATGCTCACGTAGTGAATCCCAGAAGGTCCCAAGAACAATGAACTCTACCTTTTTGCACAAAAAACAATGTAAAAGCATGAACGACAAGAAGCAAGAGACCAATTGGGTTCAATCTCCCCCCATGCCTTGTGTGAGCGCTTCACAAAGCATGTATTTTATGTATATTTCATTCTTCATGCTCAATAATAGCCCAATTTACAAAAATATAACAAGCTTTTAGCTTTTGAGTTTGCTTTCTACAAAAATAGAAAATAAAGCTAATGGACGGTGCCCATAGAGTCTGGCACGCCCAATCTCAATGTCCAAATAGAAATAACATATCCGTGCGCATGGGCACATACAAAATAATAATAAATAATCGATGTCTCAATAGACATAATAAAATATAGGCGTGGCGCCTATCAAAATATAATCCATAGGTCGAATACTCGCTAGACTCCAATGCTTTCCTCCGCCACTGCTGCTATCTCTACACATCAACTGAAGCATTCACAATCGTTAGTAAAATAATGCAATTAAACCGACAAAAGTGAATACCTAGCAGTCTTCAGCTACATAAATAAATCAACTGGTTAGAAATAAATCCTAACCTTAATTTATTACGAGTGCGCACTCTAAACTCATAAACATTTATTAATTTAATATGCATTTTGCGGAATCACCCGCTATGGAATCACCCATGTACACACTAAATTAATGAAATGCCCGAAAAGGACAAGCGTCCCCATCAACTTCTCACACAAAGAATCCTCTTTGTGTATGAGCCCCGGTCATCTAAGTTTACGGAATCCACCGTAAAACCTCACGGAATCCACCGTGGCACGAAATCCACCGTGGAATATGCCTCCTGGCATCATACCCCCGAGGTGGGATAGCAATTGACCTCAATTGCTATTAGCTCAATGTGGAGCTAACAGAGTGGGGAAAGCATTTAAGTCTCTAGTGTGCATTTATTGTGCTTCCTCTACAGGATGGTTCTTAAATTTAACTAGATATCTAGAATACCTTCGGCCAGTTCTAGTGGTCATGTAGTCAGTGTCTATGATGGCTTCTGGTTCAAGTATTTCAGTCTCTTCCTCTAATAAAGGTGGGTTTTCATAAACAAGGTGGATAGGTAATTGGCCTCTAAATGGTCTCAATAAACTAATGTGAAATATATTGTGAATTTTCCAATGAGATGGTAATTCTAACTTGAATGCATTATCATTAATCTTATGAATGATTCTAAATGGTCCATAGAATCTAGGAGCTAATTTGACAACTGGATGTCTATCTACACTTTGCAGTCTACGTTTTTCTATTCTCAGCCAAACATAATCATCAATTTTGAAATTCATGGCTTGTTTTTTCTTGTTGGCTTGTTTGGTATATGATTGTTGGGCTTTAGCAATCATATCCTTAACCTCATCAAAAATACTATTATGCATAGTAGCAGTATCATCAGCACTCTGAATTCTATTAGACAAAGATGCAACAGGTGTAGATAATCTATATCCATAAATGACTTCAAAATGTGCTTTCTTTGTAGATGTGTGCGGTGTATTGTTGTATGCAAACTGTAATAAATGCAAATGAGTGTCCCATGTCTGAGGTTTAGAGATAGTATATGCATGTAAAAGATCTAGGATAGTGTTGTTTGTGGCTTCTGTTTGTCCATTTGTTTCTGGATGAAATGCAGATGAGAAATCAATCTTTGTGCCTAGATTTGCAAACAGGATAATCCAAAAATTGTTACAAAATCTAGAATCACGATCTGAAATAATGACTTTTGGCAATCCATGGTTAGTAAAAACAGTTTTCAAAAATAATTGTGCTGCTTGTGATGTTGTTAAAGTTTTCTTACATGGAATGAAATATGCTTGCTTACTAAATCTATCTACAACAGTCCAAATCATATTATGGTTAGATTTAGTATTTGGTAAACCAGTAATGAAATCCATAGAAATATGTTCCCAAGGTTTAGATGGAATAGACAAAGGCATTAGTAATCCATACTGTTTACCATGATGTCTTTTTATTCTTTGACAAATCAAACATTCAGAAACGAAATTAGATACATCTGCATCCATATGAGGCCAATAAAAATCTTCAGTTAACATGCGTAATGTAGATATGATACCTCTATGACCTTGATATGGGGGACAATGAATTTCATTCAAAACAAAAGATCGAAATGGAATAGTAACACGCAGTCTCTTTTCAAAAAACATAAATCCATCATTATATGACAATGAATCAACAGGAATGAAATTGTTTTGAACTAATTTTTGCCAATCAGAATGAAAAGTAATATCCTGGTGATATGTATCTTTCATAACAATCAAAGAATCAAAAGATATGACAGAAATATTATGAATTGCGGGTCTTCTACTCAATGCATCAGCAACTACATTTTCTTTTCCAGGTTGGTATTGAATGATAGGATGAAAACTTTGAATGAAGGAAGCCCATTTGATATGACGGTCACAGATTTGGGGTTGGCTAAGTAAATGTCTAATGCTTTGCTGGTCGGTCTTTATCATGAATTCTGAACCCATTAAGTAGTGTTTCCACTGTCTTAATGCTTGTACAACTGCTAATAGTTCTTTGTCATAAATGGAATATTTCAGCTCAGAGGGTTTCAGCTTAGAACTAGAATATGCTATTGGATGATTGTCTTGCATTAGTAGGGCTCCTATTCCTGATCCGCTAGCATCGGTCACAGCTAGAAAGAATGGTCTATTAAAGTCAAGCAATTGTAAAACAGGGGCATTGGTTAATGCACGTTTCAGTAAGTCAAAGGATTTCTGTTGATTTTTGGTCCATTGATAAACAATTCCTTTCTTGAGAAGTTTGGTTAATGGTAAAGCAAGTAATGAAAAATTACGTACAAACTTCCTATAGAAACTAGCAAGACCAAGGAATGAGCGTAATTCATGCACATTTTTAGGAACATGCCAATACAATATTGCATCAATTTTCTTAGGATCAACTTTAATTCCTTCTTTTGATACAATATGACCTAAATACTCAATTTCTGTCTTAAAGAATTCACTCTTTTCAGGATTTGCAAACAATTGATTTTCTTTCAGTAATTGAAAAACTAATGATAAATGCTCATAATGCTCTTTTTCACTTTTACTAAACACCAAAATATCATCAAAGAAAACAATCACACAATACTGATATTTCAGAAAGATACGGTTCATCATTCTACTGAAGGTGGCAGATGCATTAGTCAATCCGAATGGCATGACTAAGAATTCGTAATGGCCAAACTGTGTTCTGAATGCAGTCTTAAATATGTCAAATTTATCTAGCCTCACCTGATGATATCCAGACTTAAGGTCAATTTTACTAAATATAGAAGATCCTTGCAGTTTGTCCATAAGGTCATTAACTCTAGGTATAGGATACCTATTCTTTACAGTGATCTTATTTAAAGCTCGGTAGTCAATACACATACGATAGGTATTATTCTTTTTCTTAACTAAGAGTACAGGTGCTCCGAATGGAGAACTGCTAGGTCGAATTAAACCTCTATTTAATAATTCTTCAACTTGGTTCTGGATTTCTTTTTGCTCTATTTGATTGTGCCTATATGGTGCTTTGCAAGGTGGTTGTGTGCCAAGGATTAAATCAATCTTATGGTCTTCTGGACGTGAAGGTGGTAAACCTGGTGGTAGGTCTTCTACAAAACAGTCCTTAAAATATGCAAGAAATTCCTTATGCCTAGGGTGCATATGATTTTCCTTTGCGTGCAATTCATTCACCCAAATGAGATATGATTTAGTACTCTTGCATAATGCACGTTTTGCTTGAGTATGCGAAAGCAGTGGAAAAACATTAGATGCATGCATACCATATAATGTAATAGATTTTCCTTGAAAATTAATATTCATTGTGTGTGTGGAATAATCTATATTTGGATTATGCTGGTGTCTCCAAGGCATTCCTAAAATAATGTCGCTTGACTGTAATGGAACAACTAAGAAATTTCTTCTTTCAATGTATGAACCAATTTGAATTTCTAAATCTTGTACTTCTTGTGTGCCATTATACCTAGTGCCTAAAAATGCAACTTTTATACGATAATGCGTAGGTACAGTCTGTAATTTCAATTCCTTTACCAATTTTGCTGAAATAAAGTCATGAGTACTACCGTCATCATGCAAGATAGTTCTTTCCTTTCCATGCACCAAACATTTCATAGTCAATAATGAATGTGGAGTAGGCATACCTGGTAAAGTGTCTGAAGTAGTAATAGTATCATCCTCATCTTCAGTGAAATCAGGCATATCCTCATGCTCGTCTTCGTCCATGGCTCCAAGATAGTTGATATGTGCTGGTGGCTTCTTTGAATGACAATTTGCTGCGAGATGCCCAGGCTGGTGACATTTATAGCATACTATTGGCTTGGTTTTGGTTATATTATTTGCAATGGCTGGAAGTCTGGGTACATTTGGATTTGCTTGTGGAATAGGCTTAGGATTTGGATTGACATTAGATGGTAATGCAGGTGGTTTAGCCCAATTCTTGCGGAAAGATGGTGATGAGAAACGACCTGGATTAAACCTTCTAAAATTGGAATTGAATTGTTTAGATCCATAATTACCATTGGCTTGGAATTGCTGTGGTCGTCTGTCTCTTCTGCGTAACTTATCTTCAGTGTCGTGAGCTAGGGAGATGGCGTCTTCAAGGGTAGCAGGCTTGAACATGTTCACTTCAGCGTAGTAATGTCCAAGAAGTCTAGACATATACTTCCGCTTATGTATCATCTCTGGTACATCTTCAAGCATGCGTAACTGTAGGAGTGCATTCCAAAAACGCTCTGTATACTGTGGTATAGGCTCACAATCCCGTTGTTGAAGTAAATCCCATTGCTTGATAGCCTTCTCATGAAATTGCGGTGGAAGGAAATTCTGCATGAACTTCTTCTTGAAATCTTCCCAAGTAGCAGGACATTCTATGCTCTTGCGTACTACAGTCCACCAAAGTGATGCTCTGTCTACCAAATGATTAGTAGCACACTTGATTTTATTTTTTTCTGGATAAGTTTCCTCATGAAAATAGTCATCAAACTGGCTAATGAAAGATAAAACAGTATTTCCTTCTCGTATGCCATTGAAAGTGCGAAATTTGAAACTTCGTTTACTTATCTTTGATTCCTTGCGAATAGTTTGAGCTTCAAGAGTGGTGTCGATGATACATTGAATCAAATCTTCAGCTTGAGGTTCTTCTTTGTCGGTGGACGCTCTTTATAATTTTGTCAATTGCGCTTGCAATGCTTGCCTAGCCCTTCGTTCTTCTTCCAATTGCAGCATAATTAGATCCAGCTTTTGTTCCATGGTAGGCTCAGGTAGGTCGTCTTCAGCCATAGGATCATCTATATGTGGAGTCGTCATCCTGTAAAACTCAATAAACCTTTCTCACTCAAAATCAGGTTAGCGGGATGAGCGTAGCTCAAATTCAGGGTTACAAGGCTATGTATTTGTGGGTATTTCTTTCTCAATTTTTAGAAAATCTGCAATATTTCTATCTTCGTTTGCTGAAAATACTTCAGCGAACCTGTAGATAGGTACAATACTTTGCCACGAACAACTTTCCAGTTCAAAGTTTTTGCGCAGGAACAGCCCTTCTAAGAGTTTTGAGCACTAGTCAGTTATGATTCCAGTTGATTAGTCTGACTTGCAGAGTTGCAGACTTAGCCGACTTGCAGAGTTACAGACTTGCAGAACTTAGGCCGACTTGATGAACTTTCAGGACTTGATTCCAGTTGACTTGCAGAACTTGACTTTTGATGCGCAGGACCCGGAGTTTGGTGACTTTCTTGTTCTGTGTGACTTGAATAGCTTGGCTTGACTTAAGGGAATTAAGCTTGAAAAGCTTAATGATCAGTCGTCATCTAATTTTGTGGGGGGGGGGGGGGGGGGAGGGGGGGCGTTTTTTTCGCCGCGCAAAAAAATCGTAGGCCCCTCTGAGACCTCGATTAAGAAATTTGAAGCTATTAAGCTTCTTTAAAGCTCATAAGCTTTACAATTAAGCTTTTGAAAAGATGGATTATAAGTTTCCTCACTGTTTCTTGACGGCCTGATGAAGGAGATGGATGCGTGGTCCTCTGCCTGCACAGCCTGGTCCTTCGCGATCTGAGAGTAGAAATAGGGGTTCTTGATCGCCAGAAGTCTGCATATATCGACGGTTCGCGACGAGATTGACTGTAGAGCCCGATCATTCCTGGAGCTCTGCCTTCGCTCGAGATGGGTAGCGATTGGAAGCTCTTGATCTCAGCTCCGCTCTGATACCACTAGTGCGCAGATCGGTCGCAATATGCTCACGTAGTGAATCCCAGAAGGTCCCCAAGAACAATGAACTCTACCTTTTTGCACAAAAAACAATGTAAAAGCATGAACAACAAGAAGCAAGAGACCAATTGGGTTCAATCTCCCCCCATGCCTTGTGTGAGCGCTTCACAAAGCATGTATTTTATGTATATTTCATTCTTCATGCTCAATAATAGCCCAATTTATAAAAATATGACAAGCTTTTAGCTTTTGAGTTTGCTTTCTACAAAAATAGGAAATAAAGCTAATGGACGGTGCCCATAGAGTCTGGCACGCCCAGTCTCAATGTCCAAATAGAAATAACATATCCGTGCGCATGGGCGCATACAAAATAATAATAAATAATCGATGTCTCAATAGACATAACAAAATATAGGCGTGGTACCTATCAAAATATAATCCATAGGTCGAATACTCGCTAGACTCCAATGCTTTCCTCCGCCACTGCTGCTATCTCTACACATCAACTGAAGCATTCACAATCGTTAGTAAAATAATGCAATTAAACCGACAAAAGTGAATACCTAGCAGTCTTCAGCTACATAAATAAATCAACTGGTTAGAAATAAATCCTAACCTTAATTTATTACGAGTGTGCACTCTAAACTCATAAACGTTTATTAATTTAATATGCATTTTGCGGAATCACCCGCTATGGAATCACCCATGTACACACTAAATTAATGAAATGCCCGAAAAGGACAGGCGTTTCCATCAACTTCTCGCACAAAGAATCCTCTTTGTGTATGAGCCCCGGTCATCTAAGTTTACGGAATCCACCGTAAAACCTCACGAAATCCACCGTGGCACGGAATCCACCGTGGAATATGCCTCCTAGCATCATACAATGTCCAAGTAAAAACAACATAATCGTACGCCCATGCGCATACAAAATAATAATAAATATCCGACGCCTTAATAAATAGGCGTGACAAAATATAGGTACCATGCCTAATGTATGCGCCCATCAAATTATAATCCATAAATCGAATACTCACTATCCTCCAATGCTTTTCTCCGCCATTGCTGTTATCTCTACACATCAACTGAAGCATTCACAATCGTTAGTAGAATAATACAATTAAACCGACAAAAGTGAATACCTAGCAGTCTTCAGCTACATAAATAAATCAACCGGTTAGAAATAAATCCTAACCTTAATTTATTACGAGTGCGTACTCTAAACTCATAAACGTTTATTAATTTAATATGCATTTTGCGGAATCGCCTGCTATGGAATCACCCATGTACACACTAAATTAATGAAACGCCCGAAAAGGACAGACGTCCTCATCAACTTCTCGCACAAAGAATCCACTTTGTGTATGAGCCCCGGTCATCAAAGTTTATTGAATCCACCGTAAAACCTCACGGAATCCACCGTGAAATATGCCTCCTGGCATCAAGTACATAGCTTAGAGAAGAAGAAGCTTGAGAGAGCACAACTCAAAGTGTATTGAGGAGTATCAATAGAAACAATTTACAAGACTATGCACTAAAAGTGAATATGCATATACATACTTTTGATGCACTAATTGATGAGGGAGCTGACTCAAATATCTTAACATATGATCACTGGACTGCCATGGGTCAACCCTAATTGCAACCAACCAATGCGAAACTCAACTCGTTTGGGAACAGTCCTATCCACTCTTGGGAAAATGAAAATTAATCATTTCTATCGAGACTAAGAGCCTATCCGTAATCTTTTATGTGCTACCTAACAAGCAAAGTTTTGGTAAGGAATCATTGTTGGGTGAGTGTTCCAAAACAAGTTTACTACAATGTTGACTACGACTCGTAGTGCATCCACCTTGCCATTGGCAATGTTGGAATAGTAATAGCTTTCAACAAGGGCACCACAAACACCTACAGGTCTAGCATGCCACCGGTAGTTAAACCTAGTGTCAATGCTAAGTAGGAGGTAGTACACCACATAGTACTCCCTTAATAAAGTCACACCAGCATCTAGAGATCACAACCAAAGCTACAATCCAAACACTCAAGTGGGTCCCCAAGCATAGACCATAGTCTCAGAAATGCCAATCATTTGGAAGTCATAGTTTCCATGCCTCACACTCTAGACCTAAATGGAGGAGTCAGTGCTCCTATAGTTCATTGGTGATTACACCGTGCTAGGTTCCAAAATCCCTATTGTGAGCCCAAGGCTACTACGAAGGTAACACCTTGGTGTGGCTATCTAAACTTACAAGTGGTATGTACGATCCTCAATTTCATGCTCCAAAAACTAAGGCGGCCCAGAAACATAAATCAAGATAGGGGAAGAGAAAAACCAAAAGGAAGGGTGCTCAATCCACGAGTGCTCCAATGATCTATTGACCCATCAACCAAGTGTCAATGAGTGACCACTCATGAATGAGCTCCAACCTAATGACTTTGATGTGATCACCACTACAAAAGCCAATGACAAAGCATCAATCGACCCCCAAATTTCTCAACCAAGCTCACCAAACCTAATGAGAATCCCAAGGCTATGACATCCCTTTTTGTCCAATCCAACCAAACCAAAGCTACCGAGACAGGCCTTAAGCCATCGCAACAATAACTATCCATTTTTGAAGTGGCTTCCAACATGGCCATGGACATGAGGATGACTTAGTAATGTGCATCCGATGATTGGACTCAACTTTCATGTTATTTGCTAGAAGTTACGAACGTTTGGACCTAGGCCTACTTGACGAACCCATAGCAAATGAGGTAGTTCCTTGCCATTTTCTTGGGAAGAATACAAATTCATCTTCATTAAGGTCTCCATCATTGCAAACGAGATGATTTCCAACAAAATCTCACGAGAAAATGCCTTAAACCAATGCTTAATTACCTCCTACGAGAAGAGAAAATTTTCCACGGTAACAACACACATTCATATTAAAATACATAACATACATACATTATTAACACACATAACACACATTAATTCATAACACACATACACACATTAAGACATAATATTAACACACGCTCATATTAAGCATCATATGAGAATATATATCTCTAAAAAACATATATTGTTTAGTTTGAGGTAGAAAGAATTTGGTACATTTATGTTAAAGATAATAGTTTAAAATACAAAGTGTGTGTTTAGAGTTCTCTTTCTTAAACCCTAAACCCTAAGTGTTAAGAGTTCTCTTTCTCTACCTCCTCTGCACCTACAAATAGGGAATATGTGTAGATAGGCTAAGGCAAAGTAATACATTGCCACGTGTGAAACATGGATATCCCTATACGCTCTAGGATTCCTTGACCTCTTACTACATTGTATATTTTTTATATCAGTGATAAAGTGTTTTTTTAAAACTATAGACACATCTACCCCTTAATGCTAATCCTTCTTATTGTCTAAAACTCTTAAGATAGATACTTACACATGTTTTTAATTCACAAAATGGAATCATACATTACAAAATACCAAAGGTATTATCTTTTAATCCAAGTCCTTCAAACTTAAGGCATGAGAAGGCAATCCTTACCCCCAATTGATCCAACCTATATTATGCATGAACCAACCTTTCCCACATTAAGTAGCTAACATTGCACAGAGAGAGAGAGAGAGAGAGAGAGAGAGAGAGTCTCACGATGACGAAGGGAGAGAGAGAGGGGGGTGTATAAGAGTGCTTGCAAAGAATGAGAACCTTCTTATGAGGATGCTCTTTATATAGAGCTTTAGCCTGATCATCATGCTGGGAGGGTTGTCAGCCATGGCTCACAAATCAAGGGTTCAGCCATGCGCAGCTCGAGGAGGGCGTGGTCGCAAATCGAAATGCGGGCGGGGGCGTGGTCGAAATGCGGGCAAGGACATGGTTGCAGATCGCGGGTGAAAGGGCAGGTCGCGGGTGGCACCGGCGCATTTTTCGCGCGCCCTTTTCACGCTGAGGGCGGGTGTTGGACTTGTGGCACCCGCCCCCGTGTTTCTTTGTGGGGAGGTTGGGGGCTGCCATGTGGCACCCGCCCCCACCTCCCCTTAACTAATAGTAGAGATAGATTGCAAATATTTTTTGGAAACCTTAAAAAGTATAAAAAAGATGTACAAATTTACAAAATATTTAGCTAATATAGAAATGGCAAATACCAGTAAGGTGAGTGAAAAAATCCCTTCTACCAAATTTGTATTTTTTTTCTCCGTGACATGATCCCAGACTCGTTTTGTTCTCGTGTGGAAAGCGTAAAGAGTAGAGGGCTCCATAAGTCAGAAGATCTACAACAAAGGAAATTGGAGGCTGCAGAAAAGTACAGTCAGTAAGAAAATGAGATTAACTATCATGGTATTTACAGACTTGCAAAGACGAGATCAGGCCTCTCCTCTTTGCAAAGGCGGAGCTGATTTACAGGAGAAAGGAGGAGGAACAGGAAAAAGAAAGGGGGGCGGGGGGGGCGCGCGCGCTTAGTGGTAGGTGATGAAGCCATGGCGGTGGAGAGAAATGTGAGGGTCGGAGAGAGTGCGCTGCATGAGCCTCCAAGCCCCGGTGGGGCTTCCGGAGATGGAGGCCAAGAGCAGCTTCAGGCCGACTGACAGGCATTCGAAGAGGCAGAGCAGAAACCCCGAGTTCAGCATGGTTGATAGGATTCGAGTGCTGCGAAAGAAGAAGAAGAAGATGATGATGATGGTAAGTCTGGGAGATGGTTTTCTTTGTTGTTGTGACGCGTGTGCACAAGACGTGAGTCTCAAGATTGGTTCCTTTTGACTTCATGCCGAGGTCTTGTTATATCAAGCAACTCCAACAAGTTATCTTCTTTAGTCATATCAAGCAACTCCAACAAGTGAGGATACTCCCTTGACCCTATTACACATTCATGGACTTGATTGTATTCACATGTGCACCTAATTGTACCTGCACATTTCATAGCTCTTACTCTTTGATGAATGGCACATGCTATCCTTTTGCCATAAATGCAACCATTATTTGCAATTTTTGGCCAAATTTCATAGGAAGTGAAGCACACCCCCCCTCCCTTCTTGACCCACCCAAAAAGGACTAGTAGAACAAAATTAAGATGACAATAGTTAGCCTTGCCTCTTACATGCACTTTTAAAAACTGTGTCACTACCATTTTACATTTCTAATTGAACTATTTACTTTAGAAATAACATTTGAACTTTTGGAGAATATTGCCACTAGTACTTAGTTCTTAACCCTACCGAGACCTTGTATGGGCCCCTTACATTCTCAAACTCATCACACTACACTCCACACTTACAAATAAAATTTTTGCTTTCTTTGGCTCACTACAATCTATAGAATCTTCTAGATAATGTTTCCCAAGGTGAAGACAAGAGTGTAGGTGTTATCACACATATAAAAGGAGGATATATAACTCCATTTTGGTAAATGCGATGGACCTTAACCCATGTTGCCAAGGTTGAAAGACCTAAATACCTCCCCCCAACACACATACACACCCATGCATGCATGCACGCACACACACATACAAAGGTGATGATATGTCAACAAGAGTCAAAGACATACATGTATATGCATGTGCATACACAAAGGTGATGATACAAAGAATCAATGCAAAAATATCCATCTTATTATGTCATCTTCTTTCATATGTACATGTCATTTTGGGTTTAAGATACTCTAAATGTGTTCTTGATTCAAGATCTATACTATTTATTGTACAATCTATTAAGGGTAAAACCAAACTTGATGAATAGCAACCAGCCTACATGGCAATCATAGCATGATCTTGACACTTCAAAATTGAAAAAAAAGTATTAAAAACTATAAACAAAGATGAAAGCTATCATTGTGGGTCCCAAAAGCTTAAAACTATAGGGAAAAATCCTGAATATATGTGGTTTCACTTATTTTCACAAGTCACTATAAAGCTAGCTTGGCAAGCCTCTCTCTCTCTCTCTCTCTCTCTCTCTCTCTCTCTCTCTCTCTCTCTCTCTCTCTCTCTCTCTCTCTCTCTCTCTCTCTCTCTCTCTCTCTCTCTCTCTCTCTCTCTCTCTCTCTCTCTCTCTCTCTCTCTCTCTCTCTCTCTCTCTCTCTCTCTCTCTCTCTCTCTCTCTCTCTCTCTCTCTCTCTCTCAAAAGGAGTACATTGAGAAGATACTTGAGCATTTCAATATTCCATTGTCTTCATATTTGAAACTTAGCCAAGAGGACAACCCTAAACTAGATGAGAAGAAGGCTAAAATGGCCAAGGTTTCTTATGTATCTACAGTTGGTTCTTCATGTATACTATGGCTACCACATATCCATACATTTGTTTACATAGTAGTGGGCATCAAGTATATGGAAAAATCCCTAGCAAGAAGCATTGGGAAGTAATGAAAAATATTACGAGATGCTTGGATGGCACTAGATCTATGTGCATTTTCTTTGAAAGGAAGCATACATGTATCCTTGGGTATGCAGATGCAAATTTTGTAGGAAATGTGGACTCTATGAAGTCTATTTCACATTCATAGAAGGTATAGTCTTATAGGTCTCTTGATTGCAACCATGTATAGCTTTGTCTAGTTGTTAACCCTCAAAAGACCAAGACGAGAAATTCAAAAAATCAAAAGCGGAAGACAGTCCCAAGATGAGAGGAAGACAAAGGACAAAGGTGCAATAAGGAAATTTTGAAGACACAAAGCACATGAAAAGTCTCAATGTAAGAGGAAGGTGCACACGAATAAGCACACTTTAATATTTTTGCAAAAAGAGCACAAGGTACCTTGTAATTCATCTTGTAAAAGAGCATTGAGCTCTCCCTGTGCAAGTTGTAAAGAATGAGAGGCATGGGCTAAGGCCAATGCTAATAGAAAGGAGGAGGAAAGAGAGTAAAGGAATGGGCCAGGACCAAAAAGGGGATGGCCACCCAAGGAGGGGATAGGGCATGTATAAAAGTAATAAATGAACGAAGAAGCTCATTCTTGGTATGTGGCCAAACTTGTTCTCTTCTTGCTTCTTGCTCTGGCTTCCTTCTTGTGCATGAGAGAGGGAGTGAGGGAAAGTGAGTGAGAGAGAGAGAGAGAGAGTGAGGGACCATGAAGAAGCTCTTCTCCTCCTCTCTTTATCATCGTCTTCTTCTCCTCTCTTTTCTTGTGCGCATGGCTATGGAGGTTGAAGCTTGGAGCATGGAGATGGAGCTTGTTTGAGAGCATCTTGGATCATGGAGCTATCGATGGAATCATGGGAGGAGGTAACTCGATGGGATTCAAAGGTAAGTTAACTACATTTGTCAAAGGTAAGTTAACTACATTTGTGTATGGGGGAGTGCATACGGCTATGTGAGAGGTAGCCATAGCTCTCAGCTTGAAATGCTTGAAGCAATAAGTGGTCCGTGGGTTTAGGTGGTTTGCTTGCAAGAGCGGCAATATTTTGGTTCCATTGTTGAGACAAACATATTCAAGCTCTAGTGCTTGGGCACTCCAAATCGAGTGATGAAGTAGGAGTTCATCTCCGAAACGGCACTTGGTTTTAGGTAGGAAGCGAGGGAGTCGAAGGCCATTCAATCTCTCTTGTGGATTAGTTTAGGTTTGGTTAGACTAGGAGAAGTGTATTTTGATTAGATTTGAGACATTAAGGTTTGGGAAATAAGGAAAAAGAAGGAAAAGATAACTCTTTGTATAACCAGGAAATAGTGGAATTGAGAAAGAGAGGAAAAATATCTTTATGTCTAGGAAGAAAAATAGAGAGTAAGGGGAGAAATAGAGATTTCAAAAGCTAAAAAGAGAGAGAGTAAGGGGAGAAAGAGAGAACACAAAAGGTAAAAAGGGAAAGAGAGAGCTTCCACATTGTGAGATAAAGAGAGAGCTATTGAGAGAGAGATAGAAAGCTACAGGTCCAGAGACAGTAGTAGTAGCACACCTTGGCATTGTCACATTTGAGCACTCCATGTATGTTTTGAGTCTCCTCTGATATTCATTGAATGAGATTAGCACTTTGGGTGCATTAATAGGCATATAAATGCACTTTGGGTGCATTAATAGGCATTGCATTGGATCTATTTCATTTATTTATTATCATTCGACACTTTTCTTGTGCTGCTTGAGCAGCGACCACATGCCTTAGATGGCCGATTTTCCATCAGGCTCGGGCAAAGCCACTTAAAGTCCACTCAGATGTTCGACTCAGACAAGAGTTTACTCGGACTCAAACCAATTACTTGGCTCAGATTGCCAAACCTTAGGCCTCAGATGGTCGACTCACACACTCAGATGGATACCCTTAGTCTGAGTTCAAGTTTAACCACACACTCAAATGGATACCCTTGGTCTGTGTTCAAGTCTAACCACTAGGACAACCACTTTTCTTTAGAAACCCACTCAGATGACTGAGTTTGGAACTCGGATGAGTTGTCCAAAACTCTAATTTTGACCATTTTTGGCCACTCTAAGACTTGTTAGGGCCTATAGCCAGCTGTCCAGTAACCTAGGTTGGAATCCGAACCAACAACAGATGAGGCCATAGAGCTGTTTGTACTCAAAAACTTTAACCTAGCAGCCCATGAATGATTGAAATGACTGACCACCAACTGCTTACCCCTGATAGAGATCTAAGTTGACCGTCTCGGCTGAATACCCATCAGATCACCTATTAAGACCCACGAAGGACCCAAAATCGGACTACTAGGAGTGATCATGGTCCACTAAAAAAAGCTGCAATGGCATGAAATTGATTGAATGTGATTGACTTTATTGAAGGTTACACCTTGAATTGTAAACACCTAAGTGCATGTGAAAGATGGAAAGGCTAATTTCGCACAACTCACATTGAGTCACATTGCTCTAGCGTTTAAGTATTTGGATTAACAAGGAACACACTAAAGGGGATTAAGCTAAATGGCCCCACCAGTAGGAGTGCAACCCTTGTGAACCAGACAAGTGACCCAAGACACCAGGAACAAACGTCTAGGGAAGACAGAACCATCAGACCATTGAGGGAAGGAAGGACTAGCCAAGAATAGAGACACATCTTTAGCTAACCTAGCTGACCTCATAGAAATTCTAGTGGGTCAGGAAACAACCACCATGGTAGGTACCAGCTCAAATGAGAATGACCTCGACCTCGACCTTGATCTTGGCATGGCAGGATACGCGGACGTCATTCAGCAACTTATCACACAATATGACTAGCAGACAAGGATATCACATCATGGAAAACCAACAATTGATATCATAGTTGACCTTGAGGAGGAGAGAAGATTGGGAACGATAGCATTGCAGTGCATAGCGAGCTATAGCCAGGAGCAAAGGGCTTAGAGGTTGCATTAAGAGAAAGAGCTCAATGAGTTTTGCAAGATCTTGCCATTTCTTCATGGAGAAACAGAAGAAGAGGCAATACTGATAGGGAGAGAGCCTTAGAAGCAGACCTTACAATAGTGAGCTACTTATAAAGTGATTGTTTGGCGTCGAGCAAAGTAGGGCAGCCTTGGCAACATCATTATTAGCTGGATTGGGAGTCACTCCAAATACTAGGAGCCAAATGAAGATACCCATAGTGGCCAAGCAACTAAGTAAATATCAAGTAGGCAATGGCCCCTACAGCTTCATCGAGCAGTTTGAGCAAGTGTGTGAGGCTAACAATCTCATGGACCCTGCTCAACGAGCACAAGCATTCAATCTTTGCTTGGGAGACAAGGGAGGACTTGGTTTACCAATCTAGATAATGCCAAGTGCAATGACTTCCCCTATCTAAATGATCTCTTCATCAAGAGATTATCGGAGGTAGGATACTCCAATAACCTCATTGTTAAGTTGATGAATATCAGCCAAAAAGACAAAGCGGACATACGAGACTATGTCACTCATGTGAGGAGTCTATACAAGAGGATACCTACAAGGCTTTAGTGAGTAACTCAAACCTGCAAAGGGATGTGTTGGTGGCAAGAGTCTTTGAGGAGGCCATACGAGTGGATGACTTGCTTAGATAGAGAAGCTCTAGGGCTACGCAGCAAGGGAGCAACATGTTTAGAAATGTCGAGAGAGCTATAGCACTTAGTGAATGAGAAGCCCCCAGTGAGCAAGATAAAGGAAAGAGTGTTGACTAGACCCAAGCGATAGCTAAGCTCAAGTCTGAGCTGACCAGACTACATGAGTCAATACAAAGGACGATACAACCTCACGTGCAATGTGTGCACTATGGAGGGAACCACCTACCATCTGAATGTCCCAATCCTAGATCCCAGCCTTGTGCTAACTGTGAGTTCGGGGCATGATGCTATACACTGTTGATTGCTGAGATGGTTGCCATACCAACAACCTTACACTCAACCATACTATCTAGGAGTTAGATAGTCTTACTTCGGAGGAAGGGGAGCCCTTTTTGCTCCACCCACACCTAATAATTCAAAACTAGCTGCTCCAAGGATTGACATCAACTCAACAAGAATCCCTAGACCGCCAAGACCTATAGTGACTCATCCATTGCTCTAGTGCACTTTGTAGAGGAACCATTGGAGGAAGACTCATATGTCAACCCTTATGTCTCTTATGATGAGGAGGGTAATCCCATATTGATGGGCTTTTAGCATGTATTGGTCATGGTTTTAGGTAGAGGAAGAGGTAGAGACCTAGGAGGAGGATAAAACCCATGAGCCCATAGCTTGTTGTTGGAAATTTGGCCATCCAAGGCATATGGTGCCTCAAATGCGGAGTTACACAATTTTTTGCCAATTGCCCTAGGTGGAAACCTTTCACTAGTTCAACAATCATACCATTTGTGCTGCTCGAACTCTTTTGTGTCGAATCACCTAACAACGATGCCACACACGTCCCCATAAATGTCATGATACCAGCCCAAATAAAGCAAGCCTATATCTCATTGCCTAGACCTACCAAGCTAGATGCATCGCCTATAGGAAAGAAGAGCCGATGAAGGAGAAGAAAGAGGTTTGAGGCAAAAGTGACTTAAAATAGAGAGCGTGACCACCTTAATAAATGAAAAGTAGGTTATAGATGCAAAAGCAGAAACGTTTGCTCTGAAGGCAAGGGAGAAGGGAAGTGCTAAGGTTGGAGGGTACCTTGACCCCAACCAATAGCTAAAGACTGTGGATAAGGTGAAGGAATGGATAAAGGAAGCACGAGCTCACTTGGGAGATGTTGAACTTATCATTGAGGATGAGATCAATGAAGTCTCAACCATGAGTCCACTAGTCTCTCCCACGTACTTGAGAGCATGGATACCATGAATAGATGGGCCACCCAAGAGCATTGGAAGGAAGCCCATGAAGCAAACAAGGGAAAGACAATTGGCAATTTGCTAAGCACACTAATATCAACTCTTGTGACATTGTCATAGGGAAAATTGCTTAAGCAAAACCCCACACTATGGTAAGGGTTGAAGCAATGGGTTGAACAAATTGCTAAACAGGAACCGCAAGACTTGCTTGATCATGATGCTGTGACACACATACCAAGCCTCACAATGAATCCAATGTCTCAGTCTCCATAAGTGAATACCAATTGGGAAGGCACTGAGATGCACATAGTCTTACTTGTTGTTGCCCTAGGAGATACTACATGAAAGGGGATAGTAGATACAAGAGTAGGAGTTAGTGTACTTAGCCATGTAGTCCTGCAAGCTTGAGGAAACCCATCGATGGAAACTACACGGTCCAATGTCATTCTACCAAATGGAATGAAGCTTAGACCTTTTGGAGTCTTGAAGGATTGGCCTTTAAAGATAGTGGGAATCCAATTCTCCGTGAACTTCATAGTAGGAGTGGATTATGATATCTTGCTAGATAGACCCCAGATGAGGAATGCCTGAGTGTGATAGAGGATTGGGATAATGGCTTGATATTCTTAGGTAGTAGATCAAAAGCAATCCAAGTACAGATAGGCACTTGGAAAGCCTCACCAGTGGACCTAGATGCCATCTTTGCTATGCTAAAGGGTGACTCAAAGGCTAGAAGCGAGTACTATAACGAAGTACATTCTTTGTCCTGAGGATGAGTGTGATTGGATACATGCATTGGCAAGCATTGATCTCCCATTTGCGGAGGATGAGGATGAATATAGGCAGGTTGTACACTTAGCTAGCAAATCCCCAACAACATCATAACTTCTAACCTACCCACGGTGCCCCTATGCATGATGGCCAGGAGTTCCATCAGCCGACCAACACCAATCACCTATCGCATCCCAAACTAAAAAATTGGAACTCCATAAAATCCTCAAGTGCCTATTAAGTGAGCTAGCTGGCAACCCAGCTGCTGCAAATTTAAAGCCCCTCAAGGATCTCATGGAAAGAGAGGAGTGGTGATGGACTAAGATGCACAACTTAAACCTGCCATATAATTGGACTCTCATGACAAGTGAGAAAAAGTTTGAGAACATGAACCTTGAAAATGATGCACAGTTCGAGTATGAGGATTTCGAGGATGAGCACGAAGATTGTAGTTCCATCAGTGAGGGAAGTAAAGAGGAAGTAGAGACCATAGAATATGACACAGATGGAAGAGTGATTGAGCAAATCAGAGCACACACCAAACCCCAAGAAGTCAACACATTTAGAGTGAACAAAGGAGTTGCCAAGGTAGATTGTGATTGAGCTTGGCTAGAATGCCTAGAGGTGGTATATTATGAGCAAGTGGAATTAGTTTAGCCTTGCACCACAACATTAGTTGGAGTGGAGTCAACGCCTCAAAGCTATGACACCACTAGGGGGGGAGACAACATCTTCCAATGAGGATGGCAAGTACAACTCTGAGTCAAATATGAGCTCTGATAGTGACCCTAAAATGCCTCAATCACCTGGGTCCAACCACACCAGGGGGGACGACCCAATCCACCTAAGGTGCAAGAGGCTAAAGGAGGAGAGAAGGAAACAATCAAAGACTTTAGAAGCTGAACAACAGAAGAAGCCCCAGGACCTATCCAAGCACTTTACAAAGTTCAAGAAGGGTGATCAAATAGTGGTATTAGTAAGAGCCAAGTGGAAGGGGCAAGCAAGTGAACCTATCAAAGGACCAGCCAAAGTTAGGGAAGTCACCTTGGTGAGGGAAGAGGACAAGCCTCAACCTGTGTATATAGTAGACAACCTAACTAAAGAGGAGGATAATGATCTCATAAATCTCTTAAGGAAATTCTCTGATGTGTTTGCATGGATGATCTAAAAGGAATAGATTCGAGTATCGTGACTCATAACATTCCTATGACCCTTGATGCAGGACCAATGAAGCAATGGCAATATGCAATGAATCCTAAGCATGCACATACAATGAAAGAAGAGGTTGATAAGCTACTAAAGGTAGGATTCATTTACAAAATAGATCACACGGATTGGGTATCACCCATACTCATAGTCATGAAAAAGAATGGAAAGATTCGAGTGTGCATAAACTATAAGAAGGTCAATGTAGCTACAAAGAGAGACAACTATCCATTACAGTACACTAAGCACACATTAGAGAGAATGGCAAGAAAGGAAGGCTATAGTTTTCTAGATGGCTTCTCAAGCTATAATCAAGTGCAAGTCCATCTAAACGGCAGGAAAAAGATGACAATCTTGATAAGTTCAATGTGTTTGTTCTCAAATATAACCTTGATGAAGTGATCCTTCACTTAGTACACTTTGTCTTTGCATATTTCTTTCTTAATAAAAAAAGATGCTTCAAAAAATAAGATTTCTTGTCAATTAGATGGATTTATGACTATCACAATGTAAAATGGACACTTGTCTTACAATACCCCAATCTAACACTAGACAAGTAAACCATATGGCTTCATTACATACCTCAGTGTTCTTTTACCAAATCGTCATATCCTTTTGTGTCGCACATGGCTGAGGACACTGAAGTGGTTGATATTTCCAAGCGAGGTACCTTTAGTCTTTAGCGTGATTTGGCATCAGCTGTTTGCTCGCCTTTTGATTCTTGCAAGGGGGCTCCTTTTCTTGGTGTAGGCACAAGTTCTTGCACTTTTCTCACTAAATACTGCACCTAGGCCATGCCATTGCTTTCATCAACTGCCCCTTCAATGGTTCCTTACATCACGGTCATTGTTGGGGTGACTATGACTAGTGGGTTTGTGTATAGAGGGGCCTTACCCTTGCCTTCTGCCCCACAGATCTTTGTCATGCATGTTCTATCACCACTGCACTTGTGCTTGGCATGTCCTCTTGAGTGGGGCTCACCATTGCTAATTCCTGAGATCGGGACGGTTGCTCCATTGATAACCTAATAGCCAATGCTATTTGTTTCTCCTCCTCTTGTCTCAAAATTTCTTCCTCTTCCTCTTGTTTCTTTCTATGATCCTTTTCAAGCCTCCTAAATCCTTCTTCCACTCTCTATAGTTCTCTATTTTTTTCTACAATGGAACAGGTTCTCCTGATGGAGATTTTCAATGTGATCTTTCTTCTTCCTCCATGGCTTGATAGCTCCGAGCCTTGCTAGTCTCACTGACTATCCTTTCACTAGAGGTTCCTTGCCCATTGAGTGGTTAAGTCAGCCTCTTTCTCATTAGCACCTTGTTCTATTTTGTCTTGTTGATCCCTATTGAATTCTTTCTCCCCTTGTTCTTCTAATGAAAATAAAACAAGAGGTCTCACTGGAGTGGGGGAGTGATGCTCCTCTTGGATTGGCGATGGTTCAAGGGTTTTCTCTACCACTTCTTCTCTTTCCACATCCCCTAGGGCTTCTTGGATTATAGCCATTACGACCCTCCAAACCCTATGGTTGATGCCTTGGAAGCTATTTTTTCCCTTTCTGACTTTGTTGTGGTAGCCGGAGACTCCTCCCTACTACCCTTGATCGTGCTATTTCTAGCACCTTTACTAACGCCTAGATTGTTTTTTGGATGTAGGCATTCCAATTTACCTCATCCAATGCATTTGCTGCAAGGCTCTTAAGCAATAGCACTCCTATTCTGTTCATGAGGGCATTGTATCTTTAGCTTGAGAATAGGATGTGGACCATCTTTGCTTGCAATCTTATGGTGGGATCGGGGATGTCAACCAAGCTGGTTCCATCGTTTGTGTAGAATTTCTTTTTGTCCATTCTCAGCATCCCATAGACATCCCTCTTGGGTCTTTTCTTCGGCTTGTCCACTAATCCTGGGGCCTTCTCCACAATTTCTTGGCTAAGTTCAACTTCCATCCTTTTGGTGGCATCTCCCTACCTGATTGTTATTGTACACTGTTCTTCTGTGCATTAAAGGTCCTTATGAACTCAGCGCATTTGCTATGGTCGATGTCTTGCCCCACCTTCTCCAAGTACTTGGCAAGATTGCAATGTTCTATTATCCACCTAACGGTCTCTTCAGATGTCACCAACCCCCTAGGTTGTGGATGTTGTGGTATTTCAGTCGGTTGAATGTACGTATCTCCATGGCTAAACCGTATCTTCTATGTTCCTCCTCCGAGAATGGGAGCTTCTTGGCTTTATCTTGATGCCCTACCATTTAGGTTCCGCCCTACCATTTAGGTTCCTGTCACCACACAATAGCCTACAATTAGTTCTCCGTAAAGGAGATTTCTTGACGGAAGGTAAAGTGACTAGAAAGATCAATATAAGATGATGAAATATATAAATCAACAAAATGAGGATTTCCACATCAATTAATTCATACATTCTACACAAGAACTTCATGGAGCATATTTATGAAAAGAATAAGAACCATTCATCCTTTTCTTTGAAGTTCAACTCCTATTTCGATTTTTCATTCATCTTCCACTTTTACCACCTCCCCCTTGGAAATGATAAAATCCTTCTCAGGATTGTGAAAGTCAAGGTGTAAGGGCCTTCAGTGCGTCCATGGTGTGCCTTAATTTTTCAAGAGCTAGTCATAAAACTTTGGGTTATACTCTAGTATTGCATGATAGTCCATATCTTGTGGATAAATGCCCACTTATGTGATGTAAGTCAATACATGGTCAAGAGGTCACTTGAGTTGATTCAGCTTGCGATGTGGGGTTCCTCCTTAGTTAGAATTCTATCCAAGTATGGATGTAGCATTATATTGTCATCTAATGGCCAATTTCTTGCCATGGCTAATACTCTAAATGAGGTTGGGGCCACATACATTGGGTCGCACTCAAAAGTCTTGATGGCACGTCGTTGATCCACATTGGTCATGATTTGATAACCCTCTTGAGCCCATGAAATGCATAGAGTATACCACTTGCGTAAGAAAGTGGACTCGGGCTCAACTAATTTTTGGAGCTTCGTAAGTTCCTAATGAGTTATTAATGTACGCATATCATGTGTGTGTGTGTGTGTGTGTGTGTGTGTGTGTGTGTGTGTGTGTGCGTGCGTGCGTGCGTGCGTGCGTGCGTGCGCGCGCGCGCGCGCGTGCGTGCAAGTGCGTGAGTGTGTATTGTGTGCATGCTATTGTGAAGAATGAGAGAGGGGGATGTGTCTAGGCATATTAATAATTAATGTGCATTATTACATTGCCAATGTGTATGATGCACTTAAATATATTTGACGTTACTCTCTAACATCATTTCTATTTTTCCATGCAGTTTTTGTACTTTTGCTTTCGCCAGCAACTCTACTCTTTCGTCATCGTCAATACTTCTCAGATCCATCTCTCTCTCTCTCTCTCTCTCTCTCTCTCTCTCTCTCTCTCTCTCTCTCTCTCTCTCTCTCTCTCTCTCTCTCTCTCTCTCTCTCTCTCTCTCTCTCTCTCTCTCTCTCTCTCTCTCTCTCTCTCTCAAAGTTATAAAAGTTAAAATATAAATATTTTAATTTATTGCATGTTTATTTTTTTAATGTATGCATGTCATGTCTTTTGATATGAAAGTGTGTTAATATTATTTCTTAATGTGTTTATGGGTGTTATTAATTAATGTGTTATGTGTGTCATTACATTGTTAAGGTGTATTACATGTTTTAAGTGTGTTATTAATTAATGTGTGTTATGTGTTTAAGTATAAATGTGTGTGAACATTATTATGTTTGTGTTAATAGTATGTATTCATATGTATATATGTGATAATAATTAATGTGTATTATGCATTTAAAAATGAATGTTTGTTATTAAATAATGTGTACTATGCATTTTATTTATATATGCATGTCATGTCTTTTGATATGAAAGTGTGTTAATATTATTTCTTAATGTGTTTATGCATGTTATTAATTAATGTGTTATGTGTGTCATTACATTGTTAAGGTATATTACGTGTTTTAAGTGTGTTATTAATTAATGTGTGTTATGTGTTTTAGTATAAATGTGTGATAACATTATTATGTTTGTGTTAATAGTATGTATTCATATGTATATATGTGCTAATAATTAATGTGTATTATGCATTTAAAAATGAATGTGTGTTATTAAATAATATGTATTATGCGTATTATTAATGTATGCATGTCATGTCTTTTGATATGAAAGTGTGTTAATATTATTTCTTAATGTGTTTATACGTGTTATTAATTAATGTGTTATGTGTGTCATTACATTGTTAAGGTGTATTACGTGTTTTAAGTGTGTTATTAATTAATGTGTGTTATGTGTTTTAGTATAAATGTGTGATAACATTATTATGTTTGTGTTAATAATATGTATTCATATGTATATATGTGCTATTAATTAATGTGTATTATGCATTTAATATGAATGTGTGTTAAGTGTGTTATGGAGAGGATGTGTGATAATATTGTTATGTTTGTGTTAATGTTATGTATTGATTTGTGTATGTGTGCTATTAATTAATGTGTATTATGTGTCGTTTAAAAGTTACAAAGTTGAAATTTAAATATTGTAATTTATTGCATGTAAAATGTTTTTCTTTATCGATACACACTTTGTCTTTCTCAAATACCTGTGGATATTCATGGTTTAATATAGAGTTAAAGATGTGTTAATGTTGATGAATAAAGTAATTAGATTGTTTATTAAAACTTAAAAAACTTAATATTTTGTTCATTTAAGTTTTAATTAATGCTTGAATACTTTAATAGTTTAATGCTTTTATGATGTCCCTCATGTGTGTATGGATATTCATGCTTTGATGTGGAGAAAAAGATGTGTCAAATATTTTATCGACATAGTCTCATTGTGTCTCTCTCATGTATGCATAAATATTGTAATACTTTGGTGCGCCTAGGTCATAAAAGTATTCAATTACTTTTTAAAAATTCTCTCTCTCTCTCTCTCTCTCTCTCTCTCTCTCTCTCTCTCTCTCTCTCTCTCTCTCTCTATCTATGATCTCTCAATACTTTGTGTAACCACGGCAGTATGGAGCATGCTTAAACATATGATGCAAGAAATAATGTCCATGTACCAGACATTGTTTTGTGTACTCCCAATGCACGAATGAATGTGCGTAAAGTCAAAGACATGGCTAGGAGGAAGTCAATACGGCGTGCCCTCAAACATGTCAAAGGACACAACACTTCTGTCGTATCCCTAAAGCTCATGCATCGATTGGATGTAATTGAGAAGCAAATCAAGAGTTTAAACAAACGTCAAAGAGCTTCGAACTCCTTCTGTCAAAACTTTGGTGATTGCCTTCAAAGGATCAAAAAAATCCTGGCAAAAAAATATGAAGGAGGCTTGGCTGATGGGATAATTTTGCAAGACGATATAGATGAAATAAAGGGCTATATATAGGAGAAATCTATGAGTTGGTTCACAAGCACCGGCCACGGTGTGCTTTGGAAGGCCATGCAGAAAAGCTGTGAGACCTTGCTAAGAGCAATGATCATATAGAGAATGGAGTGTGTGAATTACTGGCTCAAAAGAATGCAAGCGTGCTTGCACCTGAGAGCATTTGCCTCGATGTGCATGTCACATCTCTAAAAGTTTGCTTCAATAGATTCTCTGCAATGTTGAACCTATTGAATCGTCGCATGAGTTCATCATCCAATGCATAGTTCTCTTAGCATATCTAAGGATTTCAATAACTTTTTGTCGGATCCTCCGATAGATATGTCATTCTATTGTTGGGTTTGAGAATTTTCATGTGATTTGGACTTTTGTATCCCCCATGATAATGACATAATATGCTCTTTCAATTTATATTCTTGCATATGTAAGATTATATTGTTGCTTATGTGACGTTATAATCTTCAAATTTTATATTGAAATAGTGTTTAGAATAAATTTATCTTGAGGTATATCTTTGCCAAAGTCTTCTCTAAGAGATAGGAAGAAATTTTAGTACGCCTAGGTCATAAAAGTATGCAATTACTTTTAAAAAATGTTCTCTCTCTCTCTCTCTCTCTCTCTCTCTCTCTCTCTCTCTCTCTCTCTCTCTCTCTCTCTCTCTCTCTCTCTCTCTCTCTCTCTCTCTCTCTCTCTCTCTCTCTCTCTCTCTCTCTCTCTCTCTCTCTCTCTCTCTCTCTTTAAAAATACGTTGTATAATGATGACCATATGGAGTGTGCTGAAACATCTGATGCAAGAAATAATATTCATGTACCAGACATCATTTCATGCATTCTCAATGCATGGATGAATATCTGTAAAATCTAAGGCATGCCAAGGACGAAGTCAGTTTGATGTGCCCTCAAACATGTCAAATGACACAACAATTGTGTTGTATCCCTAAAGCTCATGCATCGGTTGGATACAATTAAGAAGCAAATGAAGAGTTTAATCAAACTTCAAAGAGCTTCAATCTCCTTCTGCCAAAACTTTGGTGTGAATCGTCATACGAGTTCATCGTCCAATGCATAGTTCTCTTAACGTATCTAATTCCTTCAAGACTTTTTGGACAAATCCTCCAATAGATATGCCATTCTATTGCTGGGTTTGAGAAATTTCATGTGATTTGGACTTATGTATCCCTCATGACAATGACGTAATATGCTATTTCAATTTATATTCTTGCCTATGTGAGATTACATTGTTCCCTATGTGAAATTATAATCTTTATCATAGTATAGACTATAATAACGTTTCAAAAAACTTCACATTTGTAAATACTAATATCAAAGTACATTTTTCTTTTTATCTCAAGTTTTTCTTGACAATGGTACTTCCAACACATTCTGTGCCTAGAGATCATGTATTACGTGCACGTAGGGAAATGCTCAAAATTACTAGACATAAACATAGGCACGTTTCAAGAGTTAGGAGTGAATTACATGTTCGTGACCATGCAAGAGGTATGTATGAACAACATCATGCAAATGGAAACAATATGGATGTTCAAATCCCAAATCAGCTATGTCAAACTAATCAATTTTGTGCTGCATCTTGCTCTGTTGCTCATGATTTGGTATCCTTTCAGGTTCAGATGTCTACCACAACTCGACAATACAATCCTAATGGTGGCTTGAGTGTGCGTAGGCAAATGCTTAATGTTACGAGCTGAATCTAGGCACATGGCAAAAGTTAGAACAGAATTACAATAATTGCATCATGCTACCATAGATAGAGATACATACAATGGCATCCAAGCTAAAAGTATCCGAATGCTAGTTGCACCATTGTTGCCATTGGAAGTTCAACCACCTCCTATTTGTTAAGGAGACAATGCAATTATCCACAATATAGATGTTGAGATGTTGGATAACCATGAATTGCTACCCTTCGAAGTGGGGGTACGTAGCACAAGTTGACAAAGAAATGGAAACACAAATAATCTAGATGGTGGATTAAGAAATTGTAGGCAAATGCTTGATGCTACCAGAGTTGACCGTAGACACAGGGCAAGAGCAAGAACACAATTACAACAATTGCATCGCACTACAACAAATACAAGTGATCTAAGTGCTCAAATGCTTGGTGCACCATTACTGTCCTTACATGTTCAATTGCCTCGCATTATTTAAGAAGAGAATGAAGCTATCCATAATGCAGGTGCAAGTACTAAGATGGTACATGACCAGCTCCTATATTTCTACCTCAAAATGGTGGATTTTGTTCAATTCTCCATGACATGCCACCTAATTTGGATATTCATCCATCAGTAACAATTTTTCTCTTCCAAAAACCAAATTTGCATGCAATTGGTACCCTTTGCAAGGTTTGTCACCATTGCATGGCTAAGTTGTGGCACAGTGAAACTAAAACGATGCTTACAACTTCGATTGGAAAGCATTGCTGTAGAGAAGGGAAAGTAATTTTACCACCTCTACAGCAGCCATCACAATCTCTATGTAATTTGCTTAATGGCACACATCCACAAAGTAGAGAGTTTAAAAAAAATATACATGCTTATAATAGCGCATTGGCTTTTGTTTCAATGGGTGCAAAAATTGATGAGCTTTTGCCTCAAAATGGAAATGATTATACTTTTCGAGTTCATGGATCAATATATCACCGAATAGGTTCCCTATTGCCAAGTGAGGTTGGACAACAAATACCAAAGTTTTCACAACTTTATATTTATGACATTGATCATGAGTTATTGAATCACATGGGGGTCTTTATAGCAATTGGTGCAAGCTTGCAACGCAATCCATCAGTAAAATAATAATGTCCATTTTTTAAAATCGATCCACCTCTAGACAATATTCAGTTCCCACTACAAGTGAGGTTGCTGCAATCATGCCTGGACAAGGTGATGATGATACACTTGATCATCGTAGCATTCAAGTTCGCACAAGACAAGGCCATTTGATTTATATTTCTAACTTATACAAGGCATATATGCCACTGTTATATGTTCTTCTTTTTCCAAATGGAGAGGATAGATGGCATACTAAAGTTCCATATTTTTATAGATGCTCATATTAATGCCAATAATCTTACAAATAAAGATTGTCACTCAAATGCAATATTACGCTTTTTGACTTTAGATTCGAGATGATACTAATGTGTGTCTTTTGTGTGGTGGTCGCTTGCTACAACAGTACATTGTCGATGCTTATTCTAGCATTGAACAATGTAGATTGGCTTGGTGTCGTCGTAATCAATCAACATTTCGAGTTGAAATGTATAGGGGATTGGCTGATATGGTCAATGGTTCAAATGCAGTTGATACTAATATCGCTGGGATTGGTGTGGGCAGGAGAATAGTATTGCCATCTAGCTTTATAGGTGGACCAAGATTCATGTACCAATTATATCAAGATGCTATGGCAATTGTGCGTAGCAAAGGCAAACCTAATTTTTTTATCACCATGACATGTAATCCTAAGTGTTCTGAAATTACAAATGCTTTGTTGCCTGGTCAAACTGCACATGATCGACTAGATTTAACTGCTAGAGTTTTTCATGAAACATAAGGACATGATGCAGTCGATAGTGAAAAAGGAGCATCATAGAATTCCAAAAGGAGAGGCTTGCCTCATTCAATACACTCTTGATATTAGAACCATGCTTTAATTCACTAGAAGCACTCATTATGATAGACTGGTGTGCGCTGAGCTACCTGATAAGGAAAGTTTTTCGGATTTGTTCGAATTATTACTATATGTAACATACATGGTCCATGTGGTGGGTTCAATCCAAAAAGTACTTGCATGGTGGACGAAAAGTGTATAAAGGATTATCCAAAAAAGTTTATACATACAACTACAATTGATAAAACTGGTTATCCTTTATACAGACGTCGAGAGGATGGAAGGACTCATAACACTAATGATAACCTCTTGGATAACCGATTGATAGTGCCTTACAATCCTTATTTGAGTTCCAAGTATAGTGCTCACATAAATGTTGAGGTTTGCTCGACAATTGCAGCTGTCAAATATTTGTATAAATATGTATATAAGGGCCATAATCGAGCAACCATTCAGTTTACAAGTACGCGTGGTTCCAGATCCAATGATATTGACACAGAAAATATTGATGCACAAAATATTGATGAGATTGAGAGGTACTTAGATGCACGATATATTTCAGCTTCTTAAGCATGTTGGTGAATATTTGAATTCAAACTTCATGATGAGAAACCCGATATTCAACTACTGTAAATACATTTACCTGGAGAGAATACTGTTTCCTTTCGTGACTCTAATAACATTTGTGATGTGGTGCAAAATGAAAATGCTCAAAAAACAACTCTCACAGAATGGTTTACATGCAATCGTTTGCACCCTGACGCTAACACAGTTCTCTATCAAGATTTTTCAATGTTTTGGGTTTGGAATGCACACAAAAAAATGTGAACAAAGAGAAAGCAAGGAAACACATGTGGTCGAATATACTTTGTTTCACCTACGTGTGGAGAAAAATACTATTTGCACCTACTGCTCACTATATGCAAGGGGTGCACATCCTTTGAGGCATTGCGTACGGTTGATAATGTGGTATATTCAACTTTTAAGGAGGCTTGCATTGCAAAAGGAATGTTGGAAACAGATGATGAATGGCAAATGTGTTTGCATGAAGCTGCATTGATGCAAACCAGTGCTCAATTAAGAAATTTGTTTGCATCCATCTTGGTATTTTGTTCGCTTGCCTGACTTGGGGCTCTATGGGAAGAGTTCTTAGTTCGGCTGATAGAGGATATAAAACACCGACTCTCCTTGCAAAATAGGCAAAATGTTGATATGCAAGATGAGGCCAATAATCATGCGTTGATGAATATTCAAAAACTTTTAGATCAACATGGATGCAATTTGACAGAGTATCATGGATTGCCTGAGGTGACAATGCAAGAGTACACAAATCCTTTGATCCTTGATGAACAACTATATGATAAGGTAGAACAAGAGAATACCTTCTTAACAATGCAAGCTATGTTGAATGATGGACAAAGAAATTGTTTTATGGCAATAATGAATGCTATTGATAGTGGTTTGGGTAAACCATTTTTCTTAGATGGCCCAAGCGGTTCTGGAAAAACATTCTTATACAAATGTTTGCTTGCAAAGCTTCGCAGTCAAGGTCACATTGCCATAGCTACAGCATCCTCTGGTATTGCTGCATTGCTTTTGCCACATGGTTGTACTGCCCATTCAAAGTTCAAATTTCTATTGCAAGCAGATAATAATTCTACATGCAATATACCTATTCAAAGTCACCTTGCAGCACTGTTAAAAGAGGCAAGTCTTATTTTGTGGGATGAAGCTCCTATGTTGCATTGTAATACCTTTGAGGCACTAGACAGAACTTTAAAGGATATAATGCAATGTGATATGCCATTTGGTGGTAAAGTTATTCTACTAAGTGGAGATTTTAGGCAAATATTACTTGTTGTACCAAAGGATACCCATGAGGATATTGTCGGTGCTGCTATATGTTGTTCCAATTTGTGGAAATATTTCAATGTTTTGAAACTTACACAAAATATGCGGGTCGCATCAGATCAGGATCAGTTTGTTGCATGGTTGCAAGACATTGGAGATGGAAAAGATTTTACACATACTAATAATATATTGCAAATTCCACCTGCATTATTGTTAAATGGAGGATCTATACAAGACTTGATCAATTTTGTCTATCGTGAAATGAATTGTGTAATTGATTACAAAACATTCTTTAGTAAACATGCCATTCTTGCACCTCGAAACAATGATGTGGAAATGATAAACAATCATGCATTGCAGCTGATACCAGGAGAGGTTAAACAATACTACAGTACTAATTCTGTGGATAGAACTGAGGAGAACTCATACCTCTATTTTGTGGAATATCTAAATTCCCTTGACCTCCGTGGAGGTATTCCTCCTCATATCTTGTTGCTCAAAGTAAATGCTCCAATAATATTGCTCAGGAACTTGAATCCTTCTAAAGGTTTATGCAATGATACTAGGTTGGTATGCAAGGCTTTCAATAACAAGGTCATTGATGCAGAGATAATTATAGGGACCAATATTGGTGACAGAGTTTTTATCCCGAGGATAACTTTCATCCAACTACACTGGAAATTCCTTTCTCAATGAAACGCTTGCAATTCCCAGTCTGTTTGGCGTTTGCAATGACAATCAACAAATCTCAAGCCCAAACGTTATCATGTTTAGGGATATATCTAAAAACCCCAGTCTTTACTCATGGTCAACTCTATGTTGCTTTCTCAAGAATAAAGTCTCCGGATAGATTGGAAGTCTTGATTGATGAGAAAGAGGACATGGTAAATGGTACCATCAATATTGTATATAAAGAAGTTTTACAGAAAGTATTGTAACCTCTATTTTTTCAAAAGTGTAATCTTTGTTCTCTCATATTATATTTGCATAATATTTTTATTTCAATACAATCAAAGCCTTTTTTTATTCTTTGTCCACATATCTATAAAATGTAGTGTTGTACTTTCTTATGCTCTTTCTCAATATTAAGTTCTTCGTCGATGAAAAGCAAGTTTGACTTATTTTCTCTTATTTAATACTTTAATGTTTTAATCATATCTCTCATGTATGGATAGATATTCATGATTTTATGTAGAGTTAAACGTATGTTTGTTTTACTATATGAGAACATAGTGTTTAAATTATTTCTACCATAAAAAGTTATTTGAACTTTCTATCATAAGTGTAATGTTTTTTTTCTCATATTATATTTGCATAATATTTTTGGTGCAATATCATCAAAGTTTATTTATTCTTTTTTTATAATATATTTTTTGGAAATGAACTATTTTACTGTCTCTTGTTCTTTTTAAGTATTAAGGTCTTCAAAGAAAAGTAAGTTCAACTTTTTTCCTTTAACAAAAAATGAAATGTTTTAATCTCTCGTGATCTTTTGAAATATTATATTCCTTGAATAAAACCATGTTTGACTTATTTTCTATGAAATTTTGTTTGCATTTATACAAAAGTAAGTTTTGAGAAATTATCATGTATAAAGTTCTTTTATACAATATACATTACAAACTCTTTTTCTCTTTTAAATTGGTCTTCTAATTTCAATATTGTGAAGTTATTTTTTTCCTTTTAAAAAATATAATCAATATTACTAATTTTTATGTTTTCTAAATTTTATTAATAGATGGCCCAAACAGTGTTCGAATATTATCGTGCCTCTCCTTATCAAATGAGACTTCAAGAAGCATTGCAAACTATTGCTACGGATGATATTATCCATAAAACTTTGGCTAGGGTAATCGAAAGATTACCCCATGATGGATTTACTAATGGAAACACTCCTTTATATGTAGAAATTTTATATTTTGGATGGATCCAATGCTACTATGTTGGAAAAACAGATGTTGAGTACTTCATATCTCGATCCCACACTAGACACATACCGAATGACTGGAGTCAATGGGAGTTTCAAGATTTATCATGTTTTGTAACTTTGCATCAGTTTCATCCAAATTCCACCGACTGCTCTACTAACGTTAGAGCCAATCATATCACATCCCCAAGTAATACTTACTCACCATTTTCATTAATGTTTTGCTTTATAAATTTAATATTTTTATTTCTAAAGTCTTTTTTTTCATTTTTAAATGTTGCAGCACAATTTGGGGCGGGGCATGTCACAGCTTCGCCCACACATGTTCCCCATGCTAGATCCACTGTTGATAATTCATCTAAGAAGAGAAAGATTTCTTTTCGATAGTTGATTTTTGACGATACAACTATATTTTTGAAAACATTATATACTTTCTTTTCCATTTACATGTTATTATAGTTGGAATTCTTTCAATGATATTTAAAAATCACTTTTGCTTCAGTTATCTTTTCCAATTATTATGGTTGAGATAATCAATGTTATTGTATTGAATTGTTAGATTTTATAATGAAGTTTAAAAATTGCAAGACTATTTGATTCATTACTAAGTGAAAGAATGTGTGAACAAATTAAAACATTGGTACTTCACATTTCAACGTGAAGCGCCAGGCTGAGTCTAGGCGCGAAGCACCTATTTATATATTACATCTTGATTTTTCATGGATACTATTTGGACATCTCACAACGAGTGTTTAATTATCAACACTATAGATCTCTCATCTTTGAAGAGGGTGCTACAATGCCTTAGGGCCCAATCACCCCAATTTGAGCATGGGAAAATGACAACCCACGTGTTGCTCCTCCCCAATACTCACACCAGAGCTCTACACTGCAATGAAAAGAAACGAATTGAAGAGGACATACATTTTTAATGATAGCCTCATGAAAAATGAGTATAGTTGGAGCTTTAAATAAAAAGAATTTCTAGTGGTGCCATTAATGCAATGAGCAAACACGTCTGTCAAATTGCACTATTGTCAACCATGTATAACCAATGAGAGAGCAAACATGGGCTTAACCCTACCAGCATCAAGCTAGCAAGGAAAACCCTTCCCCTAACCCACAAGGCAACCACTAGATTAGTAGGGGGAAGTGGCATTCCACTCCTCTCACTAACCATCAGTGCAATATGACCTTTAGTAGGCATCAATGCCTATCCCTTCTCCTTGCCTCCCCCCCCCCCCAAAAAAAAAAAAAAAAAAAAACTAACAGGCTTCAATTTTCAAATTGAAAAGAGAATTCAAAGTTGTGTCCAAGCCAAAAAAAATTTTAAAAAATCAAACCTATCAAATTGCACTATTGTTAATTGCGTTGTGTAACCAATCAAAGAGCAAAGATGGGCTTAATCATGCTAGTATCAAGCTAATAGTTGAGGATAGGGTTTGAGGTGATCCCCTTCCCCTAAACCCAAGAGTGCAACCATTGGATTAGTGGTGGGGAAAGTGGCATTCCACTCCTTCTAGTAACCCTAGGTGTGACACAAAACTTGGGCATCAAGGCTTATCCTTTCTCCTCCTCACCACAACAAAATGGAAGTAGAGATGCAAAAGCCAAACATGCTTAAGTGGATGCGTTAAATTCGTGGTTGCTATACCATTTACACTCAGGGAACAAGGAAAACATGAATCACACATATAAATGTGACTTAAACGTGAATTTAAAACAACAGGTTTCATGTGTTATTTCACGTGCTTTTACAAGCATAATGATTTAAAACACCACCACACCAAAATTAGGCATTTCAAAAAGCCAAAAAAAAAAAAGGGACATGCAAAAAGTAAACATCAAAAGGGAGAGGGGGAGAGTAAGAGAGACATGGAGAGGGAGCTAATCCAAGGTGCTATGAGGTATTGACACTCATACCCAATGCGGTGGCGAGGTTTGCTTTGCTTCTAGTGTCTTTCGAATCTATGGTTTGCATACATTTACAGCTTGTTTGTTTTTTTGAACAATTTAGATCTATAACATTTAGGGTTCATAATATGCATTGCTCTATGTCTACATAAATGGTGCTATATATGTTAACACTTATGAATGCTTGGTCAAACATGTGATTAAGCTTCTGTATAAAGTGTCCAACTAATGCTTCCCTAAATGATGTTTTACATGCAATTGTAAATACACCAATAAGAAGCTCTATAGGGTTCTAACAATTGCATGCCTATAAACACATATTTAGATGGCATTGTGAACAATTACTTTTACGCATCCATAAACACACTAGAAACACTTATGCATACCTGTTTAGGGTGTCTAAGACTCTACATCAACTATCAATCAATCTATACCTTCTTCTTTTTGGATTCATCAAGTTCATCAGTTGAGTTTAGGGTGCTATTATTGTTAGAGCTTGTATCCAAGATACGGAGCCCTCTTAACATGAAGAGAACCCTCTTCTCTAAAGCTACTAGGTTTGCTTTGCCTCCGATGTCTTAAGGATCTATAGTTTGCATAAATTTGTTCTGCATAATTAGAGATTTGTTTGCTATTTTTGTTATTTAGATCCATGCTCATGTGTTTCTCATAAATCTGGCACTAATTCATGTGTATTTCAGCATGTATATTGTTGTTTTACAACATAGTTTGATCATTCTTGTATTTGATCATGTGTAGTTTAGCATATATGATATTTTTTGTAGCATAATTTGGACATTCTTGTATTTGTCTCATTAATATAGAAATAATTCATGTTGGAGAATGTCTCATGTATTAGTTTTGAGATAGGGACGCCAAATGATAAGACAAAAGAGTAGATTATACCAAAAACAATAGAGACAGTTTTTGGTAGCAATCCAAACTAGGGAAAAGACTTTGAGTTGCCATATTTCTTTTCATGGGGAAAACAATGAGAACACTAGAAGTACCTTATGATGAATTGAGCATTTATTGATCACGTGAGACAATGCATTGTACATTGACTTATCCATCTTGACCATCACACGTGCAAGCCACATATTTCCTTAGAGGTTCCTCCTTGAAAGCTTCCTAAGATTGGAGAAATGTGGGAATTGAAGTCTTCTCCCATGTTCAAGGCTTACTAAGATTGGAAAAATGTGATGATTGAAATCATTTTCCCAGATGTGCCAAATGTGAACAAGTAATACATGCACTTGACGTGTTTTTCTGTGTTTTTCTTTAGAGTTTTATCTAAATGGTTATTCAAAATTAGTTCAAACATTTTCAAAAATTATACAAGCTTTGAGATATATGAATGTATAGATGTCTTATTATTTTTGTCTTGAAGTACTAGTTAGTTTTGTCCCATTGCCTATAATAGTCTATAAAATTGTTGGCTATATGCAAGCCATATGTTGATATTATTTTATATATATATTAATGTAACACAAAATCTAAGATCTGCCAATTTTAGGTTAGGTTTCTTTCTCCATCACCATGGGTGTGCCTATAATTAACGAAGAACGTTACTTGATGGGCATAATACGAGATGCAAGCTCCCATTTTTTGGAGAAAGTGAGAGGAGTAAGAGGATGTACTAGGGCAATATATAAAGATATTATGAGTTTGAACCAATGAGTTACAACTTCATGGGCTCGAGTACTGTAAGATTCCATAGGTACTGATATTGCTATTGTGGATATATTGGAGGTGCAACTATCCTAAGCCATTATATATATAGGTACTGATATTGCTATTGTGGATATATTGGAGGTGCAACTATCCTGAGCCATTATATATATACAATTTTCAATTACATATGGGAGTCTGGACCTAAACATGTTCAAAGAAGTCGCAAAATTTCTTGTGCATGATCATCATTTTGCTTGCATATAGTGACTCTAAAGGCTCTTTATCTATTAAAACTAGTTAAACTAATCTTAGAGACATGTGTTAGGATTTATCATGTATTTTTAGACTTTATCGTATCTCCTTTTTGTAAGGCAAGCTAGGTATAATAGATTGACATACATTTTGTGGCACTATCTTCATATAATTTCTAAAAACTTTTCAATAAAGCGAAGCCTAATATAGCTCCAAATAGTTTGTATTAGTACAAATACACAATTCAAAAACTTACTTTTTTACAATTTGGTGCATTTTGGGTCTTTTATAATCCTTGTGTTGTGCTACATCCCTATTAACCTCCATTTTTTGTCAATGTTTCAACATCGGTAGGATTCTAGTTAAAGCATTATAGCTTATGGTTGCCAAATTTGGCTATTGCATACAAATATAGATTGTATACAACATAAGTTGTTGCTTATCGTTCTTAGTTTCCTCTTTAGATTAAAATGGGTTTTAAAAATTTTGATAATTTTGTTGATCGCTATTTCATTTCTTGGAATAATATCTAATTGTTTTTGAGTCATTGGAAAGGAGAGAGGGAATCAAGTGTAGGAAGTTTAATAGGAGACAGAGAAAAAAAAAGGAGATTGTGTGATGCGGGACTTAAAGATTTCGTTGTACATTGTTGTTATAACATTTTGTTGACTCAAATTATGCTATTGTGCATATCTAGAACAAGAGCCAAAGATATGACATGGTCTTGCCACATGTGGAGAAAGGAAAATAAAGAGGTAAGATTGTCATGTGAACAAGAGCTTCATGCACTTTAATCGATAAAGTCACTTAATACTAGGGTGCGGTGCCTTAGATATTATTGCTAAGATAAAATGAGAGATATAATATTGAACTATGGCTTGATCAAGGTCTATCAGCATATAAAACCATTTTTTAAAGCCAAATACGCATGTTCCTTAAGCATAACCCAATAAGCATTGTGATCTTGGCCCCATAATAGCCTAAGATTTCTAGCCTCTCAATTGATTGAAGGGCAATAATGCTAGCCTTGATTAAGGTAAGGTTTCCTAGTGTATAAAGAACATTTACAAAACCAAAAAAAATTGCTAATAACTCTTCTAATGGTAGGACCGACTCAAATCTCTAAAGGAGAAGTTCTCCTAATAGGTCAATGGAATACAAAACACATGGTGTTCAAATGCCATAAAGGGCATTTAACTTCCATATTCTTGCATTAACTCTTCTGTCATAGGTGGCAACTATCCATGCAAGCCCATGGGAATGGCAAGCATGGCCCCAATGAGATAGGAGGAGACATGAAGGTCCCTAAGGGAGGTAACAAGGTGCAAAATAATGTTGAAGCTATGGAGCTCGCAACTTTTGCATAGCCACCAAGTTGGGTGAAGTTCACATAGTGGAGATTGAGAAGACTATGTAGGACAATCTTGAAGATTTTAGCAAGAAATGAAGAAGTGTGGCAAGGGAATTGAATACAAATGCACAAAGCCCTAGCGGCTCTCTCCCTACAATGAATCAAAAGGAAGTTTGTTTTTTTCTATTTTATGGGATGTCTACCTCAGGAAGACAAGTTCTCAAAGTGGGTCCTCCAAACATTCCATGCTAGAGCTTCCCTTATCTTGTTTAAGTTTCTAGGTGAAGGTTTTTATCTAGCTATTAATATTGAGATTGGATCCTTGTGTCATCTATTGGTTACAAAGGAAACTTGGCCTATTCTTTACCTTGGTCACCACATTTTCCCCAAAATGCATGTTATCACATGATTGCCTAGAATTGATCACCTTCCCTAGACTTCCAAATTGGTTGGATGGTGAGGTGGAAGCACTGGTGAAGACACTAGGGAGGATGTTCTATATACCAAGATTTGCAAATGCTCTACTTGGCACAAACAAAAGGCATGCATATTCTGGGATAAGAAGAGGGAGATACACTATTATATTGAGGTTTTTGATCCACACAAAATCAAGTTGGGATTTGTAAGTCAAGTTCTTTCTATTTTTGGATTCCTATTATCAATGCAAGAAGACATGCCACTTTGCCTAGGATTCTCTTGGTAAATTCAAAGAGGAAGAAAAGAAGACTAGTGAGAATAATACCTACAACAACAGAAGAACATGATCTCAGCAACAACAAGCTTAATAAAACCAATTGGAAAAGAGTGATAATTAGTCATCGGTGGAGTCGTCTATAAGGCCTAGATAGGGAAGTATGATAGTCCAAACTCCACCTACAAAGGAGCCACCAAAAGATAAAGGTAAAGTTAATGGATAATACAATCAAGAAAGCTATGGAAAGGAAAATGGCAAGAATCAAAAATCTAACAGTAAAGGGAAAATCTTCCTTAAAAGTATGCTAGACTCCCATTGACAGGGAAAAGAATATTTTGCCACCTTTGGAGGATAATGAGTTGCTATTTGGTGGGAAAAAAAATATAATGGTAAAGGGAACATCTCGCTTCAACACTAACTAGACTTCCATTAGTGGATAATAATATATTTGCACCTTTGGATGATGATGAGCTCTAGTTTGATTGTGTTTATGGATAGATCATCCAAGAAACTATCCATAACCTCATGGAACATATGGGGTATGTGCTCCCTAATAAGAAAAGTTGTTTGTCAAATATTGCTTAGATAGAGGAAGCCAACTATTTTAGCACTCCAATTAATCAAAATCATGGCGGAAGACCTAAATATGCAGGAGTTACCTAAGTACATGTGGTTCATGTCACCAATTATAAGAGGGAGGGATGGCACAATGATTCTAATTAAGGATAACCTAGTCTACATTATAAAGATGACAAGGGCCATGTGGTTGCAATTTTGATAGGCTTTGGAGGGGGGGAAGTAGTGATTTACTCAATATATGGCTTGTGTTCATTAGCCAAAAAGGATGTCTTATGGAATGCTTTAAACTATCAAATGGAAGAGACAACTCAATCCTAGTTAAGGACTAGAATATGACCATCAATGTCAAGGATAGATCCCATGCTTGTAGCACCATGCTAACCAATGAAAAGGAGGAGTGGGAGAGAATATGTATTAATCATGATTTAGTTGATCCCTTGTGCATGATGCCTACAAGTATAGCCTAGGAATTCACTTGGCACAATCGCCACAAGGATCCATCAGGGCAGGTCACTAGATTGGATCAAGTGTTACACAAACAATGGGGGGTGGTGGATTTTGCCATGCCCAATGGTTCAAATCATAAGGGAGGATATAGGATCACTGATAGATAGAATCATCAATTGTATTGAAACTATTACCAAAATAGCCAAAATTCATATTCTCACTCAATCTAAGCTCAAAAAAAGTGTTGGACTTGTACATAAATGTAGAGGCAATCTAATGTTTGCTAGTGCTTCTAATTCTAGTGATCCTATACTTATTTTCTATATTAAAGAGGTGGAGAGTTTTCTAGATACAGTAGAGGCAAGTAGTCGCAATCAAGGTGAGGCTAAAGGGGGGTGGATGGTGGATGGAGGTGTGATTTTGACCTCCTTCTACAAAGCCCTACAAACAAAATAACAAAGAGAAAAATGATCATGGAGATATAAGATAAAAATGGGTGCATACATAGAGACAATGTGTTGATTGCCAAAGTCTTTCTAAAGCGCCTTTTAGTAATTGTTGGAAATCCCCCAAACTTGAACATAAAAAGGAAGTGCATAAGTTCCTAGAGCCCATGGAGAGAGCCATATTTGAGGATGTGGCACTCTTACTAGCCCAATCATTTACAAAAGATGAATTTCATTTTATGATGGGGAAGATGAAGATAACCCTAGTGGCATAGATTTGGAGGTGTAGGATGGCATTTGGGAGGCATGCAACTAGGATATTTGCTCCTTTTCCAATATGCATACATAAAAATATCCAAGTCCTTAAATATAACAAGCCCAAGTCAATGGCACCCCCTCACCATGCTCAATGTGGTCTATAAGCTCATAGAAAAATCACTATTTTTGAGAGCCAAGTTTATCCTACCTAAAGTTCTTCATCAAGCTTAGTACGTTTATTCATGGCAAGAAGATACATGATGTAGTGCTCAATGTAATGGTTTCTTTAGATTATGCTTTATAGATTGAGAGTCAATTCTTACTACTAAACATGGATCTTGATAAGGCATATGATCACCGAAGATGGGAGTTTTTAGAAGAGGTTTTTCAAAAGATGGGTTTTAGCAACAATCAATTCTATAAGATGGTGATGTTGCTCTTTTCTAACACTTCAACTAGGGTAGGAGTGAATAGATACATGTCTCATCATTTCCCTCTCAAGTGTTCAATCCACCAATGGTGCCCCTTATCTCCTCTACCATTTCCTATATCTATTGAACCCCTCTTGAGAAATATGTATTGGAATCTCTAGCAATACATGATTAGGGGACTATGACTCCAAGATGATGATCAATTTTTGGATGATAACTTCAACATCCTTGTGGGAGAGGAATATAATGTTAAATCTTTGCTACAACTTTATAAGAGATTCTCAAAGGTGTTGAGTGGGTGGAGGACCTAGGTTTTAAGGTGATCAAGGTGGGATAGATGGTGAGAAATAGGATGCCAAGATCAATAAATTTGCATGGCTACATGTAAGTGGGTGGAGGTCCTAGGTTTTAAGGTGATCAAGGTGGGATAGTGGTGAGAAATAGGATGCCAAGATCAATAAATTTGCAAGGCTGGCCAATGAGTTGTCTAGGGAGGACAATCATAGTAAACAAAATTACTACCCCCATAACCATTTTCATAGAAGAAACAACTCTCTTCAATAAGAATCAATGGGACAAAATGTAAAAGAGGATGCAAAACTTCATTTAGTAGAAAGAAGAGATGGCCATCAATTAGATGGAATCTAATCATTGCCCCTAAAGCCAATGGAGGTGTAACATTAGAATCATTGGAGAGAAAAGTAACTCACCTTGTCTTCAAGCTATTTTTTGGACTAGAGCAAAGTGAACCTTGAATGGTCATAACCAAGGTAGCCCTAGCTTGAGCAACCATGAAGAACAAGGAATGGGTTGGGCTCACATGGATGGAAAATTTTCTAGTGGCACCCATGAAGGTTCAAGTTAAAAAGTGAGCCATGTAGTCAAGGGACTAGTCAAAGCATGAAGGCAAGGTCTAAAAGTGTTGAAGTGGAACACGAACCCGAATAGAAAGGGAGATCACACATTTTTGCAAGTCGTTTGGTGCTACTCAAGAACCTATGGGACAGGAGCTACCCTGAGAGACTAAACCTTGCAATCTCCTTGATTAGAAAAGGCATCTACCACAATAGATGCACTTATGGATTGATGAAGAATTGATGTCAATCGAGGAAGCAAAGGAGAAATGTTCCCTTACCCAAGGTGAAAAAGAATGGTGGAATGACATGCTACACCAAAGGTTGGGAATCTTGTCCACCCAAAAAGATGGTTGGGCATGAAAATATTTGGAAACCCCCTATTAACAAGGAAAGTTGGCATGCAAGTTGAAGAAGAGAGTTAACTTTTCCCAACCCAACAATGAAATTTTTTTAACAAGACAACAAGCATGGAGGAGAGCATTCATGAATACATAGGTAGGCAAATGGGAGAGGATAAGCAAATCTACGTGGAAGGTAACCCCATGTCTAAAACAGAAGTTCATGTGAAGGAGGATAGAGATGAATAATATACTGACCAAGGATAGTTTGAAAATGATTTTGAATCTACCCCCTTTTGTGTGATGTGTTGGCAGGAGGGATTAACCATTACACACCTATTTTGGAACTACTTTGAGTCCAAGAAAATATGGGCAAAAATCAAGGAGTGATCAAACAAGGTTGGCTTTTATTCTAATCTAAAGATGAAAACAACCCTTTTTGGTAGCCAAGCTAATATGGATGAAGAGACCTTAAGGCTATGGAATATCACAACAGCAATTGTCTGCAATAATATCTGAGGTTATAGGAATAGAGTTTCAAGAGCCAAAGAAGATAAATTAGATGTTGAAAAATTTGTAGGCAAGTATAGGAGTGAGGCTTTAGCTTTAGCAATTTTGAAAGTAGTAAGTGGGAAAGTAATTTTGAAACTAGTAAGTGGAAAAATTCAAGTATGTAAAGCATCTTACAAGCTGCTCTCTAGAGTCGAAATGATGTATAGCAATGCTTGTTCAGCAATGTTGATGGAAATACTTTGATTAATATAATATTCCAATATTTGTAGTTTTTTTAAAAAAGCCAAACACATTTGTTCCCTAAGCACGCCTTGGTCTCAAAATAGCCAAATATTTCTAGCCCTCCAATTAATTGAAGGGCAATAAAGCTAATAACTTGAAAGCTAAATTTGTGACTATCTCAAAATTGGTTATTCAATCCTAACATATAACATTTAAAGGTTCGTAAAATCCCTAGATCTAAGTCCATTTTGTTACAAAGTACTTCCCAAATAGGCTTGGCCCATATATCCTTCCCATAAATATTCTTTGATAAAGCTAATGATTTGAGAGCTAAAATTTTCACCATCCCAAAATTGGTTACCCATTCCTAAGATATAAGGTTTCTATATTTCCTACATCTAAGCCCATTTTGTCACAAAATACTTCATAAATAGGCTTGACATACATATCCTTTCCAATGACATGCCTCAAATCTTCCAATTCACCAAAGTAGAAAAGTCCCTATCCGCTTCCTGTCTTTTAAAACTCTTCAAGATACATAAATATCGAGTAGAATCCTCCAGCAAATAATATGTCCTTCTAAGGAAGTGTGAATTTCCAAACATTTGGCAAAGCTTCAATAATAATGTTAGCCTTCATCATAATGTCCAAACTCTAGAGACTGTTCTACAAGTATCCCCTTCTGTGACTATTTTCTATCCTATGGAAGAAGTAGTCATGGATTTGGAAGGTTTGTTGCCCTAGCTATGGCTTTTTTACACCACCCTCTTTGTAAAGGTGATGTGGGGGTAAGTAAAGATAACCCCCCACAACTATTGGCACCCACAAATACTTTAGGGGAGATGAATTAGATAAGCAATTTATATGAGTATCATCATGATGAAAGGGAGCGACGGATCGAAGGTTGGACTCGAGAGCTATGGCAGGAGAGCAAGAGCAAGAAAGGGAGAGACTAGAAATGGGAACTCCAACAGTCACAATGTGTGACCGAGCCTTCCTTTATTCAAACTGTCACTAAAAGAATAAAGAATAAAGTGACGATGACGGGCGCCTGCCACAGTGTGCAGTGGCGGTGACTGTCAGTGTAGTAATACACGGGCGGCTAGGCAGAGGCACATTTACCCCCAACAACCTCCCACTTAAAGGCGAATCCGCCCTAGTGAGGAGTGAAAAGAAAAAGAAAAAGATAGTAAACCATGTACACATGTACAACAGGATGAGGAAAGACGTCATCTCATCCCACGCCCATCAACCTCCTGAGGAAGGCAAAGCGCTCTGTAGAGAAGCTTTTCGTGAGCAGATTTGCAAGATTCTGGTCAATCGAGATCTTGACAAGATTAACAGACTTGCCCTTAATGACCCCACGTATGAAGTGATACCTCACCTCAATGTGTTTCGTCTTCGCATGGAAGACCGTATTCTTGGCTAATTGAATAGCACTCATAGAATCTGAATGCAGTGTAGAGATAGCATCAATACCAAGGTCAGCAACCAAACAACCCAACCAAATGGCCTCCTTGCAAGCCTCAGTGGCTCCAACATACTCGGCCTCTGTAGTAGAAAGGGCCGTGCATTTCTGCACCCTGGACATCCAAGAAACATCACCTCCAGCATAGGTGAATACATAGCCGGAAGTGGACTTCCTACTATCTACATGTCCTGCATAATCAAAGTCAGTATACCCCATGACTCATGTATCTTGGCTGCCATAGCATATGCACATATTTGCAGTACCCTTCAGGTACCTCATGATACCCTTCACGGCATCCCAATGCTTCTTGCCAGGTGTAGCCATATAGCATGTCATAATAGAAACTGCAAAGGCAATATCTGGACGAGTGGCTATCATGGCATACATAAGACTGCCCACTGCGGATGTATAGGGAATCTTGGCCATCTCGGCCCTCTGCTCATCTATCTGTGGACAATCAGCCTGTGATACCTTCACATAAGAAGGTAATGGACAGCCAATAGGCTTTACGTCCTGCATGTGGAAGCGCTCAAGGACTTTATGAATGTACTCCCTCTGTGACAAGTAGAGGAGTCCCTGATGCCTGTCGCATGTAATGCGCATACCAAGTATATGAGCGGCCTGTCCTAGATCTTTCATCTCAAAGCTCTTCTTGAGCTGAGTCTTAAGAGCATCTAGCTCATCATGAGCTTTCCCTGCTATCAGCATATCATCCACATAGAGTGCCAAAATCAATAAAAAACCATCACGGGCTTTCTTCGTGTAAAGACACGGATCCATAGCACTCCGATTGTAGCCTTGTGACTGCATAAAGGCATCAAACTTATGATACCACTCCCTAGGTGCCTACTTCAAGCCATAAAGGCTTTTCTTCAATTTGCACACTAGGTGCTCCCTACCAGGTTCTGCAAAGCCCTTGGGCTGCTCCATATAAATCTCATCATGCAAGTCCCAATGTAAGAAAGCCATCTTGACATCCATCTGGTATAAATCCAAGTCAAGCTAAGCAACCAAAGCCAAGACTAAGTGCAGGGTGGTCATCTTAACCACAGGAGAAAAGACCTCATCAAAGTCCACACCATGCTCCTGCTTAAAATCCTTTGCTACCAATCTAGCCTTGTATGCTGGCTTGGGATGTCCAGGGGTACTTTTTAGCTTGTACACCCACTTGCATGGCAAAGCCTTCTTGCTCGTAGGCAAGGAAACCAAATCCCGAGTGTCATTCTTATGCAGGAAGTCTATCTCAGACTGCATAGCCCTCTCCCAGGAGTGACTATCACCCCTGCGCATAGCCTCATCATAAGTGAAAGGCTCTCTTGCATTTGTAACCAAGACATTATGCATCGAGGGCTAAAATCTATCTAGTGGACGTCTGCCTCTAGTAGACTGTCTCACGGTAGGCTTTGTTGCCTGCCCCACTTCCTGTCCAACGGCCTGACCATGAGCATCTACTGCAGCTATAGGCTGTCCAACTGGCTATGCAGGAGCTCTCAACTCCTCCTGAAATATGGCCCTACAGATCTCAACAACTCTCTCAGGCTGTCTATGCATCTTGTATTCATGGAAGACTACATCATGACTGCGGATGACTTTCTGTGCCCGCGGATCCCAGAGTCGGTAACCCATCTCGCCTGCATCCCCATAACCAAGAAAAATGCATTTGACACTCTTAGGATCCAGCTTACTTCTCTTGTCCCTGGGCACATGGCAAAATGCCTCACATCCAAAGACACAGAGATGCACATAAGAGGCAGGTTTTCCAGTCATACCTCCTCTGCAACCTGGAAATCCAAACCACTAGAGGGTGATCTGTTTATGACATGCATAACTATACTAATTGCCTCAGCCCAAAAGCTCTGTGGTAGGTCTGCATGGCTAAGCATACTGCGTACACACTCTTGGATGGTTCTATTCATTCGCTCAGCCAAACCATTCTGGGGGGGGGGGGGGTGTAGGGGGCAGTCAACTGATGCTTAATACCCCTCTCATCACATAACTACTCAAAAGCACATGAGATATACTCACCCCCATTATCTGTCCTTAGGCATTTTAGCCTATACCCAGACTGGTTCTCAACCAATGCAAGCCATCTCTAAAACACAGCCAAGACATCGGATTTCAGCTTAATGGGATAAGCCCAAACTTTCCGCGAAAAATTGTCTATGAACGTAACAAAATACTCGGCACCACCCATAGACTGACAAGGCATGGGCCCACAGACATCCGAATGTACCAATGCCAAGGGCTCACTCATGCGTGGCCTACCAAACTTCTTATGAGTAGACCTAGTCTGCCTGCCATAAAGACAATGCTCACATGAATCAAAACATGCATAATCAAGGGGCGGTAAGTACTGCAAACCAGAAAGCATTTTCATTCCCTTCAAAGACATATGGCCCAAACAGGCATGCCAAAGAGATACATGTGGAATAGAATCCACAGACAAAACATGATCAAGGGAAGAAGCTAATACAATCAAGGGGTAGAGATTGCCAGCCTTGGCACCTCTCACAATCACAAGTCTGCCACGAGTGATCTTCCATGTAGAGTCTCCAAAACATACATGATATCCTGCGTCATCAAGCTATCCAGCTGGACATGAGACTGCATGTCAAAGCAGGTACATGACGTACATCCTGCATAACAAAATTGCTGCCAGAAGGAAACTGCAGCCTAACATCATCAATGCCCACAATATCAAGAGAGTTGTCATCACCCAAGCGCATAGAACCCAAAACAATACAGTTGGAATGAAACCACTCTCGGCAAGGTGTCACATGAAAGGACACACCTGAGTCCAAGAGCCAACACTGTGCATACATAAAGTGTATCTCTGTCATCTGCGAAGCACTAGAAGAAGATGCTAGGATATAATCATCATCATTAACATCCTTAGGCTGCATAACATTGATCTCTTCAATTTTAAAGTTGGACTTTGTAGGCACTATGCTGCGATCACAAGACTTATCCTGCACTTTGTCTTTCCCCTTATCTTTGCGCCTTTCATTGCGCAATTCATGGAATTATGGCCTAATATGGCCCTTTTTCCCATAATGGTGATAGGTAACATCTACATTCCTGCTACGGGATTTGCTACGTGACTTCCCACAAGACTTGGACCGAGATTTCTGAGAATCCCGTCCATGACCACTACCACTGTCGTGCTTTCCATATCCATCATTCTTGCCTCTAACTATCATAGCATGAGACACACGAGAGGCATCCAAATTCTTACGGTTAACCTCTTCCTGCAGAAGAGCACTCTCAACATCAGATAATTTCAAGGTAGCAGGAGAGGCACATGATGCAGTGCAGAATACATCCCATGACTCATTAAGAGTACCAAGCAAGAAAAGAGTAGTGGCATCCTCTGCAAAAGTGATGTCTTGCGAATTCAAGTTCTTGAGTATAGCATGGAACTGACTCAAGTGAGCAGACATAGTTACATTCTCCTTCATGCGCAGATCCATAAGCTGCTTCATCCAATACATCTGACTCGCTGGACTTTTCTTATCATAGAGTTTTTTTATCTTTTCCCACAACTGCCATGCACTCTGTTCTTCCTCAAAGACATTATAGTGAGCCTGTTCTATGAGAGACAATACAATGGTGGACTTGCATAACTCATCAAGCTCAAGCCATTCCTCATCTGGCATAGTTGCAGGCAGATGCCCGCTTAACCTAAAGATTTGATCTGTGATTTTTGTACCAGCACCTGCCAAATCTGGCTCTTCCAATAAGATTAATTCATACCATCAAGCTTAGTGATGTTGAAAATAGCATGATCAGTGGATGAACTCGCCATAATGCACTGTAGACAGTTCAAAACTGCTTGCTGTTTACTGCAGAAAATGACCAAAAAATCACCAAAATCGAGGAAAAATGGTGAGGAAAGTGGAACCAAAGCTGTTGCCCTCCAAGTACTAGTGAAAGTACATCATTTCAGAGTGTTTCAGCATGAAAAGTCCATGTCAGTCCATACATATATGCTTGCTGTAATAAATTTCAGATTTCAGTAAAAGAGAGCTAACAATGTCAAAATCGGATCCCAAGGCAATCAGATACTGCCAAGACCAAATCCGGCATCATGTGGGCATAGCATAAGCATATAACGATCGATAAGCATGAATCCAACACCCAAGTATGTCATACAAACATCTGCCAGTGAGTAGACACACCCCCCCAGTCAACGGGGCAAAGTGTTCTTGCCACTACCAAAACTTGACACAAGTAGGTGTCAGTTCACAAAGATACGGATCCAAAACTGAGACTTAGCTCATAAGCATACAATGAACTAAGACATATAATGTATCATCCCAAAGGGTAAGAAGTCCCAAAGTCTCAAGTGTCTGTAACTGCTCAATGGCATGTAACGGCTCAATGCATAAAAGTACTGCCTACTCAATGTCTGATAAGCATTCAAGAATGCTCCCACTAGCACAAAAGTCGTATGTACGAGCTCAAGAGCTCAAGCCAAGGCAAGACACAGTGCCAATGACATAAGTCCAAGACAATACATCAATAGTACATCCCGAACATGTAGGCGGTAGAGTATCCGTATGTAGCATCCGTAAGCATGTAAGACATCAAATACATCCCAATCCAAACTCTGGCAAGCCAAGTAGCATCCAAGACTACTCCAAATAATCCAAAATTCATCCAAGGTGGATCTTCAATGAGTACTCAAGCTCAACATATGCATTGGGTAATCAACCGTGACATGAGCATCAAGCCGTAGGCAACGGGTATGCATAAACCCAAGAAGCATCACTGTCAAAGCATATACCACTGTCAAGCATGAACCATGTCAATGAGTGTGTAATGTCAAAGCTCTTCCAAAAGCATCCGGAATGAAATCCAAGCTCGAAGTCGTACCCCGAAGATCAACACTTCATGGCATATATCCAAGACATAGGCTAGAACCAATAGGCATAACCCAAAGCATGTGTAATAGCTTCAGTCTGCTTTTATTACAGCATGAAATGACTGTAAAAACTGAGAAATTTTAGTCCCAAGTTTGCGTATTCTTAGCTAATTTACAAAATAAAAGAATCTTCCAAAATGATGGCATAACATGTGCAATCCATCCCTAAGTCAATCGGCATCCAATAGGCATCAAACCGATTGACTATGTATGCCTAGACAAGCATAGCATTTACTGTCAATGTAGCATTAGCATAACATGACTGTGAACTATTGTAAACACTCCCAAACAGTGTTTGAATCAGCCCAAAATCAATGTCCAATGCTCAAGCCTTCAAGATTGAGCATCAAGCATGTGCAAATGCTTCAGACGAAGCTTGTGGAAGTGCCCAATGGCCTGGAGCTTGAGGAGGATCGGGGTGGAGCAAGTACGGATTAGCCTGAAATAGGCGCAAATAGCGTGTTGCTGTCCTGGGGGGCCTTCAGCCCATGTGGCATACCTGGGGTGGAGTCGGGGCTCAAGTAGGTGCCCAAGGGGACACACACCAAGCCTCAAGGATTCTTGAGCAGGGGCAATGAAGATATGAAGCATCGGAGCTTCAATGGTGGCTGCCCCAAATTGTTCATAGCCTGTGTGACCAGAGAACTGAAGTAAACCCTGAAGAAAATGATCAAATACCTCTGATGTAATGCCCTGAAGGTGCCCAACAATGCTGAGAAGGTGCTCGGGAAGCCGGGGAGTGACGGGAGCTCGAAGGAGTCCGATATGGCTGCCAGGAAGGAGACCCAATGCGAGTAGGCAGTCGATGGAATGCTGAGAATGCCACGAACCAAGCTCAAGAGTCAAAAAGCAAAGCTCTGATACTAGTTGAAAGGGAGCGACGGATCGAAAGTTGGACTTGAGAGCTATGGCGGGAGAGCAAGAGCAAGAAAGGGAGAGACTAGAAATGGGAACTCCAACAGTCACAATGTGTGACCAGGTCTTCCTTTATTCAAATTGTCACTAAAAGAATAAAGAATAAAGTGACGGTGACGGGCGCCCGCCACCTGTAGTGTGTATGGCGGTGACTGTCAATGTAGTAATACACTGGTGTCTAGGCAGAGGCACCTTTATGCCCAACACATGATTCACATCAAATTTTGATTGTTTAAATGATTTTGAGTGCACATGGGAAACTAGATGTGTATATTTAAACTCTAATGGGGTCAGCTTTTAATCAATGAACAACCAATAATACCAAGAATCCATTATATGAGCAAACACAATAGTATTTATTCTCAAGTGTATGCTAATACTAGTGTTGAGTGTAGACATTTGAATAGTCACACATGTAGATGTTTTATCCCTTAAAGTTTCTACACATAAGCATAATTAGGGGCTTGCATTTTGTTCCATCAACCCATCATGAACTTCAAAAACTATTTTATGAGCTTCCTCTCATGATTGCACAACCATTGATAACCCCTAAATTGACTTCTCAAATATTAAACTAGGAATCTAACATGTCGACCTCTTAGCTATTGCTTTATTGGCCCTCTTAGCCTATGGAGAGAGAGAGAGATAGCAAGAGCAAGAGTACATCGACATCCAATGTGAGAGAGACTATTTGTACTTATGCATGCTATATATATAAACTTTTTCTTATACACACATGTAGAGAGAGATAGAGTTGTATCTATTCATAAGAATAGGTTAACAGCCAAAACAAACTAAAATTTTATCGAGGAGAGATAAGATCTCAAAAAGGCCCTTTTGGCCCCCTCCCTCTCCTCCTTGAGAAGTAAAGAGAAGAATGGTAAAAACTCTCTCTCTCTCTCTCTCTCTCTCTCTCTCTCTCTCTCTCTCTCTCTCTCTCTCTCTCTCTCTCTCTCTCTCTCTCTCTCTCTCTCTCTCTCTCATCCACAAGGGGTTTGGTTACATTCCTTCTATCATCTCATTTAAAAGTATGTTTTTAGAGAAATTGACTATCCATGTAGCAATTTCTTATAAGTACAAGAGTGTTTTACTTAGTTAGGATAGGAGTGTGTTAGTGCTTGAGCCTCAAGAAATATTTTGAACTAAAAATACATGTGAAATTTTTTAAGTTTATTTTTTAGTTGAAGGGGATGTTTATCTTAAGTGCTAGAAAAGGATATTGAAGTCCATAAATTCTCATGTTTTCTATCACCTTTTTGGAGGTGATTTTTAATAAATTACATGGCATATGGAAAGTAGCCTTTGATGTCTCTTCTAAGCTCTCTTGCATCCTCTTCTTTGGCCTATTCTTTCTACCTCCATTGTGCTCTCTCCCAAAAGACATGTAGGAAAGAAGTACCTAAACACAAAATATAGGTGTTGGATGTGCTCCTTTATTCAAAAGGACATAGTAACTTGCCCAAGCTAGTCCTTAAGTCATGAAGCATACTGGTTTATGGGTGGATGGAGCAATATACCCACTTGATCATCTCATTAATACCCCTCCCACTTTAATTGGTTTCACAAACTTACAAAAATTTGTATGTGAAGGCGTGAATGGGTTGCTTCGTTACACTATGCATCTCATTGATCAAGTAATGGGGGTTTGTTCTAGCTATGAGAACACAATCAAGAATTGTCTTGATTCCATCAATGTATAATAAGCCAAGACTCAACAACTATCAAGTTAGGCTATGCATGTCAATGGATAACTACAACACAAAGAATCAATAGGATGAAAGGTGATATGCCATGATTTCAACATCCAATATGAGGAGAGGACACCATTGATGAACTTCATAAGATTAATAGTAAGCTAAGATAGTAACCAAAAAGAAAACTAACCATTGAGTTGAGTGAAAATAGTGGAAAATGGAAGTGATACATCAATGCTTGCAAGCTTGTCCAACCTGAAACTATTGATGAAGAGGAGATTAGATCAACCATTTGAAGGTTCATAAAGGTAAGCATGGTGGAATCCACATTAATCCTAAGTCAACCCTATAAATGATAAGCTTATTAAGTCCACTTAGAGAGATGCATTGAATCAATTCTCTTCTATGGTTGCACAAGCATTTTGTGATAACTTTGGGATTAGTGTAATGGTTTAGTCTAAATTGTTTAAAGGTGTAAAAGATGGAATTGATTGCATACTAAGGAGTTCCAGGCTCCCTCCTGTGCCAATTGTAAAATATTAGACTGGCATAGCTAGAGGCGTAAGGCTAGAAGAGGGAAATGGAAAAAAGACATTGCCACAATGGCCGGTCATGTAAAAAAGGTGATGGGTGCCCATGGGATTTTAGGGTTTGTATATAAAGTTCAAAAAGTGAATGGAAGCTCATTCTTTGGTGTGTGGCTAACAAGAGCTCTCTTCTTCTTCTCTTCTTCTCTTCTTCTTGCTTGTGTGTGCTATTGAGAGAGGGAGTGTGAGAGTGTGAGGGATCAAGAGGGTGACGCTCTTCACCGTCTCCTCTTCTCTTCTTCTCTTCTCTTCTCTCGTGCACATGGCTATGGAGGATGGAGCTTGGAGATGGAGGATGCTTGAGGATGCTTGAGCTAGCATCAAGAATCGTGGAGGTACTGAGGTGTGCGAGGGAGGACGCTACTCATATCGGCATCAAGGTAAGCTCACTACACTCGTAAGATCGACGATGCGTCAGCTAGGTGAGAGATAGCCATTAGAGCTCGCTTGAAATGCTTGAAGCAATAAGTGGTCCATGGGTCTTGGCGGTTGAGCATGAGCTCCCACTACATTGATAGAATACGATAAAGTTCTTCAGTGTCTTCTCTTCTCATATTAGAGTAGAAGAGGATGAGAGACCTTCTGCGTATCCACTTCGTTGGGTTGAATGGAATGATGTCTCTTCCTCTTGCAGAATAGAGTCTCCTCCTTCTCGATCAATGCCTCGTCCTTGTCAAGATTGCTCTTGTCCCCCTTCTTGGTCACCCCAAGCCCTCAATTTATAGTTTTGCAGGGGGTAAAAGAGAGGACACTTGCTTTTTAGTGTTTTTTTATGACATCATCGATGACAAAGAGAGAACACTTTCTTTTAGCGCTTCTAATGACATCATTGATGACGTTAGAGAGGGAGCTCCATTTTTGTAGCATGAAGATAAAAATTTACGAATATATGGGCAAGCACTGCATGGCGCATCGTCGTGTGGCCATCACTCCAAGGTGGTGACCAAGGCATAGACATTGGCATCTTCGCCTTGGCATACTTGGCAATGGGCTACAAAGGCTTTGTTGGCGCCATTGGCTATGCTCGAGAAACTTCCACTAGCTTGTAGGAAAATCTTCCCAAGAGATCACCCATCCCGGCAATGTCATCACCCAAGTGCACTTAACTGCCAAGCGACTATCCACTAGGCTAGTTCTTTTTGTTGTTCTATACTACAAACATAGTTTTAATAATCTAGTATTGGGAGGGTCTCCCGTGTATTTCTTCCATGAACTGGCAGATAATACTTCATTAATAATAATTATTATCTTCATAATGAGAGTCAGTCTCATAATTAGAGCTATTCAATTTTCTTTGGAATGCATACGCACATTAAAATAAACTAAGTAATGGGGACATTACACAAAAATTGTCACTAATCCTTGATTTTCGACCCTAGTCTAGGTTGTCCACACCTTTATACCTACTCTTCTACTTGGCACCTCTCTAGTGCCCTTGCCCTAGGCACTATGCCTATCAAGGATTTCTTTCCCTATTCGAGGATTGGCTTTGAGTATTATTACTAGAGCCCCACTAGTTCTTGTGCCATGTTAAGGGAGGAACCTTCCTCAATCGAAGCCTTTCATCTAGATGCTGGCTAAAAATCTAGATGATTAATGAAATCAACCACACGTGAAAATCATTTAGGCAAGACTCGAGGGAGAATTCAAGCTGACAATATTTTCATTCCAATAGTGATCATATTTCTTTTCAATCATATCCAAAAATAGATATAACTAGACACATACAGTTTGTGTGATGGGAACCAACTCCAAATCACTCTTTAAAATAATTTATTTACTTAGCTTGAACCAATCACATTTACCAAAAATTGTTTCAACTTGTAAGATGCCATGACCATATTTTACCCACATACGACCATCCTTATTTAGGCTTAATACATTTTTTGACAACACCCTGTTCTAGGGACAACCTATCATAATCTCAATGGAGTAAATTTATCAATATAATTTTTAGTCGTGACATTTTTTGGGGTAAACAATGGCTCGACTACCTATCTATGCAAATATATTTTCAATTTGTAGCAAAACTCACACTTTATGCGAGTACCTTGATTCACACAAAGGACTAATATTTACATCTAAATACATTGATGTAGAATAAGTTGATATATTGGATGCACCATTGGCAAGAGTATTAACACCCTCTTTGTTCTCTACGCATTTACAAATATTTTGTAAATACTAGTTCTTCTTGTGGAATTTTGGAAGACCAATTTAATGATCCTTAGTACTTCTCATCTCAGTAGACGTGTTAAATGGGGGTACACTTTTCACATAGATTAAGGCTAGTAAACTATGTCACGATATACGTTTAGCTAATTGTTATTCTTACGGTGCTTAATAATCTTCTTAGCAAACGTTACTCATGCTATTGTTAGATCATTTGGCAAATAATGTTTTTTGGTTCTTCTACCATCTAAGTGATGTTGTAACCATCCCTTTTTTTTAATGTATAGTCAAATGTAGATGTCTCCATTACAAGTTATTGCTACTAGCTAGGATCTTAACAAAGGGTGGCCATAATTTTGAATAACCACTACCCTGGACCATGGTTTACTTGAGGTAATGTGATATGCTTTAATTTACCGGTTTTATTCTTTCTTATCTATTAGAGCGTGTCACTTTAGTAATTTGATCTTCCCAACAAAATTAAAGGGATTGATTTTATATTTATGGTGCTTGAGTGTGAAGCTATGCTATGTACTCAATATTTCAAACACATCTAAATTCATCTAGTAGACATGAAGCACTAGAGCATTAAACATATTAGTGAATATGAAGAAATCTATCTATATAGCTTCTATAACTTTGACAATTAATCAAAAAGGATGTTTAAATTTCTAAACAAGGTTTGTATTTGTATGCTTGAACATGACAAAAATTTCTTATATTCTACCAAGGAGTCCTTTGATTGGCATAAATGTCTATTAATGAGTACTAATATTATTATTACTACTACTATCAACTATAAGGCAATTGGAAGGCGAGAAACATGGAGTTCCATGGGGATAAACACGTGTGTAGATTCATGGGCCACATTTGATGGTGACCCTAGGATAGTTGCATGATTTCATGGCATTATGAGTGAAATACGATAATAGGAAGGAAGGGTTTAGTTGTGCTTCCACCGCGTTCAGTTCCATTCTTACTCCGATTTCATAGCTCCATCATTCTTTATTTCTTATTCTCACTATCTCTCACTCAATCTTCTCTCTATATTCCCTCTCTTACACACACACACACACACACACACACACTCTCTCTCTCTCTCTCTCTCTCTCTCTCTCTCTCTCTCTCTCTCTCATTCCCTCTCTTACACACACACACACACACACACACACACTCTCTCTCTCTCTCTCTCTCTCTCTCTCTCTCTCTCTCTCTCTCTCTCTCTCTCTCTCTCTCTCTCTCTCTCTCTCTCTCTCTCTCTCTCTCTCTCTCTCTCTCTCTCTCTCTCTCTCTCTCTCTCTCAATCATCCTATCAGCCTCTTTTTCTCTATCATATACTCTTTCTTCTCTCCCTTTCCTTCCTCTAATTTCTTCCTTTTCCACCAACCTCTATGCCATATCCTCCAAGATCATTCAAGAGAGGGGACAAAAGCTCTTTATATAAGAAATAGAAGGGAAGTTTTTTTTTTTAATTTTATTATTGAGAGGGGGAATGAGTTGTGGGACTGAAGAAGAATAGAATGAGATTTTTCTTTCAATCATTAGGGGGAAGAAGGTGTCAACAAAAACAGGGGGAGATGTGGATTTTTTTTTCTTACCATCATCCCCATATTAACATATTAAGGGAGGGGATAATTATTTGATGACATGGGGGAGAGGGGATGGCGTGTTGAAACCGGGGTGAGGAGGGCCTAAGTTTTTCTTTATGTCTCATCATTTGGGTGGGGGTGGGGGGGCATGGAAAACGTGGGGGAGGACAAGGGGCTGATGACTATTAAACTCCCCTCCCCAAAAATTATAAGGGATCCACATTTAATTTTTTAAAAAATATTTATTTATTTATTTCAGGGGTGGCTTTAATTGCCCAAATTGGGTTCCCCCCCTTTCTTTCATCTCAATTCTTATCCTTTACAAGGGCTTTGATTAAAAGGTTCCCCTTACAAGTGGCTATGTTCTTGGAAGGCTTCGTAAACTTGATGAAAATCAAATTTTTGTGGTTAAAAATACAATTGTAGATTTATGGCTTTAGATCTTGGATGTAAAAAATAAATATACTCCTAGCAAGATTGTAAAAGTCTATAGAGAAAACCAACATGATGTGATGTATAGCCTTTGTGTGTAGCAAAAACCAAGAGGAAAGTTTCACAACATGTTGGTTTGTTGTACTGGATAGCATCCACAAGTCTTGAAAACAAGATAAACCCAAGATTTAGTTAGCAAATTATAGTTGAATCATAAAGGGATTAAGGAAAAGACTTCATGTCTACCTAGTTAAACTCAACAAGGTTGAGGATGAGCCTTCATGGCTAAGTAAGTGTATGGATGTCTTTTTTTTCAAGAAATCAAAAGAATTACCTCCTAAAAGGGATATGGATCATGAGATTACGTTGATCTCTAAAGTTGAACTAATCACAAGAAGACCCTACAAAATATTCATCCTTGAGGCAACCGAATTGAATGAGTAGTTAAAGCAACTACTAGATCAAGGATTTTTCCATCCTAGCAGCTCTCCATGGGGTGCTCCAATTCTATTCCAAACAAAGAAGGGCCTGACCGTTTAATTGTGTATAAATTATAGGAATCAAGTCAACATCAATAATAAATATCCCATTCCCTAAATCAATGAGATGATGGATTGATAACAAGGGCCAATTATCTTTTCTAAGTTTGATCTAAGATCCTAATATTATCAATCTGGACAAAGGATGAAGTCGTACCAAAGACAACCTTCAACACCAAGTATGGCCATTACAAATTCACTGCAATGTCTTTTGGGCTTAACCAACACTCATATTAATTTTTACATGCTAGTCTAAGATATTTTCCAACCACACCTACATAAATTTATTCTCATATTTTTTGATGATATACTCACTTATTCCAAGGCTGAGAAAGATCATCCATGCCATCTACAAAGTGCCCTGGAAATCCTTTGAAAAAACAAGCTTTTTGCAAACTAAAAAAATGTGCATTCTTTAAGAAAATGATTGAATATATAGGATTCATCATCTCAAAAGAAGGCATGTCACTTGACCCTACCAAGGTCAAGTACATTCAAGATTGGCCTCTATCCCAAAGTGTAAGATAAATCGAAGGATTTTTGGGTCTTGCAAAGTGAACCAAGATTTTTATCAAAGATTAGTCCTTGATAGCACCGCCCCTCACTAAACTACTCAAAAAGCAAGCAAAAATCACATCATTAGATGATTCGAGAGTAGGAAATCTTTGACAAGCTAAATCAATGTCTCACTATTGCCCCGAACTTGAAGCCACTAGTGCTTATGAAAGAAATTTGAGTTCATTATAGATGCTAGTGGTGTATTCTTCTCATAAGCTTAAATGCTACGAGAAGAATTATGCTATGCATGACCTTGAGCTTCTAGTAGTGATTTACACCATGAAATTATGGCATCCCTACTTTCCCAAAAGAATATTCACTCTTGTGATAGACCATAAAAGTCTCAAGTGGATTTTCACCCAACTTGATCTCAACATGAGAAAAAGGAGATGGATAGAACTCCTCCAAGAATTTGACTTGAAATAAAGTTTTATCCAAGAAAGGACAATGTGGTAGCTAATACCCTAAGCAAGAAATCTTTCTTGAATTTTCTACTTTTGGAAGAGCCAGCTAGCAAAGAATTCTTGCAAGTCTAATTTCATGCCTAGCAATCCTATTTTAGAGGATGTAGTTGCCAAAATTCCTTAGGACCCTAACTACCTTGAGTTAAAGAGGTCTATCCAAACTAGGAGAGATAGAGAAATACAAAGGCCAAATCCAAACTTGAGGGACAAAGAATCCAAAAAAAAAAAAAGCTATAAGAGATGGAGGAGAAAACCAAGGCCATTTGGTAGGACATCAAAGCAGCACAAGATCGGTAGAAGGCATATGCTCATTGCTGACCCCAAGAGAACTCCCTTGACTTTCAAGGACAAAGACTTGGTGTTCCCAAGAGTTCAACCAAAGAAGAGTTATGTATCTCTTGGAAAATTTTAAAATCTTAGCCCAAGATATTGTGGACCCTACAAGATTATCAAGTGAATTGACAAGAATTCCTATAAATTAGAACTTATGTCTTATCTCAAAGTTCATAATGTATTTCATGTAAGCCTTCTAAAATCATATATCCCCAACCCTGACCATGTCCTAGATTATGGGCAAATTGCAATGCTAACTTAGCTTTGGAAGTTTAGCCTCATGAATCCTAGATCAGAGAAAAGCCTCTTAAGAACTGCACTCTCTACAAGTACCTTATCTAATGGAAAGGCTTCCGCAAAGAGGATGCCACATGGATCAAGGAGTCCATCGTGCGAGGAGACCACCCCGAGTTTCTCTCAAGATGAAGACATCTTGATTTCTCTAAGGGGAAGAGAATGTAAAATACCAAGTCAAAAGTATTCATGCATGCTTTTACAAATCTTGCTAGGAATATATTTCCTTTTTTGCATCGAAGATCTAGAGTCATAAATTACAATTGGATCTCAAACCATGCAATCATCAGTTCAAAATTGATCAAACATGAAAATTTTATTTTCATCACTGTATGAAGACTTCCAAGAAGTGTGAACCCTTGTGCGCAAATAGCCACTTATAAGGGGAACCTTAATCAAAGCCCTTGTAAATAGAGTAAGAATTGAGATGAATGAATGGGAAGTAGCCCATTTTGGGCACCAAATATAGTCACCCCCCAAAAAAACAAAATTCAATAATATACTTTTTTTAAAATTATGAATTGAGCCCCCACCCCCCTCCCCAATATGATGAGACAGAAAAAAAAACTCAAGCTCTCCTTCTCCTAGTTTCAATATGCCATCCCCCCCCTTCGGATCATCAAGTCCACTTACAACCGATCTTATTTAGGCTAATTAATACACTTTTAGACAATAGCTTATTCGAGGGGAAACCTATCATAATCTCAGTAGAAAAAAATCATCAATTTAATTTTTGAATCATAACATTTCTTATGATAAACAATGGCTCTACTACCTGCCTATGCAAGTATATTTTCCATTTGTAACAAAACTCATTCTTTATGCCATCATCTTGATTCACACAAAGGACTAATTTCTCATCTAAATACATTGATGTAGAGTAATTTGAAGGGTTGGATGCACCACATTGGCAAGAGTGTTAGACACCCTCTTTGTTCTTCTCTACACATTTACAAATATTTTGTGAACACTAGTTCTTCTTGTGGAATTTTGGAAGACCAATGTAATGGTCTTCAATACTTCTCATCATCAGTAGACTTGTAAAATGGGGGTAAACTTTTCACGTAGATTGAGGCCAATGGACTATGTCATAACATATGTTTAGCTAATTGTTATTCCTACAATGCTTAACAAATGTTACTCATCTTGTTGCTAGATCATTTGGCAAATAGCGTCTTTTGCCTCTTCTACCATCCAAGTGATGTTGTAACCATCCCCTTTTTTCTTAACGTACGGACCAATGTAGATGCCTCCTTCATAAATTCTTGCTACCAGCTAGGATCTTAACAAGGGGTGGCCATAATTTTGAATAACCACTATTGTGGAACACGGTTTACTTGAGGTAGCATGATATGCTTTAATTTAGTAGTTTTATTCTTCCTTTTCTATTAGATTATGGCCACTCTAGTAAATTGATTTCCCAACATAATTAAAGGGATTGATTCTATACTTATGATGCTTAAGTGCGAAACTATGCTATCTACGCAATATTTCAAGTACATCTAAATCCATATAGTAGGCATGGAACACTACATCATTCAATGTATTAGTGAATATGAATAAATTTATCATTATAACTTCTATAACTTTGACAATTAATCAAAAAGAATGTTAAGAATTTCTAATCAAGGTTTATATCTATATGTTTAAGCATGATAAAAACTTCCAACTTTCTATGAAGGAGTCCTTTAATTGGTTTACATGTTTATTGATGAGTGGTTGTGCTTCCACTTCGTTCCGCTCCTTACTCCAATTTCATAGCTCCCTCACTCCTCATTTCTTCTTCGCACTATCTCTCGCTCAATCTTCCCTTTATATTTCTTCTCTTACACACACACACACACACACATTCTCTCTCTCTCTCTCTCTCTCTCTCTCTCTCTCTCTCTCTCTCTCTCTCTCTCTCTCTCTCTCTCTCTCTCTCTCTCTCTCTCTCTCTCTCTCTCTCTCTCTCTCTCTCTCTCTCTCTCTCTCTCTCTCTCTCTCTCAATCAGCCTATCGGCCTCTTTTCTTCTATCATATACACTTTCTTCTCTCCCTTTCTTTCCCCTATTTTCTTTATTTTCCTTAGCCTTTACACCAAATCCTCCAAGATCATCCAAGAGAGGGGAGAGGAGCTCTTGATATAAGAGATAGAAGGGAAGGTTGTTGTTGTTATTATTATTATTGAGAGGGGGAATGAGATGTGGGACTAAAGAAGAATAGAATGAGATTTTTCTTTCAATCATTGGGGGGAAGAAGGTTTTGATAGGAATAAGGGGGAGAAGCAAATATTTTATTCTCACCATCATGTAAGCCAAATGTTGCTTTCATTTTTCAATCAACATTATATTTATATCTTTCTTAGGATGGTTAAATATATGACTTCAACTCCTTGTGGACTATTGATCAGTTTCAACTACATTTATAGCTATTGGATTCTTTATTGGGTGACTCATATACATGTCCATTTTAGGGTTTCTTTTCCATATTCTGCAAAGAAAGGGGTTTTTCCCAATAGATGCATGACTAGAATTATTGTAGGCTAGCCAAGGGAAGTAAATCCATCTAATTACCTTGATGATAGTTGATTGTACACCAGAGACGTTGTTCCAAGACTTTTTTTTGTATATCACTTTGAAGGCAATTGGTTGAATAAAGGTTGCTTTGAACAACTAGGAGCTTGTGGAGGCTTCTTCAAAAGCTTGACACTAATTATGGTCCTTAGTCTAAAACAATGTCATCTAGTGACTCATGATAGTGATCGATATATTCAAACAAAAGTCAAGTCATGCATTTGCTAGTAATTGTATTATGGATAAGAATCGTGGTAAACCAATCACCTACTATAAGAATGGAATCAAATCCCTTTCAAGAAGGGATATTAGTGATGAAGTCCATTGACACAAATGACCAAGGGTGATGAGGAATAAGCAAGGGGCAGAGAATAACCCATGGGGTCATTGGTGAGGGACTTTGGCTCTATTGCATGTACCATGTATGATACAAATTCTTTGACTAATTTCCACATTTGAGGCAACCAAAATCCATGAGAGATCAAGTCTATTGTTTAATTGACTCCAAAATGTCCCATAGCTGGGAAGGTCATGCATGGTTTGAAGTATGTGTAACTGAAGTGATTAGGGTGGTATATATAGAAGCCCTAGTAATAGAGAAAGCCTTCAACTTCTTGAAGGTGTTTGATATTTGTACACCCTTTTTGGATATTTTGCTTTGTATTTTAAGCAAAGAGATCCTTGAAAAGTTCTTTCTTAAGTTGTAGAAGGAAAGTTGGAACTTCAAGAGCCTTTATTGACATTTCACAAAGTTGGAGTTGTTCTAGCTTTAAGAGAACAAGATCTTACTTGTTATGAACCATACCTCCTTTCTTAGGTGTAAGACAAGAGCTTCGAGAAAATGCACCTACTTGTCCTTTTTGACTACCTAGTTTATAAGATATGACAAAAGCAAATCTAGAAAAAAAGGTGCTCCATCTTGATTGCCATTGATTCAAGACATGAGAACCCATGAAGTACTCTAGATTTTTTTGGTCTATAAAGATTGTGATTTTGTAGGGTGCTCCTTTTAGAAGATGCCACCATGCTTCAAAAGAGCTAGTAATAACCAAAAGCATCTTATCATGAATTTCAAAGTACTTGACCATCATTACTAGTCAAGGAAACAAAAACACCAAGAGCAAAATTTGATGCATCATTCAAGAAGAAGAAATGTGTAAATGGATCCATGTATATCAATTTGCGGTTATAGTGAAGGCTTGATTAAGCATTTGAAGAGTCTTTTCTACATCAAGATTCCACATAAATTTATCATTTTTCATTTAATAATTTCAGGAACACGATGATATTGGTATAATCTTTATTGAAGTTTCAATAAAATTTTACAAAACCCAAGAAGCATTGCACGTTTCAAATTGATATTGGTGTTTCCCATGCAAGGATAGTCTTCGTGTTTTTTTTCATCCATAAAAACTTCATTTTGAGAAACAATGTATCCAAGGAATTCTAGTTGTGGTTGGTGAAAAGAATAGTTGTCCAATTTAGCCATTTCCTTATAGCTTCTGAAGAACTGAAAAACTACCACCTCCCACAAGCACAATGCACCCATTTGCATCAACATCACATGCAATCCCACAGTCTCCCCTACACATGCATATGGAGTAGAAGGGGCATCTCCATGGGAGGATCAAACCCCTATGGTTGTTGATGATGTTATAGGGGCTATTTTACAAGGAGCGGGAGAGGTAGAGGGTGTATGTGGCATCCTCCATCTTGATGTGGTGCCTCACTACATATAAGAAAAGCATAGAACATAAACATTAAGACCCAATTTATCATTATTTAATTTTAAAAGTAAACTAATGTGGGTTATCTCACACTAGGACTAGTTTGGGTAACAAGCCTATTGGGGTAAAGGCCAATGTGGTTGATTGCCCATCTTATTCACTAAGCCTAACTATATGTATACACTTATCCTTTATTTTTTTGAGTGATAAGACAATACATTACTACTCACAAGAGAGCTATTGTAAGCACCACAAACATAGTTATAGGGGTGTGTGTGTGTGTGTGTGTGTGTGTGTGTGTGTGTGTGTGTGTGTGTGTGTGTGTGTGTGTGTGTGTGTGTGTGTGTGTGTGTGTGTGTGTGTGTGTGTGTGTGTGTGTGTGTGTGTGTGTGTGTGTGTGTGTGTGTGTGTGTGTGTGTGTGTGTGTGTGTGTGTGTGTGTGTGTGTGTGTGTGTGTGTGTGTGTGTGTGTGTGTGTGTGTGTGTGTGTGTGTGTGTGTGTGTGTGTGTGTGTGTGTGTGTGCAATCTCCATTCTCCTTACAGCTTCAACAATTGGTATTAGAGTGGGATGGATTTTCAAGCTAGCACCGCCAACAAATATCTTAATTATCTCCATTTTGGATGAGATTTGATATTTGAAGAGATAAACAAAATTTGGGGGTCTACCTACAACGACTTGTCTGCTTTGTTTTTTTATCTAGCACTATTCCATGCCCATTTTTAAAGTGTAAGCATTGCATGGGTTGTCTCATCTTTTTCAACAATTCTACATAGGTAATTCAAAACCTGCAAAATAGATCAAGGCTTACAATGTCGACTATAGAGACGCTCTATACTAGTTATCAAACATTGATAAACTAATGACAATTTGCTAAAAACAAGCAGTTTCAAGTTGTAGGTTGTTTGACACATATTGCAAATAATAGATTCCATACTTTTGAAGTTTGTTATTGCTACTATTACAATAAGCATTATTGGACCAGAGACTGTCAAGTATATTGTTGTATCCATTAATCTATGCAACATACATAGCAAGATTGTATTGCTTCTTGCTATAACCATTGCATCAAATTGCACTACTACTTCATGAAATGAACATAGAAATCAAGAAGAACATTATGAACATGAGAAAGATACTAATAACATTTATGACAATTTAAAATAGGCAAAAAGCATAGAATACTTTGGGAACAATACACAAAAATAAGGTGCAACCTGTCAAAGGATGTATCTCTGTGAATCTCTCATTAATATCACAATGCATATAGTTGTGATCGATAAGACAAAGAAGATGAATATCTTTTTTTAAGCCACACATATTATGACTATACCAACTATTGATCTCGTGACATTTTAAGTCCATTTACATAACAAACTAAATGAACCATGAAGGACTGAGACTGAATCCTTCTTTGGTTCATCATAATCAAGTTGAATTAATCTCTTTAGCCTAAATCCATTAATTGCAAATTTTATAAAATCCCATACAAAGTAGCTAGGATAAAAGTACACTGGCCAACATCCTTAGCTATCTCATAAGGACATATGCAATGGAGCTATAACTTACCTAGGTGCTTAACAAGCTTGGAATTGTAGACCATTACCAAATCCCTTCCTTTGAAAACATTTCTTTAACATGCAAGTTAATCCATGCTTGGCTTCTTGCATGCACAACTATAAACACGTAATGACTATATGCTCTTCCAATTGCAACAACTACTATAACCTGCTATGCACTAACTCCTCATGAGATAATTTGTGAGTTACAACAACTCTGAAACTAGGTGCTATGAATCCCATAGGAACTACCACATCCACTCCATACACCAACTTGAATGGAGTCAAACCTGTTGTGACTTTGTCAATTCTTTTAAAGGACCAAAGAGCATAATCAAGCTTGGTATCCTAGTCCTTATGGTTATCACTAATAATCTTCTTTAAAATACACAACAATATATTGTTTAAACTCTTTGCTTGACCATTGGCTTACAAATGATACAATATGGATGTCTTATGTTGTACTACAAACTTTGAAGTAAGCACCCTTACAACATCATTGAGAAAATTCTTACCTCAGTCACTTACCAACTCAATTGGACAACCCAATCTTGTCATAATGTTGGATTAGAGAAACTATGCAACACTTGCTACTATATTGTCCCTAAAGCCTTTGCCTCTACCCACTTGGTATAATAATCTATATAAATCAATATGTACTTATTTTTGCTTTCGTGAGCTGCTAGTTTTATGGGACCAACAAAATCTATGCCCCACTTTTGAAAGGGTTCTATGGGTAACATTGGATGATTTTGTATCCTATCTCTTGTGGCTACTACGGTTTGCCCTCTTGCACGTAGACAAGTGCACTCCTTAGCATATTGATGAGCATCTTAGCATTGTAGGCCACCATAAACTTACTTGAAGGATCTTCATTCTTGTAATTTCATTAGAAAAGTGTCCTCTAAATAAACTTGCATGATCTTCATGCAAAATTGCAAGCTATTTACTCTTTGGAATGCATCTTCTCAAAACTTGCTCAACACCTCTTTTGTGGAGGACTCCCATAATGGCCTGAAAATTTTTGCTTTGCAAGGCCAATCTTCTCCTCTGATCTCTAAAAAGATCTGCTAGCATAACACCATCAAGAAACAAACTGATCATCTACTCATAATAAGAATCAAACTAGTGTACTTATACTCCAAACAAGTCACCATCAAGAAGTTGGTCATTGACTCCCTCCACAATATCTATAGATTCAATTCTACTCAAGAAATATGCTATTGCACACTCCTTCCTAGGGGTATGCACAATCTTATAATCAAAGTCGTGCAACAAGAGCATCCACATGGTTAATCTTCCTGTGAGCTATGGCTTATTGATCAAGTACAAAGAGCTTGGCAATCCACATGAAAGATAATTGAGCCTTCCAACAAGGTAATGATGGAAATTTTGTAAAGAAAAAATCATCCCCAAAGCTTGTCTTTCTATCACAATATAGTTCATTTCTATTTTAGTTAATTTCCTACTAGCATAGTAAACATTTAAACCATCTTTGCACTTTTTCTTGCATCAAAACAACTCCCATAACAATATCTTAAGCATCAACAAGAACATGAAATGGTAAATCCCATTGTGAGGGTTACAGAATTGGAGCTACTAACAACATCTTCTTCAAAATATTGAATGCTTGATTTGGATCATCTCTCCAAACAAATTGGAAAACCTTTATTTTCAACATAGTTAAAGGCCTACATATGTGAGCTAAGTATCTAAGATACATGTTGTGCCATTTGATTCAATAAAAAAACCTCATGACCTCATGCACCATTGTAGGAGTTGCAGCTTTCTAGACTGATTGGATCTTCTGTGGGTCAATAGCCATTCCTTCCTTGAAATAATATGGCCAAGTAGTACTCCTCTCTTAGTAGCAAATATTGATTTGAAGGGATTTAATGACATCCCAAACTACTAGCATCTTTTAAAATATAACTTGAGATGATGCAAATAATCAACTTCAAAGACACAAAAATCATCTATGAAAACTCTAACAAATGTGGTTAAGTATGGATCAAATGTTTTGCGAGCTGCTCCCTAAAATTAAAGTGGAGAATTTTTAAGACTAAAGTTCATGAGTGTACTTACAAAAGCTCCCCATTCAATGATGAATGCTATCTTGTCCATGTCATCAAGGTGCATTCTAATTTGGTTATGCCCTAAGAAACCATAAACAAATATGTAAATTTCATGTTCAGCCACATCATCTAAAAGGGAATCAATAAACAAGAGAGGAAAAGGATTAGTTACTATAGTAGCATTCAACTTCCTATAGTCTACACAAACTTGAATCTTGCCATTCTTTTTTGGGACACAACCATAATAGGTGAAAGCCATGTAACTTCATTGATAGGTTTAATGAAACCAACTTTGATAAGCTTATCAATCTCCACATTTAATTATTTTGGATAATAAGGTTTCATGCGATACCTCTTCTACATTACAAGTTTAGCATTTGCTTTCAAGTCAATGCGATGCTAGCATACCTAGGATCAAAGCCCTTCTAAATATATTCCCATGCAAAGATATCTTGGAACTCTTGACAAAGCTTTATAAGTTATTGTTTACGATCCTCATCCATATAAATACTCATCTTAATTAGCCAATCACAAGATCCAGATTTACCTCTTGTACATCATTTTCAACAATCCTTGCTAATTTGTTCATGCTACACTCAAACTTTGATTTTGCATCAATGATTGCTTGTTGACTAGCTTTCTCCAAAGCTTCCTCAACCTCCAATTACTGATGACAGTCCTACAAATTTTGAACTTTCCCATTAGTGTCCTAACTTTCATAAATGGAGTTGTTGATTACTTACTCCAAATTGTTGTTTTCCTACATCAAGTTACCTTTCATGCATAGGAGTTGCAGTTACTTGCACAGAGTTGCAAGTAGTACAGTGTATTGTACTAAGATCTACTCCACATCAATCTCAAAGATCTAAATGTCAATGGGATGAGTTTGCAAAAAAAACTATTCTTCATCATCACCTATCTCAAGAGCTACATTTATGGTCTAAGCTACTAAAGGCTTGAATTTGGGTTTTAAGATAACTTGATTAACTATAGAAAATCTTTACCTCTTTTTATCTTATTTTCTAGCTACTTCTCCAAGGCTGTCTTTCCATCTTTGTCTTTACTTTTCCTCTAATCCCTAGAGGAATCTTTGTCTTTCTTTGGCTTCTTTTTATGTCATCTTTGTCTTATTCCTTTCATCATTTGAATCATTGGACTCAAAGTCCAATCCTAAGGAAGAACTCGCATCCTCACAATTATCATATGTATCATTGCTATGAACTTATCTAGACCCTTCACAAAATAGGAACTTTGTGGATCCACTATAGCATCCAATCTATTCAAAAAATCCTTAAAATTTTATGCATGATTTTGTGCAAGCATAGACTTTTGTTTAATTTTCTTCAATTTCTTTAGAACATCAATGGTTGTTTAATCCTTTAAAAATTTACTTAAAATTTCATTTTGAGTGCATCATTGATAGTGAAATGAAAAATATCATATGTAGTGTATGAATCCATAGCTTTCCCCTCAAAGGTTGCAACAATTATTGAAGCTTTGACTTGATTCCCATATTTGTTTTATTGTCGCTAGCAAGCCATCTTATCTTGAACTAAGCCACATGGCCGTCTGGATCTTTCTTCTTCTTTCCAAAAAAAATGGAAGCCCTAACCTTAGGGTTAACTAGTTGATTTGGATTCATTATGTGCTGTCTCTCTGGCCTCTTCAATGGAGGTAAGGGATTAAAAGTTGAATATTTCTTTGCTAGCACATAGAAGTCTACAAATAGGACTGCACTTCCCAACACTAAAAGTTGCAATATCTCTATCACTTGATGAGGAGTAGTAGTCTGATCTTGGGTAACATGTATTGGTTCCTCTTCCTTTGTGGAACTAGCAAGAGAATGGTACATTGAGTGCAATCCTCTAGAGGTACCAATGTCGTGGTAATCCTCTACAGAGCTTGTGTAAATTTTGTCATCCATGGTTGCATATTCCCCTACTTCTCCTGTGTCATTCCACAATGAATCCTAATGTTGCTATCTTACCCATAATTTCCATAATTCTCTAGACTTTCTTATTTTCAAAATAACATTTGATGAATAAGAATAATTCTTTGACATATAAGTAGAAAGGCAAAACTAGCCCCTTAAGTTGCATCATCCTACTTATATATCTTTGATTTAGGATTTGCAAAGAACTAAATTTCAACCATGAAATAGGGTTGCTTTTTCCTAAATTTTAGACCAATGGTATAGGCTGTCATAGGCACCAAAGTGTTACAACCCTTAGTTTATGTAGAATACATAATAGGGCTGCATTGTTAATGTAGGCATTGCAACAAATTGCACTACTTCTTTAGGAAATAAACACAAAAATCAAGAATACCATTATAGACCATGAAAAAGAGACTATATAACATTTATGACAACATAGAATAGGCAAAAGATAGAGAATACTCAAGGAACAAGACACAAAAACAAGGTGCAATCTATAAAAGAACTTCTATTATCTTGTCAAAGAAGTTGGAAAATTTGTGCTAACTAGTGTTAATGGTAGTGCTTTCATACTTATGGATGCTTTATATGTACTAGAGATAAAAAAGAAATTGCTGTCACTTTTTGCCAAGATTGGCTTGATTGTGAAGTTGATGATAAATATAAAGTTCAGGATCTCTCTTGTGGAAATACAATTATTCATCTTGTTCACTATGTCATGGGTTGTATAAGATCAATAACTATGGGAAATGGGTGAAAGACATGGCATATGCTATTAAAATTTCACCTATAATTTTAAATGCAAAACTTTGGCATGCATATTTTGGTGATTCAAATTTTACTAATTTGTTATTTTTATAAAAATTTGATATGGTATCTTTATTTCCTACTCTTGAGGCACTTTGAAAACACATTTTTGAAGCCTATATATCAAGAACACAATGTGTTTCATTTTTAAAAGATGGTCTAGTGAGAGCTATTTGCAAAATATAGCTTGTACACCATGATGTTTGTGGTCCAATGCAAATGGCATCTTTTGGCAACTAGCTATACTTCATGACTTTCAATGATGACTACTCCAGATATGCATGGGTATATGGCTTAAAAGCTAAGTCTGAAGTATTTTTGTGCTTCAAGTAGCTTGTTAGCATGGCTGAAATTTTGTCACGATGTAAAGTGGGCACTCTTCATTCTAATCAAGTGAGGGACTATATGGCTAAGGAATTTAAGCATGTCTAGCTAATATATGGGATAAACAACAATGTATAGCACCAATTACATCATAGTAAAATGATGCAATTGAGAGGAAAAATAGATCACTTTATGGAGATGGCATGATGCATAATTAAGAGCCAAACTTTGGCACATACTTGCGGCTTGAAGTTGCTTTATGTGGAGCCTATGTACTTAACATGTGTCCCACTAAAGCTTTGCAATATATCACTCTATATGAGGTTTGGCATGGGAAAAAACCATTTGTGGCTCACATATATGTTTTTGGTTGCTTGGCTTTTGCTTTGGTTCTAGTGCAACAATGCAATAAGTTAGATGACAAGGATGTAAAATGTATTTTTGTTGGGTAAAATCGTGAAAGCAAAGTCTATAAGTTATGCCATCCATAAAGTAAGCATATCTTGGTCATTCATGATTTGTCTTTATGAAATATGTTTTTTTGCCTTTACTTTCATGTACAAAAGAGACTGATGTATGCTCATAGGATATTTATGACACTTTGTTGTCTCTTTTTAGTGGTGTTCTCATAATAACACAGTTCAACCTATTGGTGCATATGTGAATGATGCACTTCTTGATGAAAGACTAGAGATTGAACAGTCTAGGACTATGACAAATGGGCTAGTGCAAACATTATGTGATAGTAAGTTGGATGCAATGTTTGCTAGCTATACTCATTTGAGCTCTCATAATGCCTCTTATGCATCTAATTATAATGCATTTGTTGTTTCTAGCTTATGTTATGGGATCAGCCTATGACTTTTGAAGAGTCACAAAATTCAAAAAATTGGATGGCTACTATGCAATGTGATTATGATGCTATTATCAAAAATAATACTTGGTTCTTATATGATTTTCCTACTAGCAAGAAAGCCAGTAGTACCAAATGGGTTCACAAGTTAAAGTGCAAGCTAAGTGGTAGTGTTGATTGCTACAAAGCTAGACTTGTGACAGAGGGTCATGCTTAGCAAAAAGACATTGATTTTGATGAGAAATTTGCTCCCACTTGCCGTATAATAACTATTCGTAGCACTTACACATTAACAACTCGTATTAGTCAGAACATACATCAATGGGATATCAAATCTACATTTTTGAATGGTGATTTACATGAGGAAGTGTACGTTTTTTAGCCTCGTGTTTTTGTGTAGAAGGGGTAAGAAAACAAAGTGTGTAGATTGAAAAAGGCTCTATACAATTTGAAACAAGCACCTCAAGCTTGGTATGAGAAGATACATGCATACGTTACTACACATGGTTTTCAAAATAGTCTCACTAAAAGCACCTTGTATGTCAAACACGAGGGTGATGGGCCTCTGATCATTGTAGTTCATGTCGATGAATTGCTGCTTACTCATCTTAATGAGATGCGTATTTCTAAATTTAAGGATAAATTGAATTTAGCATTTGACATGTCAAATTTGGATCTATTGCATCAATCTTTGGACATTCAATTTAAGCACTATGATGGAGGTATTAATTTGTATCAAAGAAAGTAAATTGAGACATTATTGTAGAGATTTACTTTGGAAGAGTGCAAGCTTATTGCTACTCCTATGGAGACAGGTTTGAAGTTGAGCCTTCATGATGCTAGAGATAGCCTTGATGTCTTCCTCTATCAAGAAGTTGTTGATGCTTGATCTATATAGGCATTACAAGGCTTGACATTTAGTTTTTAGTCTCACAAATGAACAAGATTGGCACTAAGCATTGGCAAGCAAATATTTCATTGCTTAGCACTATGGGCTGTTATATCCCAAGGGGGGATCATTACCACTAGATTTATATACTTTTTCTAGGTTGGTTGCTATGATACTTGTGTATCCACAAGTGGTTTTTGATTCATGCTTATTGGGCAACTCATGCATATTGTGGTTGAGTAAGAAGCAACCCACTATGGCCACTTCTAGTTGTGAAGCTAAGTACAATGTAATTTTCACAAATATGGTTGAGTGTATTTGGTTCGAACACCTCTTGGCTGATTTGGGTGTTGGATAATCATCTACCACCACCATCTTGCTGTAGGAGAGATCAACTTGGCCTATGTGCCAACACATGACAGCCTTGCAAATCTTTTCACAATGGCTTTGCCTCATGAGAAGTTTGTAGCTTTCCACAAAGATTTGGGCTTGCTCCCCCTTTCTCAAGGCAATTTGTTATTATATTTTAGTACGATTCGTGTGAATACAGTTAGGACCGTTAGGGCACTTTTTTCCTCTTTAGGAGGTTCTTTCCCCCTGGCCTTGTATACATGCCTATTCACTTTTAGAGCATACATAGTCTTGTAAATGTTCTCTATTGATACCTACCAATACGTTTTGAGTTGTGCTCTCTCAAGCTTCTTCTTCTCCAAGCTCTATACTTGCATTTTTGCAACCATAAATCCAACCATACCATTCATTGTCAAACTCACTTTGCCATTGTGCCTTCAATTTCAAATTTTATACTACCTCCATGTTTTTTTTTTTTTTTTTTTTTTGGTAATTCTTAGTGTGTGAGGAGGGAATCAAACAAAGCTACTTAGCATTAGCTTTAGAAATATGATGTGTGAGTATAGTAGTCATTTTTGGGTGTGACACACAAACATGTTCCTACTCTGTCTATGATCAACATCCATTCTAGAAAATTCTCATATTTCATTGCTTAACAACCAAGGTATAAGCAAGCAATTTCATTTCATTATCTAGTTTCTTATGGCACTCTATTATTGGTCAATTCTCTTTTTGCACCTTTTCTTCTACCATTTCCATGATATATCTCTTGATCAACTGAGGTTTTGTGTGGATTAGAGGTTTTTCTTGAGAGCAACACTTCTTAGCAACAAGAGTTGGATTGGTGATACTTTTGAAATCAACAATTCTATCCTATTTCATTGCCACACTAAGGGTTTTTTCCTTAGTAGAGTTGGTTGGTTTAGTCATCACTAAGGGGTGAAACTATTGGGATTCCAGTTCCGAATTGGGAAGTAGTAACAACAGGGTTAGTGGATTTGGCTATGGGAGTAGATGAGGGCAATTGTGCTCAATTGGAACTTGGAAGTGATTGGAAGTATCTTGAGACTTTAGAATTTTGAATGTGCTCTTACTAGTGCTTTTGGCTCCTTTCTATTGCTCATCTAGCACTTATTTCTCTTTAGGATTCATTTGAGTGGTTTGAGCAATAGAAGCCTAGTATTCTTATTGCACTTCCTATTTGGGTGATGAAGGATTTTATGCTGAGGAGAATTTGGGTGTCTAATTGGACTAGCTACTGGCTTTGGTTGTTGTACGTTACGTTAATGTTCAATGTTTTTACCATCTCCTTATTTGAATTGTAGTTTGGACTAGGTAGTATTATAGGGCCTTGGTAGTTTGGAATGAGTGGTATTATAGGGCCTTGGCAATTTTGTCTTTTCCTCTTGAGGAGATGACTTCTCACATCCCTTTGATTTCTTTTGCATGTTAGCAACTACTAGGTGGTCCTGATTCCAATGTTTGCTTAGCTTTTGACCTTGGTTTGCACCCACATCAAGTTCTCTCCCTTCGTGAGGGTGTTGGAACCTTAGCATTAGTTAAGGAAGGTGATCTTGTGGATGTCTTAAGTAACCATGACCATTAGTTTCGTACATAGTACCCTTGAGCATGCAATAGGGCCTTGGGGATACATGGCTACTTTGTACTAGCTCTTCATTGATGCTTATGGGTGTTGGCTCTAGGTCTCCTCTTTTGTTTTGTTGGAGCTCTTTGATGGTTGTTCGTGGCAATCTTGGAGGTCACTTTTATGTGTTGTATTATTTGTTTCACAAGGAATCATGCAAATTGGGTTTTGTCATTTGCTATGTGCTTTAAGTAACTCCTCAAGCACTTCCTTGCCCTCCTCACTAGGCTTCATACTTGATTTGAAGACCATTCTCTTATCCTTTCTTTAGGAGTTGACAAGATTACCTATATTGAAAGCTATGATTATTTTTATGCTAGAGAGACTCAAGTTTATCCCTTGTGCCTTATAATCAACGTCACATTCAGTCACATATTGGATGGGTCTTCCAAGTAGGACTTCTTTTTCTACATCTTTGCAATTCAACAACATGTAAAACATCATTAGTACGCTTTCAATTTCAATGTACACGAGGATTTTACATTTCCTTTCCTTGGGTTTGAAGAGTTTTTACCATTTGTTGAGCACTGCACCCTCAGTTAATTGGCTAATGTCAAACTCTATGAAATTTTGGATATAATATTGGATGTATTGTGGAATGTCCCCCTATAATTTTCTTATCACCATCCTATCTACTAGTCCTTGATTTATTTCTCAACTATCTAGCTTCATTATTTTGTCAGTGAGTTTTAGATGGAAATATTCTCCCATTCTTGTTGATGTGTAAGAGGTTAGGACTTGTAGCCCTCAAGGTCTAGTCCATTATATAAGTGTGTCAACAAAGTGTCAAGGTCTCAATATCCAAATAAAACTCTTTAATTCTTCTTAAAGGCTCGAGTTTATATGTGTATCTATTAGTTGGAATATTATGGTCTTTTGGGGGCCTTGAAGCCTAGGGCTTGTCTTTGTGTCTTTTCTTGGTCACTCAGCTTGTTCTTTCCCAATTTCTATATTCTAATTTTATGATGGTTTTGTCCTCATATCAGTGGTTTAAAGACCTTCCATCTATTACCTTGCACTAATCACAAGTATCCTTGGTTTTTCCTTGTTCTAGGCTATTCGATTCTCCTCAAACAATGCTTCCACTAGTTTGTAGATCCCTTGGAATTCCTATCTAATGTATTGCCCATGGCACTAAACTTACCTTGACTAGCTCTAGCTATTGGTCCTTTGAAGTATGTTGGGTCAATGCACTACCAAGTGCTTTGCTAGGCAATGACTTGGGCTAATGCTTTTTCAAAGTCAAACAATGGTGTTTTAGGGAAAGCCCCTTAATAGGTCTTGGTCCAATGAAGTGAGTAAAATACTCATTTGATTTGGGCTCAAGAGAGAACATGAGCATCATCATTTTTCCATTTAAAGCTTGGCCTTAAATTTTTTTTACTAAGGAGTACGAAACCACCTCCTCCCTACTATAGGTGGCTAGAAAGTGAACATAATTAGAAATACTATTACTGTACACATCCTTTTCAACTAATTTGACCTCTTCTAAAGTAAATACATCATGTTTCCGTTGACAAAAAAGGCGATTGCACACTACTTTCATGTTATCATAGCAAATCCCCTTAACATGCTATTATGTCATTGTACATTTTGTAGAAAGCTTATTCATATTATTACTATATTATTTTAGCTATAGGTTCAGAAAGCCCCGAACCTCCAGAGAGCTTCCTAAACCTACCTCCTTTTCCAAACCTCCTTTCTTTAATCAAAACCCCCTCCCCTTCTCTCTTTCTCACGTGTAATATCTCATTTTCTCTTATCCTTCCCTTTTTTCATTAAAGCCTCCCCTCATCACCTCCCTTTTTTAAATTAAAACCCCTTTCTCTTTTTAATTAAATTCCTCCCCCCTCCCCCCCTCTCTCTCATGTGTAGGGCCTAGGTTCTATGTGTGTGTGTGTGTGTGTGTGTGTGTTAGATTAAACTTTTTAATTTATTTTTTTTAAATTAAACATTTAAAAATTTAATTTTAAAATTTCTTGAATATAATTTTTCACACACTTTGAGAAGGAGATAGAATAAAAGAGAGAGAGAAGAAGAAGAAGAAGAAGAATTCTACATGCTTCTACTCTCATTTGTATGCAGTGGTTGTAGTGGTTTCCTCTATAGATTGATGGTCTTCTGGGTCTTGTTGCCTTTGGATTTCAATAACTCCTTAGACTCTCCCTCCTCTTTTGATTTGCTAGTGTCATAGCTCTCTTCTTGACAACCTCCACTTGGTCTAGTTAACACTTGCAAAATGCCTTGATTGATGACATAAGTAGTCCATCTCAAGCCCATGTGAAACAAAAATGTCAAGAAAGCCACTTCCACTACCATCTAGAAATGCTCTCTTTTCCACTTGTAAGATGCCATTTGAGGGTGTAGGGAAGTAAAGCACTTTAACCAATGATTCAAGAAGTATAGTGATATCTTCATCCATCTAGTTAGACAATCCTAGGAATGAGTCCACATTGGGCACTCATGCATGAGTGTCTTCTCTAGGCAGAAATGAGGGTTCCAAGGCAAAGCATAAATGAAGTTCCCCTTGAAAATCATGTTAAAAGCAAGTATCTAATCTCTTTCTTATTGAGACCCAACAAGAGAACATTGAAGCCCTTTCCCACAAACTTGGATGAGGAGCATTACTCTTCCCTAATAAGCTTGATGAAACCACACCGCCTTGCAACGATAACAAAAATTTAGCCTCGATCTTTTTCCTTACCCATTTTGAAAAGGCAATGCTTTTAGGGTTGTGAACTTATGCCATTCATGACAACAAACCAATCACAAGGTGACACTCATATTGAGTTTATACGATTTGTCAGATTTATAGGACTAACAACCCAAGTTTGGACCTTGAAAATAAATAAGCAATTTGAATTATAGAGAGAGGAAAGATAAAATTTAAAAGAAAAGAAAAGAAACAAATTTAAAGAGAGAAAAAAAAGAAAAAAGAGGAGAGAGAAGGAAAGGAGAGGAGAGGAGAGAGAGAGAGAGAGAGAGAGAGAGAGAGAGAGAGAGAGAGAGAGAGAGAGAGAGAGAGAGAGAGAGAGAGAGAGAAGAAGAAGAAGAATAAGAAGAAGAGAGAGGAAAAGAGGAAGAGAGATGGGGAAAAATAGAAAAGAGAAAAGTCTTCTTAAAATTTAAGTATTTTTGAGAGAGAGAGGAAGGGAGAGAAGAAAAATATAAAATTTAAAAGAGAGAGAGGGAGAGAAGAAAAAAAGGAAAATTAGGAGAAAGGGGAGAAGAAGAAAAGGGGAGAGAGAGAGAGAGAGAGAGAGAGAGAGAGAGAGAGAGAGAGAGAGAGAGAGAGAGAGAGAGAGAGAGAGAGAGAGAGAATATAAACTTAAAGAGAGAATTATATATAAGGAAAAGATAAAATTTACATACTTTAAGAGAGACTGAGGGGGGGGGGGGGAAGAAAGTGAAAGAACAAGAAGAAGAAGAGAGAGAGAACATGTAGAGAGAATTATAGAGAGAGAAAAGATAAATTTAAAAAGAGAGAGAATAAAAAATAGAGGAGAAAGAGAGAAGGAAAAGAGAGGTGAGAGAGAGAGAGAAGAAAAGTGCACAGAGGAGAGAGAGAGAAGAAAAATTTTAAAAAGAGAATGAAGAGAGAGAGAAGAAGAAAAAAGAGGAGAGGGAGAGAGAAGGAAAAGAGAGGAGAGAGGGGGGAGAATAAAAGGAGAGAGAAGAAAAGCGGGGAGAGAAAAAAATGAGAGAGAGAACCAGGAGAGGAAAAAAATAAACTAAAATAGAAGGCAAAGAGAGAGAGAGAGAGAGAGAGAGAGAGAGAGAGAGAATTAGACATAGAGAATTCGGGGGGGAGAGAGGAAAAAGAGGAGAGAGAAAGATGAGAAATGGATTATTGAGCGAAGTTGCCGTGCGATAGCACGGCAACTTTGCTTGCCGCTTTGAGGCAGTGAAGCTGCCGCGAAGCGGCTTAGCATTCTGTGCACGCGAAGCGCACGTAGAATGCTAGTAAACATTATTTTAAAAAGGATTCAAATTTTCATCAATGTCAATAGCCAATGGAGCATAGATATTGCACTCAACCAAGGTTTATCTAATAAGTTTTTTAAGAGAATCATTAGGTTTTATCGTACCATTTTTAACTTTAGCATCTTCCTATCACTTCTCTTGTACCTCCTTGCCTTTCTTGTTAGAAGCATTGAGCCTCTCTTTCTATGTCTCTTTATTCTACATGCTTCTACTCTCATTTGTATGCAATGGTTGTAGTGGTTTCCTCTATAGATTGATGGTCTTCTGGGTCTTGTTGCCTTTGGATTTCAATAACTCCTTCTTAGACTCTCCCTCCCCTTTTGATTTGCTAGTGCCATAGCTCTCTTCTTGACAACCTCCACTTTGTCTAGTTAACACTTGCAAAATGCCTTGATTGATGACATAAGTAGCCCATCTCAAGCCCATGTGAAACAAAAATGTCAAGAAAGCCACTTCCACTACCATCTAGAAATGCTCTCTTTTCCACTTGTAAGATGCCATTTGAGGGTGTAGGGAAGTAAAGCACTTTAACCAATGATTCAAGAAGTATAGTGATATCTTCATCCATCTAGTTAGACAATCCTAGGAATGAGTCCACATTGGGCACTCATGCATGAGTGTCTTCTCTAGGCAGAAATGAGGGTTCCAAGGCAAAGCATAAATGAAGTTCCCCTTGAAAATCATGTTAAAAGCAAGTATCTAATCTCTTTCTTATTGAGACCCAACAAGAGAACATTGAAGCCCTTTCCCACAAACTTGGATGAGGAGCATTACTCTTCCCTAATAAGCTTGGTGAAACCACCTTGCAACGATAACATAATTTTACCCTCGACCTTTTTCCTAACCCATTTCGAAAAGGCAGTGCTTTTAGGGTTGTGAACTTATGCCATTCATGACAACAAACCAATCACAAGGTGACACTCATATTGAGTTTATACGATTTGTCAAGATTTATAGGACTAACAACCCAAGTTTGGACCTTGAAAATAAATAAGCAATCTAAATTAGTTTAGGACAAATACGATTAGTTAAGATTTAGGACTAACTGCCCAAGTTTTGACCTTGAAAATAAATAACCCATCTAAATGCAACGTAACATCTATTTTCAGCCGAGTAATTTATCGCGCATAAGTAGGATTTATTAGCAAGTGGCAATGCAAAGTAGGTGAGCAGGCGTAGCATTACCCCCGAGGTAATTAGCATTTTAATCCCAGCAAGTGATACTTGTAAGTCGCGCGCAATGGCGGAGACGATGGCTATGGACATCGATTCATTTGATCTTGCTGCCCTTTCTGCGGAGGCATCTCAGTTCTCGCTTATTCCAGGTCGGTCGGTCGGTCGGTCTGTCTGTCTGTCTCGCATTGGAATGATCTCTTTACATTTTGTTGGCAGGTGTTCCATCCGACGAAGAAGCCACGCAGTTTCTCAACCGTTATCCTCTCCCCATTCTATTCCGGTGTGTTGGATTTTCAGCTTTCTTTAACATTATGCAGCGTAAATGTTTGCCATCCAATGTGTCTACTGTCCATAATGGAGAAGAGGAACAGACATCGCCGAAAAGACATATTGTTCCTTATATTACTTCGAGCTTTCAAGCAACATGATGGGTTTTAGTGGTGCGCATATTATGACCATGATGCAACCGCTTAGTAGTGCAGCTGCTTGTAAATTCGATGGTTCTTTGCTATCATTAGTCCCGGACATAGTAAACCATACCGTTGTGGTGATTAGTTGATTGCCAATACATGGTACTTGAGGATCGGACCGGGGGATTTTGGCACGGCAAGGCTATAACTGCCTAGATTGGGACTATGCCTGTTTATTTACAATATAATGCCGTTTTCCTCCATATCTTTTGGCTATGCGTTGAATTAGTCTAGTTAATGGCCTTGCTACGGCCAATGTCATTATATCGCCTTGCTTTGCATAAGACATCCGCCCCTAAAACCCAAATTTTTTGGCTGTGTTTTGAATTGTGAGCTAATGGCCTTGCTATGGGCAACCTGATTACACCACCTTGCGCTATACAAGCTTTAAAGCTTAGCATCATTTAATGAACAATATGCACTTGAATTAAAGTGCATATTGTCCATTAAGTGGTGCTATGCACTTGAATTAAAGGAATGAGAGAGTTCACAAAAATCAGCATTGGGTCCCAAACTATACATGCCATCTATTGGCTTTGGCTTTGGATGCAAGTGAAGCTATTGTGCATCTGTGATACAATTCAAAAATCTTGACTGCAATCGCACTTATAGCCAAGCATATAAACACTTGACCAATTTTGGTTCTATCTGTATTAGAGCAATCACTTGAGGATAAAAGTAGCTAAGTGAGTTCAATTGCCTTCATTGTTCGTCTACTAACACTTTACAAGTTTTGTGTAAAAGTAGCTCTAGTGCCAAGTGTAATCCTACAACATTCAACAAAAAGAAAATTCAGCCTATGTGATGCATTGTGGACAACAATAGCATATTATTTGCAAGATTGATATGATTCTTGTACAAACTCTACCCCTAGATGTACACTTGTTCAACAATGCATGGCACAAGATCTAAGTCTCTCACCCTTGAGTGATTATCTAGTCCTAGCGTATCAATCAATTATTCATGGCTAGCCAAAAAGTGTCGAGTCATAAGTGTCTCCATATACTACACATATTCTTGAGCTTGATAGTATGTGTTGATTTGTTGTTCTCAAAGAGGTGGTTTGAAATCAAGCATATTTTTGAGCCAAAGTCATTGCCACTAGGTAGTATGTATTGGTTTGTTCAACCCAAATAAATTTGTCCTCTCAATCACACTTCAATTTAAAGAGATTGGAAGGAATGGATTTGAACAAGATACAAAGTACACTATCCCATATGAAGAAGTCATTGAGTGTAATCAATTACAGACAAAAGAACAATTGATCTCATGACATAGTTGTTTGCTTGGTTACTTAGAGAAGAATATACTACTTGTATTTTGGATCAAGCCCTAAGGACCATTACTTGATGTGGAATACATTACTTGTATTTTGGATCAAGTCCCAAGGACTACAACTTGAAACAATGCCATGTGTTGTGAAGCTTGAAACTAATCACATGAGGAAAAAGCTTAAAGTGAGTAGAAGTTGTCGAAACTGTTACTTCTTTCTACATTGGATATACTATATCATTTGGCCATGAGCTGTAGGCGTTGCTATCCTTGAGTAATCAATTTGGAATGTCATCAATTTTTGGGTTAGTAATTGATTCCTCACAGTGAGGTCTTAATAGTTATAAATTTGAAACATGCCATTCTTTTTTTGAACAAGAAGAATCGAATAATTGAAAGGACAACTTGCCTTGAAGGTGGGATTCTCTAGTCCATTGGCAAAGGCATGTATTTGAAGAAGATGTGTGTAAGGTGTGAAGGTGGCCACTCATCGGCAAGTTGTTGTAGACTTGATGGTGTGACATGGATGGAATTCTTATGTTTTAAATGTGCTTGGACATACTTGAGCACATCCACTTTGGAGTTGACCTTGTCATGGTGGATTCTTATGGTAGTAATGATGGATACTCAAGAGGATGAAAGAAGAGAGTAAGTCATACTATGTTTATTGAAGACCAAAATGACCTAAGAGACCAAAATGGTGATTTTTAATTAATCCATAGTATGTTTGATCATCAATAAAACAAATAAACAACATGAAAGGAGACTCATATATGGGCACGAGAGCTCCTAGCTCACCTTATCTAGCATAGGGATACCTAGTGTGAAGGGTGTTAGAAGTGGGTGTAGTGACAAAAGCATAGAAAACTACAGTAATAGATTGCTCAACTCTAGAGAGGGAAAGAGAAAACACAAGAACAGAGGAACACTGCAAAGAAAGAACTTAGAGATATGCTCAAGAATGAAATCCATATACCAAACATGAGACAATTGCAGACAATAGTGAGTCACTAGCACCGGTTCCTTGTCTCTAATAGTACTTATTTTGGAAGACTGCAAGTGAATGAATCACCGAGGAGGAGGGAACTCGAATAAATAGGCATAAAACAATGCCCAAAATAAATCAGGTCGGCTAGTATTATGATGGCTGAGTAATAAAGGTAGCCAGAAAAAAATGCCAGAAACTGTAGAAAAATGAGCATAAGAAAATTACGTAAAATAATCCCATGTGCCTAGCTAAAAAATACACATGTATAGACTCACTCATGAGCTGACTAATCTACTAACACCCTCTCTTAGATCATGAGTAATTTGTTACAATATGATGATACAATGATAATGACACATCATAGTCCACACAACAAAGACCATCAGAATAGGACCGTGGATACTCAAGTAGTGGGTGATCAAGCCATCGTCAAAGTGCCTTAGAGAGAACCTAATGTCGATGTCGATCGTACTAGAACTTGAAAATAGAGAAGAATCATAGCAACTCTCTATGTTTATCAACAATGCCTCATGGTAGCATACATGACCATTCTATCATTAATGCCTTTGAGCATATATGGCCGTGGATTTCCTGCCTTTAGCTAGATTGCCAAAGTGTCCCTCATTTGAGCTCGGACTTGGAGCTAGTCTTGCTCTCTATCAAGGAACAACCCATCATGAATTTGGATGTCAATCGCAGCTCCAGGATTTCAAAACCTGCCAGACTTGAGTTGATGCGAAGGGAAAGTCCCTCTCTAGATCCTTTACACTTGTATACTTGTATGGATGAGGCTCATCAACCCCACCTTAGTACCCTCGCACACTCCCACTGTGGCATTGGAGAGTTGTGAGGAACGATTGCATTTGAATCAATGCGGAGGGGAAGTCCCTCTCTAGATCCTTTGCACCTGTATACTTGTATGGATGAGACTCATCAGTCCTACCTTAGTACCCTCTCACACTCTCACTTTGGCATTGGAGAGTCTTGAGGAATGATTGCATCACCAACACTAGAAAGCAATAGAGGGAGGGGCAGCCAACCTCTTCCCCTGCTCTAAAGAAGATGACCCCTTTCGCGCCTTGGTCTTCGCCTCGGTTGGAGGATTTGAGTTGGAGTTGGAGGAGGATGAGGATGATTCTTGGTAAGAGTCCATATCCTTCTTCTTCTTTTTCTTCTTCTTCTTCTCCTTCTTCAAAACTGCTAACTCCTTATAGTCCATGTGCAAATGCCCCTTGTTACCATAGTGATAGCACCAAGCCTTCGACTTCTTCCTGTCAACCCTTCTTGAAGTTGAAAATGCCTCATCATGGCCACCATACCGAGATGAAAGCTTCCCTTGTAATTTCAATGACGCCTCATGCTCAAGCAACATTGAGGATATGTGAAACTGGCTGGTTTGGGTGATGTTTGGGCCCCCAGAGCATTGTTTGCTCTATCTAACTTTGTAGGGAGCATATAGAGCTCAATTTCCACAAGAGCCTTTGGAAGCGCAGACTACATATACCAAAGCTAATCTTGTACCTGTGTAAATCAGAATCCCATGTAAGCACAACTTTCTCATGCTTGATAGGGTCTTAATCAATTGGAATAGGAGTGGGAGGTTGCAGCGATGGAAGCGTAGACGATTGCTGTAATAGTTGCACAAGAGAATAAAGAGAGAGCACAAGAATAGAGGAACATTGCAAAGAAAGAACTCAGAGATATGCTTGTGAAATGGAATCCATATACCAAACATGAGACAGTCGCAAACAACAGTGAGTCATTGACTGTGTGGGTATTGGCACCGGCTCCCTCTCTCTAATAGGACCTACTCTGGAAGAGTACAAGTGAATGAATCATTGAGGAGGAGGGAGCCCAAATAAATAGGCATAAAATAATACCCAAAGTAAATTAGGTCGGCCAACATAATAATGGCTAAGAAATAAAGTCGGCTAGCCAAAAAATGCTAGAAACCATGGAAAAATGAGCATAAGAAAAACACCTAAAATAATCCCACGTGCCTAGCCCACAAATACACATGTATAAACTCGCTCATGAGTTTGACTAATATGCTAACAAAGGGGTCTTAGTATATCTAGGAGGTATTTCTTGAGGTATGGGTCATTGAGAATGTTTGACAATGATGGGATATCATGGCATGTATCCTCATGTAATCTCATGAGCATGTGCTAAGGGGATGGGGTTTTCAATCTCTACATAACTCTTATGACTCTTTCAATGGTCACCTTCAATGGCTCTCAACTAAGTGGGATAGGTGGTGAGGCTTGCATTGGTGGTAGTGGGTTCTTGGAGAAGAAGTTTGTAAGTGTTTATTGTCTATGTTGTCAGAATATGATTGTTGTGAAAGTAAACTAGAGAGAGAGTAGGGGTTGTGAGGGGAAACACGGAGTGTGTACGGCAAACACCGAGAGAGAAGAGATACTCAGGAAATATAGAAGAAGAATAAGGTGAAGGATGAATCATTGAATCATGTTAAGTGAATCAAGCTAATACAGTAGGCCGAAGCTTTGAAGATAATTACGTTGTCTTGTCTAAATCAAGCGGCAACACCTGTCGGAAATTTGCATAGTGAAGGAGAGAAATGTAGGCCTACAGTAGTAGGATATGGAAGGTAATGCTAAATGATGAAGGAAAGGACAATCAGTTGTAGAGGTAGCAAAATGTAGTCCTCAAGAGCTGTTAGAGATGAAGCATATGATGAAATCCCTTCGAGATAATGGTTGCTATCAAGGCGACTATTGGGCAGCCCTTCAAGAGTGAAGAAAACACAAAAACACTGTTATCTAATGTAGGGCTGATAAAGAGGATTTAAGTTGTTGCAAACGGCTTGAATTTGTTGCAAATGAAGCCTAAGTTGAAGGCTATCTTCTTGCTCATGACTTTACCAGATTCATGGGAAGTATTGGTTGTCTCTTTGAGCAACAATCCCAACTTGACTTTTGATGGTGTGCATGGTTCTATTCTCAATGAGCAAATTAGATGCAAGGCAAGTGGGAGATTAGTCTATAATGTAAGAGGAAGAATTGAAAAGAAGTCAAATGCTGCAAATAAACATAAAAATTAGAGCAAAAGCAAGGAAAAACAACAAGATATCACTTGCTCTACTGGTGTGGATGCAAAGGGCATAAAAAGACCGATTGTTGGTATTTTAAAAAGGAACAAGAATGCAAAAAGCGGATAAATGCAAAAGGCAAAAATAATGAGAAAGATAGCAACTCTATCCCTAAAGAAAGAGAGAAGGAAAATGTGGTACCAAGGGTTGCTATTGAAGAGATAGAAGAAAATGAAGATACTGCAGATTTGTAGGCTGCATCTTCAGACCCACATGCTATGACAATAGAAGACATGTATATCACTAAAAAGGATGTGATACATGCCTTGTTTGTTCACGATGGTTTCCCATGTAATGATGCGTATGTAGTGGAGATGCAATATTCAATAATGGCAATGGTGGAGAGAGAGAGAGAGAGAGAGAGAGAGAGAGAGAGAGAGAGAGAGAGTAGCAATACAATCTGGTTCTTTTTGATATTGCTGCTCCTTGGCTGGATATTGTTCGCTCCACACGAGCTGTTTTTTTTGTGTGACATTTTTGTGTTAGAGTCTTGGTAGACTTTCGTTTATGTCAGTTATTTTCTATGCCAACTTGGTGGTCTGATGTAAATATTTACTACTTAATTCAATTATCTTTATGAAAAAAAAGAGAGTAGCAGTAGAGTGAGAGAGATAGAGTGAGATGCACGATGTGTGGGTATAAAGAGTTGTACCTCTTTTAGGTTTTTGTTATAGTTATATGTAAAGTACAAGTGCTAAGGGTGTGTTCACATCTGAGCACGTATAAAAGGCACGGTGGCCCTTTATTCCTAACAACCTTCCACATAAAGGTAGCGTGCCTTAAGGTGGGAGAAAAGAATCAACTAAGTCTAAGTGTATATAAAGCTTAAATACATCTATCCAAATCCCATCATCTGTTAACAATAAGCAAACTGCTCTACTAGAAGACCCTTTGTGAGAAGATATGCAAGATTATCATCTATATATACCTTAACGAGCTCAATGCTTCTGCTATCAAGTACATCCTTGATAAAGTGATACTTCACGTATATGTGCTTCATCTTAGCATGAAAGACGGGAATCCATGCTAGCATGATAGCACTTTGGCTATCGCAATGGAGGATAGGGGTCTTGGTAATGCCAAGCTCTCCCACTAGACGTGAAAGCCATAAAGCCTCCTTGCATGCCTCAATGGTAGCTACATACTCTGCCTCTGTAGTAGATAATGAACGCACTTCTGTAGCTTGGAGATCTAGGAAACTGCTCCCCTTGTGAAGATGAATACATACCTTGAAGTAGACTTCATGTAGTTGGCATGACTAATATAGTTTGCATCTGTAAAGCCAACAGCAGATGCCTTCTGCTTTCCAAACCTGATGCACAAATCCTCTGTGCCCTTTAGATATCTCATGATACCTTTCACTACTTCCCAATGCTTTCTACAAGGATTTGCCATGTGCTTGCTAACCACTTCAACTGCAAATGCTATGTCAGGACGTGTAGCAACCATAGTATATATCAAGCTACCCATAGCTGAAGCATACAGAATCTTGGCCATTTCAGCCTTTTCATCACCATTAGACATAGGGCTGTCCTCCTTTGCATTGAGTTTCACACATGGAGGCAATGGTACACCAATTGCTTTCCCCCCCTCCATATTGAAACATTACAAAACCTTGGATACATATTCCTATGATGACAGATAAAGAAGATAGTTCAATCTGTCCCTGAGTATACGCATGCCAAGGATGTGATTTGCTTCACCAAGATCCTTCATGTCAAAACTGCTATGTAGGTTCTACTTCAATGTGTCTAACGCATGAACATCTCTACTATCAAATCCGCATGTCATCAATATACAAAATTAGTGTAATAAGGTTGTCATCAGCTGCTTTCTTGGTATACAAGTGATGATCCACTTTAGTTTTTTTAGAACTTTTAGATTGCATGAATATATCAAACGTATCACACGGTGCCTGTTTTAGCCCATACAAGCTTTTGTTGAGTTCACATATTATCTTTTCGTGCCCCTTGGCCACAAAACCTTTTGGCTGCATATATATATGTCCTTATGCAAATCACCATGTAAGAAAGCAGTCTTTACATCCATTTGTATGAGTTCCATATCCTCACATGCAACCAAGCCTAATATGGTTCGCAAAGTAGTCATTTTGAGTACAGGAGAAAAGATCTCGTCAAAGTCAATCCCATGTTTTTGCTTGTACCCTTTTGCAACAAGTCATGCTTTGTACTTTGGCGTGGAACTAGAAGTGACCATCTTGTAAACCCGTTTGCATGGTGGGACTTTTTGCCCTTCTAGCAAATGCACCAAATCCCAAGTACCATTCTTCTTTAGAGATTCCATCTCTGACAACATAGCTTTATGCCATTTCTTGCTTTCGTCTTTGTCCATTTCTTCCTTGAAGCATGATGGTTCACCACAATTTGTCAGTATGACATAATTTGCAACATAATTTGTATAGGAACAAACCTATCTAGCTGTTTGGTATTTCTAGCCGACCTATGGATCCAATGATCAGTGTTTGTTGGCTGTTCAGCCTGCAAATTTGCATTAATAGCTTGCTATTTAAATGTTTCAGCAGACTGTCCTGCTTGTTTTGGCTGTTCCAATGGCACATTTTCTTGCTAAAACTGTGGTATATCATGGGCGACTTCTTGCTGATCAATTTTGGCATCATTTCTTGCATTTATAAGGTTATTTACAGCAGGTATTTGCTGTTGTATAACTGGCACTCTTTGCTATTCTATAGGTATTTCTTCTCGGGAACACAATCCTTTTGACTTCCATTGTCTTTTCATGTTGTTTATGTATGCTATCCTATAGGTATTTCTTCTCGGAACACAATCCTTTTGACTCCTTTCAACTTTTCAGGTTGTTTATGCATGCGGTATTCCTAGAGGATAACATCATTGCTGCATACAATTTCCTTTTCTCGAGATCCCATAATCTATACCCCATTTCTCCTTTGTCACCTTATCCTAGGAAAATGCATTTATGCGGTATTCCTAGAGGATAACATCATTGCTGCATACAATTTTCCTTTTCTCGAGATGCCATAATCTATACCCCATTTCTCCTTTGTCACCTTATCCTAGGAAAATGCATTTATATGACTTTGGCTCCAATTTGCTGCATTGTTTCTTGCGTATGTGCACAAATGCCTCACGACCAAACACTCTCAAGTGTGCATATGAAGGTGGCTTGCCCAACCACACTTCTTGATAAACTCTCCCCCCTAAAGACTTGTTCAATGATTGATTTATCAAGTGTACGGCTGTCATAACAGCCTATACCCAAAATCCATGAGGTAATGTAGCAGTAGACAATATGGTACGGACCTTTTCTTGAATAGTCCTACTTATACACTTTGCGATACCATTTTGGGGCGAATCATAAGGGGCAGTGAGCTTCCTTTTTATCCCTTTGCTTTCACAAAAGGCCTGAAAGGCTTTTGATACATATTCCCTACCATTGCCAAAGTGAAGTCACTTTAATGTCTTGCTAGTCATATTTTCAGCAAGTGTCAAGAATTTTGTAAACTTATCCAAGGCCTCGTCTTTACAATGGATTGGATAAACCCACACTTTGTGTGTGGCATCATCAACAAAAGTGAGAAAATATTTCTTTGCCCTATAGACAACCTTGGCATTTCACATACATATAAATGCACCAACTCTAAGGGTGAAGATTTTAATGAAAGAGACTTTTTATGTGATGTTTGAGCATGCTTGTCAAATATACAATGATTACAATGGTCAAAATCAACATACCTCAAACATGGCAAATAACCCAAATGAGAAAGTACTTTCATTCTAGTTTGACTTATATGTTTCAACCGGCTATGCCACAAAGATACACTTGGCTGGTCGGTTATGGCGACAATATGATCACGCACACTAGATACATGTAATGGATATAGAGTATCACTTTAAGAGCCTTTAGCAATAATCCTAGATCCCTTATATATCTTCCATTTGCTATCTCCAAAGGTGGTGTGATAGCCTTCATCATCTAGTTGCCTTGTGCTTATCAAGCACTTCTTGAGTTGAGATATATGTCTCACATTATGCAAAGTGAACATTCAGCCATGCTGAAATGCCAATTGCACATTGCCAATTCCTACAATGTCACATGCATAGTTGTCTCCCAAGTGGATAACACCATGTCTACCACCACTATAGTAAGAGAACCACTCACGGTGTGGTGTTACATGGGGTGAAGCATTTGAATCAAGAATTCAAGTGTGTATGTGATCATCAGAATTTGCAATCAATGACTGTGCAATAAAAGAAGAAGCAAAGAGTGTGTTGTTGCCACTGTCACTCTCGTAATTGACTACGTTGACTTTCTCTATTTTCACACTGCTCTTCTTTGCATGTCGATTGTCCTTTTTCTCATCTTTGTTATCATTAGTGCTCTGTCCTTGCCCTTCTATTTCTTTCACTTAAAACAATCCTACTTGAAATGCTCTTTCTTGCCATAGTGATGGCGCTCTATATTTGATCATGAGACTTGCTACGTGCTTTGTTGTCAGAGTTACCCTTTTGCTGGGATCTACCTCTAGTATACAATGCATTGAAAGACTTGTTTGCTGAAATATTTTGCCTATTGAGCTCTTCCATGAGTAAATAGATCTCCACATTTGAATATAACAGCATAGCTAAAACCAGCCTTCCTCCTTGGATAGGGTGGTAAATAACTTGATTAAGCACTATTTATAGCAATTAACAAATTCGCAAAATTGAAATACACACTTTACCATATAATCTTAGACATTGGACACCCTGTTGGCTCTAAAACTAGCGCCCCTTTCGGTATTGATTGAACTTAATCGAAGAAGAAGTTGATGCACAATGGGATTCTTCCAATCCCTTTGGGTATCCCAACTCCTGTTGCTATCCAAAATGACCAGCAAGTCTTCAATTTGATTTTCCCCTTGATTCGGGCAGTCAATTGGCCTTTATCCACTTTGATGGAGATAGAAAATGCCCCAAATTCATTGGTTTTTTGGCCCCTCCACCTGAATTTGACTGAAAACAGCTTCAGCCCTATTGAATCCAAGCCTTGGAGCTTCCAATTTCTGGCACGCTTCTTGAGGCTGTTGCTAAACCGTAATTTCTTCTATAGATTAGGATTTATAGTAGAGAAGTTTGAAATTTCTCAATCTCTGGTAATCTCGATGCTGTAATCTTCGGAGCAAGGTTGTAGAAAGGTTGGGAGATGAGAGAGAATGCTGAGGAGAGAGAAAATTCAGACTTTCTTCGTGAAGAATTGAAGAAAATAGATGTTGTCACTTGTTATTGATTGGTCTTCTCCTACCCTTGGTTGCCTTAGAAGGTCCTCTAATGGCTGCAAATCAGACCAGCCAACATCTTCTCCCCCTCTTGTGAAGACTGAATATACTAAAATTCCTCTCTCTAGTCTCTAAATACGTTTTTTAGTCTTGCATGGACATTTTTGACAAGTGGTAGCTTTTTCAAATGGGTTTTTGAGCATTATCCACAATTAAATATTAATTTTTAGTCTTTAAATATTGAGAATTAGTTTAATAATTATTTTGGTGCCTTGAAAATTAATTTGGCTGGCCAATAATCAAATTGGCTAGGTAACTTTCATTCTTGAGTGTCTATGCGTCATCTTTGACCATTAGATTGGCGTTAAGTACCATTAAACGCCACTTCTCTAGTGTCATCAATTGACACTTATGGCCAAATGAATGACCTAGGCCAACAACTGGCACCAGATACCACTAAGTACTTGTGCGGCATAACTTATAGCAACTTTTACGTTTGACATCCCGTGATTTCCTCGGGTTCCCACATATTAAGCGAGGTTTCAAAAATACATGTCCTCATGACAACCCTCCCTCTTAAAATCCTTGCAATCATCCTCGATTGCACTACCAGATGCATCAAATGTAAAATAATGGACTGGAATTTTCACAAGGCATCATAGTTAACACAACATTGCGCACTATTGCTTAACCATTCCATATGCCCAACACATGCTAAAAATTACGAGCCAATCATAACATAGCATAAAACTCACAAAGAATCTTAGAAAACATTGATAGATTATCATGTGACATGTCTATTTCTTATGAGCTCAACTCATCTGGCAAAATCAAACCATAGCATAGCATAACCAAGCATAAACCATGGCTAAAACATGAATGACACCATAACATATGTTGTTGTCCATGGAACCAGATGTAAACCATTGAAAACTGAGCATAATCTGATAATAAACTGATTACTTGCTGATCTAAGAACTGATCACAAACTGCTGCAAATGTGACGCCAAATTGATCACAAACTCATTGCAAAAAACTGACCAGCAATCAATGCAAAAACTGATCCCAAAAGTGACCGTAAACGGTTCTTAAGCTGATCAGAAATTGTCTCAAGATTGGGGCAAAATAAGTATGCATGTGACATAGAGGGAGTTGGCACCATATACTTGGCTCTTGAAAAGGGCCAGGAATTGATTCTTTATGATGTTAGGTATGTACTTAGCATCAAGAAGAGTTTGCTTTCAGTTGGGCAGTTAGATAGTAGGGGTTACTTCACTACTTTTGGTGGTGGAATGTGGAAGGTATAGAAAGGATCTATGCTTGTTACTAGAGGTAGTAAAAAAATGAACTATGTATTATTTGCATTGCAAGGCACCTCTTGGAAAGTTTGTTGTAGTTGGAGCTATGGCGCAAGCATCTTGGACACATGAGCCAAAAGGGTTTGCAAGTACTCTCTTCACTTGGAAGAGTTGATGTGAAAGATTCAAAGCTTGACTTTTGTGATGACTGTATTTTGGGAAAACATGTAAAGAGTTCATACTCTCATGGAGCTTCTAGAAAGGCATGTATTTTGGATTTAGTCCATTCTGATGTATGTACCATGCCAATAAAAACTCATAGTGGTTTACATTATTTTGTGTCTTTTATTGATGAACACTCTAGAAAGCTATGAGTTTACTTTCTTAAGCTAAAAAGTGAGGTATTGGACGTTTTTAAAAGGTTTTATGTGTTTGTTAGTACTCAAAAGGGTTTAAAACTAAAGTGCATAAGAATAGATAAGGAGAGTACATATCAAAAGAATTCAATTAGTTTTGTGATGTAAATGGGATTAAACGGGAGCTCATTGTCCCTTATAATCCGTCATCTAATGGTGTGGTTGAGTGGATGAATCACACTTAATGTGAGAAGATTCGGTGCATACTGTCCACAATTAATCTCTTGCAATCATTTTGGGGGGAGGAACTTAAAACTGCGGTGTATATTGCCAATCTATCTCCACATTGTGTGCTTGATAGCGGCATCCCTTAAGAGGTTAGGTCTAGCAAATGTGCTTCATATGACCACTAATAGGTCTTTGGTTGTGGATGTTATTTACATGTACGTGTTGATAGCAGAACTAAACTTGGCATGAAATCCATTAGAGGCATTTTCATGAGTTATGGAGATGAAGGTGAAATGGGTTATAGAGTTTGGATTCCAAGCATGAAAAAGATAATATGCAGCTGAGATGTAGTATTTAATGAATCAAAGCTGCTGAAAAATGCCACATCTAGTGACTTAGACAAGAAGAAAGTGAAATTCAGCATGATCAGCCACTTGAACAGCCATCAGCCATTGAAAATTCAGCCCCGTTTGATGCTGGTTTTGATGATCAACATGTTATTATTGAGCCAAATGAAAATGGGCAGTAAAGGGATGCTGAAAATCAGCTTGGGCAGCATACTCAGCATGCTGAAAATGAATTACAATAGCTTGAAAATGTACTTCAGTAGTTAAATAATGAGGTACATTTTCTTTGGATATAGACCAATTGCCCGAGAATATAGATCATTGGGTGACAAGGTTTACACGTTAGAAGACCTATACAGAGGTTGGATCCCTTCTTGGACCGCATCTTACTCACAGATGAGGGTGAGCCTCTCACATACAAAGAGGCACAATCTTGTGAGTTGAAGAAAAAGTGGGAGCTAGCTATGCAGGAAGAAATGAAATCTTTGTATCGGAATGATACTTGGGAGTTGGTCCCATTGCCCAAATATAGGAAAGCCATTCCTAACAAATGGGTCTATAAAATCAAGTGTGTAGATGGCAAACCCAAATACAAAGCCAGGCTTGTGGCTAAGTGCTATACACAAAAAGAAGGGATTAACTTTTAGGAAGTGTCTTCACTTGTTGTCAAGATGACCACTCTTCGTGTATTGTTTGCCATTATAGCATCTATGGATCTAGAGCTTGATCAAATGGATGTAAGAATTGCATTTTTGCATGGTGATTTAAAGAAGAGCTATACATAAAGTAGTGATAAGACTTTGTTTGCCAAGAAAGGAGTATTTGGTATGTAGGCTTAAGAGAAGATTGTATGGTTTAAAGTAGGCCCCTAGACAATGGTATAAGAAATTTGATATCCTTATACTCTCATATAAGTTCAAGAGAAGTAATGCAGATCACTGCTGATATACAAAGAAGGTTGATGATGGAAGACTTATTATTCTTGTCTTGTGTGGATGATATGCTTATTGCTGGTAAGCATAATAGCCGAGTTAATGCATTGAAAAGGCAGCTGAATTCAGCCTTCTCCACAAAGCATTTAGATGTAGCTAAACACATTTTGGGCATGCGTGTAACAAGAGATAGAGACCAGCAGCTCTTATTTCTCTCAGAAGAAAAGTACATCAACAAAGTACTTGATAGGTTTTCTATGGCTGGTGCTAAGCCTCTTGGTGTACTGTTACCACCGTACACTAAGATTAGCAAAGTAGATTGCCCAAAATATGATAAGACAGCTAGTACTATGAAGGGTGTTCTCTATGCTTCAACTTGTGGGTCACTCATGTATGCTATGGTTACCACTAGACGTGATATTGCTCATGCAGTAGGAGTCGTGAGCATGTTTATGTCAAACCCTGCCAAAGTGCATTGGGAGGCAATGAAATGCATCTTCCGGTACCTTAAGAGCACACAAAGAAGATGTATATGCTATGGAAAAGGTACATTAGGTGTGTAGGGATATTGTGATGCAAACATGGTAGGTGACTTGGATACTCTCAAGTCTACTAGTGGGTACATTTTCACTTTGACTGGTGGGGTAGATTCATGGTGATCTAGATTGCAAAAGATACTTGCATTCTCTACCACTGAGGCTGAATATATTTCAGCCACACTGATGCTTCAAAAGACGCTGTTTATGCATCTTCCGGTACCTTAAGAGCACACAAAGAAGATGTATATGCTATGGAAAAGGTACATTAGGTCTATAAGGATATTGTGATGCAAACATGGTAGGTGACTTGGATACTCGCAAGTCTACTAGTGGATACATTTTCACTTTGACTAGTGGGGTAGATTCATGGTGATCTAGATTGCAAAAGATAGTTGCATTCTCTACCACTGAGACTGAATATATTTCACAGCCACACTGATGCTTCAAAAGAAGCTATTTGGCTTGGCCGTTTGGTCAAGCATTTAGGATTGCCCACCAAAACACTTGTACTTGGATGTAGCCAGAGTGCTACATGCTTGGCTAAGAAGGCCATGTTTCATGCACATACCAAACATATTAATGTGTGGTACCACTTTATCAAACAGGTTTTGGATGATGATCTAGTCACATTGACTAAGATAAAAACACAAGATAACCTTGCAGATGTTATTACTAAAAGCCTTGCAAAGGCTCAACATGAGCATTGCATTTGATTGGTGAGAATTGGTTAAAGGTTCACTCTGGACGTTTAAGTGAGAGGTAGTTGGGTGTAAAGGCCCTTCATTACGCTTCCCGTGTATATATTAACTTGCACATGTGAACGCACCCTTATAGGTGTAAGTGTATTGCACCCTAAGTATAAACACATTCATTTCTTCTTTGTGCGTACCACATTGGTACACACCCTACTCACGTTTTTGCTCTCGCTCTGCACTCTCTACTGCTGCACACACTGCACTCTTGCTGCGCACACCCCCTTCAATTTGGAATGTTTTTAGAGCCAGAAAAAAAGGCCAAAACAAACTGAAAAATTTGTGGCAATTTCTAGGTCTCTGAATAGCTGTCCCATTGCCTTGGTTGCATAGCAGTGCTACACCTTCTCGACTCGGATGTGTGCAAGCCAACTACTTCAAACTGCACACTTGCAGCCTTGGGCTTCGCGCAATCCTGACACCTTTGCAGTTTGCTGACTCAGGCAGCGTGGCAATTTGAGTGACATGTCAGCTATGGCAACTACCTATGTAGTATACTCTGTTCTCCTCTTTCTTCCTTCATTAAAAAGTTTCAAATCATAGAAGATGTGATAACTGCCTATATACCTGCACTTGGTTGGCATGCGTAAAGGTTTTCCATTACCCATGAAATGCCCACCTAGATCCAACCTGCAGATCGGGCACATGACAAGGCTCATGCAGAAATCAAACATAGAGACATTGACACCAGATTTGCTTCCCAATCATGGAGCCAAATAGGCTGACCCAAGCCTACTTCAAGCTGCATGCTTGCAGCCTTGGGCTTCGTGCCAATCCTGACACCTTTGCAGTTTGCTGACTCAGGCAGCGTGGCAATTTGAGTGACATGTCAGCTATGGCAACTACCTATGTAGTATACTCTGTTCTCCTCTTTCTTCCTTCATTAAAAAGTTTCAAATCATAGAAGATGTGATAACTGCCTATATACCCAGTTGGCATGCTTAAAGGTTTTCCATTACCCATGAAATGCCCACCTAGATCCAACCTGCAGATCAGGCACATGACAAGGCTCATGCAGAAATCAAACATAGAGACATTGACATCAGATTTGCCTCCCAATCATGGAGCCAAATAGGCTGACCCAAGCCTAGGACAAGCAGCATAATGGACCATGTTCATGTTGTAAGGGTTTGTGTCCGTACCACCAATCTGCAACGAGGATGTGTTACCTATGGGCCTCAAGTCCAAGCGCGGTAAAGTATTACTCATTCAGTGCTGTGAACTGTTTCTGCACATACGTAATTACATCTGTGTGTACTGTGAGAGGGTCTTCTTCCAATTTCAAACTTCATTATTCTTTTGCTATCTGTTAAAAGAGCATTTGTTACCTCCTATTTGTAACCTCTTGGCAAACAACTCTCATGGCTATATGGATTGAAATCTATATTAAGATTAGAGTTGTGGAAATCTCACTTCTTTGGAACCGCTGCCGTGAAAGCTCCTTGTCATTATGGAATTTAACATGTTTCTAGATACATTAAGACAGAAGAAAGAGCAGAGAAGTTATGATTTACAACAATATGGAAAAATTTTAGCATTACTGATAAACATTCTACTTGATCATCTCTCATGTACTGACTTTTTCCTGCACTTCACCCATCAGTGCACTGGACACAGGTGGAGAGCTAGAGAACTTGATAATTCTTGTTTTGGAGAAGCTCTTTAGTAATCCAGTAGGAGTAAATGCGCTTCTTCAAGTTTTGGTAAATATCCTGTTGCTGTTTCCCATGTTCCTATAAACATATTTAGCCAGAGCAAAATCCTTGTTTTTACTGGTAACTTTAGCCAATGTAATATTCATCATTCAGAAAGGGTGGTTCAAGGTTGAAGCAGAAAAATCCACCATTGCAGAAATATTGTTGGCACATGTTGGTGTTCACCCTCTAATAAAAGTGAAATAAGTGTTGAGATTATTAAACAGACTGTTGTTACATTGACCGTGAGTGTCTATCTTAACTTGCTAACCCTTATGTTTGGTATTGCAGCCTTATGCTGCAGCTGGACTACAAGCAAGTTCTCTTGCAATTAGACGAATGACTTGTACTGGCGTAAGCATGGATTCACCTTTTCTTATTTACTAATGTTGTACCGCATTCTTCTGCCAAAACTAAGCAGTTCAAAGGCATTAGAAGTTTTAAAATTACTGAAATGAAGTATTCCTGTCGAACCTATGTGAAATTGTTGAGAGTTACTGACATCATCCATCAATGCACTGGTTTTTGATATGCAATCCGCGACTTTAGGTTGGTTAGAGTGACTGCCATGTTCCAGTGCTGATTATGCTTGAGGTTCACATGGTTTCTAAGATATTGAGGCTGGGCTAAAGGTGTATATTCTATAAAGTTGATGTGAAGCTTTGCCATTAGAACCTGTAAGGAGCTGCAACTTCACACCATTAAAACAGCGAGGCTGGATTATCTAAGTTTGCAAGAACCAAAACCTTGGTCCTTTGGACATTTGTCTAATATTGACCATATGAATTATAGCAACATTATCACAAATACTTGTCAAGCAGAATATGTCCATTGCCTCTATCCAGTTTCCCTTCTCATTGAGGTACATATGGAACTGTTTTTCGTTGAGTGTTATCAGTTTTGCTACTGGGGCGTATTTTTAGCACCAGTACGTTACGCAGTTTCTGCACACTTTTACCTTATTCTGTTGTATCTCTGAAGTATTCAAAGTATTTGTGCACTTGAAATGACAAGGTGATTGGTAGCTGGATTGGAAGATTATTATTACATCTGGTTATGTTCACATCATCAAGATGGAATGTATTTGTCCAAGCATATGTGAATTTGTGTCTTTAAAATGTTCCTATTTCCTGCTTTGCAGCTATATAGTAATTATGCATGTATAATAACTGCATATATTAAAATGGAATAACTTTTGAACTCGTGTGTTTTCACATCTGTCTACTTCCTGCTTTGTAGGCATGCAACATTTAGTATATATTAACTCTGTAGGTATCTTGATGGTACAGTATTTAAATAGGTGAGATGAAAGAATTTGTGTGTTAGCCATGCATTAGATTGCCTCCTCCCAGTTTCGTTTATTGGGGGTTAAGACATGGGTCAAGACAACTCGTATTTCTAAAACAACGACAACCACTCTTTTCGCAGATTTCAAAGCTGCTCAAATATGTAGGCAAAAGCAATGATGCAGTTCGTGCTCTTATGACAAATAACTTGGTGCTTCCTCTTGTCAAAGCAATCACAGATGAGTACGTGCAAATGTCTTTTGTAAAGTTTTAGCAGATGAACTCTCAAGCTATTCATCATAGTAACTACAAGAAAGCTTCATTTAACTGCTTACATAAGTGTTTGAGATGGATCAACCTAATAGGTGGCCCTACATAGAGATAACACTGATTCAATTATTTTCCTAAAAATCAGATGGGAGTGAACCCTTTTAACTCCTGAATACCAGGCTTCAGTGATTGCGTGCTTCCTTTATGTTAGTCCCAATGCTTCATCCTCCTAGAACACAAAGCCATCATTAGCACATTACTGATATTTGTAGGGACTGAGGATGCAGATTGATTTGCTTGTCCATACGCTACCAACTTTCTATACCTGGATAAAATCCTCTAACAAAGATTGTTTATTGTGTCCTATTTTACAGTCACTTGCTTTTGACCAATGACACTCAACCAAGGTCAGCTCGCTTCTATGTTCTTTCCAGTTTACCTTGTGCCTGGGTTGTGTAGAAGAAACAACTCATGTTTGTAAGTCTAATAGGTTCCCTGCTCCCTGCCAACAGGCTGCTGCCCACCATCGCACCTCCTCTCCCCCCTCCTGTCACGCCATCACATCGCCCCTCCATGCTGTCCCAGCCTCCCGCGCCTGGCAGCCCTGCCCAGTAGGCCATCCGTGTCCCCATACGGAGCAAGCCATACATGGAGTCCAGCACCCCTCCACCACTCGGAAAACAGCATCCCCCCCTGTTGCTCCCTCCATCTGCAGCAACACTCCCCCCTCCGGCATCATAACAGAGTGTTTGATAGGTTTTCAGCAGGGACGTGCAATGGAAACCTCTGGTCAGATGCCGGTGCATTCTGTTAGTGCTCCCTAGTCAAACACCTTGCGCATCATCCTCTCTGAGGAACAGCTCATAGCCGTTTGTGCCACAGAGCTGGAGCTAAAAGAAACAATGATCTTTGGTCAAGTAGTAGGACATTCCCCATCCAAGGCCTAGCTTTGGGACCGGCTTCATTCCACTTTGTGCATTAGCACAACGCAGATCGTGGAGGCGGTTCTCATGGATTGAGGGATCTTCATGGTACGACTCACCTCAACAGACGCAACTAGTGAGCTACTAGCTAGTTCACCCTATGCTTCCACGAAGGGGGTTATCTACATGGTCCCTTGGTACAGTGGCTTCATAGTGTAGGCATTCATGCTCCACAACAGTTTCCTTAGATACCTGGTCACCCTACTCTTCCTTGGATTGGTGATAGAGTGTTGCCATTTAGTGGAAGAGTTTGGATGACTCTTCGGCACACTCCTTCCTGCTTCTTTCGCGGACGTAGTGAGAGCCGCAGGTGTCCCAAAGGTACGGGTGGCAGTGAAAGAGACAAAGAATGAACCACAGTTTCTAGAGATTGAGGCAGGACACTCCTTCAGGCAAAGCAACAGGTTATTGTGACTGGGCAGCCAGGGCAATGCTTGCGTTGCCATGACTTTGGACACTCCTTCAGGCAGCAGATTGCACACGCTTCGGAGCCAAGGCAGCTTTGCCGATAGGCCCACAGGTGGACGCGGATGGATTTACACGGGTCCAGAGACGTCAGTGAGGGAGACGGCAGGGGGGGCTGGAGTTAGCCTGGCAGACACAGCCACAACCATAGCAGTAGGGAGCAGGAGGGCGAGTGTCGCCCCCCCAGCAGAACACCACCCAGTCCCCCCTCCTCAACCCACCTAACAGGACCATAGACCTACACATCCACCACCCATGGAGGCGTCACAAACCTCTTGACCCGAGGGCCCACATCCCCCTCACCACCCCCCCCCCCTTCCCCTTGGCTCCCCCCTCGACCCTAGCCCATAGCCGGCCCTTTAGGGCCACCGGTTTCCCCCCCACATCCGCCTTGAGTCTTTGATCACCCCACCATCCCTCGATCCTCCCCCTTCCCACCATCATCCCCGCCGATCAACAAAACCCCCCCCCCCCCCCCCCCCCCCCAACCACAGGAGGTGAGGAGCCTCACATGCTTACATCCTCCTCTCATCATCAGCCTAGCCCTCCCCATACAACTACCAGCTCATCCGGCAAGGCCGCGCGACACACTTTCCCAAGATAGGCGCAACTGTTACCACAGGAGTTCTTTCGTAGTGGGCGATAGTCTTACCTGAGAGTTGCAGAGCGCGGAGAGTTCCCACTACCTCTAGAGGTGGGAATCTTCGTGGTACGCAAGTTGAGGAGCGGCAAGGTCCATCTACTAGCACCACTGGATGGACCAAACTATGCTTTCTTCCTTTAGACCACTCATACAAGAGACTGGACAATGACATAGATAGAGGAGGAGGTGAAGAGCCAGGTGGCAGACCACATCTCCCAGTGGATGGGAGAAGGAGGACTCACACTTTTTTCCTAGCAGTGGCCAGGATGCATGATGGACATTAACTGGTGGGTTGGGACTGAGGTCCCACATTGGAGCATTATCTTTCGAGCTCCTCCGTAGTGGAGAGCTCCGATGGATGGGATCGAGTGGCCTCTGGCACAGGCGGCCCGGTTCTATCAGTGTACAGAGTCTCGCCTTTCAGCCTGGTTGATAGATGCCCTAGTGGTACCACTAGGTGCGTCTATCACCCCCGTGGTCCGCCATGGGGGAATGGAGTTCACCGTCCAAGCCTATTGCAAAGCGAACTCACATGCTCCATAGCTCTTCTTTTTCGTAATCAGCTTCCACACCGAATAGATGTTTGTTTGGTCAATCGTAGGTTTCCCCATGAGTATACATCTTGCATCTTGGAATGCGAATAGTCTCCACTACGGTGGAGCACGTGGTTCCAAGAAGTTGATTTTGGCAAAAGCTACAGCCTGCCCTTGCCGGACAGATTGACATCCTAATTTTACAAGAGCACAAGCTCACTCCCGCCCAGGCCGAGCGGGTAGGGAAGTTACTCCCAGGTAGTTCACACACTTACTGGGAGCACGCCATCAGTGCCCACGACAGGAGTGGAGGCGTATGCACCTCTATTGGCCCAAGCCTCACCGCCTATGTACGGGACCACAGGACAATTGTGGCAGGAAGAGTGCTCTGGATCAGATTGGACATTGGGGACTCGTGCCTTGGAGTCCTCAATGTTTATGTCTCTACTGAGGCTAGGGCATGCAGTAGGTTCTGGGTGGAGATCGCAGCAGGACTCCCATAGATGGACTCTTGGATTGTTGGAGGAGACTTCAACAACCTAGAAGCCTTAGAGGACGAGCAAGGTAGGGGCAGAAACTACGAGGGCATGGCTGGGAAGGAGCAGGAGGCATGTCTTCCTATTGGCAGTAGGAGCACACGATGCTTGGAGAGACCCAGCTTTCCACAAGAGGGAGGGGTCGCTGGATTTCTCTTGGGGATATAGGCGGCTAGGAGGAGCCCTGTTGGAGCGGCTAGATAGGTTTTATGTGGGAGAGTGGGGATGCTCTCGTGGAGGCCAGGTAGGGCAGTTGGTTGGCACCACTTTGTTCGATCACTGCCTGGTTCTCCTGACACTTGACCCCCCAGCATTTGTCCTAGACACATGATCGTGTTTGATCCCTGATTCGGTCTACAGGAGGGAGGAGGTGAAGAGTCAAATTGAGCAGATTTGGACTAGGGAGTGGGGCAAGAGGGATCGGATCGCAGAGGAGGGTGCAGAGGTCCTAGCCGATTCGAGCAATATCTGCTAGGAGGCAGCCCTATAGGCTAGGCAGTAGAGCTGGGAGGAGGAGAAAGCACCTTGGCGGGACCTAGCAGCCGCACAGAGATTACTATAGGAGGCACCAAGGGATCCCATCCTCGACGCACAGGAGGTGTGCGTATGAGCAGTCATCGCTGGCCTAGAGGACAGGCACTCGGAGTTCTCATTCCGCACCTTAGCAGCCTTCTGGGTGCGGAAGGGGAACATGATGCGCAAGGAGTTTTTCCAGGTGCACTAGCCCCGCACCTTAGGAGAGCAGATACGCAGCCTTTGGGATCAGTATGGGAGGATGCACTCTAGCCTAGATGAGGTGATGGAGATTGCCATCGACTACTACGGACGTCTCTTCCAGCAGGAGACAGCCTCAGCTTGAGAACATTGATGTAGATAGCAGGTCTGGGATCACATCCCGTCCCTTGTCACAGAGGAGATGGGATGTTCCCTCCTAGCCCCGTTCATAGAGAAGGAACTAGAGGAGGCATTTCATACACAGGACGGGCAGAAATGCTCGGGAGAGGGTGGCCTCTCTAAAGCCTTCTTCACTACCTACGGCGATGTGGTAAAGGAACCCCTACTGCTGGCCTTCTAGGAGATTTTCAGCTCAGGATGGATGCCAGAGAGTCTATCAGCAGGTCTTATCAGTCTCCTTCCCAAAGGGGGAGACCGTTTGGAGCTATCCTAGTGGAGACCGATTACCTTGTTATCAGTGGCCTATAAAGCACTGGCAAAGATGATTGATAGGCGTCTCCGGCCTATGCTTCCAGACATTATTCATGACACACAGACATGTTTTGTATAGGATAGGAGCATCCTAGACAATGTCTTGACCTTCTTTGAGGCAACAAAGTGGGTCCAGCACAGTGGTCAGGGATTGGCGGTACTACTCTTGGACTTGGAGAAAGCCTATGACAGGGTGAACTGGGACTTTTTAGAGGGTACTATGGTGAGGTTAGATTCTCCCAGGCAAGGATCTGCAGGGTCCTCGCACTTTACAAATCGGCTACCAGCAAGGTTCTTATAGGTGGCAGGCGAGGGGAGGAGTTTTGGTTGAAGAGATCGGTCTGGCAGGGCTGCTCTCTGGCCCCGTATTTGTTCCTACTCTTTGCAGAGGCGATGCCCCACTTCCTTAGGTCACGCGTGAATGGGTTACACGGTCTCTGACTTGTGGTGAGAGAAGAGACGGAGCTGTTAGACTCAAAGTATGCAGATGACACAACACTCTACATAGAGAACGATGAGTTGATGTTGGAGAGAGTGAGACTAGCTCTCGAGGTGTTTTGCATTGCAACAGGAGCGAAAATCAACTGGGGAAAGTCGGTTGGTTTCCTTACAGACCTGGATTTAGATGGGTGTGCAGAGGGTAGACAGTCTGTTACCAAGGGTTCTAGGTGGGACTCAACATCACTCCTGTGCAACAGTTTCTTCCAGTCCTTTACTCTATTCGGAGAAAGCTGAACTATTGGAGTACTGCTCGCCTTTTCCTAGCGGGCCAAGCACTGGTGATCAACTAGGTCCTTCTAGCGACGGCTTGGTACATCGCCTCGTGTTGGTGTTTCTCCTCGTCCTGTGTAGTTAAGCTTCACCGCCTAGTGCGGAACTTTCTCTGGATGGGGTCAGACCGATCCAGGGACTTTAGGGCCAAGGTGGCGTGGGCAACCATCATCCAACATCGGTCAGAGGGAGGGCTTGGGATCATAGACCCAGAGTATTAGAGTCTGGCCTTTCTGGGCAAGCTTATAGTCCGTGGTCTCACACCAGGAGGGTAGACATGGAAGGTCCTATTGTAGGAGGGCCTCTAGGAGTGCAGACCGAGGCTTGGCGGTGATTGGAGGCTATCCTTGAGATGGATCTTCACGACAGCCCAGATCATGCCCTCCAGATCTTCTTTCCTCCACAGCCTACTTCGTGTGTGGCAGGGCCTCCGTAAGGTGTCCTTATTCTGAGGCCCCCAGGTTGCTAGGAGGAGATAGACCGCCAGTCGGTGATATGGAACCCCTAAACCAGAGATTAGGAGGGGGTACAGATTGGCGAGCGGCTCCACATCCAGTGGGCTAGTTGGGAGGCCGGCCCAGCTCGTACCATCAGGACTTGGTGGGAGGTGTAAAGGATGGCGGACTAGGAGGTGTTGTAGCGGGCATCAGGTTGCCGGAGAGGAGCGGAGTTGAGGAGGAGGGAGATTGACGTTGCGATACCCCAGGAGTGGCTTGATCTCTTGTTACGAGAGCTGGTAGAGCCTGGTGAGGTATGGGCTGCTAGGTTTTTGCCCACAGGTATCCCCCTATAGGTGGCAAGTAGAGTGGGCGGTGCCCCACAGGAGACCTTCATCTTACAAGAGGGGTGTCTGGTTCTTGACAGAGGGCAGCAGGATGAGGGGATAATTGGCCTTCCGTGGAGGAGGATTCGGGTGGTTGGCCTTCAAGGGAAGACACGGCGTCTGGACCCTTATGTGTTTTGGGAGGAGCTTCGGGAGTGGCGCCTTTGGATATGGGAGAGCAGGCCACTTGATGAGCTGGAGTGGGACCTGGGACCTTGGAGAGCGGCTATGGCCGGCCACTGCGGTTGCCAAGAAGTGACCGAGGTTCCTGGAGTACATAGCTAGGATCGGGAGACACGTTCTGATGTAGGAGGACATGGATTGGGCGCCCTTGTGTAGCAGGTACTGGGCGGAGCACATCATCACGGATGCTTTTCTACGGAATTTCTGGTGCCGTCTATGGGACAGCTGGAGGCCGAGGAGGGTATCGTATTTCTTATGGCTATTGGCACATGGAGGCTTGGCAGTGGGGAGCTGGTTAGCCGAGATGCAGAAGTATGGAGATTGTAAACACTCCCCATAGCAGTCTCTAGAAACTCCAAAACATTGCCTTAGGTCGTGTGAGGCGGTGTAGCTCGTGTGGTGAGGAGCATGCCGCATTCTCCGCCGTATAGCACCCAGCCTTGGATGTATCTCTTGGGTTGCTTTTTGTTGGCAGGCAGTCAACTAGGGCCGTCACCTTTTGTATGAGGCTGGGATGTAGGACACGATCTTCATCACTGAGGTTGGGTCGTGCGCAGTGTTCGGCTTGGAGGCTCTACCCATCCGCAAGGTACTGGAGTCCACATCAGACTACCTTGAGGTATGGGAGATCACAGGAGTCTTATTGGATGGCACATTTGGAAGGCGCGGTGTCAGGAGGTTTTCGGCGGGGAGAGACTTTCAATAGAAGTGACTTTGGCAGAGCTCTGGACCTCCATCATCCATTCCCTCAGCTCCGTTCTCACTTGGCGGCCAGGACTTGTTCTTCATGATGCAGATAGGCAGCCCCAGATGGCGATACACCCGCCCTCCATGGCTTCTTACCCCCATTCCCCCTGGACCGCCTTGACAGGCTTGTACACTTGATATATCTATGACTCATCATTAGCTCCAGCTAGTCTGTTGAGCATGAACACTTCTTTGTATTCAGGTTTTTTCTGAAGTAATATAATTAGCCACACTTTATTTGCGAAAAAAAAAAAAAAAGTCTTATAAGTCTGCGGCTTGTTTTAAAGCTTCTGTCCAATATGACATTCTCTGCACTAACAATGTAAAATAAATTAAGCTCATCAGGGAGATCGATGATGGTCTTCTTGTTGCACATTGTTCTCGTGCTGCTCTTCAATGTGTAGTCTGTCACCCAAAAGGATGAAAAGGACTTATTCAGCACATCCTGCAATACTCTTAACTATCAGCTAATTAAAGGTTACTGGTGCATTTTTGAGCAACAGAAGACATAATTGCAAACTCATAATGAGCATGCTAGTTTGCAAAATTGTTTGTCAATCTTAAAGCCTTTACCTTGACAATGCCCTTGAAACCTGTCCTAGAATTGGACCTTGCCAATTTTGATCCTTTCTAGAATGTACTTTAATGTGGGTACAGGAAAGTAATGAGAGCCTGGAATAAACAGAAAGACATGTAAATCAGTTCCCATAGAAACTGCTAGAAGAGAGAAACTCTAACTTGTAGTTAGTAAGCTAACTCCTATTTAACTTCTGGAGAGGTGGATGAAAAGTTGCTAGGTGACTCACAGTGGGTTCCACCTTGTTTGTAGAGGGTTGGAGTTTAAAAGCAGTAGTTACAAAAGTTAATCCGTAATCATCACTGTCAGCCAATAAAGTGGTGTGATTGTGGACACGTGTGCTAACATTTTGAATGTAACTTATCTTGGATGGAGAGAATGGTGATGTATGCTGCTCTTGATGATGCCATCTATGGATATCTTGTAAAAGGTCCTTGGAGGTGTGCTATCATGTGAACTGCAAGTTGGGTCTATAGATTGTACCTTTCCTACTGATCTGTAGGGATCTGATAAACATGCTGGGACCAAATAGATGAGTTGCCTGAGATGCTCCAGGAGCAACAAAAAGCACTCTTGAAAAGAAGACATGAGTACTAAATATTTTGGGTAAGTAGGGCTTTCCTGTATGATCATCATTAAATAGATGGAAACTAGAAATAATAAACCAGATAGTATGATATTAGCCGCCACTAAAGCCTCATAGCTCCAGATACTTGTGTCGGTTAAAGTCTCTCCTATAATGCTCCAGCTTCCCCACGACTCTGTGATTCTAATACATGTCAAGAATGGTATGACAATTATACCCATTTCCATATTGGATCAAGAACCAGGTCGGATGGATGTAGAGCTTCCATTCAACAGGTCCAAATGGAAACTCAAGCAGTGTTCATTAAATGCATAGAGATTAGACATTTGGTGTCATTTAGGACTATCAGGTGAACATGATACCAAGGCAAACCAATGGAACATGGGACATACATGTAGATGTGTTACCTGTTGACATGGCAGAAAGGATGTGCCTCTGCCAGCTCTTTTTACATGTGTCTTTTGTAGCCTGTCTAGGTTCTTCTTGTATTGAGATAATTGCAAACATTTAGCCAAATAGTGAATCTTGCTACTTGTCATAAATGCTGTCAATAAAGCGAAAGCATTGGACCCACAGAAAGTTGAGCTGCTTTCAGCCTATTATGAAGTATTCATGCTCGGTTACTCTTCATTTGAGTCTCAAAAAGGAGCTTTTCAAGGTGAAGCTGTTCATTCTAGTTGTGAAGCGACTGCTGCCTTTCCGACTTGGTTGTTTAGCGCTTTCTGTTGACCCTTAATCAACAACTGAAGTCTGGGCTGTCACTTCATCCTTGGTTGACTGCATACTTCCTAAGGAATCTTCTGTTGTTTTCCAAAGTGCAAATTTTTCCAACCCCTTTGTTTGAAGTATACTATTTGGTTATAAGCCAAGTTTGCATGCTTGCCTCTTTTGTTCTGTGCTGAATAAGACTAAAGACAAGAGGGTTTTGTGAACGTGCGAGGGTGTGTTGTAGATCAACAGGGGAAGAGGTAATCTATAGCATCTTTTAAACTGTTAGGTAGTTTCCACTTAGTAAATATGCATTCTAACCATTGTATTTGTAGGCCTTTCTGTGTATTCTATTGAAGTGCTCTATTGTGGGTCTCAAACTGTTTCTATGCGGAGATAAGCTTCATAGAGTTGATAGTGCTGAGTGTTTTCTTCAAAGCATGTGGAGGGTTATGGTTGCTTTACCTTCTTGGCATGTAGAAGGAAAATAACTTTATTATATCTGTGTGTTGTATGATACTCCCTTAGGAAGAAAGGCTTTTTTTTTTTTTCCTGTTAGCATTAATGTTTGCTGCTAGTAATAATTGCAAGACAATGCAGGGATGCTAGTGTGGCAAGTGCTGCAGCGGAGGCTGTTGCTAATTTTACCCTGACTTCTACTGGTTCTGTAAGTATATTCCAACAAAGCTCAATCAGGAGGGAAATCTTTTGAAATTTTGCAATATAACTAGTCAACATGAGCCAATCAAGCATCTATCCTGTTTAGATTAATGTTCGCACAACAAAACTATAACTGCAGGAGTCAAAATCATGCTTTACTTGCATCCATTAATCTAGAGCCAACTTGTGCTTGCATGGATATCCATTTGTTCCATCATTCTTTAGCCTTGGCTTTGCTAATAATTCGATGAATGATTCATTGTTTGCCCAAAGTGTAAAGAAATACCCTAACACAGAAACATAAATAGAAACCGTATGACAAAGCATAGACTAATAAAATAACACAGTTAGGGTTAGGGTAACTCAGAGACGATGAACACAGTGAATGAATGAAGTGATATGACTATTGAATATATGATGCTCATGCAGCAAACACACTATGCAGTGAATGAATACTGCACCTCGAACTCTTGTATCTCAAGGATCAAGGTAGGGGTAATGAGCTGGAGAGTGTGTCGTACTCTGAATGTTTCCGGAATCACAGCAAGGCAGTCTTCGGATGTCGAACACCAGCAAATGCAGTAGTGAGAATCTGGATTTGATACAAATAGCAATGAGGAGAGAGAAATACTAAAAACGCAGGGAGGATAGTTTGCAAGAGAGAGAAAGACTAAAAACGTAGGCAAGATAGCTTGTAGGAGAGAGAAAACTGCCAAGTGCAAGCAGAACAACTTGTTGACAGCTTGGGGCAGTTGGCAACTGTTGGAGGAGAAATTTGCCAGTCGACACCCGCGGCAGCTGGGTGACAGCTTGTAGAAGCAAACGCAGGGCTGTGATGATGTGGCAGGCTGTACAGTATCAGGTCTGCCCAGGAATAACAGTTGCGTGGCTGGAATCAGCTCCAAACGGCATAAAGAGGGCTGGAAATCAGACGCCAAGTGATGGAGACAGCAACGGACAGCTTCGGCTGAGATGTCCTTCGTGAACAGGGTGTGGGCAGCAACATGAAACACCTGAAATCTGCAAAAACGAGATTAAGGGCTGAATGGAGGGCAGCATATGTATTTATAGAAAGTTTGGTCCCTCCCAAGTGGGTTTGTGCTTATGGGACACAAAAACTCTCTAGGATCGCGTTTCTTTTAAATAAACAAGGTTTCTTCATTAATTAAGCATGTTTTGGGGTTGTTTAAGTAAAGCCAATGCATTTTTAGCTCAACACCCTCTCTCAGGCCCAAAAATGGTGCCACGAGAATAGAGGCCAGCCAAGCCCTTTCTTGGTTTATCTTTTACCCCAAGGTGCTCCACCTCAAAGTAGCAAGAGCATCGGACAAAGGGTGCGCGTCGGCTGTCCAGTGGCCTACTAAGACTACAAAGGTGATGGTTATCTTACCAAGGGAGCCCAAGTGATCACCCCAGAGAGGATAGGGCATCGGACAAAGGGTGCATGTTAGCTGTTCAGTGGCGCCTACCAAGCCCTACAAAGGCGGATGGAATCAGCTATGGATTTTTTATTTTTTATTTTTTTGGTTTTTCTTTTGAGGGCTTTTTAGGTTTGATAGATTAAGCATTAAGTGAGGGTTTCAAATCAATTTTCGTGCTATTGAGTATCCGTGTCCCAAACGGGAGAGTGATAAGGGATGGTCAAACCCAAGACCTTCACAAAACAAGCATACTATTTCTACCATTATTGGGTGTCAATGACGAAGAAAATGGCTAAGGTGTGTGTATAGCAAATATATCAAGTAAGCAAGACAAGCAAAGCGAGCAAGCAAGCTGGGAAAGACTGCCTTGGAGACTGCTATGTGCAATGCCACGAATATGGTGGATCCTAGAGTTGACCACTCCAAACGACCGAAAAGGGATAAATACGCACAGATGCATGTTTACATTAATAGAATGCCAATGCATAGGGTAGTGCAAAGGGAGATACAAGATATCATACTCATGCAATATGCTATGCAACGGTGCCATTGGGACAATGCTCTCGCAGGGGAATTGTTCACTTGTCCAAGTACCCTTTTACAATCATGTCATCTTGACAGTGCAGATGAAGTTACAAATGTTCATAATACAATAGAAAAGAATAAAAGAATGTAATGTCTAAAAAAACTATAAGTATCATCACTGTCACTATCAAGTGCAGAAGCCACCCCCTCTCAAACTGGAAGGGAAAGCAAGAGGGAAACACTCTCTCCCCGTCAAGTTGAAGAAGTAGGGGAGGGTGTATCCAAGCTGATCCTGGGTAGGTGGTACTAAAGAACCGGCCCATTGACCGCTTTGGTTAAGATATCTGCAAAATTATTTGATGATGGCACAAACTCTAGGCGAATAGTGCCTAGCTCAACCTGCTCTCTGGAAAAGTGGAAGTTGATGGAGCTTGACGCTGGGCTGAGAGTGAACGCAACGGATAACACACAGAGTAGAGAGCAGTCGAAAGGAGAGTGAGCACGACACCTTTGATATTGGGTACAATGACTAGTATACCTCTTTAGGTTTCAGATAGATATATATGAAAGTATGAATCTGCTAATGGTGTGTTCACACCCATGCTTATATAGAAGGCACGATGGCCCTTTATTCCCAACAACCTCCTACCTAAAGGCAATGTGCCTTAAGAGGAAAAAAGAATTAGCTAAGTCTAGGTATGTACAAAGCTGAAATACATATACCTATCCAACTCCCATCATTTGTCGGCAATGAGCAAACCGCTCTGTTGGAAGACCCTTCGTGAGAAGATCTGCAAGATTATCATCTGTATGCATTCTAATGAAGTGATACTTCACCTGTATGTGCTTCGCCTTTGCATGAAAGATGGGATTCCGTGCTAGCATGATAGCACTCTGAGTATCACAATGGATAATAGGTCACTCTGTAATGCCAAGCTCTCCCATCAGACGTGAAAGCCATAAAGTCTTCTTGCATGCCTCAGTGGCAGCCATATACTTTGCCTCTATAGTAGACAATTCAACACACTTTTGTAGCCTGGAGATCCAAGAGACTGCTCCTCTTGTGAAGGTAAACACATACCGAGAAGTGGACTTTCTGCAATCCGCATGACCGGCATAGTCTGCATCCGTAAAGCCAATGGCAGATGCCTTTTGCTTTTCAAAGCAGATGCACAAATCCTTTGTGCCTTTGAGGTATCTCATAATACCTTTCATTGCTTCCCAATGCTTTTTACTAGGGTTTGCCATGCATTTGCTAACCACTCCCACTGCAAAGGCAATGTCAGGACGTGTAGCAACCATGGCATACATCAAACTGCCAACAGTTGAAGCATATGGTATCTTGGTCATTTTAGCCTTCTCATCATTAGATGTAGGGCTATCCTCTGCACTAAGTTTCACATATCGAGGCAATGGAACCCCAATTGTTTTTTCCCCTTCCATATTGAAACGCTGCAAAACCTTGGAGATATACTCTTGCTGCGATAGATAGAGTAATTTTTTTGATCTATCTCTGAGTATTCGCATGCCAAGAATGTGATTTGCATCACCAAGATCTTTCATGTGAAAGCTGCCATGAAGACTTTGCTTGAGTGAATCCAAGGCATGAGTATCCTTGCCAGCAATCAGCATGTCATTAACATACAGAACCAAGATAATCAGGGTGCCATCTGCTGCCTTCTTGGTGTACAAGCACTGATCCATTTGACTTCTATGAAAACCTTGAGACTGCATAAATGTATCAAACTTATGATACCGTTCTCTTGGTGCTTGTTTCAGCCCATATAAACTCCTTTTAAGTTTACTTACCATCTTCTCTTTCCCTTTTGCCATAAACCCTTCAGGCTGCTGCATATATATGTCTTCATGCAGATCACCATGTAAAAATGGAGTCTTTACATCCATCTGTATGAGCTCCATATCTTCAGCTGCAACTAAGCCCAAAATGGTTCTCAATGTAGTCATCTTGACTATAGGAGAGAAGATCTCATCAAAGTCAACTCCATGTTCTTGCTTGTACCCTTTTGCAACCAATCTTGCTTTGTACTTTGGTGAGGAACTAGAAGTGACCTTCATCTTGTAAACCCATTTGCATGGAAGGGTTTTCTGCCCTTATAGGCAACTGCACCAAGTCCCAAGTGCCATTTTTATCAAGAGATTCCATCTCTGACAACATGGCTTTATACCATTTCTTGTTGTTGTGTTTGTCCATTGCTTCTTGGAAGCAAGATGGTTCACCACAGTCTGTCAACATGACATAATCAGCCACATTGTTTGCACTAGGAATGAATCTATCAGGTTGTCTAGTAGCCCTAGACGATCTCCTAATCCAATGATCATTGTTTGTTGGCTGTTAGAGTCTGCAAATTTCCATTTTCAGCTTGCTGTCCTGGCATTTCAGCCTACAAATCACCATTAACAGCTTGCTGTCCTGGCTGTTCTTGCACATTTAGTGGCTCATCATTATAGGCAATGGTTGGCTGATCATTGCCAGCATTATTATTTGCATTTGCAGGTTCATTTACAGCAAGTATTTGTTGCTGTACAGCGGGTACATTTTGCTGTCCAAAAGGTATTTCTTCCCGGAATACAACTGTACGGACTTCCTTTGTTCTTTCGGGCTGTTTGTGGATGTGATCTTCCCGGAAGATAATATCATTGCTGCGTACTACTTTTCTTTTGTCGGGATCCCATAATTTATATCCCATTTCACCTTCATCACCATATCCTAGGAAAATACATTTACAGGACTTTGGCTCAAGTTTGCAGCGTTCTTCTTTACGAATGTGCACAATTTCCTTGCAGCCAAACACTTCAAGTGTGCATACGAAGGTGCTCGACCATGCTTCTTGGGGAACTCACTCTCCCAAAGATCTGTTTGGTGACCGATTAATCAAGTATACGGCTATCATAACAGCCTCTACCCAAAAACCATGGGGTAATGCAGCATGAGACAATATTGTATGGACCTTATCCGGTATGGTCCGATTCATACTCTTTGCAACTCCATTTTGGGGTGGATTATGAGGGGCAATGAGCTCTCTCTTTATCCCTTTGGTGTCACAAAATGCCTGAAAGGCCTTGGACACATATTCCCCACCATTGTCAGAGCAAAGACACTTAAGTGTTTTATCAGTCTGATTCTCAATCAATGCCAAGAATGTTTGAAACTTGTTAAGCATTTCGTTCTTGCTATGAATAGGGTAAATCCATACATGTTCTTCCCCCTAAAGATAACCCTAGCATTTGATATACATCGGAATGTACTAACTCTAGAGGAGAAGATTTTAGCGAAAGAGACTTCTTATGAGATGTTTGTGTATGTTTACCATAAACACAATGATCACAGTGCTCAAAATCAGCATAACGAAGACAAGGCAAGTAACCCAAACGAGAAAGCACTTTCATTCTAGTTTGACTCATGTGTCCCAACCGGCCATGCCACAAAGAAACACTTGGCTGCTCGGTCACGGCAACATGGTCACGCATACTAGATACATGGAGAGGATACAAGATATCACTTTTACAACCTTTGGCAATCACTCTAGATCCCTTATAGATCTTCAATTTCCCATCACCAAAGGTGGTATGAAATCCATCTTATCTAGATGCCCTGTGCTAATTAAGCTCTTCTTGAGTTGAGATACATGCTATACATGCTGAAGTGTGAAGACAGAACCATGCTGAAACTGCAATTGCATATTGCCAATACCTGCAATGTCACATGTATAGTTGTTTCCAAGATGGACAACACCATGTCGATCCCTTGTATAGTCAGAAAACCATTCATGATGAGGGGTGACATGAAAAGAAACACTTAAATCTAGAATCCAAGTATGCATGTCATCATTCATATTTGCAAGTAAAGCATGTGTACTAAAGTGTGAAGAGACAAAAAGTACGTCATTCCCACTGTCACTGCCATGAGTGACTACATTCACCTCTTCAATTTTAACACTGCTCTTCTTAGACTGACTCTCTTTCTTCTCTTCCTTGCTATCATTTGTCTTCTTGCCCTTTCCTTTCTCTTTCTTCCATTTGTAGCAGTCAGGTTTAAAGTGACCCTTCTTGCCACAATGATGGCATTCAACATCCTTACCACGTGATTTGTTATGTCCCTTGCTATCAGATTTACCTTTCTGCTGTGATCTGCCCTTAGTATGCAAAGCATTGGAAGACTTACTGGATGCGTTGTTCTACCGATTCGTTTCTTCCATGAGTAGAGGACTCTCTACATCAACATACAAAAGGATCGCATTAGAATTGCTCATAGCAGTCCTGAATGTATCCCAGCTCTCTAGCAGAGCGCAAAGCAAGAACGTAGCCTTAAATTCTTCATCAATCAAAAATTTCAAGGCAACCAGCTGGCTGAAAATGGAGTTAAACTCACTCAAGTGAGTAGACATTGCTGTACCCTCTTTCATACACAAATCCATAAGCCTTTTTAGCCAATAAACTTTGCTTGCGGCACTCTTTTGGGCATACAGCTCTTCCAGTCGAGTCCAAATAGCATAGGCAGAATCCAAACCTTCAATGTTAAACAACAAGGCATCAGAAATCGATAGCTCAATGGTTGAGCATGCAAGCTCATTTAACTCATCCCAGTCTTCCCATTCAATGTTTGCGGGCTTTGCCCCTTTGTTCTTAATTTGCTTTGCTTGCTTCTTCTGCAACAGGATATTATAGCACTATTTTTGCCAGATTGCAAAGTTATGTGCTCCTTCAAGCTTCTTAATGTGCATGAGATGACTGCTGTCACTACTGCCAGCCATGATTTTCAGCCCAAATGTGACAAAAAAATTCAGCAAATGCAGGCCCAAACTATCACACAAGTGACCAAGGTATAAACAAGTACCAACCAGCAATAAATAACCACGTAAAAGTAGAAATGTCAGATGTGTAGATAAATTTTCAGAAGCACTAAACCTTATGCTACAACACTCAACTGATTATAGCTGTTCCAAGGACAAATACATCATGTTTCGTCTAGCACTTGCAGCCGTTTTTCGTCTGGTCCTGTTTGCACGCGAGCCTAGTTACGTTTGCGCAGGTCGAGTGCAGGTCATGCGTGCTGAGGCTGGTCACTCCAACCTATCGCCTGTCAAATGGTCTGACAACCGTCATTGGCTTTACGAAAAGGGTTGCAAGTGACAACTAGTGACAACCGTTACTTGCAACCCTTTTCGTCTGGTCCTGTTTGCACGCGAGCCTAGTTACGTTTGCGCAGGTCGAGTGCAGGTCGTGCGTGCTGAGACTGGTACTTGAAGCTCTTACTTACTTGTCAAATGGCCTGACAACTGTCACTGGCTTCAGGAAACGTGCACAACCTATGTGCTCTGATACCAGTTTGATGGAGCTTGACGCCAAGCTAAGAGTGAACGCGACAGGTAACACCCAGAGTAGAGAGTAGTCGAAAAGAGAGTGAGCACGATACCTTTGATATTGGGTACAACGACTAGTGTACCTCTTTAGGTTTTATATATATATATATATATATATATATATATATATATATATATATATATATATATATATATATATATATATGAAAGTACAAATATTCTAAGGATGTGTTCACACGTGTGCACATATAAAAGGCACGATGGCGCTTTATTTCCAACAAAAGTGGACTCCCACATGCCGGGTCTGTGGTTTGATGATCGGTTTGCCTGCAAGGGCAATGGCACTCTGGTTATCGTAGTAGATAACTGTGGGAGAGTCACATGGAAAGTGAAGCGCTGCCAGTAAACTCCTCAGATAGATGGCCTCGGTGGTGCCATCAAAGAGAGCCCGGTACTCTGCCTTGGCTGTGGAAGCTGCCACTGTCCCCTGCTTACGACTGGGCCAAGAAATGGGAGTCATGCCCAAGGTAAAGAGGTAGCCGCCATGGGAACGTTGGGTGTGAGGATCTCCTGCTCAATTAGAATTAGTTTACCCCTGCAAACATAAACTAGAACTATATGGCAAGCCATAAGAATAAGTACATCTCAAATAACGCAACACATGAAGACATGCAATCCAATGTGACATCCTAGGTACTGCGAAATACTGACTGAGTATGCTAACTGAGTAAGCTAAATTTGACTAGTGTGAATTAACCAAAGAAGTTTTCCTACAACAAAACAATAGGTATGTTCATCGAAGGATTGTCCTAGGGTATCCTTCGACAAGTGGATAGTAGGATCTAGAGGCGTGGCCATTGGCCGTGTCTGATCCGAGGAGTGTACTGTTCCACGAGCTAAAGTGTGTACTTTTGTTGTGACATAAAAATACAGCCCCCAGAATGAACTACCTTCATCTCCAAGAAATAGGACAACAAACCAAGGTCTGTCATCTCAAATGTAGCTTTAATCTTAGCCTTGATTTCCGCTATGGCAGCACAATGTGAGCTTGTGATGAGTAAGTCATCAATGTATACAGGATATAGCTAACCCCCTCTTTAGTAGATCGAACATATAAGTTTGGGTCATAAGGGGTAGAATGGTATCCATGAGTCTGCAAGAACTCATCCATCCTATGGAACCAAGACTGCAGCGCTTGCTTCAGCCCATAAAAAGCTTTATGCAAGTAGAAATACCTTATCCCTAGAGTTTCCTGAAGGAAAGCTTGGTGGCTGCTCCCGATAGACTTCTTCCTCCAAGAAACCGTTCAGGAAGGTACTCTTGACATCCATCTAATGTATTGGCCAACCGTGGTGAGCGGCTAGCGTGAGTAGTAATCGAAAGGAAGTCAACCGCGTAGTAGGGGCGAAGGTCCCTTCATAATCAATGCCACGCTTATATCGAAACCCTTGCACGACAAGGGGAGCCTTGTACTTGTCTAAAGTCCCATCTTTTAGCTTGGTCCTAAAAATCCATTTTGTCTCGATGACTTTCTTGTGGCTCAGACGATCCACCAATGTCCAAGTCTCATTTCGGCTAATACTCTCTAGCTCCTTCTTCATTGCCTCTTGCCATTGAGGGTGATGAAGAGCCTCTTGCCATGTACGGGACTCAGAATGCGCTATATAATCAGCTGTAAACAACAACGCAAATGATGCGTGAGGAGCAAGCCGGATAGATCTTCTAGGTCCCTCTGGAGTGGAATCTAGTGGTAGGATCCCTGAATCCTACATGGTCTGCTGGTACCAACGAGGTAATGGATCTCGAGGAGGGGGACCTAGGAGCGGAAGAATATGCGGAAATGCTAGGAGCGGGAAGCAGATCAGGCACAGTAGGCACGATCTCTGATGATGTGGAAGAAGGAATCGGATCGGAGTCCTGTGCAGAGGATTGCATGATATCCCTCTCGTCAAAGACGACATCCTGCCTAATGATCACCTTGTTTGTTCGAGGATCAAACAAACGATAGGCTTTCGCTTCAGAGGAATATCCCACAAAAATAAGGAGATCAGCTCGAGGAGTGAGCTTTTCTATCTTGTCATTAGGCGTGTGTGTGTACGCATGACACCCGAAGACTTTGAAGTGGAAAATAACAGCCTGAGAGCCAAAAAATGCCTCATACGTGGTCTTAAGAAGAAGAGCCGTAGTTGGGCACCGGTTGAGGATGTACACTGAAGTGTTAACAGCCTCAACCCAAAGGCGCTCAGGATGCTTTGCTGCGAATAGCATAGAGCGTGCCATTTCCATGATTGTCCGGTTTCTACGCTCTACGACTCCATTCTGAGAAGGGGAGTTGGTAGAGGTGAGCTGGTGGGAGATGCCATGCTTCTGTAGAAACTCGGAAAACTCGTGAGAGATGAACTTACCACTGCTATCACTCCTCATGCAACCAACACGACGAACAATCTGGTTATGAACCAGCAGCACCCGAGTAGAAAAATATGTGGAAGCATCTTATGCTTAAGAAAGTACACCCACATGTATTTGGAATGATCATCCACTATAAAAAAGAAGTACAGTGTGCCGTTCAAGGCGGCAATGGATGTCGGCCCACAAAGATCAGCATGAATCAATCTAAGAGGTGCCTTTGCACGATGTGAGGTTTGTTGAGGGAATGGGATATGGTGCTGCTTCCCGAGCTCACATGCTTTACAGACATCTCGAGCTAGCTTCAGGCGCGGAAGGCCCTTAACCAGCTCATGACGTGACAACTTATAAAGAGAGTCATAACTAAGATGCCCTAAGCAAAAATGCCAAAGGCGCTCATTGTTCGTTGGCTCCCAAGATGTGGTTAAGGCCTGGGAGCTATGGAACATGGAGCCCTCAGGTGTCGGCTCAGTCAGAAAATGTGTCATGTGGTATAGGCCATTAGGCTGTGTCTAACCGCGAGCAATCACTAAACTAGTCTGAGAGTCAAGGATCTCGATTGTAGTCGTTGTAAAAAAGATTGCTTGCCCCAACCGGCAAAGCTGCTGAATAGATAACAAGTTCACCCCAAGCTGAGGGACATGATATACATTGTCCAGCGAAGCCAGATCTAGACCCTTGTCAGTGGCAAAACTGATGCAACCTTGAGTCTGAATCTTGATTGAGGAGTTGTTTTCTATGCGGACCCGTCTGGCTACAGGGGCTTGGGAACGGAAAATGTCTATTATAGGAGTTATATGATGTATAGCTCCACTGTTCACAATCCGAACAGGAGCTGAAGTGCTCGGTTGTGACGAGTGGGCCTATGCAGTAACCTCATCAGGAGGCAACTCACAGATGTGGACGAGACTCGCATCAGATGTCTCTATGGAGACGATGTGGGCCTTTGTAGACCAGTCAGACAAGCCCTTCGGAGTTGAGAACGTTGTTGAGATGGCTGAGCGGTGGCAGCATGAGTCTGACCTTTAAACTACCCCTTGCCATCACCCTGCCTCCCTTGTTGGGGGTTGCTCGACTGAGGGGCGGGGGTACGTGACTTAGATTTTGGTGCTGTGCCTCTTGCCTTTGATCGACACTTGTCAAAATGGCCAGCCTTTTGACAATGTTGACAATACCTATTCTTTTTAGATGCATTCTACCACCTAGGTTTGAGAGATTGGGATGTTTCTTGTGATTCTCCGGATTGATTTTGCTTTTGCTTTTGATTTTGAGTGGAGGTTTGGTTTTGTTTTTCCTTCCCTTGTTGCCCTTTCTAAGAATGAGCAACAAGAGCCCCCTCTGAAGAGGAATTCATATGAAACTGATTGAACAACCCTGCGTAACGCAACAACTGATATTCAAATTCATAGAATGTAAGCATGGTAGGTTTTGAAACTATAACTTTCACAAAATTGAAATATTTCATGGGGAGTTTATTTAGGAACAATGTGACCTGATCTTTAGAGGACTTGGAAGTCCCCGTAGTGGAGAATTCAGCAAAAAGATGTCGATACTCGGCCAACTTGACTTTTAAGTCATCCCGGTCAGTGATTTTGAAAAGCTGGAGTTCATGGTTAATATTGATACGACGGGTCCTATCTTGAGCTGCATAGTAGTCAGTCAAGTATGCCCATTGCTTAGACACTAAGTCGAAATGTTGAAGTTGAGAATAAAACTCAGGCAATAAGCCCTATATCAGCTCGACGATAGCGGAGTCATTCCTAGCCTTCCATGAGTGGACAACCTCGTATGGGACAAGTGCAAGATTAAGTTGGGGTTCCAACCCTTGCACAAGATCCCATAGGTTCTGGTAGTCAAGGATATGTCTCATCAAGTTCGACCAAATGGTAAAGTTTGACCCGTTAAAACGAGTCCTGTCATTAAATGCATGCTTAGCAGAAGATGAGCTAGAACCATGAGGTGTCGGGTAGGTGGGATAAGATAGATTTGGGGAATAAGATGGTGGAGGTGGATATGTTTGATAGGTAGAAGGAGGGGGTAGAGGTGGGTAGGCAGAAGTAGGCTGTGAGTGTCCAATGAGTGCCGATTGAGGCGGAGGTACTAGAACATGAATGTTTCCATAAGGTGCTGGTGTAGGTGGAGGCACTGGGACACGAAAGCCCTGTCCAAAGTGAGGCTGGGGCACAATAGTATGACCAGAAAGTCCACTAGGTAAACCCATGGAGGCAAACTATGGAGTCAACTCATCCACACTTGGGAGAGATTGGGGGGGATACCCAGGTTGCAATGATCCCGAAAATGTGTGTGAAGTAGGTGGAACACCACTCGGCTAACGGAAGGATGAGGTCCTAAAGGATGTGCCTATGTTTCCATAACCCCCCGGTGTGATGTGCGGTGCGACATGAGGTGTCTGAAATCATAGTATCCCGAAATGCCGTTTCGGCAGTGCCGAAACGGACTGGCCGTTTTGGACTAGGACGGAACGGGTGATGAGCTGGAGAGTGTGTCGTACTTTGAACGGATCTCGAATCGTAGCAAGGCAGCCTTCGGACGTCGAACACCAGCAAACGCAGCAGTGAGAAGTTGGATCTAATGCAGATAGAAGTGAGGAGAGAGAGAGAGACTAAAAACGCAGGCAGCAGGTGAGAGAAAGACAAAACGCAGGGAGGATAGCTTGCAGGAGAGAGAAAACTGCCAAACACAGGCAGAACAGCCTGTAGCAGCTGGCGACTGCTAGAGGAGAGAGAAAATTGTCACAGTGGACACCTGCAGCAGCTTGCAGGAAGCAAATGCAGGGCTGTGATGACGTGGCAGGCTGTACGGCAGCAGGTCTGCACAGGAATAGCAGTTGCCTGGCTGGAATCAGCTCCAAACTGTGTGAAGAGGGCTGGAAATCAGGCGCCAACTGATTGAGACAGGAATGGACAGCTTTGGCTGAGACGTCCTTTGTGAACGGGGTGTGGGCAGCAAGCTGAAACACCTGTAATCTGCAAAAACGAGGTTAAGGGCTCAATGGAGGGCAGCATACGAATTTATAGAAAGTTTGGGCCCTCCCGAGTGGGTTTGTGCTTATGGGACACAAAAACTCTCTAGGATCGCGTCTCTTTTAAATAAACAAGGTTTCTGCATTAATTAAGCATGATTTGGGGCTGTTTAAGTAAAGCTAATGCATTTTTAACTCAACACAAAGATCACCTATCCTCCATGAAATTAACATCCAATTTATTGCTTTGTTCACTTATAAAGTGGAATGCCAAATGTCATTGAACAACCATGAAATGGAATTCCTCTAGGACTTGGATGTTTGTTGCTGCAGAATATATTAGAACCTGTGTGGTGGTAATATTATAATTATTGAAAACAACACTGCTTGTATGTGTCTTCACATATCTTTAGAGAACAGAGATGAATGATGTGTATTGAATATCTAGTTTTCTCTAGCCTTTTACCTCGTTTCCCTTTCCTGTAATGAGCAATCATATTAACTATGAAGAATGTCTAGTTTTCTCTAGCCTTTTACTGTTTCTTGTTTCAACCATTACATTAGTGCAGATAAATGAGTCATCAAACCTTTTGACAGTTACTGGTGATGTATCAGTGAAGGGCTAATCATGAACTCTTTCTGGAGTAGGCTCACAAATCATGGATATGCAAATATGCTAAGGGTCTTTTTTTTTTGCTATGAAGCTAAGTTGAGACCATCACTTAGCTTCAAATCTATTTTACAGAGATGCTTAGCTTCAAATCTATTCTACATAGATGCTTGCAGCTGGTGTATTATGATGGACCAAATGAACTGTAAGAGTCATCGGAGTAGAGGGACATCTAAAAGGGCCCATGGTGTACACTTAAAAGCTTAAATTATGCCAAAAGAATCCCTTTATGCATCTGCCACATACCTGCATACCTAATAAGTAATGTAAAAGTTTAAGGTCAGTCATCTCAAAATTGAAGTTAAGAGTGCTTTCAAATTTATCATCATCACACTTTTCAATAAGGTCCTCCACAGAGCACAAATTGATACCTTCAAAATCATGTGCCCTTTATATGTATCCATCAGCACAGCCTCTAAGACTAAACATTGGAAAGAAGGAAGTTGTGAATCTGAATGACCAAATTTTGTGGCTGGGTCCATAACACGCCTTTCTAAACTTGCACACTGTCTATTGCACTGGGAACAGCAACTCTTGCAAGGTGGTGCAAGAAAAGAGTCTAAACATTCAAGTATCTACAACCTTCTTGTGCAACGGAGTATAGACATAAATTGTTCTTTTCCCTTTTCTGAGAGTATATTCTTCATGCACAGGTTGAAAGTGGTCATTGAAGTTCGGTTTTAGTTAGTTTTACCTTTCCTGTATTTTCAAAGTCGTTAGTTTGTGCAATCATGGCATATTCAAAGGCTTTTGAAAGTTAATGTAGCGCATAGATCTTGTTTATCAATAATGATTCATTCATATGACATATGCTGATGAAACAGAAAGGTCCTATATACTGTTGAAAATTCGATACCCTAGGTAATTTGTGTCTGGACTTTTGCTTTGACTAAAACATAACGATGTTTGATTTTGGGGTGGAAGGAACTACTTTTTGCAGAAAAAGGTGAATCAGCAGGTTATCTGAAGAAGCTTGCAATCCATGGGTCATCCCTGGTATGTTAGTGAGTTCGAATTTTTAAAAAGGTTTTGATTTGGAATGGTGTTTACTGATTCAGTTTGTTTGATTGACTTGCTGTCGTGGACGATCTTAAGACTTTTGCATTTCTTTTGGACTACCATACCATGTAATGGATCCATTAGTAGGACAGAAGTGGGGAATCCTGTTAAGTGTTCCTGTGCAGTACATATTAAGAAAAAGTGTAATTTACCTGAAATCAGTACAGCAGTGTTCTCTTAATATAGATGATGAAGAACAGGAGATTTTTTAATATTGATATAATAAACAGCTACAAGATACAACACATACTTGCTTTTTTTCTTCATTATTGAGAGTACCATGAAAGCTACCTATGGAATTCAAGGATATTACTTTATGTAATTGTAAGCTTTAAGAGAGGGCTATCATACTAGACTTATTTGAGCATTGTTGTAAGTCCAGATTGCACATCCTTGTCATACATATTGGAGTACTGCAGTGAAGGAAATAACTAAGAAGCCAGATGTAAATAAATCCACACACATGACATTAGTGCTAGATATCCATCCATGATTGATTTTTGACCAGCCACAGTACCAACAGATCTCCCTACTCTAAACAGTAAGAATGACCTATTGAAATATGCATAAAGGCATTGCCTTCATCTCATCCTGTCTAAGTCTCCCAGGAGTTTCGCCTAGTGGTGAGCCAGATGGCCAAAATCTCTATGAGTGGAATCCTTTGCTGCTCAATTGCCTGTTTGCATCTCACCTTCTGGACATTGCGGAACCACTGTATTGCTAATGATCTCTATACTCTAGCTGATCTGTTATAACTGTGTGCAAGACATGATCCATGCCACTAAGATGGGTTTTGCTTGGGGATGCTGTTTCTTAGATAACATTTTCACTTTTTTCGAGCCACAACACTCCCTAGAGCCAGGAGGTAGGACCTTGCTATTGTGCTTCTCAATTTTGAGAAAGCATGTGACAGAGCTGATTAGGAGGTTTTTGGAGGGCACGATGTTGAGGATGGGATTCCCACAGCAGAGGGTCCAGGGTGTCACAGCTCTTTAATCTTCAGGGCATAGTCAAGTGCTTTTCAGTGGTGCTAGAAGAAAATGGTTTAATATATGGAGGTTGAATTGCTTGTTAGACAGTAGATGGAATTATTTTTTAGACTCTTTCCTTTTTGTTTGTGGCAGAGGCTATGAGCTCTTTCACGACTGGCAAATGCATGCAAGGATCAGAGTACCCATCCTCGTAGTGCCCATTGATGTGGCACATTTGTAACTTTGTCTGGCTGGATGGTGATGGACACCCAGCCAAAGTGAAGGTTACATTCAGCCAATGTTCTGGAATCATTGACCTGGATTGTCAAGCTCGGCCTTTTCCAGGTGAGGGGCCATGGAGGAATTCCTTTTTCCAAGGGGAATTCCAGCCCTAGGGAGGCATTTTAAGGTCTGATTTATATCTATACTTGCTTCTTTGTGTCTGAGAGAGAGAGAGAGAGAGAGAGAGAGAGAGAGAGAGAGAGAGAGAGAGAGAGAGAGAGAGAGAGAGAGAGAGGCCTCCGGGTTCTGAACTGCCGCCTGCGGGCAAACGCTCCAAGCATACTTCTGACGAGCCAATGGGTCCTCAGGAACGTTCCTATGCGCAGGTTGCCTCTGATCCGGTGGATTCGCAGGAGATTGACTGGGAGCATTTGCTGGACTTTGCCAATACTCTGCTTGGCGATTATGTCCAGCACAACACTGTAAGGTTTGGAAACCAACCTATACACAAACTCAAGCATGGCGGCTTTTGGATATGAACCCTTCTTTGGTACTAAAAATGAGGATGCTAATCAGTTTATCAATAGATTGGAGTGGATGGCTTACCAAGATCGAAGAGACACTGATGCAGATAAGCTTCGAATGATCAGCATGCTGCTTGAAGGTTCTGCAAGATTATGGTGGAACTCACTGAATGAAGAGACAAGGGTGAATTGGAATGAAGTCAAAAATGAGTTCCTTACAAAGTTTGCAACTAAGCAAACTCCTGAAAGTTTAACTTTTTCTGACATGGGAACTGATGATGTGCTGGAAGCCACGGTGGACCCAAAATTAGTCTTGCGGTCCTTCTCGGTGTTTTATGACCGTGCAGTTATACTTTTCTTCACTGGCAGGATCCCAGTGCTTTCACATATTCGCCAGTGGATGCACCATTTATTGCAAGGGGAGTGTGTTGAGGAGATCTTCCTTGGACCTCGCGGCTTTTATGAGGTGCTGTTGAAATCGGAAACACATCGAGCTGAGCTCCTGTCCAAGCTGCCATTATTCTTTGATCGCCGCTTGGTCCATGTTGTACCATGGCGCCCTATGGGCGATTTCCAGCGTTTGCTTCAACGAGAATGCCCGGTATGGGTGGAAGTGGAAAATTGTCCGGCGGTTTATTGGTCATTGTTGAAGGATGCGATGGCCGTTGTGGGAACAGTGCTAGTGCCCCCAAGCCTCAGGGCTATGAATCGAAATCGTTTATGCATGTTATGGGATACAGCCAGGAAAAGGCCTGCGTGGCTTCGCCTCAATTGTTCTGGCATGCATCCTTTGCATTTTCGCTTGAAATGGGGCAACTTTGCAGGCCATTGCTTTTCATGTGGTAAATTGGGGCATTTCATGGCCGAATGCCCTGAAAGGCAACCGTCTTCCGAGGATGCGCAGGTTGTGTTGCCTAAGGATGACATGGTGCTTGATGCCCCGACACAGGAGGCCCTTCAGCCACCAAATGTCGTGGATAAAGGCAAACAACAGGTCCTGGGTTTGGATTCTCGTAGCACTGATTGGATTGAGGCCTGTAAAAAAAAAGGTAAAAAGTTGGATGCAGGCCTGGTGGATCCTGGGCCTAATACTTCACAGGATTCCGTGCGCACGTATATGCGCAGGAGAGAAATGTTCACTTCACACCCGGCTGCGCATACTATGGCCCCGTCTTCCCCCCGTAATCAGTCTACAAGGAAAGCCTATACAGACGGCCCCAAGGGCCCACCTGCTAAGCTGGCGTTTGATACAAAAGGTAATGTGATTACACCCTGGGATCGGTGTTATCCCCGCCCCACTCCCAAGGCAGTGGATGTTCCTTCTACCTCTAAAGCAGGTCGCCAGAATTCGTTTGCAGTATTGGCTGATTTTCTGGATGAGGGCGTCCTAGATGCTCTCGCGGAAAAGGTGAAAGCGAGGCAACAGGCGCCTCGTTCCTGACTTCCTTGTTTGAAGATATATGAAGATAGCCACGTGGAATGTGCGAGGCATTTGCTCTCGCCATAAGCAACATGCCATGTGGACTGTCTTGCATGAGAACCAGTGGGATGTATTGTGTGCAGTTGAGCACAAAAGTCACGCTGAAGCAGGGAAAATTGTGGATTGTCATGGCCTCCGTCTGTTTTATGCAGGGACACATGCTACGCACTATTCGGGCGTGCTGATGATTGTCCATGAGAAATACCAGCCTGTTCTTTACAAAAATGATGTGCAGGGCCGCTTTCTGGTAATCGAAGTCTTATTTGAAGGAGAGATTTTATGGTTGCTGGGCCTCTATGCTCCGAATGATCCCGCATCCCGACGGGATCTTTGGTCGACTTTGCAGGGCTCCATGTCACTTGGCCGAAGGGGGATTTTGATGGGAGATTTCAATATGTGTGTTGACTCTTCTTAGTCCACTTCAGGACATTCGGTAATGGATACGCCGGAAAGCCGGGTGTGGAATTCTTTTGCTTTGCGCGTGCTTAAGCAAGATCTTTGGTCGTGGCTTTACCCTTCTTTTTCAGGCTTTACTTTTCATTCCGCACAATATGCAACTACTTGGTCGCGGTTGGACCGAATGTATATTATGCAAGGGGATGATTTTCTGCCCGAGATGTTGGAAATGAAGGTCTTGCAGCAATATGCGTTGTCGGACCATTTCCCCCTCCAGCTTGAGATGCGGGCACAATCTATTGCACCTTTTATGCAGTTGCTGGATAGGCTCCCTTTACGTTTCAACTCCTCTTATTTAAAGCATCCCATTTTTCAGGGCTATATGCAGAATGAGAAAACCAACTTAAAAACAGATTTCTATCAATCAAAACCAGTGCTCTTTTGAGCCCGTGTAATCAGCACTCAATGTTACATAGAGACTGACAAGAAGCAGCTCTTGGTGATACATTTTACTATCTGTTGATAAGATATGCACCTCAACAAAACAATACCTGCATACATCGTAAGGCCAAGACCATGAAAAATATTCTGCAGAGTTAAGGAACTCAAATATCACTCCTGAAACCATCATAGCATAATTCCATGTAGATAGGTGCCCTTTGTATTCCATTCTGTCGGCTGGGTATGAGGTTTGGATTGCATGATGTTCTGAAGTGATATAAGTTGCATAGTTGGAGTATCATGGCTACAACATCCAGAAAACACAGGCCCGTTGGCATCCAGTAGGGGACCGCTTGCAGACTAACTCCTTTCAGCTGGAATTGTTGGCAGTATCCAGATTACTTTCATGGGAAGTCAAACATCAGCTCAGACTGAGATTTAACCGCATGGCCCGTTTAGGTGTGACGTCGATCGCGGATGCTACCCTTGCCACTCGCAATGTCCTCGCATCGTTTCGGACTGCTAGGAGACTCTTCAGGATCCCGCGCGGATACCGTGGTTTATGGGAAAAGCTTTTGTTGGAGCTTCAGGGTAGGCAACCCTTTCCTGCCCTGGCTGTGGATTGTCCTTGGCAGGACTGGGACCTTGCAGGCGAGTTGAGTCTGGAAAAGGCCTCTACTAATCAGGTGTATCATCTTCTCATTCAAGATCACCAATGGCTGGGTGTGAAAGCTAATACTGTTTGGGGACTGCGGAAATCGATGTCATGGTGGCAGGCGACGCTGATGGAGGGCTGGCGGAATAAGGCACCTTTCAAATGCAAAGTCTTTCTTTGGCGGGTAATGATTGGTGGTCTTCCTCTTGCCTCGGCCCTTTCCAAGCGTCAAATCTCGAATAGCAATTGTTTCTTCTGTACCACTACTGCGGAATCGGCCCGACATCGTTTTCTTTCTTGCCCGCTAGCCAAGAATGTCTGGTTACTCTTGTCGCAAATCTGGCGTGCGGTGGTGGGGTCCTCACTAACTCCTTTCGATTGGGTTTTTGTGCGCCCAAAGTACCCCACACTGCCACAGTTACATATGCAGATCTTATTTCACTTTTTCAGATACTGGGGATGCTGGCACATTTGGACCACGCGCAATGCTTTTCTCTTTGATTCGGCCTCTAATGTACCGAGACATATTGCCAAGCTTAAAGGGCTCTTGCATTGGCAGCTAGTTCTCATTCGACGCTCCGACTTGCTCCCTCGAGAGGATTTGCATCCCTGGCATATGGCAATTACCTCTGGGTCGTCGCCATGATTGGTGTAACCTTTTTAGTGCATTAGTACAGGGATTTCCCACACGTTGGCCTAGGGCCCTCGTGTCTCTTGTAATCATGTAATCATGTAATCTTGTACCTTTTTTCGTAATTAATACAATTACCTTTTACAAAAAAAAAAGAGAGAGAGCTCTTGCAAGTACACAACAAGCTGAATAGATTGATGTGATAGGGCCTGAATATATAGTCTGGCGTATCCACCTACACCTTTGACCCTTATTAAATGCTAAGTGGTGTAAAAGGTGTTCACACCTAATACACACTTTTGCACACAATAATGTGTGTTCAAACACGGGGATATATAAATCTAACAAATCGTCTCTTCAGGTCATGGGTGGCTAAACTTGTGACACGAAACATATGGAAAAAGGAAAAGGGAAGGTCTTACCTCTAAGAGGCAGTGTCTAATCCTGTACAAAGATTTTGGAAAGGAGATACATAAGTGAGAGTGATGCACCACGAGAAAGATCATGATATGTTCTACCGAAAAGCTCAGGGACCCGAAGTAAGACATGGTTTAGAGGTGCGTGTGCATGGCTCAGAGGCTGATCAAAAGCAAGTGTGGCTCAGAAGCATTGGGCACATGACCAGAGGTAAAATACATGGGTATAGCTTTTGGAATCAAGTTTCAACTCAGAGGCCATGCGGTAAGTGGTTACTACCCCCCTTGAAATATAGTCCCTAATAGAATCATAAAGGAAAATATAAATCTTTTTGGATAAAAATCTGGGGAAAGTATCTCATAGAGCAAGCGTTTGGAAAGCTCTTAACACATGCATTGGCAAGGTCAGTGTCTAATTCCAGAACACATTATTTATTTATTTATGATCTAATTCAAAATGCAGAGAGAGTCTTGAAGCTGTAGTATCTCTAGGAAAAAGAGACCAAGGAATCGTTAGCTAGTGAAATCCATGACTCTAGATAGTAGCCCAAACCCGTCTCTCGAATTGTGCATGTAGATGGCAAAAGGAATGTAGTGGCTGATGCATTGTCTCGTACGTCTCAAATATCGATTGTATCAATCTTGTTTATCACATTGAATTGGATGCCATGAAAGATTAGTATGTTGCTGATTCAGTCTTTGCAAATGTGTATGATCAGCTTTGCAATGGCCGCATAATATGAGCACTTTATGCTTAGAGATGGTTTTTTACGTTTGTGTGTGACAAAGTAGTTGAGGCCTAAGGTGATGACTAAGAGTCATACTCCTTATGCAGGGCATAGAGGTATAGATGCTACCATTAAGGCAATGGAGCTATTTTCTATTAGCTTGCTTTGAGGCACGATATCAAGTAGTTTGTTAGGACATGCATTGTATGATAGGTAAAAGATGCTTTGAGGCACAATATCGAGTAGTTTGTTAGGATACGCATTGTATGATAGGTGGAAGATGCTAGGTTTATTGCAGCCCTTGCTTATTTGTGATAGACCTTGACAGAGCATTGCAATGGATTTCATTTTTTATCTTCCTAGGACACTTATAGGAAATGATGGGATATGGCTTATTATTTGTAGGTTTAGTAAGCAAGCCCATTTCATTCCATTTGAGGAAAAAAATAAAGGCTAATCATATGGTACGATTGTGTATGCAGCATGTGTTTAAGTATTGTGGCATGCCAGAGTAGATCATCAGCGGCGGCAACTGATTAAGATCCTCAAATGACCATTTTTTTTTGAAAGCGATTGTTTAAAAACACGGGTACCACATTAAAATTTTCTCTCCTCTTCCATTTGCAAATATATAGTTAAAGTGAAGAAGCTAATTCCACAACGTTAGATCTTTGAGGTGCTATGTGTTAGATCGTAAGACATAGTGGGAGCAATACTTGCCTTTGGTTGAGTTTGCATATAATAATAAAGTGAATAGTTCCCTAGGCAAGGGGCTAGTTGACATTGTGGAAGGTCCTCAATTGTTGCAACTTTACCTTGATGCTTTTGAACTAGAGCTGACTTTGAATTGGGCTCAATTAGGTTCAACAGAGTAGGGGCCCAGAGTATTGCATGATGCTCAAGGGCATAGTTGCAGGGGTTTCAGAAATAGGCGATATGAAACAGGTTTTCAAAGGTTTCATACGAGTTTCCTAAAATGTAGGAAACCGGTTTCATTCAAGATGAAAATTAGTGAAATTTAAATTACATGTAACTATACTTTTAAGTCACATAGCCACAACAAAATACATATTGAGTGTACCTTTGACGCATTGTATAGAAAATCTAAGTGAACAATATATAGACCAACAATTTACATGCACAATATAGGTATTTCATGATTCATCATCCAGATTTCATGAATATAAAAGAAGAATAATATCATAGTTTAAAATTTCACGAGTATATGAACTATAATCCTTAAATATAGTAATAATAATCCATCTCTTTACAGGACATTAAAATGTTATACATGGACCATGTGACATGTCACATGAATTATGAAAACTGCTACTAAATGTGATCAAACTTCAAATGCATGTCTCTAAAAGGACAATTTGATCCAACATGCAAAATTGTGCTGATTGTAATCTTCAAGGACAAATTTTCAATTCAACCATTTCCTAGGTTTTAGAAATGTCTAGGTGGTTCTAACATTTTCTACTTGAGGAAACACCTTTTTTGGCAACTATGCTTAAGGGGGAGGTAGCACTTTCACTTCTCTAGTGATGGACGGATCTAGTGTATAGTGGATTGCAGATGTATTCAGCATGCATCCAAGGCATAGCACGGGGGAGTTTCGGAAACGGGGGAAACGGAAACGGGAAAAACTGGAGTTTTGGCCAAATTTTGGAAACGGGGAAACGACGTTTCGGATTGTATATTAAAAAAAATACAGTAATATGTGGGTATGTAAATATATCAATGCCTACAACAACAACATATATCCAAATTTCATACAAAACTTTGAGTCTTCATGTCATATGATTGAAATCATGATTCATTACATATTTCACGAGTCACGAGTGAAGATTGAGGAGTCAAGACTGAGGACTCAATGGTTGCAACTCAAGACAGGTTAATATAATTAAGACTCAATTTTCAAAACTTAAGGCAACAAAATGAATTAGAATTTATGACTCATGAATAATCTATGATCTAAAGAGTAGTGAAGACTGACATCAAGAACAATGGAACAAGAATCAAGATGCATAATAAGTGGGATCAAGATACAATGATAGTAACTATGTCATGTGAATAATCTGTCAAAACTCTAAAGTCCAGTGAGACTATACGTATCAACATCAATGAACAACTAGCAACTCTAGTCTGGACTCTGCAATGCTAATCTGACTCATGTATATCATGAGTCATGACTCACGACTCATCTGGACTTTGAGGATCTGTGCACCATCTCCTCGTCCGACTCCGAGGACCGTGATCGAGAAGTTGATGAAGTAGCCTTAGTCTCATCCTCTGACATTGACTCTGACTTTGTCTGTGATGCACGACCACATGTGGCCCTCACTCTAACTCTCCTCTGTGCACGAGTCTCATGCACTGATGCCGATAGCTCCTCATAGAGCATGGAGCTGTAAAGGTGAACTATCTAAGCAAATTAGCAATGTCAAGTGTCAAGGACTCAAGTTTAAAAAGTTAATTATACATAATACTGATCATTACCAATTTACCTGTGAAGGCTCAGGGGACAGAGCGGTCCTCTCTAGAAGCTGGAGATTGCAATGGCAAAACACTAAATGCTCCAGCTGGGCATTTATGAGCTTGTTTCTCTTTTTGGTGTGGAAGAGGGTCCATGTGCTTCAATTTCTCTCAACAGGCACTGAACTATAATCTTGCGAGAGGACCCGAACGGCAATGCGTTTCTATTCAAATTTAAAAGATTGGGGTTAAATAATTGGCAATTGCTAATATGCATGCCACAAAATCAACATTTGAGTGGGCAATAGATTATAGAACTTGTTACCTAGGTTGCATAATACATTAGATAATCAAGATTCAAAATATAAAAGTCACCAGTCACATACCAAAGTAGGAGCACAATTGCTGTATTTCTCCTACCAAGAGACATGCTGAAGGTGTGTTTCTCGAAGCCTAGCTGTGGGTTGGCCAAAATGAAGAGAATGATTGTGGAATGCTAGTAAATCATTCTCTACTCTTCTAATCATATCTATATCATCCCTTGTGAGGCGTCTCATGTACTCCATGAAGCCCTCCTCTAACTCCTCGCTAGTGTACTGCTCCTCGCTACGCCAAAGGGAATACAAGATATGTGCGACAGCATGGATTAGTTTATGGAATCAATCCCATCGTGCATCCACACTGCACGAATCTCATTAACCCTATAGATAAAATATGTTAAAAACTTAGAAGTTAAAATAATGATCAATCATCAAGGAGTCGTTAATATCAAATAGTTACATGTGTAAAAGTTAAAAAAATACTTACCTGTCTTGGGGCAAAAAGCTGTTGCGAATTGAGGCCTCGCCAAATATATCCATATACTCGTATAGAAGCCCCAAAATACTTCCCTCCATATTAGTGATGTGCAATACAGTGTATATAGGAGTGAGACTTTTCACCAATGTCTCTGTCTCAACCCACCAACTCTCATTTAAAATATTGCGTCTAAAAGCAAGAGCCTTTGGAGACTCTCTCTCACTCCACGTGAGCCATTCCTGGCATGCAATGGTCCGTATCAAATTTGGACGGACCCGTATCAACCTCTCCAATATAATAAACATATAATCAAATCTAGTGGTGGAGGGCTTTAATAGCTCAAGTGTGCTATTGGCTCGAAACATACTTGTGACAGATGGTCTTCTCTTCACAAATCTTACCATGCTTGTTACCGCCTTGAAAATGTCATCCACCCAAGATATTTAATCAACATCTTTAATATGCAAGTCAAGGCAATGGGATGCACATGGAGTCCATACTATGCTAGGAAACTCCTCCTCAAGCTTACGTCCCATAGACACACAATTGCTTCCATTATCTGTCACCACCTGCACCACATTTTGGACTGCTATGTCCATGATGACCTGTCGCATGTGCTCCGAAATGAAAGCTCGTGTGATGGTAAGACTTGAGGCAGAGGTATCGATGGCCTTAATGAACATGGTACCTTTACATGAAGATACTAAAACATTGTAAACATTCCTTCGGCACATATCTGACTATCCATCACATAATATTGTGCATCCATATTTCACCCATGTCTCCTTCAAGGGCTCCAATTGAGCCTCAATGGATGCTTTCTCCTTTCGAAGCTCCCGTGTGCGTAATGCATTTGCGGATGGGCCTTTCCACTCACCCCCTATGGGCTTACTATCCTGATTGTCTTCTTCCATTGATGTATAGTGGCCACATCAAAAGGGATAGCATACTGAATAAATAAGCATGTGAGTTCCCTAGTTGCCTCCAGAATTGCTTGCCTCTGAAGTCTTGCATGGACACTTGTACTATACAAGGAGCCCTTTTGCCCACCACTACTAGAAGATGGCAATGGGGTCCTTTTTGCACTTCTTTTTGATGGGCCATTGGCACCTCCAATTTGGCTAGTGCCACTAGGCCCACTAGCCTCTCTTTGCCCCACTTGGGCTTCATTAGCCCGATGTGGTGTTGATTCATCCTTGAGCTCAATACCCAGATGCTTTCGGCGTCAAAGATGGAGACTTACTAGTACTTCTGCTGGCACATTTGCGCAAGGCCTGATGTCTTTGTTGGGAACGCATGCCAAGTGGTCTTTCACGCGCATTATACTCCCCGATTTCTCGAATCCACAATAGTTGCACCGCCACTTCTTGGATCCGCCGGAGCCCTCATATCGCTTGATTGGAATGACGTGTCTCCAATATGGGTCCGGCGCCATGATATGATTAGCCTTTAGAACCTAGGTAATGGATTAAAGGAGGAGGAGAAGAAGAAGAAGAAGGAGAAGAAGAAAGAAGCAGAAGAAGAAGAAGAAGAAGAAGAAGAAGGACGAGGAGAAGGAGAAGAAGAAGAGCTTAGTGGAAGAGGAAGAGGAGGCAGGAGCTCGAGGCGGGAGTTGGAGGTTCCTTAGAGGAGGAGGCAAGAGCTGCTGGAGTGTGCCACGCATGCAAGTTGGGAAGGAGAACGAATTGAATTGCGATCCAGCGCTCGTTAACCACTCCGAAACGGGCCATAGGATCCTGAAACGGTGGTCTCCCATTTCCAACCTGGTCCGAAACAGCCGGTCCGTTTCGGTGCTGAAACGGTGTTTCGGGATACTATGATCCAAGGTACTATGGCTGATAGTATGATTGCCATGTGGTCACTATTCTGTGTACTAGTCACTGCAGTCGATATGAATTTGGATATAGTTTTTACTGTAGCTGTGAAACTATACATTTGGATCAATTTATGATCATCAGGGGTTCCTTACCATGTGCTGGTTTGTAAAGGATCATCATCAATTTTCAGTGGTATTCAGCTGGTTTTATGCACAACAATGTATTTTGTGAATGCCATTGATGATTCAGCTATGGTTTGATTCAGCTATGGTTTATGCCTAGTTTATGTTCTACTATGGTTGCTGGCCAGAATAGTTAAGAAACATTAGTAACGGATGCATCCTATAGATTTCTAGTAGTAGTCTTGGATTCTTTTTGAATTTTATGTTTTGATTATGCTGGCTGGAAATTATCAGCAAGTGTTTGGCAGTAGCATGGTTAAGTAGTAGTGGCCAATACTGTTTTTACTATGATACCTTATGGAAATTCTAGTACAATATCTTTTTTTTGACATTGTAGTGTAATTGAGGATGATTGTAAGGATTTCAAGGGGGAGGTTTGTCATAAGGATGTGAAATTTTGATGCTTTGGTTAGCATCTGATTAAGTTGTTAATCAAATTTGCAATTGTGAGGTGCACATGTGGTGTCCAAGTTAATCAATACACAATGTCGGAGGCCAAGGACTTGGAGAAGTCAATGGTGGGTGTCAAATTCAAAAGTTATAATAAGTTGTATTGGTCATGTATTAGGTGGTACTTGGTGGCAATTGTTGGCCTAGGACAGTTTATTAGCCATTAATGTCAATGATGGCATTAGGAACTAGGCATTAATTGATTAATGAATGCTAGTTCTGGAGCTAATAAAAGCTCAGGACAGCTTGGGTGATAGATTGGTCTAGCCAAATTTAATTATTGGCTAGCACCATTATTTTTTGAGCAAAAATCTTAAAGATTAATTAAATTTCAGAATTAATGTTCTGAAAATGAATTAATTGGGCTGAAAATTGCCGGAAATGGATAAGGAAGGCTCTGCCGCTTGGCAAAACTTGCCTCTCTAAGAGTGGAAAAGCTGTTTTGGGCTAGGGAAGAGAGGTAGAAGCTGATTTTCCAATCATGAGCTATTGAGGAGGAGAGTTTGGCTGCTTGTGACAGCAAATTGGAGGCAAATCCCCTTTAGAATCAAGGGGAAAATTGAATTGAAGACCTGCTGTCCACCTTGGGCAGCAAGGGCATCAGAAATTAAGGGGATTGGAGAGCAGTCTTAGTGCATTTCCAAGCAATTTCAAGACAAACTAAAGAAATACCGTAGAGGACATCAATTTTTGTGGTGAATCTGGTGTCCATTTCCTAGATTGATTGGTAACAATTTCATTTCAGTTTATGTGAATTTCATGCTGGTTGTAATCAATGTTTAATTGGGTCATTACCACCCTCTTCTTGAAAGGAAGGCTGATCACACATACACACACACACAAAAAGGCTACTTATTTGGGGGCCTCTCCCATTGCTCTACATGCTCACAAGATCTCACAATGTCGATTTTTGCACTACCTGTGCTGAGACACCAATTTATCTCTTCTTCTCCTACTCGGTGTAGCGAGACATATTTGGGAGCTTTGTTTTGCATGTGTGGACCTCTGTGACTTGCTAGTGGATGCTAGTCCATTCTTGGGTCTTGGATAAGAAGCCTCCTTTGTCATCCATGTAGTCAAATCATCCCTGCCTCTTGCAATTTCTTAGATGGATAGTTATCAGGCACATTTGGCATACCCTAATGCATTATTTTGTTATTTTTTCATTCAGCCTTGGGTATCTATGGCCGTGTGGCCTGTGTTCAAGGATTACTATTATGGCAGATTTCTTCCATGGTTTTGGAGGACTTGGTCCTTCTAACATGGTTGCTCCTTGGTTTATTGTTTGCTTTACTTTTATGGTTTTTTAAATGGCTGGCTGGAAGGCCTAATGTAAATACTTTCATTTAATTTAAGCTTCTTCACGAGAGAGAGAAAGAAAGAAAGAAAGAAAGTTATATTAACGTGTACGAAAGGCCAAGTTGGCCTATGAGACCAAAATGTTACATACAAAATGTTTGGGAAACTTTCCAGGTCCTAGTAAAGCTACCATCTAATGCAATGATAAACTAATTGAGTAGGTACAAAATGGTATACAGGTTGGGTACAATTCATATGTGTTCCAAGTATGGTGTGGAATTGCTGATGGAGCTTGGTCATCCTAAAATGTCCCACATGGGTCTATCTAACATGGCATAGTGAGTGATCTAGAGCGTTATCATGTTGGTGAGAAATGATCGCAATTTGCCATGATCTTCTAGTAGTTAGAACAGTTCATGCACCCCTGGACTGTTCATGCCATGAAGCCCTATCAACTCAAAGAATCAAAGTGAAACATTAAGAATGATAAATTAAAAGAATAAAAACAATAACATTATAAACGAATGAAATTAAACATTAAAAGGATAGAAACAATGGTATTAAAAACGGCCTATATGAAACATTAAAAACAAAAAATGAAGAACGTCAAATGTTAGCACTTAAGTTAGCCACATTTAAAGAAGCCGTTTCGGGCATGTGGTAAAAATAGGTGAGCAAGAAACATTTCCCCAATTTGAAACGCCACGTGGCTCCTAGAAGGGGAAATGATTGACTGGGGAAATGCGTTTTGGGCATGTCTCCTCACATTTTGGCATTGAAAAATGACAATTAGCAATGGAGAAGTGAAAAGATAGACAATGAGAGTGTATTGAAACAAAAGAGTAGAGTGTACTTGCTAAATTGAAGGAATGAGAATGAAAGGTACAAGATAGATCTAAGATAGACCTAGCTTTAACTCAACTAGAGTTAACTGACTCTAACTTGTTACTCTAACAGTGGTGACACAACTTTTAACTTTAGTTGTATTCATACTAAGAACTAAAGACTAAAGCTTTGGGCATTGCCCATAGAATTGACAAAGTCTAACACCCCCCTACAACGCCAATGTGGTAAAGTATAGGAACGATCAATCACCAAAGGGTCGCAAGTTTAAGGACTTGCGAAAAGCCTCAAACTTCTCATGGGGTAGTGACTTTGTGAAAATATCTACAACATTTTCCTATGTAGGAAAATATATCAAGTTGATCTCTCCTACATGGTAACTCTCTGACATAATGGCGATGCACCTCAATATGTATTGTATGAGCATGAAACATAGGATTTCGTGCCACTGAAGGCCATCTCTTGGTTAGCCATGAAATGCATGAATAGCCTAGAAAGAAACAGTGTCCACTAGTAGACAGCCTAGTGTTTGCATCACCAGCCCAATTTGAATCACTGTAAGCCTATAATTGCAAGGCTCCTCGGGAAATAATAATGCATGTGATTGAGTACCTTGCAAGTATCTAAAGATCCGCTTGCAAATGTATAGTCCGTGGGCTATGCATATACTTGCTCACCTGAGATACTGTATATTGAATGTCAGGGTGTGTGTTGCAAATATAAATAAGATAGCCAACAACCTGGCTGTAAATTGCAACATTTGACATCTCTTCACCATCATGCATAGATAGTTTTAAGCCTGGCTCCATGGGAGTGCACATAGGTTTGTAATCTTGCATATTAAACCTATGTAACAACTTATCCACATATTGTGACTGTGACACGATTATATCATGCTGATTTTGGGTGAATTGAATCCCCAAGTAATAGTGTAGACAGCCATATTGATATAGCAAATGCATGTTTTAATTCAGCCTTGAAATCTGTAATTTTTGCTTCTGAAGGTCCAGTGAGCAGCATGCCATTCACATAAAGAATGATAATCAGTAACTCCCCCCCCTTCATTCTTAATGTATAGAGTGGGAGCAATTGGACTGTTTTTGAACCTTTGCTTGCCAAATATACATCAATTTTAGAGTACCATGCACGAGGATTCTGTTTGAGACCATAAAGATCTTTGTTTAGCTTGCATACCATGTGCTCTTTCCCCTTAACCACAAACCCCAGAGGTTGTGACATATAAACATCCTCATGCAAATCCCCATTTAAGAATGCTGTCTTAATGGCCAATTGATGTACCTTCTAACCATAATTTGTAGCCATAGCAATTACACATCTCACTGTACTCATACGGGATGTAGGAGCCAAAATCTCTTTATAATCTATGCCCTTCTTTTGTGCATAGCCTTTTGCTACCAACCATGCTTTGTACCTGTCAATGGTACCATCAGCCTTGTGTTTGAGTTTAAAAACCCATTTTGTGCCAATGGCCTTCTTGCCAAGTGGTAAATCCACCAGATCCCATGTAGAGTTAGTGGCAATAGATTCTAACTCATCTTGCTTGGCCTGCATCCAATGTAAATCTTTTTGAACTTCGTCCAAGGAAGTGGGCTGATCATCATGCAATAGTGAGCTTATAAATACATGCTCATTACAATCTACTTCCATAAAATCAGCCAAATGGGCTCCCTTTGCATCATGTGTGGCATGTCTAGCAGCCCTTCTAGTGTGTTGAGATAGAGGAGCATCCATTTTACTCTCTTGGGGAGTTGGTAATAGCCATCTCAGGACTATTTTTGTTGCCTTTATAGTAGCCCTTTCAAGCTATAGTGCTTCTTCCACTGCATGTGGCAAACCATCATCAATACCCTAGTGTTGAGGCGCATATGGTGCAGCCACAGCTTGCCGTATTATGTCTGTTCGGCCATTTATAGTAGGTACGGACTCCAAAGAAAGTGACAAGAGACCCTCAAAAGCATCACCAATGTCATGGGTGGCTGGCATTTGAAATTGATCATGTGAAAATGCAGCATTTTCAGCAAATATGACATCTCTATTGACAAAAACTTTCTTTTTGCGCGGGTTATACAAACGATAGCCTTTGCTTTCTGAACTGTAGCTAGTAAATATGCATTTAACAGCCTTGTCATTAAGCTTTCCACCCCGAAGCTCTTTTCGAATATGTACATAGGCTATGCAACCAAACACTCGAAAGTAGTCAACCTTGGGTTTCTTGCCATGCCAAGCTTCAAATGGGGCGATCATTTTTAGTGCCTTAGTGGGTGCACGATTGAACACATGATTTGCATGCTGAAGGTTTTCTAACCAAAATTTATGTGGCAACTGCTTGCTTTTGATCATACAACAAGACATCTCCATAAGAGTGTGATTCTTCATTTCAGCAATACCATTTTGTTGAGGAGTCATTCTAATAATGGCTTGATGCATAATGCCATGATTAAACAAATATATCTCAAAAGCTTGAGACATGTACTCGCCCTCTCTATCTGTCCCAAGTGTTTGCACTTTCAATCCAATTTCAGCCTCAAGCTTTGCAACAAGATGTTTAAAATGCATGAACACATCAGATTTTGCTTTCAGTCCATAGACCCATGTATACCAAGAGTAGTTATCACTAAATGTAACAAAGTAAAGATGACCTCTAAGTGCTTGCATCCCCATGGGACCACAAATATCAAAGTGAAAGTTCCGGACAGCACGCAGTGCACCATCCTTTTTGAAGGCAAATTCATGCATCTTGCCCAAACTACATCCCTCGCATGTATGAGGATGTGGAGTCTCCACTAGAGGCAATGCATCTACCATATGACACCTTTGAAGGGGTCATCGAACTCCGAAAACTCATATGTCCATAGCAGGCATGCCATTGCTTTGCATTTTGCATAGCGGGCGATAGAGCAGTGATTGCCAAAGCATCATGAGACTATGCACCATAGGTATCCAACAAAAACAAATCCTTATATAGGGGGTTGAAGATAGCTTGAGTGCATAATGCATATCCCTGTTTCTGACAATGCATTTGTTATCCTCAAAGATGACCTAAAAGCCATGCTTGTTGAAAGGATAGATAGACAACAAGTCTTTTGTAATGCTAGGCACAAACAAGACATCTAGAAGGATGAAGTCAAAACCATCTACAACAGTAATAGTGACTGTCCCAATGCCACAAACATCATAACTATTGTTGTTTGCACATGTAACATACTTCCCAATAGGAGCTGAATGCAAAGAGGAAAACAAACACTTCTTAGAAGTGATGTGCTTTGAAGCTTCACTGTCCAAATATCATGTTTGTTGCATTTCAACAACATTAAATGCTGAATCAACCATTGAAGAATCATAATTGCAAGCTAGAAGTGCATAGTCCTCCTCCACAAAGTTGAATGAAGTATCACCATTAGTAGATTTGCTGGCTGATGTCTCTTGGATGGCCAAACCTGAGTCCTTTTGCTTCTCTTTGGCTAATCTTTTATGGCATTCCTCAATATAAAGACCTGGCTTCTTGCAATAATGACATTTCTCCTTCTTTTTAGACTTTTCTATGTTTTCGGCAGTCTTATTTGATGGCTAATCACCCTTTTGTTGATTTTTTGCATTTTTCTTGACTTTTCCTTTGCCTTTGAACTTGGAAAGCACAGCCACATCTCTTGAATGCAATGCAGCATTTTTCCGAGTCTATTCCTCTTGCAACAAGAGACCTTCCAACTCCACAAATGTAAGGAGCTGTTGCACCACAACACCCCCTCCCCCCTCCCCCCCCCCCTACAAAACACCCACCTACCCCACCTTTTCCCTCAAAAACAACATCAAAGAGGTGTGGAAACCAAGATTTGACTCTAGAAGAGAGTTCAGTGTGATGTTTACCAATTCATCATCTTGAATGCTTTTATCCACATTGAACTGTTGCTCGTGCAAATCCTATATGTGAGTAAGGTGATCTGTCATGCTATCACCCTCATCCATGTTCACATTGGCCAACTTTCTTCAAAGATAAGATATTTTGGCCTCGTTACATGCTGCAAACATATGTTGAAGTACATCCCATGCCGATTTTGAGGTCTTACAATTTGATCCAATTCACACAAATGCCAAAGTGTGCCCAATTACACCCAATTTAGCATCCAACCAAGGAATAACAGCAATGCATTGCTGTTCCACACCTGCCTCGTAATGCGTGCCCTCAAAAGTACAAATTATAGTAATGTAATGCCGATTCTTACCAAAATTTCTGAATTTATCAATTTGACTGTAACAGCAATTATATGCTGTTGTACCACTTGTTTGGTGCGTGTCTGTCTTTGTCTCCTCCTCCATCTAGGCAGCTTGTCTCCTCTACTATTCTCTCTCACTCCTATGGGGCAAGGGTCGTCCCCCCTCATCTTGAAAGGTGGCTCTGCCGGGCCTCAAACACGTCTCCTCTAACGCATCTGTTACAAGTAGTCCACTATCTTGTAGGTGAAACACTGCTCTGGGGGGTCAATGTAGCATGAATCCCCCATGCACAGAGGGGTTCTGGATGGCCCAAGGAAGAGAGTGTAGTGAAGAACTCAGGACCATGACCCTAATAGATGGTGCTGAGTGTGCCACTCTGCAACTGACCCTGCAAAGGTCCTTTCCCTATGGATGATGTGCCCAAAAGATCCACCGATTTGAGCAATGTGGGGCAAGATGTAGTAGTCGAGGCCAAGAAAATGAATTGTGATAGTTTTACAATCCTCGAGCATGGAGTAATCCTTGCCCTTAGTCCACTTGGTGAAGAAGGCCATTGTTGTGTGACATCCAATGGGCTGGTGGCAACTGCCACTTGGAATTGCTCTGGTGTACTGAAGCTGACTCTAAAGCATCTGTTCCCTAGGAGGGTTACTATTGTGACCCTTGCAAAGGTGCTTGGGAGAGCTGCTTGTATCCTATCTTTCATTAAGTGTGCTAGTGGTCTGTAACTGACCAGCTGGCACGCCATAGATGGCATCTCCAAGGCTGCCGTTCTCTCTGTAATTTCGAGATCCAGACCTGGTCAAACCTGATCAATGGGTAATTATCGGCTATGTGGACTGTGGGTGCTGCACTAGAGTCTCCTAGGAGGGAAGAGGAACTGGTTACTATCTCATGAGTCAAGTTTTCTCTCCTTGTTGCTGTCGATCTCTTCTGTTGCTGAATCTTCTGCACTCTGCTGGTCTTGTGCTGCTGCTTGTGAGGAAGAAAGGGGAGTGGCCATTACTTGAAAAGACATGGCTAACATGGTGAGAGTGGAAGCCATGATGGCATATGAGGTTGTCAGGAAGCTGGTGGGAGATGTCAGGCAGGCAGAAAGAGGAGGGCAGGGGCTGTCATGCAAAAGACTGGGAAAAGTAAGCGAGGTGGAGAAGGGGGCAGGCAGAGCTAGAGCAGTAGGCGAGGAAGGAGAGATGAGAGGTTGTAAGTGTGTGACCATTGCAAAACAGATCCTGGTAAGGCAGAGGATGGGTGGAGCTGGTGGGCAGTTGCTGGGTGGAAGCCAGTAGCAAGGTGCAGGCAAGCAGGCATGGTCAAACTAGCATGTAGTGTGGCAGGAGCAGCCTGTCATGTGTGATTTGACCCAAATCCTGCCTAGGCTGAAGTCCATGGAACTGGGATCCTACCATAGATTAGAATCAAGAAAAGTGAATGCAACATACTCTTAAGCCCATTTCCAATGTTTGTTTATTAAAAAAAAACAACCTCACCTCATAGCCATGGAGGGATTTGTGAAGGTGCCCTCTTGTATGGACTGTACAGCAACATCAAGGCAAACTTGTTAATGATAGGCTTTAGTGTATCATTAGAGAGCATCATGTAGCTCTTCATTTTCTCCCTCATGTATCAAGCCCTTAGTCTCTGTTTCGCTATCAACAACCCATCTCTAGCGATGGAGGGCACATCTTGGAGACATAGAAAATGCCCAAATAAAAAAATTGCAATCAACTAAGCATTACAGCAAGAATATCTTTATAGAGTGAGAGCAGCAGAGCATATGCTTTTTGAAAGCTGAAATGAACTCTTATGAATAATATTATAAGTTTAAGAAAGGGATACAGGCATTTGAACTCTGTTTAAGACCTTTTGGTATGCAAGCAAGCTGAGGTGTATATCTTTTTCTGTTTTCCTCTTCGAATATGTGGATGAACTTGAAATGTGACGGCTATTTTCAGGTCAGGATTCGCATTTTTTCCATGATTGCTCAGTTGCTAGGGCAGTCAAAAGAGGCTGATTGTGCCATTAAGACTTCAGGCATCCTTGAAGTTTTGGCAGTAGAATTGAGGAATACAAACGATGTACTAGTGCAAATGAATGCCCTTGAACTGCTTTATGAGGTATGGAACATTGAAGCTGCTACATGCTTTAACCTTACTCTAAAATTTGTTGGAATCTGTTTTTCTTTTATTGGATTGTTCTTGTTAACTTTTCTCCAATATCCAAGAGGCCTCTTAGATTTAATATCGATATACTTATACCATTCTTGTCCGGGTTTCATAATCAATACTTCAAATACCTAAATACAACTACTTTAATGACACTCTAGGGATCTTTCATATTCTTATCCGGCTCTCTTTCTGTTCATTCTTCATTTTTTCCATTAAGGAAAAATGTTCTGTCCATTACACCTCAGCTGAGCAGCTAAGCCAACTACATAGATCTTCAAGATTCAATGAAAGAAACCAAGTCTATGAAAAGGTGCAACTAGAAAATCCCTAAGGATGGGGATTCTCAAGGGGAATGTCTTGTACAATGGGCTGAATAGAAAGCCAATCTGGTGGGCTGCAACAAGGTCTCCACTTGAAGAAAGTTCCTGTATCTTAAACAGCTATGAAGGCTTTTCCTCCTCCTTTGCAATGTCTCCCATCCACTTATGAGAGTACAAATGATCGCTGACCATATCTGAGACAGTCTGTGATATTGGTGTGATTTGCTGGTGTATCTGTCCAAACGAACCAAGTGATAATGTTAGCAATCATCTCTGGTTTGTGGCAAATCTTGCTATGTGTGCATTGCCGTCAAAGACTATTTTACCTGTTTATTTGGACACTGTTTAACTGCTTGGCAAATTTGCTCAGATTTGAAACACTTTCATGTGTAACATTTTTGTGCTTCTTCAAAATATTTCTTTGTTTGAGGGTATAGATTGGCTTGGAAAAAAGGGAGCATTTGAAATATTCGTAGACCTTCATCTTCTTTTGATTGATGCCATGTCTGCTGCTGCTGCTGTCCTCCTTTAGGCCCTCAATATTGCCCTTGATCAGCAGGTCTCTCTTCAACATTCTTTTGGAATGAGGTAGCACCATTGTGTTCTATCTCCATTGTGTCAGCAAAGTCTATGAGTTCCTGGATATTGGAGTCATGATGGTGATGGAGAGTAGTCTGTTTGAAATGCAAACTACCTCAGAATTCATCAGCTTTTTGGAGCTACTGATTTCCTTAACTTGATGAACTGTCAAGAGAAACTCCCAAAATCTCTTTGTTTAGCCACTAAACGTCTTGTTCTTTCATGCCTGTCCCATCTTGCATCTCGTGTGAAATGGGCTTAGTGAGAAGTTGGACCTTCAACAAGCAAATGAGGGGTCTTTAGGACCTATGATCATATGTCCAAACCATGGCTACCAAGTGTGGCCTAGATTGGTCAAATGAAGAGTTGTAATCTTAATCTTTTCTTTTTCATTATAGTTATCATGACCGTATACATTATTTGGAATTCACAAATATACTTTAAAAGAAGATCAACACTATGGGAACCATCATACTTACTAAGTTAACTTTTGGCCATTAATTTATTCAATTTAAGTGTCCCAACCTGAAACTTTGGCCAACGCTCAAATTCACAAAATGAAATGGAGCATTTTGGTTCACCCAAGTTGAATTCATTAAATATGCACACAACTTATACATTAGTTAATTCACTATTCATTCATAGAATCTTAGCAACTAATGGCTTGTCTCTGTCTGGCACAACTCATGCAATGCCTTGGACCCACCCAAAGAGCCAGAGATAAATCATGTCCCTGTGCATGGACTCCATTTTGTAAACCAAGGAACTTGGAAATGTATTCCATAAGGACGACTATTACCATTCCTGTTCCACAAATATAGATATGTCATGAAGCTATCTTAGTTTGTATATTGGTGAAATACTAAACTTAAATCACTTCTCAATCATGTTAGAATGTTGTGCAATGCTATTTGAAATAGTTAAATGATTGGCATAGTAGTTTTCTATGAAGGTCTTCATGTGCAACCAGTAAAACTACTTGCTAACCATTGCCAAAGTTTGGTGTATGCTAAAATTTACTTGTGTGGATATCCTTGTAAACAAGCAAACCTACTTTTCCTACTTTGAATAGCAATCCAATCTTGAGAAGTATTCCCCCCATCTCTGTCAATAGCCAACTTAGAGATGATCAAATTCCCCTAAGATTTGCAGGCTCGAGTTTATCATGTATTTGTTACCCTTGTGGTAGTAAATCTGAAAGTTGAACTCCTTCATTGGCTGTGGCCAGAGTTTCTTATAGCTTGAAGGTTGGGTTGATCACAAAGGAATTTCAACAAGTTGTACTCAATCCAAATAAATAATTGGGCACCATATAAACGATGACACCAAGTTTAAGTGTGTGGATGATTGCCAAGAGGCGCTTCTCTTATGTCGTATAGACCATCTAGGTATCATTGAGCTTATGCTCTCGTGCAATAAATGGGCTCTCTTGACTCAAGGTGGCACCTAAGGTAGTCACTCACATTTGTACAAACCTTCGAAGGTTTCTTCAAATGGACAGTTTACAACATCATATCTGTAACCAGCTGTTTCAATGTTTGGAAACATTGATTGAGATCACCATTCTAGAGGATAGGACCAACATGCATGTGTTTTTACTTCAAATATCCCTAAGCAAGTAAGTTAATGGTTTGGCAACCTTTGCATAGTCCTTTATGAACTTTCGAGATTGTGAAATCCAAAAATGATATCATCTTACTAATTTTTTAGAGTGTGGGTCATTCAAGCAGCACTCTCATATTTTGGGATCAATCCTATTGCCATTGCTTAGATGACATGTCAAAGGTACAATAAATCTATGGAAAAGAAGTAGAGACTTAATGATGAGTAGTTCTTGGAGACTTGTCTCCTTGACTTAGTGTTGAAGTGTTGTTGAGGTTTTTTGTGTGCTTGTAAATTTCGTCCAATGAATGATGGGGTTTGGCAACACTTCCTTTTCAAGCTTTGGTAGGGGCAACCCAAACAACACATAGAGGAGTGCTCGAGTGTTTCCCAAGGCCTTTGTTATATAAGTTCCTTGGACATTTGTGAATATGCATCTTATGTCTCCTCTCCCATGTTAATCTCAAACAACTTCTTGAAGCTTTTGATCCAATGTTTAGTTATAAATCATTTTTAAAAGGTGGATTAAAATTCGGTCCAGTTTTAGGCTTGGGGCATAGCTGCACCCCATACCACCAGCTCACACCATCCTAGTGTGTGAACCTAATTGTGTATGGGCCTGGTAAGATGTGCTGCAAATGAGCCCTTGAATCCTATTTTGTGTGACCCCTTAATGGCACTAGGCACATTCAGACCTAATTACTAAGCGATCCAAGGCTATGTTGTGAGTGTTCATTCTAGACATCCAACATTGTAAACAGATGCCCTTATTATGACAACCATTTGTTTATCTTAGAAGATCTATGACAAATGTTATGACAGAAATAGATAGTCTAATTTATACTGGTCATCATGGTATATTTGCTACTATAGGGTCATGGTAGAGATATTTCTATTGGTCTAATCTAAGATGTGCTCTTGAAGCCTTTGTCAAAGACTTTGGACATTGTATCAATGTTGCCTATTGTTTTGCCATCATCAACAATGGCATTTTCTTAGGGAATCTCACTATTTATAGCCTATGTCTCCACCTTGTGTGTTTTGGGGCTACGGATTGAAAAGAAAGACATTCAAATGTTGAAGGGATGCTGTAGATTTCATTGATTTTTTCAGGAGGGGTTTGTGCAATCAGCCTTCCTTCTCCAAGAGGGTTGTAATGACTTGATTAATCAACAATTACAGCAAGTAAATAATCACATAAATTGAAATGTGCCATTTACCACTTAATCTTGGACAATGGACAGCCTGTTGGCCCCAAATCTAGTGCCTCTCATGGTATTTCTTTATCTTGAGTTGCAAATGGATGGAGTACAAATAAGACTCTCTAATCTTCTCCACTAACCCAAGTGCCTCTTGCTTTCATAAATGACCAGCAAACCTTCAAACCAATTTACCCCTTGGTTTGGATTGGCCTTGAATTGTGCTCCTTGGGCGACAAATTCAGCCCCAAATGTTGCTACCTGAATGACCACTGAATATCTAAGACAAAGGTTATGAAATATATAGATAGTATAACTTACGCTTGTCATCATGATATACTTGGTACTATGGAGTCATGGAATAGATGTTTCTACTGGCCTAGTCTAAGATGTGATCTCGAAGCCTTTGTCAAAGAATGTAGATATTTAATGATTGCTGCCTTTTGTTTCATCCTCATCAACAATGGCCATTTTTTGGGGAAATCTCATTGTTTGCAGTCTACACCTCCACCTCAAGTTGCCGTGGGATAAGGATTGAAGAGCAAAAGGCATGTTGACATTTCCTTTTTCTAACGAAAAGCATCTTATAGCTGTCCCCTCCCTCTCTTTGGCTAGCACAGATAGCATTTTGGACATGTGGCAATGTAAGATATGTTTCTCCAAGCTCCAATTGCTCATAAAAAAGAAATGTCTTCCCCCCCCCCGCATGCACCCCTTTCACCTTGTGGCTCCGCCCGCTTGCACCCCATTTGCATTGCCCCCTCCCCTCCCCGCCCTGGTATCTCTCCCGCGCTGCTCCAGGCGGATGATTCAGGCTCACCACACTCCGCGACGCCAGTTTGACGCCCTAGGCACCCGCTGGCCTCACCCTGCAGCTCCAGGCCCCCCACCCGTGCTCCAGCTTGACGTAATCACCCGTGGTGCTCAGTGCCTCCATCGTCATCAGAAAATAGATCCCCCTCGTCCTCGCTATCACACCTCCCTCCCACCCTCGTTGCTCCCTCCACTTGCAATAACACCCCCTCCTCTAGCAGTACAACAGTGTGATTGGTAGGTTCTCTGAAGGGATGCGTAATGGAAACCTCTGGTCAGACGCTGGTGCATTCTGCGAGTGCCCCCCAGTCAAATACCTTGCACGTCGTGCTCTCTGAGGAACAACTCTTAGCAGTCCGTCCCACAGAGTTGGAGCTAAAAAGGAACAGTGATATTTGGTCAGATTGTAGGACGCTCCCCATCCAAGGCTCAGCTTTGAGATTGGCTTCACTCCACGTTGTGCATTGGCACAGGGCAAATGGTGGAGGCGATTCTCATGGGGCAAGGGATCTTCATGGTACGACTCACCTCAGCGCGCGTAGCCCGTGAGTTAGTGGCCAGTTCACCCTATGCTTCCACGAAGGGGGTTATGTATATGGTCCCTTGGTACAGTGGAGGCATTTGCACTCCACAACAGTTTCCTTAGACACCCGGTTATCCTACTCTTCCTCGGATTGGTGATACAGTATCGCCAGCTTGTGGAAAACTTTGGATGGCTCTTCGGCACTGTCCTTCCCGCCTCTTTTGCAGATGTAGTGACAGCCGCAAGAGTCCCAAAGGTACGGGTGGCAATGAAAGAGACAAAGAACATACCACAATTTCTAGAGATTGAGGCAGGTGCACACTCCTTTAGGCAGCACGTTATTGTGACTGGCCAGCCATGGCAGTGCCTATGTTGCCATGACTTTGGGCATTTGGCAGCAGAGTGCACGTGCTTTGGAGCTAAGGCAGGTTCATTGACAGCCCACAAGTGGACGCGGATGGCTTTACACGGGTCTAGAGATGATAGAGAGGGAGACGGCAGGGGGGCCGCAGCTAGCCCCTTAGACACAGCTACGACAGCAGGGAGCAAGAGGGCGAGCGCACCCGGGCCCCCCCCCCCCCCCCCCCCCCAACACCCACACGGCAGAACACCATGCGACCCCCCCTCCTCGTCCCACCCGGTAGGACCACATGCCTACATATCCACCCCCCTTGGAGGCGTCACAGGCCACCTCACTTGAGGGCCCACATCCCCCACCCCCTCACCCCTCCTTCCCACGGCTCCCCCGCCAACCCTAGTCCTTAGCCCCCCCCCCCCCCCAAACCCACCGTGTGCCTCCGACCACTCCACCATCCTTCGATCCTTCCTCTCTCCACCGTCACCCCCGACCAGTATCCTTGATTCCCATCCAACACAGGTGACCCTCCCCCTTCCCCCTCTCGCCCACAGGAGGTGAGGAGTCCCATACGCTGACATCCTCCACTCATCTGTAGTCTAGTCCGTCTCCTCCCCACACAACCACTAGCTCATCTGTCCATGCCGCTCGTCACACTTTCCCGAGACAGGTGTAGTTGCTACCACAATAGTTTTTTCGCAGTGGGCCGTGGTCTTACCTGAGAGTTGCGAGCATGGAGTGTTCCCACTACCCCTGGAGGTGGGAATCTTCGTGGTACGCAAGTCAAGGAGCGGCAAGGTCCATCTACTAGCACCACCAGATGGACCAAACTATGCCTTATTCCTTCAGACCTCTCACACAGGAGACTCGATGTCAACTCAGATAGAGGAGGAGGTGACGAGCCACGTGGCAGATCACATCTCCCAATGGATGGGAGAAGGTGGACTGGCACTTTTATCCCAACAGTGGCTAGGTTGCATGATGGACATTAAGTGCTAGATTGGGGCCGAGGTCCCATATCTGAGCATTATCTTTTGAGCCCCACCGCAGTGGAGAACTTGGATGGATGTGTTTGAGTGGCCCCTGGCACAGGCGGCCTGTTTCTACTAGTGTACAAAGTCTCGCCTCTCATCTTGTGGCTGATAGATGCCTAAGTGGTACCACCAAGCGCATCCATCACCCCCATGGTCCGCCCGAGGGCTACTATGGGGGAATGGAGTTCATTCTCTAGGATGGCAACGAAGCGTATCCGCATGCCTTATAGCCCCTCTTCTTTGTCAACAGCTTCCACATCGAATAGATGTTTGTTTAGTCAGTCACAGGTTTCCCCATGAGTTTACATCTTGCATCCTAGAATGTGAATAGTCTCCACTATAGTGGAGTACGCGGTTCCAGGAAGTTGATTGTTCAGCAAGAGCTACAGCTTGCCCTTGTGTTGGATGAATGGACATCTTACTTTTATAGGAGCACAAGCTCACTCCCGCCTAGGCCTAGCGGGAAGGGAAGGTACTCTCGAGCAGTTCACACACTTACTAGGAGCACGCCATCGGTGCCCACGGCAGGAGTGGAGGCATATGCACCTCTATCGGCCCAAGCCTCACTGCCTGTGTACAAGACAATGAGATGATCGTGGCAAGGAGGGTTCTATGGATCAGATTGGATATTGGGGACTCGTGCCTTGGAGTCCTCAATGTCTATGCCCCTATTGAGGTTAGGGCACAGAGCAGGTGCTGGGTGGAGATCGTTGCAGGACTCCGAGAGGTGGACTCATGGATTGTTAGAGGAGACTTCAACAACCTGGAGGCCTTAGAGCACCAACAGGGCAAAGGCAGAAACTACCAAGGCATGGTTAGGGAAGAGGAGGAGGCATCGGAGGTCTTCCTACTGGCAGTAGGAGCATGCGATGCTTGGAGAGACCTGGCTTTCCATAGGAGAGAGAGGTCGCTGGACTTCTCTTGGGGATGCATGCGGCTAGGTGAAGTCTTGCTGGAGTGGTTGGACAGGTTCTATGTGGGAGAGTGGGGATGTTCTTGTGGGGGTCTAGTTAGGGCAGTTGTTGGGCACCACTTTGTTTGATCACTGCCTGGTTCTCTTGACACTTGATCCCCCTACATCTTCCCTAGACACACGATCCTGTTGGATCCCTGACTCAATCTATAGGAGGGAGGAGTTGAAGAGACAGATTGAGCAGATTTGGACTAGGGAGTGGGGCAAGAGGGATCGGATCGCACATGAGGTTGCAAAGTTCCTAGCCGTGTCAAGCAGTATCTGCTAGGAGGCAGCCTTAATGGCCAGGCAGTAGAGCTGGGAGGAGGAGAGAGCACTCTGGCGGGACCTTGCAGCCATGCAGAGATTACTACAGGAGGCACTGGGAGATCCTATCCTCCACGCACAGGAGGTGCGCGCACGAGCAGCCATCGCCGACCTAGAGGATAGGTGCTCGGAGTTCTCATTCCACACCTGAACAACCTTCTGGGTGCGGAAGGGGGACACGATGTGGAGGGAGTTTTTCCAAGTGCACCAGGCACACCTCAAGAGAGCAGATATGCAGTCTTCGGGATCAGTATGGGAGGACTTGTTCTAGCCCCGACGAGGTAATGGAGATTGCCACCGACTACTACAGATGCCTTTTCCAGCAGGAGAGAGCCTGAGCTAGAGGACAGCAATGTAGACAGTAGGTCTGGGATCACATCCCATCCCTCGTCACAGAGGAGATTGTACGTAGAGGACGATGAATTGATGCTGGAGAGTGTGAGACTGGCTCTCGAGGTGTTCTGTATTGTAGTGGGAGCGAAAATCAACTGGCAAAAGTTGGTTGGTTTCCTTACAGAACCGGACTCTAGCATGGAGTGGGATGTCCACTTGGGGTTTAGATGGGTGTGTAGAGGGCAAACTGTCCGTTACCTCAAGTTCCAGGTGGGACTCCACATAACTCCCGCCTAGCAGTTTCTTCCAGTCCTTCACTCTATTTGGAGGAAGCTGACCTATTGGAGTACTGCTCGCCTTTCCCTAGTAGGCCGAGCTGTGGTGGTTAACCCGGTCCTCCTAGGGATAGCTTGGTACATCGCCTCATGTTGGTGCTTCTCCTCGTCCTGTGTAGTTCAGCTTCGCTGCCTAGTGCAGAACTTCCTTTGGGCCGGGTTAGATGATTCCAGGGATTCGCATGCCAAGGTGGCGTGGGTGACCATCATTTGGCATGGGTCAGAGGGAGGGCTTGGGATCATAGACCCAGAGTATCAGAGTATGGCTTTGTTAGGCAAGCTAGTAGTCCGCGGCCTCACACCAGGAGGGCAAACTTGGAAGCTCCTATTGCAGGAGGATCTCTAGGAGTGTAGACCGAGGCTCGGCAGTGATTGGAGGCCATCCTTGAGATGGATCTTCACGATAGCCCATCACCCTTACAACAAACACCCTCTCCCCCCCCCAAGATCCCCCTTCCTACGTAGTTTGCTTCGTGTGTGGCAGGGCCTCTGTAAGGCCTTAATTGAGAGCCCCCCAAGCTGCCCGGAGGAGATAGACCACCGGTGATCTGGAACCCCCAAGTCAGAGATCAGGATGAGGTATAGATTGGCGAGCGCCCCCACATCTAGTGGGCTGGTTGGGAGGCCGGCCCGGCTCGTACCATCAGGACATGGTGGGAGGTGTACAGGATGGTGGACGAGGAGGTGCTGGAGTGGGCATTGGGTTGATAGAGAGGAGTTGAGTTGAGGAGAAGGGAGATCAGCCATGCTTGCTCCCCCGAGACGAGAGCTAGTAGAGCCCGGGGAGGTATGGGCCTCTAGGTATTCACTAGCAGGAATTCCACTACAGGGCGCAAGTAGAGTGGGAGGCGCCCCACATGGGAGTTTCTTCACCGTGTAGGAGGGGGGAGGGGGCGTCTGGCCCCTGACAAAGGATAGGAGAATGAGGGGATAGTTGTCCTTTCATGGAGAAGGATTCGGGTGGTTGGCCTTCAGGGAAAGACATGGCGACTGGACCCTTATGTATTTTGGGAGGAGATTAGAGAGTGGTGCCTCTGGATTTGGGAGGGCAGGCCACTTGATGAGCTAGAGTGGGATCCGGGAGAGTGGCTACGGCTAGCCACTGCGGTCGTCAAGAAGCCACGGAGGTTCCTGGATTACATAGCTAGGATTTGCAGACACGTAGTGATGTAGGAGAACATGCATTGGGCACCGTCGCATAGTAGGTACTGGGCAAAGCACAACGTCACGAAGACTTTCCAAGGGACCTTCTGGTACCGCCTATGGGATAGTTGGAGGCCAAGGAGGGTATCATATTTCTCATGGATGGTGCCACATGGAGGCTTGGCGGTGGGGAGTTGGTTAGCCCAGATGCAGGAGGGAGATTGTAAATGCTGTACACAGCAACCTCTGGAGTCTCCAAAGCTCTACCTTTGGTCGTGTGAGGCTGCGCAACTCGTGTGGAGAGGAGCATGCCGCATCCTCCGCCGTATAGCACCCAACCTTGGATATATCTCATGGGGAGCTTTTTGCTGGAAGGCAGTTAGCCAGGGCTGTCACCTTCTGTATGAGGTTGGGATGCAGGACACGATATTCATTATTGGGGCATGGTCGTGCGTAGTGGTCGGTTTGGAGGCTCTATCCATCCATCCGCCAGGTACTAGAGCCCATAGTAGACCACTCTGAGGTATAGGAGATCGTAGGGAGTCTTACTAGATGGCATATCTGGAAGGCCCGGTGTTAGGAGGTTTTTGGCGGGGAGAGACTTTCAGTACATGCGACTTTAGCAGAGCTTTGGACCTCCATCATCCACTCCCTCCGCGGCCGATGGGACCAGGTGCAGGGCGAGTCTCGAGCTCGGCAGGAGCTCCGTTTTCATTTCATGCGCACTTGGGGCGGCCGGGACCTGTTTTTTGTGATGCAGGCCCCAGATGGCGATACACCCCCTCTCCATGGCTTCTTGCCCCCATTCCCCCTAGACCGCCGTGAGAGGCTTGTATACTTGATTTAGCTGTGACTCTGCATCAGCTCTAGCTAGTCTGTTGAGCATGATCACTTTCTTGTATTCAGGATTTTTCTGAAGTAATATATTTAGCCACACTTTATTTGCAAAAAAAAAGTTCCAATCGCTCATAGCAGAAATCATGCCGGTTACCCTGCCAAATACCTAAACTCTTCAAGCAATTGCATATGGTCTATGATACAATTGATAATAGGTTGGATGAGTCCTAGTTGCTTGTTTGAGTCCTTTTGCACATTTCGGATCCCTATATGAGCTTTGAGTTTACATAATACCTTTGATTATTTGATAAGAGGTCTTTGTCAAACAATACCTTAACCTTTGCCTGGATTTGTTAGTCCATAGATAATTATTGACTAATTAGGAGTGTAAGTGTAATTGCTTTGGGGAGGGATTGGTTGCAGATTTGTATGACACCTGATGGATCAAGGCTTCTTAGCGAAGGGGGTATTCTAAATCACCTGATTTCTATTATGGGGTAAGTACCTTTGCTTTTGATTTAGTGGAGTAACTGCATTGTACACGTGCTATGACTGTTTATTACAAATCAAACTTCTAATGGGCAGTGATAGTTCTGTCAATCCACTTGTACATGCTCAGTCTATGATGGTTGCGGCCCGTTTGATCTCTCCAGAAGATCCTCAATTATCAGGAGTCTCAAAAGAGGGTACGTGTGGGAAAGTTGAAAAGGTCATTCCAAAAAAAGTTTGAAATATTATACAGTTACATAAACACATTATCAATCCTTAACAGCATTTATTTACAGTCCGTTTCATTTCTTGGACTGTTGATTGTTGCGTGTGAAGGAAATTTGTTTGCAGTAAAGCAACGTAGGTAAGACAAATGGGTTTTTCTTGTAGATGCCATGAAAATGGTTCAAATTATAGATACAACTATAAGAAATTCAGAAGAGATTGACCCAAGGGTTAAAGAAGCTGCAATTGATGCTCTGGGGCGCATTGGAATTTGTAAGATAATAGCTTATTCTATAAGATTCTGTTCTCTGTGCGTTATGAATGATAATGCTTGGTCTATTCATGCAAATTAACATGTTTTGCTGTGCAGCAAAACTGGGTGCTGAGTGGCTCCTTCTAAGTTCTCCTCCTGCTGCATATAATATCGTTGAAGCTGCTTTCAGTCGTAAAGGAGGTGATTTGCAAAGGGTAAACCTTTTTTTCCTTTCTTAATAGGATTTGTGAGGTGCATGTGCACAAAGTGGTGTGGTGGAGCCTGACAGTCTTCCTATTGGTCTTCTCTTGCCACCTGCATCACAGGCCTCTTGTTGCATTCGTCTTGTTGCCCGCTGTCCTAAGCTTGTCACACTCTTCCCTTTATCACAAGGGTCTTTGCAGATTTTTTATGTTTTCATCCTCTTTGCATTTGCCCTCTGTTCTTGCTCGAACGTATAATTGAAGCAAAAATCTAGCTAGGAAATGAAAAATATCCAGGAGAAATGACAACCAGGAATCTGATACATCTATTGTTATGGCAAAGCAGTGGAAGTGATATGACAGCATTTTGAGGCAAGAAGAGCATTTGAGTGGTGGTCAATATTATCATGGGCCTATCCAACATAGATAGGCTAAAGTGCAAAGGCTTGGCTGCTAGTAATGTTAATGTCGGTGATTTACAAATCAATCACCAAGGTGCTGGCCAATCCAGGATTGTCCATGGCCGATGGACAGCACCTCTAGTCCTATCTGTTCTATCCTTCCAGTTTATTCAATCCTGTCCAATCTAGTCTGATGGCATCCAATAGCAGTTGTCGCTTGTGGGGCAAAAAAGTGCCTACTGAACTAGATGTTTGGGCCAGTGTTTCTGGCCATTTGTGGTTTGTTTGGACTTTGTTGGCAGCTGGTTGAGGGCTCCCTCTCCCCTTATAGACACGCCCTCAGTGTGTGTGTGTGTGTAATGAGTAATTATATTATGTCAAATGACTAAAAGTGTACAAAAGCCACGGCAACGAAGCAACAAAAATTGCCATATGCCAAGGAACAAAGTTCTCCTTGGAAAGAAGTTTGGTGTGCGAAATAAGATCCAGCTGCCAATGCAGGAGACCCTTCAGCCTAGCAAGGTCTCTCTGAACACCAGATGCGGAATAAAAACCAAAAGCATTCCAGGTGATCCAATTGTGCCAACAGCCCCAAAAATAGTGAAAAGGAAACTGAATCTGTGAAGAAAACTGCTAGGGTTTGCATTGAGGACACATAGAGTGTACAACCACGATAGAAACACAAAGAGATAGACGTAGACACAGAGAACAAAATTCAAAACTCAAACACAAACAGAAGAAGGGGGAGAGAGAACACAACTCTAAAGTGAATGAATGCTGTAAATGAATGCAAGAGTGTACAGTGTGCTCAAGGGCAGAGCAATGTTGGAGTCTGACGTCCATCGGAGATGGATCCCGAGTCTGTGACCACCGGTTGGAGTGTGAAGAGAGAGGAAACTGCAAAACATTGACACCAAGGGCTGCCAGAGACAGAGGCGATAGCTGCAAAGGGGCGAGATGACACCAAACGGCTCCAGAAGGATGCAAACGCAGGTTGTAAGATGTTGCCTGATGTTGGAGATATTGGCGATGGCAGCTAGAGACCAAACGCAGCTTGGGAGATGGCACCAGACAGTGGGTGACAGTTGGAAGAAGGCGCCAGGGCATTGCGAGGCTGGAGGGAGAGGTGGCAACAGTCGCAAAGGCTGGACAGCCATGTGAAGGTAGATTGATGGCTGCAATCTGCACTGGAGAGTGTGAAACCTGCATAGATGGAATGAGGTTGAATGGGGGTAGCCTATCTATTTATAGATGTAGAAGGGTGCCCCAAAAATTAGGGTTTTTGGGAGACCTTTGAAACTCTCTCGGACCGCTCCCCTTTTTAGGGTTTTTCATTAATTAAGTGTGTTTTGGGATTGTTTAAGAATGCTAATCAGTTGAAAAGCGTGTTTTAGCTCAACACCCCCTCTCAAGTCCAAACCTGAGCCGAAAGGTTAGGCCAGCCACTGTGATGTTTATTGACTCCAAGGCATCCCACCCCAAAGCAACCAAGGCATCGAACAAAGGGTGCACGTCAGCTGCCCAGTGGCCTACCAAGGCTACAGAGGTGATGGTTATCATACCAAGGGAATCCAAGTAGTCACCCCCGAGAGGACAGGGCATTAGACAAAGGGTGCACGTCGGTTGCCCAGTGGCCTACCAAGCCCAACAAAGGTGGATGGAACCATATTGAACTTTTTTTTTTGAATAAGTGAGTTAAATTTTATGGGATGCGGCCGATTGAGGAATAGTGACCCAGACGACGGGAGTAGGGAGAGTACACCCAATATATCACAAAACAGAGTAAGCTAACCCATCCACTTAGGGTGTCGATGACGAGCAAAAATAGGTGATGAGGTATCCATGTGATGGAGGATAGTGGTGTGGTAACAATAGCCGTGGGTGGAAACAAGTTAGGATTCGCTCAAGTGGTGCTCTGCACAATGAGATGCAAAGTACGCTACATGCTAAAGAATGCTCATGCAACAGGTGCCACTTGGACAATGTCCCTCATGGGAAAATTGTTCACTTGTCCAAGCGCCCTAGTACAAGAATGATGAAATCATGCAATGCAAAGGTAAAGGTACAACAGGGGAAAGAAGCCGGTGTCGAAGACAAAGTGCTAAAGCCTATAGAATACCAAGAAGGGTAGGAACCCCCTCTCAACCTGGATGTAGATGTCGAAGAAGAAAGAGGAGCCTTATGTCGGTCTTCGTGTGGTGCCGAGAACCATAAGGAATGAAAGAAGATGAAGTGGATGAAGCGCTAGAAGAGCAAGGTAGAAGTCACCGCCATGATACCATCGAGAGAGATGCTGCACAATCCGCCTCGAGAGGGGAAACCGCCATGCTGGAAGAAGAGCAAACACTCCTAGGATGATGAAACCATGAAAGGAACGGTGCGTATCCCCACGTCTTTGGCCCAGGTAGGACCAAAGTAATCTACAAGTTAGCCAACACTGAAAGACAAAACCCTGCAAAAGAGATGAGAATGTGTAAACACAAAGGTTAGTGGTGAGATGCTCCAAAGCAAAACATAACATAAAGAAAATCCAACTCAAAATAAATGCAATGAATGTGTATGTGTATGAGTAAATGCAATGGAAGACAAAAGAATGGAAAAGCTAAGGACAATGAATCCTATGGGCCCAACTCTAAGAGTGCGAAAAATGGACACTAGATTGACCTAGGGTATCTGAAAGGACCTAGGACATGCTAGGCTAAGAAGGTGGCCACTATCATATACATCCAGTAGCAGGGCTCTGGCAAGGGAACGCTTGACGAGGTGGGGAGGAAGGTGAGATAGATGCATGAAGTGCAACGGGATCGGAACTTGCAGACCAATCAACCAGTCCCTTAGGGGTAGTGAAAGAGATAGGTTGTTGAGGCTGTACTTGAGCCACATCTCCATTAACAACAAGAGGTGTTGAAGGAGCAGATGAAGCAGAAGCGGAAGGTGTAGCCCACTAGACTATGCAATCGTAGCGGTCTGCTGGGGCTTTTTAGGTGGAAGACCTTGGGCCTTGGAGTGACACTCCTCGTCCACATGGCCTGCTCTCTGGCAGTGTGTGCAAAACTGGTTTTTCTTAGGGAGTTGTTGCTAGATAGGTCATTGGAGGAAGAGGAGTCACCCTTTGATTGGCTTGCCTTTTCATCTTGCGAGTTCTTGCCATTGGTGGTTTTCCCTGCCGAAGAAGAGGCAACCAACCCCCTCTGCTCTGAATAAGGCTGTGATGAGGATTTCTTGTGGACTTGATTATGCAGCCTTGCGTAATGCAAGAACTAGCACAACATTGGCTGTGGCATTGTGGGCTCTCCATTGATGGATGTAGTCAGGGTGAGCTAGTCGAGGGTCTGGAATAGGCTCTAGACCAATGACGAGGTCCCAAAGACCTTGAGACTCAAGCACTTGTTGCATGAAATTCGACGAAGTGGTAAAATTTGACCCGTTAAAATGTGTCTTATGCATGAAGGCATTCTTGGCCGTTGCAACAGGAGTGGTAGTGCTCGGAGATGGATAGTGTGAAAAACTGTAGTGAGGGTAGGATGGACAGCCCTCTAAATATCAGACAAAAGAGTTCAAATTTTCCAAGCCAAAGGACATGAAAGAAATTGATGGTGAGAGGATTCCGCAGTGGTGAGATAGAAAAAGTAATTGCCATTGTAGATTTGGCATTTTGCAACTACATAATATTTATGCAAGCCCCAAACAATACTGGCCTTGGTAGCCAGGCAATGGTGATCCTTTATCATAAGGTGATACTTCGTTAGCCAAAGTCTTTTCAAAATGGAGTCGACCTGCAAGATCCTAATCTTGCCACATGGATGATGAGAATCAAGGGCAAGACAGGGCTCCCTAGGCTACAATACTGTCAAAAGCTGGTCCCACAAATCTCGATATCCTTGAGGGATCCAAAATAGCCTCTAGGTGATGCCGAAAGACATCAACCCACTGTGACTCACTAGAGTGGCACAAAAACAGAAGATAGGTCCAAGCGTGCCATATGATTAAATCTAGGATAGTCCTATTGTTTCCCATCCCACAAGAGTAGCTTGGGCACGGTCAGCAATTCCACTTGAAAAGAACTAGCAACCAAGTGATCCTTAATAGAATGCCATTGCACCTTTTGAAAAACCGACTTCCATGAGCATACCAACCGAGTCACAATGAAAGAGGAAGATGATGAGAAAGGAGCATCAGCATTAAGAACGTGCCACCATGAGCCTTCAATGCTTGTATTACCATGTACCACACCTCGGTCTTCGAGAAAAAGACAAGCAAGAAAGACCTAGGAGTATTGACCAGTGCACATAGCGTGAAAGAGAGACCAACAAAGAGCAACCATGTAAGTATGCACATTTAGAATAGCCCCATGATCCATAATTTTAGGAGTGCAAACATGGCTCCAAGAGATCCAAGAGATACCAGCGTGGAAAGAGTCCTTTTTCCATAGCATAAGACGTGTGTCTAGTAAGATCCTTCCAAGGTAGAGGTAGTCCAAGGCAAAAGCAGCAAAAACTTTTATCTCTAAATGAGTTAAGTAACAAGTTAGCTTAGCTCATTTGCTCTTCCAAAGAACACATAATCTTTTGCCTAAATAAGTGAGCATGGGTAGCATGATGTATTATGCCACTTTAAGGCACATATGGAAAGGCCAGGCCTGTGATTTCTAGTAAAGAAAATTGGCTTCCTATTTGTGAGAAATCCATTGCAGCAGTTGGTTGGGCTGAACATCAATTCCCAAAGGATAGCCTAGATGCTTTGCAACATTATCACAGGGAATCACCATATCTTGCCATTGCAAGGATTGCAAATCCACTTCAGTACAACTAATGGGGAAGATTTGGCAGCATTTATATGAAGACCAGAATCATGCCCAAAAAGATTCTAGACGTCCAATGCCTTGTGGAGGTTATCTCGTTTTGCATTGAGATTGGCCAACAAAATGTTGGCCAAAAGGAAGAGAAAGATTAGCAGTTGTCCCAGTACCACCAAATGAGATAACATAGAGAGGATCGGATGGGTCGCCAAGGCAAAAGAACAAGGGCTCAAAGGGAAGGTGTGTTTGACTGAGCATGCAAGAGTGAATGGTTCAATGACCCCACCATTCAACATAACCTGCGAAGAGGCATTTGTATTGACAGCATATATTAGATGAGACATGTGCAAATCAAAATCCATAACATGCATAAGCTTTGCCACAAAAGACCAATCCAAGTAATCAAAAGCCTTTTCAAGATCCAACTAAATCAGCACAACTTTCCGCTTAGAGTACTTAGCATAGTCAATGCCCATCTGAACATTCAACACATTATGCAAGATATTCCTACCCTTGGAAATAATTGGAAATCCTTCGCTTCGAGAATGCAAAGGCAAGAGGAAGTGCACCAATCAACATTCGCCAAATGAAGACCTTGGATTGGAAAGGCGTTTTGTAAAGTCAGCCTATCATTACCACATATTTTCACCACACCCAGCCTTTCTGGAGACCCCAGCTGGTATTAGCTTTCTAGACAAGCTAGTTCTTATCATGTATAAGCAAGTGATATATCTGATTGGTTGAAGCACGACCCAAAAGCAACTGACCATTAATCATCCAATCCTACCAAGGGGCCTCGTGGTCCAAAGAGGGAAAAAGCTACATGGCCCATAGAGAGGTCGAGATGGCGTTCCACAAATTATGATAGCCTAGGGGCACACGAATGTAGCAACGAACTGATCTGAAAGATGTAACAGCCCCAGTGACCAATAGAAGAGCATCAACAACAGTGATGAGTCCCAAGTGCACCATCCTATTCAACATTGGCCATTGTTCCTCTTTGCCTTGCCAAGAGAGAAGCTTTGAAACCAGCAACACTTCTGTTGTCAGGAAGTTAATTGCCTCTCGATTCAAAGGTGGGTGCCAAGAAGCTTTGACAAGGACTGATCTCCAAGTGTGGACCAAATGATTCAGCAACATAGAAGACTTAATATAAAAAGGCTGCTTAGCATTAACCGCATGCAACCATGAGGCAGAAATCCTGGTGTTCCCATGCTTAATACCCTCAATCTCAATGAAACCATTGGCAATCAAGTACCAGGGTTGTCTGCCCTCACACAGCCTAGAACAGCAGTCAACGAAGCCCAATCATATGTGTCTCCAGGTCCCAAACAAGCCCCACCACCCATTCTTTTGGGAGTGCAAACATGGTGCCAAGAAATCCAAGAAATACCCATCCATGTAGAATCTTTTTTCCACATCAAAAATCAGATGGGTTGAATAATTTACCGTAAATGAGACTTTGGCCAAGGGAGCAAGGGAAGGTAATGCGACACCATCATTATCACGATTGTCTGTGCTATTTTTAATCTCACATGGAAAGGCCAAGCTTGTGATTTCCAATACACAAACGTATCCATAATGCGTGAGGAAATCCAATCCATTAGCACTTTGGGCGAAACCTGCACCCCCAAGGGGTAGCCCAAGTGCTAAAGGCAGAGCCTTTAAGCACCAGCTCACCTTGCCCGCCCAAGGCCCAGAGATCACTCTCAATGCAACTGATAAGGGCCGATTTAGATGCTCTCTCTCTCTCTCTCTCTCTCTCTCTCTCTTCTGTGCCACAGGTATGCAGTTCTGTTCAATCACGCAGGTCTATTAAGGCAGGCCCCTCTGATCTGAGTTTGCTCTTTGCAGATCATGCTGGTCTGATTATGCTGATCCTGCTGGTCCATATGTGCTTTGGTTTGTTAGTGCAGAGCCTGCTGGATTGTGTTTGCTCTGCAGGTCGTCTCTGCTGGTCAGCTTGCCCTAAAGATCCACCTAGCTGCCCTGAGGTCTCAATTGTTGCCCTCAGGTCATGCCTGCTTGCTGTGAAGACATATCTGAAGTGCAGCTGCCCACACGATGAGGTTTGTGCCTGCTACCATGCACTTGTTAGTGTTCATAGTCTGGATAGGAAACCAGAGGCTGATTGCATGCTCTCTCTTTCTTTTCTTTTCATAATGAGTAATTATATTATATCAAACTACAAAAGAAATACAAAAGTCACAGCAAGGAAACAGAAGAAAATCCCGTATGCCAAGGAACCAGATCCTCCCTAGGGAGAAGACCAGCATGCTAAATGAGATCTATCTGCCAATGTGGGAGACCCTAAAGCCTAGCAATATGTCACTGGACACCAGTGGCAGAGTCAAAAACAAATGCATTCCAGGTGACCGAGTTATGCCAATAGCCCCAAAATATGAGAAATGGAACAAAATCTTCATATGTGGCTGCGCCGAAGTGGGATATTTTACCTTAGCAAAATCCGAATCAAAGGGGCACATGGACGGGCACACAACTCTCCAAATATTAGACAAGAGGGTCCAAATTTTCCTGGCCAAAGGGCAAGAAATAAATCTTGACAAGCTCCTGATCCAAAATAGGATTTTGAGTTGCAAATCATATATAGAAGAATTGCTTGATGTAGATAGAACCTTCATGACTTAGGCTATTTGGAGCATAGTTACATTCAGTTGGCAGAGAGGTCCATATAGTATGATCTGTCCAACCTAGTCGGACTTGTATCATCCATGTGGGATTAGTCGGACTTGTATCATCCATATGGTCTGGACTGGTGAAAAATAATTGGCTGTTTAAGCTTCAACAAAGTGTCTCCCTGCCCATCTTATGACCATTTTCTGGGTGTCTTTTCCTCACATTTGTCTCCCATCCCTCAGGCTCTCACCTCTAGTATCATTGCAAGCTTCAAGCTCTTCGTTTTCCTCTCTCTTTTCATTTTTCTCTTCATCTAGCTCATACCACCTCCTTCTACCTCTCTTTTAGCACATCCTCTTTGTCTACCTCATCCCATCCACACATAATTGAGATGCCTATCTTTATCTCAATTATGCATCATCCCTTGCATTATTGAGATGCCCTACTTTGCATCATCCTTCACCTCTAGCTCTAGCTCTGTTTTTGGCATTACTTGCCATGTCACCCTGGTTAGATTTTGTATCATGGCCACCATGTTGAAGCATTCAGTTTATAGCTTATATTTTATAGGTTAACCATAAAATTTTTATGTATTTTTTAGTGACCATATGGTACACTGTAAACTTTTTGTTTATGTTCAGTACTGTTCTAAGTCCACATATTGGACATATTGTATGAATTGTACCTACCTACCTTGATTTGGACTTCGATCTTCAAGATTCCTTGTGTATCAGGAGACTTATTCCATTTATTCTATTTGACTCGGCCCAAGTGTGTATGACTTTCTTGATAATGTAACTTAGGTTGGGAGCAGTAGGTCGCAAGAAGATCTGTTTAACAGTCCTATCTTTGTAGAGCTGAAAAAGGAAGATCAGAATTTTGTTTATATTGGCATATTGTTGATATTCAATGGGTATCTTTATAACTTGTGTTTGTTATTTAATCTTTCTGTTTTATATAATCAGGTGAGCATTCATGCTCTTGCATCCATTGCTGGGTCTGAGCGTCCAGATGGCCCTCTTCTAAGTGAGCAAGCTGAGAATTCGATGAAGAATCTTATTTTCTCAGAGCTTCAGAAATCATCCAAGTGGTCACCAGCTGTGAGTATCACTTGCAGATCATTCCTTTTGTCTGGATAACATTTTAAGTGGATTTTTTTAATGGTTATCTCTGGCAACACAGTCTTCTTCTTCAGAAAGCAGGGTTTGAGTATAATTCTCGATTGAGACATATTTAATTATGCCTTCGAATGTGAATATTACTCCAGGTATGTTTAAGCATTTCTATTGTAGGATACAGGTGCGTGGTGCCGATGTGTTCCTTAGAGCAGTATTCTTGCTCTGCACTCCACCATAACATCTTTGGTATGCCACAGAATTGCCTCCGAAAATTCATAGAGAAGTTGGAAAAGTGCTACAGAAAATGGTGAGAGGGCCTTTGCAAGGTCCAAGGAGAAGTTTGGAAGAAATGCGAAAGTCTGCAGCAAAGGTCCAGAGAGGTGTCTGGAGGAAAAGTTTGTAGGAAAGATCCAGAGAGAAGTTTGGAGGTTAAGTCTGAGAGGTCTGGAGAAGTTTGCAGGGAAAGTTTGAGAGGGGTTCGAGAGAAGGTGGAGAGAAGTCTGGAGGAAAAGTCCGAGGTCCAAGGTCTGGAGAGGTCCAAGGTCCAGAGAGGAGCAAAGAAAAAAGAGAATAGAGAGGGGAGGGAATGCTAGAGAAAGGTGATAGGAGAGAGAAAGATGGAGGGTGAACTGAGGTGGAGTAGAGAGGGGAAGAGACATTGAGAAATGCACAGTAGAGCAGAAAGTATATACACACTCCTATCATTCCTAGATGATCCTGTCTACAAGAGAGTTGCTCTTTTTATAGAAAAGAAGGGCAATGCAAAAAATCTTCTTACATCTTGTCTTTCCCTGGAATCTCTCTGAGACCAACTTGGGGAAGTTCTCGACATTTCTCCCTAGAGAAAAAGTATCCATAGAAACCATGAGTTCAGTCTTGTGTCCAGAGTCCGGTCCAAAAATGGGGGTCCAAAATTTGGGTCCGGGTCTGGTCCAAAAAAGGACTGAGAGAAGTCTCTAGAAAGTCCAAGTCACCTCAATTGACTTTGTCTATAAAAGTATAGTGTGTATTGCAACAACTTTACATTAGAAATTGGACAAATTGCAGTTGGAATAATATTGTCATAATTGAGAGAATAGTACCTCTAATCTTGTACAATATTCAAGTTTGGATATATAAGTTGTTGTTACTCCCAATATGCAAAGCACATGAATATGTGTTGGTATTGTTAGAAGAGCAAAACACGCGGTGGAATAATGAAAGAGACAAGATCGATGAAAGAGACAATTCCAAAATGTAACCAGGAATAGGATTCCACTATGACAAGTGTACATTCACACTCCACAAGCTCCCTCTGTCCACACCAAGAATCTGTAAGTACATGAAATGGAATAATGGACAGTGGCCACACTCCCTCCTTTTATAGACAAAAATAAAGGAGTTGTGCTACCACAAAATAGGTTGGCCAATTACCAAATAAAGAATAAACAAAGTGTCCATAATTAGGCCGTGGGCACCTATGAACTTGTGATATGACCGTTTCTAACACCCTCTCTCAAAGGACAAGTGAATAAGCAATTAACAAGAACACCCAAGATGCACCATGAATATTCAAGGAGCGTGCATTCCGTTTGATGCACCTTGGCAAGAAAGCACCCTGATGAAGAAGTCCAAATGCCAAAATCCCTCTGTGAAAGCAAAGTAGTCGAGCTAGCCACCTTATACCTCTTGTAACCACACATGCTCCATGGATAGCTCATTGTGACACCAAGATTCTTCCACTAGCACATATGCATGCCCTTTGAGTCCTGTCATACAAGACCACATAAACACATCATGTCACTCCTCCAAGCATGAACTTGACAATTGAATATCACCCCGTCAAGATGATAAGAAGGGGGAAAGTTTGCATGGTGGACGAAGAAGAGAAGTGTGTCCTAGCATGAAGGCTGGCTACCTTCATGTCGCATTTTGATGCTAGGAAGGCCTGTTGCATTCTGTGTATGTGCGTGCCTATCTGGCTAGGGAGAGCTCGTTGGAGCAGGCTTGCTGAATAATTGAATCTACTTTTCTTGTCCTCCCATGGCGACTCACGCGAGCCTGCCACCTCCAATGTAGAATGCAAAAAAAAAAAAAACACGAGCTCCCTGTTGTCACAGGCGCTGCGCTCCGCACCCCCGCCATTGCATCAATTCTCCCCCTCTCTTGCTGCCCGATGACTCTCCGCCAACTCTCCCCCCTGTGGCACTATCTCCTCCGCCCTCCACCCCCCTCTGCCATGACCCCCTACCTCTTCCGCCTTGCGGCCTCGCTCGGCAGGCCCAACACCCGCGCTGCGCCTGTTGAGAGCCAGCCATCAGACGTGTCTGAATAAGCATTTCCCCTTTCCTCGCCATCGGGTTCCCACTCCCAATTGCTCCCTTCCTCTGCAGCAACTCCCCCCCCCCCCCCCCCCCCCCGATAGCACAATAGTGTGATTGGTAGGTTCTCATCAGGGACGCGCAATGGAAACCTCTGGTCAGACACCCGTGCATTCTACGAGTGTCCCCCCAGTCAAACACCTTACGCATTGTCCTCTTTGTGGCACAGAAGAGAGAGAGGCAAGACATTGAGGACTCCAAGGCATGAGTCCCCCCAGTCAAACACCTTATGCTTCACTCTACATTGCGCATTGGCACAACGCAGATCACGGAGGCAGTTCTCATGGGTCAAGGGATCTTCATGGTTCAACTCACCTCTACAGACGTTGCCCGTGAACTTCACAGTGGAGGCATTCGCGCTCCATAACAGGTTTCTTAGACATCCAGTCACCTTACTCTTAGTTAGTGAAGGACTTTGAATGGCTCTTCGGCATAGTTCTTCGTGCCTCCTTCATGGATGCAATGATAGTTGCAGGAGTCCAAGAGGTATGGGTGGCAGTGAAATATACAAACAATATACCAAAGTTTCCTGGAGATCGAGGCAGGCGAGCACTCTTTCAGGCAACAGGTTATTGTGATTGGGCAGCCAAGGCAGTGCCTACGTTGCCATGACTTTGGGCATCAGGCAACAGATTGCATGCACTTCGGAGCCAAGGCGGCTCCGTTGGCAAGCCCGTAGGTGGACGTTGGCGGTTTTACATGGATCCAGAGACGACAGAGAGGGAGAAGGCAGGGGGAGCCGCAGTCAGCCCCTCAAACACAACCACAACAGTAGGGAGCAAGAGGGCAAGCGTCGATCCCTCAGTAGAGCACCCTGCAGCGCACAGTCCCTCCCCCAAACCCCCTCCCTTTCTTGTTCCATTCGGTAGGACCACATGCCTCCACATCCACCGCCCATGGAGGCACCACAGGCTACCTCACCCAAGATCCCACAGCCCCCACCTCCCCCTACGGCTCCCCCTCCAACCCTAGCCCATAGCCCCCCCTCACACTTGCCTCGTACCTCCAACCACCTCACCATCCCTCGATCGTCCTCCCCACCATCTCCCGTGCCGATTAGTCCCCCTAATCCCCACCCAGTACAGGTGACCCCTTGCCCAGCCCCCCCTTCCCACAGGAGGTGAGGAGTCCCATACGCCAACATCCTCCACCCACCAACAGCCTCCCCCCCCCCCCCATAGCCACCAGTTCATCTGTCCCTGCCGCCCATCACACTTTCCCGAGGCAAGCGCAGCTACTTCCACAGGAGTTCTTTCGCAGTGGTCCGTGGTCCTACCTGAGAGTTGCGGGGCGCGGAGAGTTCCCACTACCTTTGGAGGTGGGGATCTTTGTGGTACGCAAGTCAAGGAGCAGCAAGGTCCATTTAATAGCACCACTGGATGGACCAAACTATGCTTTTTTCCTTCAGACCTCTCACACGGGAGACTAGATGATGACATAGATAGAGGAGGAGATGAAGAGTCAGGTGGCAGACCACATCTCCAAGTGGATGGGAGATGGAGGACTAGCACTCTTTTCCCAGCAGTGGCCAAGTTGCATGATGGACATTAACTGGTCGGTTGGTGCCGAGGTCCCACATCTGAGCATCATCTTTCGAGCCCCTCCACAGTGGAGAGCAGTGATGGATGTGATCGAGTGGCCCCTAGCACAGGCGGCTCGTTTCTACCACTATAGAGAGTCACGCCTCTCAGCGTGGTTGATAGATGCCCTAGTGGTACCACCTGGAGCATCTATCACCCCCATGGTCCGTGCCCAAGGGCCACCATGGGGGAATGGAGTTCACCATTCGGGCTTGCAGCAAAGCATATCGGCATGCCCCTTAGCTCTTCTTTCTCATCAGTAGCTTCCACACTGAACAAATGCCTATTCGATCACTCACAGGTTTCCCTATGAGTTTACATCTTGCATCTTGGAATGTGAATAGCCTCCACTACAGTGGGGCGTGTGGTTCCACAAAGTTGATTGTTTGGCAGGAGTTGCAGCCTGCTATTGTTTTTGCCGGATGGATCGACATCTTACTTCTACAGGAGCACAAGCTCTCATCCCCACCCAAGACCGTCGGGTAGGGAAAGTACTCCCAGGTAGCTCACACACTTATTGGGAGTACACCATCAATGCCTACGGTAGGAGTGGAGGCGTATGCACCTCTACTGGCCCGAGCCTCACTGCCTCTGTACGTGACCATGGGACGATTGTGGCAAGGAGGGTTCTATGGATCAGATTGGATATTGGGGACTCATGCCTTGGAGTCCTCAATGTCTATGCCCCTATTGAGGTTAGGACACGCAGCATCTCGATGGAGATAGCAGCATGACTCACAGAGGTGGACTCTTGGATTGTTGGAGGAGACTTCAACAACTTGGAGGCCTTAGAAGACCAGCAAGGCCAAGGCAGGAACTACCAGGGTATGGCTAGGGAGCAGCAAGAGGCATGGGAGGTCTTCCTCCTCGTAGTAGAAGCATGTGATGCTTGGAAAGACTCAGCTTTTCACAGCAGGGAGAGGTCATTGGACTTCTCTTGGGGATACGGGCAGCTGGGCGGAGTTTTGCTAGTGCAATTGGAGAGGTTCTATGTGGGAGAGTGGGGATGCTCTCGCAGAGGTCAGGTAGGGCAATTGGCTGGCACCACTTTGTTTGATCACTGCCCGGTTCTCCTAACACTTGATGCCCCAGCTTCAGCCCTAGACACACGATCTTGTCGGATCCTTGACTCGGTCTTTAGGAGGAGGGAGGACACGAAGAGACAGATTGAGCAGCTCTGGACTAGGAAGTGGAATAGGAGGGACGGGATCGCAGAGGAGGTTGCAGAGGTTCTAGCCGAGTCGGGTAGGATCCCCCAGGAGGCAGTCCTACAGGCCAGGGAGCAGAGCTGGGAGGAGGAGAGAGCACTCTGGCGAGACCTAGCAACCATGCAGAGACTACTTCAGGAGGCACTAGGGGATCTCACTCTCTATGCACAGGAGGTGCGCACATGAGAAGCCCTCGCCGGCCTCAAGGACAGGCGCTCGGAGTTTTCCTTCCGCACCTCAATAGCCTTTTGGGTGCGGAAGGGGGACACAATGTGCAGGGAGTTTTTCCAGGTGCATCAGCACTGCACCTCAAGGAGTAGATATGCAGCCTCTGGGATCAGTATGGGAGGATTTGCTCTAGCCCAGATGAGGTGATAGAGATTGCCACTAACTACTATAGACATCTTTTCCAACAGGAGACAGTCTTAGGCAGAGGACAACGTTGTAGGCAGTAGGTCTGGGACCACATCCCATCCCTCTGTCACAAAGGAGATGGGACGCTCCCTCCTAGACCCCTTCAGAGAGAAGGAATTAGAGGAGGCTTTCCATACACAAGACGGGCTGAAATGCCTGGGAGAGAATGTTCTTTCTAAGGCATTCTTCACTACCTACTGGGAGGTGGTAAAGGACCCCCTAGTGTTGGCCTTTTAGGAAATTTTCAGCTCAAAATGGGTGCTAGGGAATCTATCGGTTGGTGTTGTCAGTGTCCTCCCCAAAGGGGGAGACCGATTGGAGCTATCCTAGTGGAGACCAATCACCCTGTTGTCAGTGGCCTATAAGGCACTAGCCAAGTTGATCGGTAGGCAACTTCGTCCCGTGCTTTCAAACATCATTCATGACACACAAACAGGTTTTGTCTAGGATAGGAGCATCCTAGACAATGTTTTCATCTTCTTTGAGGCGACCGAGTGGGTCTAGCACAATGGTCAAAGATTGACTATACTTCTCCTGACTTTGAGAAAACTTATGATAGGGTTGACTGGGATTTCTTGGAGGGCACCATGGTGAGGTTGGACTTCCCCTAGGCATGGATCCACGGGGTCTCTGCACTTTACAGATTAGCTACCATGGTGAGGTTGGACTTCCCCTAGGCATGGATCCACGGGGTCTCTGCACTTTACAGATCAGCTACCATGGTGAGGTTGGACTTCCCCCAGGCATGGATCCACGGGGTCTCTGCACTTTACAGATTAGCTACCATGGTGAGGTTGGACTTCCCCTAGGCATGGATCCACGGGGTCTGCACTTTACAGATCAGCTACCAATAGGATTCTCATAGGTGGCAGAAGGGGGGATGAGTTTTGGCTGGAGAGATCTGTCCGGCAGGGCTGTCCTCTGGCCCCATATTTGTTCCTACACTTTGTAGAGGCGATGTCTTACTTCCTCAGGCTACATGTGAGCGGGCTACGTCGCCTTCGATTTCCGGTGAGAGAGGAGACGGAGCTGTTAGATTTAGTGTATGCAAATGATACCGCACTTTATATAGAGAACGATGAGCTGATGTTGAAGAGCGTGAGACTAGCTCTAGAGGTGTTTTGCATTGCAGCGAGAGTGAAAATCAACTGGCGAAAGTTGGTTGGTTTTCTTGCAGACCCGGACTCTACCACGAAGTGGGGCATCCACTTGGGAGTCAGATGGGTGGGCAGAGGGTAGACCGTCTGATACCTAGGGTTTGAGGTGGGACCCGACATCACTCTTGCCAAGTAGTTTCTTCCAATCCTCGACTCTATCAGACGGAAGCTGACCTAGTGGAGTACTGTCCGTCTTTCCTTAGCAGGCCAAGCATTGGTGGTCAACCAGGTCTTCCTAGCGACAGCTTGGTACATTGCCTCGTGTTGGTGCTTTTCCTCATCTTATGTAGTTTAGCTTCGCTGCCTAGTGTGGAATTTTCTTTGGGCTAGGTTAGACGGTTACAGGGATTCTCGGGCCAAGGTGGTGTGGGCGACTATCATCCAACATCGATCTGAGGGAGGGCTTGGGATCATAGACCTAGAGTTCCAGAGCCTGGCCCTTTTGGGCAAGCTTGTAATCTGCGGGCTCACAACAAGAGGGTAGACCTGGAAGGTCCTATTGCAGGAGAGTCTCCAAGAGTATAGACCAAGGCTTGGCGGTGATTGGAGGCCGCCCTTGAGATGGATCTTCACGATGACCTAGATCACGCCCCCCATATCTTCCTTCCTCCGTAGCCTACTTCGTGTGTGGCAGGGTCTCTGCAAGGCCCTAATTCAGAGCCCCCAGGTTGCCAGGAGGAGATAGACTTCTAGCTGGTGATCTGAAACCCCAGGTCAGGGATAAGGACAGGATACAGATTGGCAAGCGTCCCCACATCCAGTGGGCTGGTTGGGAGGCTAGCCCTGCTCGTACCATCAGGACATGGCAAGAGGTGTACAAGATGATGGACCAAGAGGTGTTGCAATAGGCATCAGGTTGTGAGAGAGGAGTTGAGCTAAGGAGAAGGGAGATCGACGCAACGATACCTGAGGAGTGGCTTGAACCCTTGACACAAGAGCCGGTAGAGCCTGGCAAGGTTTGGGTCTCTAGATTTTCACCAACAAGTATCCCCCTACAGGTGACAGGTAGAGAGGGCGGTGGCCCCTACGGGCCTTTCTTCAGTTTGCAGGAGGATTCGGGTGGCTGGTCTTCAAGGGAAGATGTGGCGTTTGGACCCCTATGTGTTCTGGGAGGAGTTCGGGGAGCAGCACCTCTAGATATGGGAGAGCAAGCCACTTGATGAGCTGGAGTGGGACCTTGGAGAGTGGCTATGGCCGGCCACTACGGTCACCAAGAAGTCATCGAGGTTCTTGGGATATACAACCAAGATTGACAGACATGTACTGATGCAGGAGGACATGGGCTAGGCACCCTCGTGTAGCAAATACTGGGAAGAGCTCAACATTACGGATGCCTTCCGTCAGAATTTCTGGTGCCGCCTATGGGACAATTGGAGGCCAAGGAGGGTATCGTATTTCTTATGGCTTTTGGCACATAGAGGTGTGGCAGTGGGGAGTTGGCTAGCCTAAATGCAGTAGGATGGAGGGTGTAAAGGCTAGCCTAAATGCAGTAGGATGGAGGAGTTGGCATGGCTCGTGTGGAGAGGAGCATGTCGCATTCTCTTCCGTCTGGCACCCAGGCTGAGATGTATCTCGCGGGGAGCTTTCTGTACATCTGGAATGATGAAAATCGTAAGGAGTCTTATTGGATGGCACATCTGGAAGGCACGCTGCCAAGAGGTTTTTGGTGGGGAGAGCCTTTCAGTACATGCGACTTTGACAGAGCTTTAAACCTTCATCATCCACTCCCTCTGCGGTTGGTGGGATGAGGTGCAAGGCGAGTCTCGAGATTGTCAGGAGCTCTGTTTTCACTTCCTGTGCACCTGGGGAGGCCAAGAATTGTTCTTCATGATGCAGGCAGGCAACCCCAAATGACGATACACTCAGGAACCTGTAGCTTGCACACACCCATTGGTCCCCCTTCAGCTGGAACAGCCAGCCAGCTGCCAAGACACCAGCCAATAGCCTTACCTGTAGTAGAAGCACAGCTCCAGCCAGCGCTTCCTCTTGGGCCAGCTGCCCTTGCCCTGTGCCAGCTTCCGCCTGCCAGCTGCTCCCAACTGCTGCCCTTGCCCCTGTGCCCTGCGCTGCGCCGCCCACTAGTACACTGTGTAGCTCCAGTAAGCGCTTCCTCCAGCACCCCCTTGTGACCTAGACGCTGCCCCTTGCGCCTGTTAGCAGCTCTAGGCGTGCCTGATAATTGCTGCCCAGCCAGCGCCGCCTAATCCCCCAGTGAGCCTGCATTTACCATCGGTGGTACAATTTTTTTAAAAGGAAAAAAGAAAAATTTACCTTTTTCATTTCAAATTCATTTGGAGAAGGGGTTTTTGCCTGGGCAGGCACAAGCAGTCTCAATACGTGTCTGGGACACGATTATTGCAGGAATTTCTTGGCAAATCAGTCACGAATTTTGGTGCTTTTGACTTTTCTGTAGACATTGGTACATGTAGTACAGGTTCAGGCTGAAATAGAGTGTTTTTGAGCATTTTGGGGCCAAGAAATTTTGGGGCTTTTGCTTCTACAATGTTGTTGAGCATTTATTGCACCTTGGACTGCGTGCATTACAGACAATTTTGACAGTGTGTGCTTCAGTTCCCTAATTGCAGCAAATTACTTGCTGTAGTTTTTGGAAATTTTGAGATTTCTAGGTTGGTTGAGCTTGGGACATCGCTATTTTACTCTGATCAGCATTGTTTATCATGGCAAATCAGGGAGGTGATGTATTTACCTATGTATCCAAGGAGGACAGGTCCTTTATGATGAAGAATGTACTGATTGCGAAGAATCTTTGGGAATATGTCAACAGTGAAGAAGTTAGGCCCGGATTTGTGGCTCCTACTACTCCTCTAGGAGGACGTGGACAACGAGCAACTTAGCCTGTTCAGCCTGCTCCAGCTCAGCCACTTCCCCAAAGATCAGCAACACAAAAGACATGGGATACACGGGATGCACAGGCCTAGTCGTTGATTGCATTGTCAGTTCAATGGTCTATTATCCCTCACATTCGATCTGCAACTTCTTCACGAGTAGCTTGGCTGACCTTGGAGCAGATGTTTGCTGGTAAGAATGATACCTGCATTTCTTTCTTCATGAAAGAGCTTGAGACACTAAAGATGAATGAGGGTGATTCTATGCAGGATCACCCAAACAAAATTCAGGACTTGCGTAAGCAACTTATGAATGTTGATGAGTATCACTCAGATACACAGATGATATCTACTACATTGAATTCATTGCTGCTGAAACCAGCCTTCCTTCTTGGAATGGGTGGTGATAACCTGATTTAAGAGTTAATTACAGCAATAAATAAATGCACATAAAATGAAATACACACTTTACCATAACATTCTTGGACAATAGACACCCTGTTGGCCCCAAAAGTGGCGCCCCTTGCGGTATTTCTTTAGCTTTCATTCAATTGGAAGGAGTACAACTTGAGATTCTTCAATCTCCTCCTACTAACCAATTGCTCTTGCTGTCATAAATGACCAACAAGCCTTTTGGGTTATTTGCCCCTTGATTCACCCAAGACTTCTTCTCCACTTTGACCCTTGGCATCAATTTGGGATGGGTTGGCTCTTGAATTCCCTTGATAATCTTCAATTATCAGCTGCTGATTTCAGTTTCTTGAGCCTTCAATCTCTAGCACGGATCCCAAGGTGATTGCTAAACCCTAATTTCTACTGTAAATTAGGGTTTACTGCAGAAATTACAGATCAGCCCACCAAAAATGGCTGAAATCTCCTCCAAATGGTTGAGAATTGCTGAGCATAGGCTGAAGGAGATGAGAGAATGCTGTAAAGAGAGAAAATTCTGAGATTTGTCGTGAAGAACTGATCAAAATCAGTTGCTGCCTTGCTGTACCAGCCACAAACGGATGCACCAACAACAATAGGAGCATCTGAGACTGTGATCTTCAGGAGAAAGTGCATCAACAACAATTGTCAGCTTCCCAAGGTCAAGAATATGCAATCTCCATCACCAAAATGGTCTCCAATGGCTAGGAATTGGCCCCAAAAGCTGGCAGCAATAGTCCAACACCTCTTTCCAACAGCTCCAAAATGAAAAAACGAGATTTTCCTCTCTCTTCAGCCCTATTTAGCCTTTCAGCCACTTGCATGGGAAAGTTTTGCCAAGTGGCAGCTTTCTTAATCAATTTTCAGCAATTTCCAGCCATTTAATTAATTTTCAGAATTAATTAATTATGAAAATTAATTCAGCCCTTAATCCATGCCCAGAAAATTGACCTTGCCCATCCAAAAATTAATTGGCTAGGCCATTTGCAACCCAAAGTGGTCCCATGCATTAATTGATCTTTGAACAAGCATTAATCCATTAATTAATGCCTAGTCCCTAGTGTCACCACTGACACTTAATGGCCAATTAATGGTCCTAGGGGCAAACTGACACCAAAATTCACCTAGAATCTAATAAGTGTAACTTGTTACAACTTTTGCCTTTGACACCCAACTTTTTCACAGGATCCTTCAGCCTTCAACTGTGAAAAAATAGCTTGCACCTCACATGTGCATCTTTTAATTGCACATTTGATTAATCCTTTAATCAAATGTGAATTAAACATAAGCAAAGCATCAAATTTTCACGTCCTCATGGCAGACCACACCCTTGAAATCCTTACAATCGTCCTCGATTGCACTGGAATGTGTCAAAGTAAACAATACTGCACTGGAATTTCCACAAGGCATCATAGTCAACACAACATTGGCCACTGTTGGCTAACTATCTCATATGCCCACCATTTGCTGAAAATTTCCAGCCAGCATAAACATAGCATAAAGCTCAACAATAGTTTAGAATTGTTGTTAGAAACTCATCGAATGCATCCCAAACTCTTGTTTCTCAACAGTGCTGACTACACAACCATAGTAAAGCATAATTCGAGCCAAAACCATGGCTGAATTGTCAATGGCATTCAATACACATGCTGCTGTCCATAGAACCAGTTGAATACCATTGAAACTAATGATCATACACTGAAAACCGGCACTCGGTAATCAATCTCTCATGATCATAACTTGATGCAAATGTACAGTTTTAGAGCTGTAGTGAAAACCATACCCATCTGCATACATACCACAGTGACTAGTACACTGAATAGTGACCTCATGGCAGACATACTGTCAGCATAGTACCTTGGATGCATATTGAATGCATCCAAGATCTACTATACATAAGAGTTGTCCATTCTTGGAGGAGTGGAAGTGCTACCTCCCCCTTGAGTATTAGGTGGTACTCTGGATCCTTGCCCTGTTGAACCTGAAAGAGCCCAATCCAAAGCCAGCTCTAATTGAAAGGCATCAAGGTAAAGCTGCAACAATTGAGGATGGTCTGCCAAGTCATCCTCTTCCATCCATTGGTGAATAGTTGTGAAACTTCACCCAATAGCTTATGGAATTGACCTTTTCTCTTTATGTGCCAAAATCTTCTCAGATACCAATATCTTATTCAACTCCTCTACATTGGACTGAATTTCAGCAGATACATCCTTAGGCACATCACCATAAAAAGGCCGGAACAAGCTCACATGAAAGACATAGTGTATCCGCTAGTGTAGAGGCAATTTCAGCCGATATACCACATCGTTGATCCTCTCTAACACTTGGAAAGGTCCATAGTTCCTCATTCTGAACTGCAGATACATTCTCGTTTGCCCTTTCATCTTTTTCAGCCTTGAATTTTCAAAATGCAGCAATACATAATCACCCTTTAAGAAATACAACACACATCCATGGTGATCAACTGCTCCCTTTTATGTTCCTTAAGTTCTCTGAAACGCATACTTTATTCTTACATAAGCTGTAATAAACAACGGCATCTTTTGCCTACCATGCTTCACTTGCTAACATACAATGCATGTCCAATCTTTCATCACATGCAACCCGGTGTGATATTCCATACATCACTGATTCTCTCATGTGCTATCATCAGTTTGTTGTTGATTAGGACAGTTCCTAGCAATGTGTCCCTCCTGTTCACATATGTAACATTTATTAGCAGCCCTCAATTCTCTATGCTCTGCCACACTTTTCGAAGGTCTTTGCTACTGTTTTTGCCTCCTTTCAGCCTGATTTTCAGATCTGCCATTTTTCTTAGCCTTCACTTCCTTGACATTTGACTCATCATGGTCTTGAAAGCGAGCATCTTTTCCACACAACAATGTATCAGCTGTAGTAGCAGTTTCCATAAGCTGAGACATGCTTGAAACAGTGGATTTAATGCAAAAATCCCTGATTCCTTTAGGCAAACCACATGCATACTTCTCCACCTGCTCATGAAGGGGAACTGACCGATAAGAAGTGACGGGCAGCAATGCATCCCAAAACTTCTTATTGTATTGCTCTAAATTCTTGCATTCCTTTGCATCAAGCTTGTTCCAAGCTGTCATGATGTCCACCTCAAAGGTACTAGTTAACCAATTTGATGCAAACATTTGCTTGAGTTGTACCCATGTTGATGGTGCTTTACCTTGCATCAAGAGGGTGGACCACCACTACAATGCATTTCCCTTCAAGAAAGTGGCTACCTTTCGAATCTTAGAGGATTCGGCAAAGTTTCCCCCAGAATAGGCTGCATCAAACTGCTGAATGAAAGTCAAAGCTTTCAGCCTATCTTGTGCACCATTGAACAGTTCAAATTTCACACTTTTACCTCCCTCATCATAGTCCTTTGCTAGACCTATGGGGGTCAAATTGTCATATATGGGCTGCTGCAAAAAGGGTGCATTTGCTGTATTTCCATGATAGCCAGCATTAAACGGAGCATTTGCATAACCAGCACTTATTCCTTGAGCCCCAAAAGCACGACGAGGTACCGATGCTTGCCCATATGCGTGATTTTGCACACCAGGCGTTATACCAATGCCGCCATACATCGGATTATGCATTCCATGAGCCATACCTGAGTGCATTGGGTTATGCAAGCCATGCATTGGTTGTTGAAAATTATGGGGAGGTGTGCCATACATTCCCATATTTGGTCGCTCACCCACCATAGCATGAAAAATTGTACTATCATCAAAGTAAGCTAGCTGCCCTAAATTCTCATGCAAACCTTGCTGTCCAAAAACCATAGGATTAGCATTCACATCATGAACTTGCATTTGCATTTCTTGCCCAATTGGCACCAACTGCTTTTCACCATGAGCATCTTTAGGAGCATCTTGAGAAGGCTTTTGCTTGTTCTTTGGTGCATCTTGCTGTCCCGAAGTTCTAGAAGAGAATTTTCTCTTCTTGCCCTTGTTGTCCTTCGTAGGAGTGTTCAAAAAACCGAGTAAACTGAGGATCTTTTGCCAATTCAGCAAAGGTATTGGCTGCTGCCCTCATTCGATTCTTGAATGCATCATCGAATTCCATTTCCCCTTGTTGATCATCATCCTCTTTTTGCATTGAGGGTCCAACATCTTGGCCTTCAACCACATTTTCAACATGCTGTGCATGATTCGTGCCTTGTCCAAGATCAGGCATTGCATTTCCTTCTTCCCCATGTGAGTGTGCATCATGGGAGACATCATTACTGCTTGCTTGCATCCCACTGTGTGAAGACATCTTGCTGTAATTTCTCAACTGAGCACAAAGATTAGCACTAACACAAAGCTTTCGCTTGCAATCAGGTGCCTCGGGCCCACCATATCAAGAGATTTGATGTATCCCGGTGATGGAACCACGAAACTAGCCTTCCTTCTTAGAATGGGTCATGATAACCTGATTTAAGAGTTAATTACAGCAATAAATAAATGCACATAAAATGAAATACACACTTTACCATAACATTCTTGGACAGTAGATACCCTGTTGGCCCCAAAAGTGGCGCCCCTTGCGGTATTTCTTTAGCTTTCATTCAATTGGCAGGAGTACAACTTGAGATTCTTCAATCTCCTCCTGCTAACCAATTGCTCTTGTTGTCCTAAATGACCAGCAAGCCTTTCGGGTCATTTGCCCCTTGATTCACCCAAGACCTCTTCTCCAATTTGACCCTTGGCTGGCCAAATGTTACCCCAACTCAATCTGGGATGGGCTGGCTCTTGAATTCCCTTGATAATCTTCAATTATCAGCTGCTGATTTCAGTCCCTTGAGCCTTCAATCTTTGGCACAGATCCCAAGGTGATTGCTAAACCCTAATTTCTACTGTAAATTAGGGTTTACTACAGAAATTATAGATCAGCCCACCAAAAATGGCTGAATCTCCTCCAAATGGCTGAGAATTGCTGAGAATGGCTAAGCATAGGCTGAAGGAGATGAGAGAATGCTGTAAAGAGAGAAAATTTTGAGATTTGTCGTGAAGAACTAATCAAAATCAGTTGCTGCCCTGCTATACCAGCCCCAAACGGATGCATCAACAACAATAGGAGCATCAGAGACTGTGATCTTCAGGAGAAAGTGCATCAGCAGCAATTGTTAGCTTCCCAAGGTCAAGAATATGCAATCTCCATCACCAAAATGGTCTCCAAAGGTTGGAAATTGGCCCCAAAAGCTGGCCAGTCTAACACCTCTTTCCTACAACTCCAAAATGAAAAAACGAGATTTCCCTCTCCCTTCAGCCCTATTTAGCCTTTTCCCTACTTACATGGGAAAGTTATGCCAAGTGGTAGCTTTCTTAATCCATTTTCAACAATTTTCAATCATTTAATTAATTTTCAGAATTAATTAATTCTGAAAATTAATTCAGCCCTTAATCCATGCCCAGAAAATTGACCTTGCCCATCCAAAAATTAATTGGCTAGGCCATTTGCAACCCAAAGTGGTCCCATGCATTAATTGACTCTTGGACAAGCATTAATCCATTAATTAATGCCTAGTCCCTAGTGTCACCACTGACACGTAATGGTCAATTAATGGTCCTAGGGGCAAACTGACACCAAAATTTACCTAGAATCTAATAAGTGTAACTCGTTACAACTTTTGCCTTTGACACCCAACCTTTTCACAAGGTCCTTCGGCCTTCAACTGTGAAAAAGTAGCTTGCACCTCACATGTGCATCTTTTAATTGTACATTTGATTAATCCTTTAATCAAATGTCAATTAAACATGAGCAAAGCATTAAATTTTCACGTCCTGGTGACAGCCGCCCTCGTACTTGGCCTTTCATACAGCCTTGAACCTCAACATGGGAATTGCCCCACAGCAACTTACTTTACTTCAGTTGGTGAAGCAGACAAGAAGAAAGAGTGGTGTGGATGTTATAGCCTCTAAGTAGGCTTTTATGGCACAACAAAAGGGCAAGGGCAGCCAAGCAAAGAAGACTCTTTTGAGTTCTGGGACTTCAGGCACTTCACAGGGCAATAAGAAACAAGGGGGCACACAAGCAAAGAAGAGAAAATGCCATTATTGCAAGAAGCCAGGCCACTACATCACTGAGTATAGAAAGTGCATAGCCAAGGAGAAGAAAAAGAAGTCAAGGATGTCTCTTTATGATACTCCTTCTACTGCTACTGAGTCAGCGTTCTTTGTTGTAAACAGGGACTATTGTTTTTATGCATGCAGTTATGACTCTTCTTGGGGTGATAGAGCATTTAGCTCTACTGAGGATACATGCACACAGTTTTTTGACAGTGGTGCTTCTAGGCACATTACATCTCGCAGAGATTTGTTTGCTTCTATTGGTCCAGCCCCAGTTGGCAAGTCTGTACAATGTGCCAACAATGCAACATACCATGCTAGAGGTATTGGCGAGATTGTGCTCACAGCCATTGATGGCTCTATTCTTCGCCTACAGGATGCCTTGTTTGTGCTAGGTATAAAGAAGAATTTGTTATCTATCTTTTCTTTGGCACAGTGTGGTTTGCAGGTCACCTTTGATGATGGCAGATGCATTGTGAGAGATAAGAAACACATGACTTTGGCCTTGACTGACACTCTATGTCATGGGTTATATGAGTTGGATTCTCTTTCAATTGATCAATCAGCCTATTTAGCATCCTCTCTTACTTCTACTACAGGCGGAGTTATGGCATACTCGCATGGGGCATGTAAACTATGGTAGCTTGTTGCTTTTACCGCTTACACAGATGCTTGATGGATTACCTCACTTGGAGAGACCTCCTGAGCACTTATGCGAGGGATGTATTTTGGGAGAAATGCATTGGTTTTCATTTTCCCGTGATGTTGATTAGAGCCACAGTCAAGTTACAAAGAGTGCACTCAAATGTATGTGGCCCTATGTAGACAAAGTCGTTGGGGTGGCTATTATTATTTTGTGACTTTTATTGATGACTTTACTTGCTTTTGTTGGGTCTACTCTTTAGTGAAAAAGTCAAAAGTGTATGATCCATTTTTGGCTTTTGTAGCACTTGTTGAGAACCAATCTAGCTCCAGGGTGAAGACTCTCCATTCTGATTGAGAGGGGGAATACATGTCCTCTATGCTGAATTCTTTTTTGAAGCAGAAGGGCATTATTTATCAATACACTATTGCTTATACTCCACAACAGAATGGGGTTGCAAAGAGGAAGAATCGGTCACTCATGGAGATGGCCAGATGTATGCTGAAAGCAAAAAGCTTGCTACACAATTTTTGGATGGAAGCAGTTATGTGTATTTGCCATGTTTTGAATAGATGCCCCACCAAAGCATTAAAGAATATCACGCCTTTTGAGGCTTGGAACAGCCGGAAACCTTCTGTTGGGCACTTTCGTACTTTTGGGTGTCTTGCATATGCACACATTCCCAAGGTACTTAGAAAAAAGTTGGATGACAAGGTTGTCAAATGCATTTTTGTGGGGTACAGCAGTGAGAGCGAAGGATATTGATTATATGATCCTATCTCTAAGAAGGTATTTGCCAGTAGGGATGTAGTTTTCGATGAAAATCCAGAATTATCCCTTGCTGGTTTTGACACATATCAGGCTGCCAATGATGTATTTGAAGGACTATCGCCCATTTCATTTGGTGATTCAGCTAGAGTTTCAGCAAGTGAAATTAATGTTCAGCTAGTTGCTTCATTGGATAATGTAGAAAATCATCCCATGGCTGATCTGAATATTCAGCAAAGTGTTGAATCTGAAATTCAGCAAGAGCTTGTGCACAGTCAGGAGGCTACACAAATGCCTAGATACAGACTATGAAAGATAGTCATTTGGATGCTCCCATGGCTGGTCGTACTAGAAGGCAAGCTTGTATGCATGATAATGCACATACCATGAAGTTTGTTATGGCAGCAAATATAGTTGATGATGAGGAACCTGAATGTTTTGAGGATGCACAACATAGTGTGTATTGGATGGCAGCAATGCAAGCTCAGTTTGATTCCATCATTAAGAATCAAACATGGGATTTAGTGTCTTTGCCTATTGGGAAGAAAGCCATTGGAACGAAATAGATCTACAAGCTGAAAAGTATGAAATGGAGAGAGGATCGAAGCTCAGCTGAGAGTGCAATAGACAGTGTGGAGAGTGAAGCATGACACCCAAGGCAATAGATTGAAAGAGTGTAATCTGAAAGTAGGAAGTGCCCGTAACACGATAAGTGCCTGTAAGTGTGTGACATAAGCACATACGAAAGAAGACAATAAGAGTTCACACCCGAACACGATAAGTGTCCGTATGTGACTTTTATTGATTAGAGTTCACACCCAAACACGATAAGTGCCCGTAAGTGTGTGACGTAAGCACATACGAAAGAAGACAACAAGTTTGGGGGAAAAAACCTCTCGTACTAAGAGTAAAAAATGCGTGAGTGTCCTACTGATCACTAGCACTCCTCTATGAGCGTAGACATGAGTGAAAACCCAACAAACCCCCCTGGAGTGAAGAGTCATAAAAAATACAAGGATCGTCCGCCACCAAAGCAAATCAAATTTAAAGCATTTGCAAAATGCTTCAAATTTGTCATGAGAAAGAGCTTTGGTGAAGATGTCTGCCACATTACTGGTGGTAGGACAATAGACAAGGCTGATATCATCTGCATGTAGTCTCTCTCTAACAAAGTGATAATGTACCTCAATGTGTTTCGTGCGTGCATGAAACACTGGGTTACGTGCCACTGCAATGGCACTCTGACTATCAATGAACAAAGGAATAGGCTCCGTAACAGATACATCCAGATCAACTAGCAAGTGTCTAATCCATATGCATTCAACTGTGGTAGTGAAAGCTGCCTTGTATTTAGCTTCATATGACGATGTGGCAACAATGGATTGTTTCTTGCTAAGCCAAGATATACAAGATGAGCCAAGAAAGAAACAATTGCCACTAGTGGAGTAACCTGAATCATAATCACCAGCCCAATCAGAATCACGGTAAGCATGTGACTGCAGTGGTCCCCCTTGGCAGAAAGCAATCCAAGAGATCTAGTAGCCTGCAAGTAACGAAAGATATACTTAACAACTTGCCAATGTGACATGCGTGGCTAATGCATATGTATGCTCAGGGCTGAAATTGCAAACTATATGTTTGGCCTAGTGTTGCATAGGTAAATAAGACATCCAAGTGTTGGAGCATATGTGTGTATATTAAACAAATCACTGTCATCATGTAATGACAGCTTTAGTCGAGGTTCCATTGGTGTACAAACTGGCTTGCAATCCTGTATGCCAAACTTCTCAAGAAGTTTACCAATGTATCTTGAGTGTGATAAACCGATACCTCTAGCATCATGTATGAACTGAATCCCCAAGTAATAATGCAAAGACCCCAAGTCTGACATTTCAAAAGTTTTCTGCAAATTTTGTTTGAATGTTGAAATTTGATCAGCATAAGTTCCTGTAAGCAAAAGATCATCAACGTATAGACAAATGACCAGCATGGATCCCCACTCTTTACATACGTAAAGGGTAGACTCAGATGAGCTGTTTGTAAACCCTTGGTTGAGCAAAAAGGCATCTATCTTTACATACCAAGCTGTAGGAGCTTGTTTCATACCATATAAAGCCTTTTTCAGCTTGCAAACCAAATGTTCAAATCTCTCAACTGCAAAATCAATGGGCTGATGTACATATACTTCCTCATGAAGTTCCCCATGTAAAAATGCAATTTTAATATCTAATTGATGCACAGTCCATCCATAATGGGCAGCGAAAGCAACCATAGACCTAATGGTTGTCATCCGGGAAGTAGGAGCAAATATCTCCTCATAGTCAATGCCTTTCTTCTGTGTATAGCCTTTAGCTACAAGCCTTGTCTTATATTTGTCAATGGATCCATCTGCATTCTATTTCAGCTTGTAGACCCATTTCGTTCCAATGGCTTTCTTCCCAATAGGCAAAGACACTAAATCTCATGTTTGATTCTTAATGATGGAATCCAACTCAGCTTGCATTGCTGCCATCCAATGCACACTATGTTGTGCATCCTCAAAACGTTCAGGCAGCTCATCATCAACTGTATGTGGTGCCATAACAAACTCCATGGTATGTGCATTATCATGCATACGAGCTTTCCTTCTAGTAGGACCAGCTATGGGAGCATCCAAATGACTATCTTTCGTAGTCTGTAAATACCATCTAGGCATTTATCTAGCCTCCTGACTGTGCAAAGCTCTTGCTGAATTTCAGATTCAGCACTTTGCTGAATATTCAGATCAGCCATCGGCTGATTTTATGCATCATCCAATGGAGCAATTGGCTGAACATTAAGTTCACTTGTTGAAACTCTAGCTGAATCACAAAATGAAATGGGCAGCAGCCCTTCAAATACATCACTGGCAGCCTGATATGTGTCAAAACTAGCAAGGGATAATTCTGATTTTTCATTGAAAACTACATCCCTACTGACAAATACCTTCTTAGAGACAGGATCATATAATCTATATCCTTTGCTCTCACTGCTGTACCCCACAAAAATGCATTTGACAGCCTTGTCATCCAACTTTTTTCTAAGTACCTTGGGAATGTGTGCATATGCAAGACACCCAAAAGTATGAAAGTGCCCAATAGAAGGTTTCTAGTTGTTCCAAGCCTCAAAAGGCGTGATATTCTTTAATGCTTTGATGGGGCATCTATTCAAAACATGGCAAGCACACATAACTGCTTCCATCCAAAAACTGCGTGGCAAGCTTTTTGCTTTCAGCATATATCTGGTCATCTCCATGAGTGACCGATTCTTCCTCTCTACAACCCCATTCTACTGTGGAGTATAAGCAATAGTGAATTGATAAACAATGCCCTTCTGCTTCAAAAAAGAATTCAACATAGAAGAACATATATTCCCCCCTCAGTCAGAACGGAGAGTCTTTATTTTACAACCAAATTGGTTTTCAACAAGTGCAACAAAAGCCAAGAATGCATCATACACTTCTAACTTTTTTACTAAAGAATAGACCTAGCAAAATCGAGTAAAGTCATCAATAAAAGTCATAAAATAGTAACATCCTCCCAATGACTTTGTTTGCATAGACCCACATACATTTGAATGCACTAACTATAACCTGGCTCTAATACCAAATGTGAGATGGAGAGAGGATCGAAGCTCAGCTAAGAGTGCAATAGATAGTGTCGAGAGTGAAGCACGACACCCAATGCAACAGGCTGAAAGTACAAAGTACAACCCTTAAACCTTAGGGTTGTAGGGGGTGTTCACACTCGAACACAATAAGTGCCCGTAAGTGTGTAACATAAGCACATACGAAATAAGACAATAAGTCGGGGGAAAAAGACCTCTCATACTGAGAGTAAAAAGTGTCCCAGTGTCCTACTAATCACCGATACTCCTCTATGAGCGTAGGCGTGAGTGAAAACCCAACAAAAAGAATGCAGATGGATCCATTGACAAATATAAAGCTGGGCTTATAGCCAAGGGCTATGCACAGAAGAAAGGCATTGACTATGAGGAGACATTTGCTCCTACCTCCCGCATGACTACCATCAAGTCTATGGTTGCTTTGGCTGCCCCTTATGGATGGACTGTGCATCAGCTAGATATAAAGGCTACATTTTAACATGGGGAACTTCATGAAGAAGTATATGTCTAGCAGCCCATTGGTTTTGCAATTGAGGGATCCAAACACTTGTTTTGTAAGCTGAAAAAGGCTTTATATGGCTTGAAACAAGCTCCTCAAGATTGGTTCGCAAAGATTGATGCCTTTTTACTAAGCCAAGGGTTTATAAAGAGCTCATCAGAGTCTACTCTTTACATATGTAAAGAGAGGGAATGTGTGCTGATCATTTGTCTATATGTTGATGACCTTTTGCTTATAGCGACACATGCTGATCAGATCTCAGCATTCAAACAAAATTTGCAGCAAACTTTTGAGATGTCTGATTTGGGGTCTTTACACTATTACTTGGGCATTCAATTCATTCATGATGCTAGAGGTATTGGTTTATCACAATCAAGATACATTGGTAAACTTCTTGTGAGGTTTGGCTTACAAGATTGCAAGCCAATCTGTACACCAATGGAACTTGGATTGAAGCTGTCATTGCATGATGGCAATGACTTGTTTGATATACACACATATGCTCCAACAATTGGATGCCTTATCTACCTATCCAACACTAGGCCGAACATACAATTTGCAATTTCAGCCCTGACCAAATATATGCATCAGCCACACATGTCACATTGGCAAGCTATCAAGCATGTTTTTCATTACTTGTAGGGTACTAGGACTCTTGGATTGCTTTATGCCAAGGGGGGACTATTGCACTTACATGCTTATAGTGATTTTGATTGGGCTGGTGATTATGATTCTCCTCACTCCACTAGTGGCAATTGTTTCTTTCTTGGCTCATCTTGCATATCTTGGCTTAGTAAGAAACAGTCCACTGTTGCCACATCGTCATGTGAAGCTGAATTCAAGTCAGCTTTCACTAACACAATGGAATGTGTATGGCTTAGACGCTTGCTAGCTGATTTGGATGTATATGTCATAGCACCTGCTCCTTTGTTCACTTACAGTTAGAGTGCCATTGCACTGGCACGGAACCTAGTGTTTCACGCACACATGAAACACATTGACATCCATTATTACTTTGTTAAAGAAAGGCTACATGTCAGAGATATCAGCCTTGTCTATTGTCCTACCACGAGTAATGTGGCAGACATCTTCACGAAAGCTCTTCCTCCTCACAAATTTGAAGCATTTCGCAATGCTTTAATTTTGATCTCCTTTGGTGGTAGATGACTCTTGTATTTTGATCACTCTTCACTCCAGGGGGGTTTCTTGGGTTTCACTTACGCCTGCACTCACAGAGGAGTGTCAGTGATCTTCAGTAGGACACTAGGACACTTTTTACTCTTCATACAAGAGGTTTTTTCCCGGAGATTTATTATCTTTATTTTATGTGCCTATGTTATACAATTTCGGGCACTTATCGTGTGTGGGTGTGAATACCCTCTTACAACCCAAAGGTTTAAGGATTGTACTTTGTACTTTCGTTTTACACTTCATTCTATTGCATTGGGTGTCATGCTTTCACTCTCCACACTGTCTACTTCACTCTCAGCTAAGCTTCGATCCACTTGTGTTCTCACAGTGGAGTCACCACGTGCATCATTTTTAATCCTGCTCATTTGGATCCTACTTCAAGCAAACGTATCAAGATTTCACCAATGTAAGCATTGTCTTTAATAACTTTCATAAGAAACCAATAAAACTCAAGAAAGATTTTACTTGCCTAATGGTCCTCAAAATAGGCCAAATCGAGCATGACTCGTTTTCAGGATCAATTCAGATGCCATAAACCAAGATGATATATTCGAGATAAAAAGGCTCCATGCGAAAAAATTCACAATTAAACAATTTTGCAAGCAACCGTTCCTTTCTTAAGAGATATAAGATGATATGCAAATGGTTTGGATGTTTCTCCAATGACTTCATCCATTCGAGGTAGCAAATAGTTATTCTTCATGGTTACTTTATTTAGACCTTTATAATCCATGTAGAAGCACATCATGTCATCCATTTTTTTTATGTGAAGGATAGGTGTATCCCATGGAGACTTACTAGGTTCAATAAATTCTTTCATAAGATAATTGTGAAGTTGCCTAGCTATCTCGTCCTCCTCTCTTAGGCTAAATCTTTACAGTTTCCGAGAACAGGATGGCTACTAGGCAACATGTTGATCTTATGATCTAAGGTACCATGAGACAACAAAAGTTCATCAAATATACATTAGCAAATTCATGCAATATGAATCCCAAATTCTTATTCATATCAAGGTTATTATCAACATTATTATTCAAAGAAAGGGAATTACATTGCACCATTGATGATTAGGGCTTTTCATAAAACAAATACAAGTAACAACATCTTGATCATGAAAACATTCTTTGCATTCCAAGGCTAGTATACATTAGATTCCATGATCTTGGCAGGTGGATAGCCCTCAATCGCAAAAAATTAACCATCATGTTCAAAAGAGACTACATGCGATTTATAGTCTATGGAAAGTGAGGAACATCTATGAAAATCCCATGGTGTGCCAAGAATGCGATTCACATGTTTCCAAACTCATCGATTAGGAGTCCAAAGGCTTGTGGTACTATTGGATCGAAACATCCAATCTTGGCACCATCCGATCCCAACAATCCACAATTAGGCCTCTGCATATCGAATCGAATACTCTCAGTTAGTGTGGAGTCAAAGTCCCTACACCAATCAAGAAGAAATCAATTTATGAGTAGAACTCTTCTCAAATACACTATACCAACTGGTAGTTAACACCACGAGTGACCTTCAAAAGGTCATGTGGACTAAATATAGTTTTATTTACTAAACAAACTGGGCAACTACTCACATTAACAAAGCAATCTGTGCTGAAAAATCAAAAGAGATACATAGAACTTCCACAGTATTTACTAACACTTTGGAAGTCATCTTTGCCTTCTTGTTCTGCAGACATTCCTTATCCCCACAAAAGTGTCTTGTTTGGTGATATGCAAAGCAATGACCCTTCAAATAGACTTTGCTATGAGTCACCTTGCATTTACCATTTTTTTTCTTTTGTGATTCCCAAGATGACTAATGAGATGTTGCTAATGTAGGGGGTTCCTTTGACTTAAAGATAGAGACAACTCGATGGATTGGCCCATCGACTGGCTATCCCTATTCATAGTCAAACTATTTATTAAAATATTCGTGTACTTGAAGACATTCTCCAAAAAATGCAAAGAATTGCAAAGCACCTCATTTTGGTAATCCAACGGCGACCCAAGAAGTAGTGGATATACCTACAAGTCCTCTGAGGCCTTCTTTTTGTCAAGGATATTCTTGAACTCTTGTGGGTATGCATTCAAGATCTTCTTCCCCATATCCAATTCAAACAGCTTACAGAAGTTTTAAATCCAGTCATCAAACACAAACTGCTCCCGAAAATGGTATTGAAAATCTGCCCATGTCTTCAGCTTGGGGTGTAGCCCCCTCCACCAAGCACTCACACCTCCCCGTGTAACATAATCTACATCTGTAAGACGTGCTAAGCAGCACCAAATTGATACATGTCAAAATAGGCTATCCATTTGGCAAACCGTGAGTCAATCTTTGGCTCATCACGTTCTCTCTTCTCCTTTTTGAAGGGATTGTGTTGGAATCATAAAGGCAACGTCCTTGTGGCTGCGGGCACAAATGGAAAGTAGGGAGTGCACAACTTGGCAAGTTGCCACTGCATTTCCTTCAATTGGGCTTGTAGAGCCACCACAAGGACAAATCTATGTATAATATTAGTGTAGAAGAACCTTAGGACAACACCTATGCATGTGTTTGGAATCAAGGGAAGCCTCTTGGACATCCTCCATGCAAAAAGGTTCACTAACAAGCAGTGCATTGAAGCAAGGCATGTTGTGAAAGGCCATGGTAATGGTATAAGATAGTGGTGTGGAGAGTGACGGAGAAAGTTGAAAGGATAGAGAGAGCAAGAGAAGAGAGTTTATTTTATTGATGAATATGCGAGCTCCAAGGGTTTGAGAGAGGAAATAGAAGAGATTGTTGGTGGTTGGTATAATCAAGGTGGTGCAAGAGTGGTCTGCTTTTAATGAAGAGTGGGTGGTTTTTTTTTTTAAATTAAAGGCAAAGCACCAACTTAAGGGGCTTTCTTAAGGGCTACAGTTAAGGTTATAACATAACCTCAAGGGAAAAATATTAGGTAGAGACAAAAAATGAATTGATCCAATGGTGGTTTCAAACCAGCTGTCTACACCTACCCAACCTCTCAAGGTTTATCAAGACCATGTGGCCCGTCCATGCATGACCAGCACAATCTGCCTCAATGCACGGACTAGAGCCTAGTGCGACGTTGAAGACTATCCCTATCTAGAAACACTCCAGCCGCCACATAGTTCACTGCCATACTCACATCTCCCTACATAGCAGTGTATCTCGAAACGGCGTTTCAGGAGGTCCGAAACAGTCCGGCCGTTTTAGACCAAGATGGAGACGAGAGACCCCCGTTTCGGCAGTCCTGCGGCCCGTTTCGAGTGGTTATCCAACGCCAACAAAACCCGTTCTCCTTTCCGACTTGCGCGCGCGGCACACTAGTAGCTCTCGCCTGCCTCCTCTTCCTCTTCCTCTTCCCCTTCCCCTTCCCCTTCTTCTTCCTCTTTCTCTTTCTCTAAGCTCTTCTTCTTCTCCTTCTCCTTGAGACTTCTCCTTCTTCTTCTTCTTTTTTCTTCCTTTTCTTTCTTCTTTCTTCTTTCTTCTTCTTATTTCTTCTTCTTTCTCCTCCTCCTCCTCTTCCTCCTCCTCTAATCCATTACCTAGGTCCTAGGTCCTGACTCCTAAAGGCTAATCATATCATGGCGTCGGACCCATATTGGAGGCACGTCACTCCAATCAAGGGATACGAGGGCTCCAGCGGATCAAAGAAGTGGCGGTGCAACTATTGTGGATTGGAGAAATTAGGGATGGTAACGCGTGTGAAAGACCACTTGGCTTGCATTCCCAACAAAGACATTAGGCCTTGCGCAAATGTGCCGGCAGAAGTAATAGTAAGTATCCATCTTTGCCACCGAAAGCGTATGGGTATTGAGCTAGAAGAGAACGAATCAACACCACATTGAGCTAATGAAGCACAAGTGGGGCAAAGAGAGGCTAGTGGGCCTAGTGGTGCTAGCCAAATTGGAGGTGCTAGTGGTGCATCAAAAAGAAGTGTATCCATATCCGTATCGGGGCCAAGTGCAAAAAGAACCCTGTTGCCATCTTCTAGTGGCGGTGGGCAAAAGGGCTCCTTCCATGGTGCAAGTGTCTATACAGGACTTCAGAGGCAGGCAATTCTAGAGGCAACTAGGAAACTCACATGCTTATTTATTCGGTGTGCTATTCCTTTCAATGTGGCCACTACACATCAATGAAAGAAGACAATTAGAGCAGTAAGCCGCATAGGGTGTGAGTTGGAAGGTCCATCCGCAAATGCATTACGCACACGAGAGCTTCGAAAGGAGAAAGTATCCATAGAGGCTCAATTGGAACTCTTGAAGGAGACATGGGTGAAATATAGATGCGCAATATTATGCGATGGATGGTCAGATATGCGCCGAAGGAATATTTACAATGTTTTGGTGTCTTCATGTAAAGGTACCATGTTCATTAAAGCCATCGATGCCTTTGCTCAAGTCTTTCCATCACAGGAGCTTTCATTTGGGAGCACATGCGACAAGTCATCATGGACATAGGAGTCCAAAATGTAGTGTAGGTAGTGACAAATAATGGAAGCAATTGTGTATCTATGGAACGTATGCTTGAGGAGGAGTTTTCTAGCATAGTATGGACTCCATATGCATCCCATTGCCTTGACTTGCTTATTAAAGATATTGGGCAAATATCTTGGGTGGATGACATTTTCAAGACGGCAACAAGTATGGTAAGATTTGTAAAGAAGAGGCCATCTGTCACAAGCATGTTTCGAGCCAATAGCACACTTGAGCTATTGAAGCGCTCCACCACTAGACTTGCTTATATGTTTATTGTATTGGAGAGGTTGATATGGGTCCGTCCAAATTTGATATGGACCATTGCATCCCAGGAGTGGCTCACATGGAGTAAGAGAGAGTCTCCAAAGACTCTTGCTTTTAGACACAATATTTTAAATGAGAGTATATGGATAAAATTGGCGAAGCTTGCTTCGCAACAGCTTTTTGCCCAAAGACAAGTAAGTTTTTGTTTGACTTTTACACATGTAATTATTTGGTATTAACGACTCCTTGATTATTGATCATTATTCTAACTTCTAAGTTTTTAACTTATTTTATCTATAGGGTTGATGAGATTCGTGCACTGTGGAATGCACGATGAAATTGGTTCCATAAACCAATCCATGCTGTCGCACATATCTTGCATCCCCTTTGGCGTAGTGAGGAGCAGTACACTAGCGAGGAGTTAGAGAAGGGCTTCATAGAGTACATGAGGCGCCTCACAGGGGATGATATAGATATGATGAGAAGAGTAGAGGATGATTTGCTAGCATTCCGCAATCATTCTCTTCATTTTGGCCAACCCATAGCTAGGCTTGGTAGGAGAAATATGGCAAATATGCTCCTACTTTGGTATGTGACTAGTGACTTTTATATTTTGAATCTTGATTATCTAATGCATTATGCAACCAAGGTAACAAGTTCTATAATCTATTGCCCAGTCAAATGTTAATTTTGTGGTATGCATATTAGCAATTGTCAATTCCTTAACTTCAGTCTCTTAAATTTGAATAGAAACGCATTGCTATTTGAGTCCTCTCGCAAGATTGTAGTTCAAGGCCTGCTGAGAGAAACTGGAGCATAGGACCGCTCTGTCCCCTAAGCCTTCACAGGTAAATTAGTAATGATTAGTATTATATATAATTAGCTTTTTAACCTTGACTCCTTAACACTTGACGTTGCTAATTTGCTTGAAAGTTGGATTGTAAATTGTGATATGTATGAACATTGAACATATTGAATCTCCTCTCATATGATATATCTTTATCTTGTTCACCTTTACAAGTGAATGTTGACAAGATTGATGTAGAGAAGTTGCGTGACATTCTGCAAATACCACAGGAGGAGCGGGATATCTACTCCATGCTCTATGAGGAGCTATTGGCACCGGTGCATGAGACTCACGCACAAAGGAGGGTTAGAGTGAGGGCCACACGTGGTCGTGCATCACAGGCAGAGTTAGAGCTAGAGTCTGAGGATGAGGCTAAGGCTGCTTCATCAACTTCTCGATCAGGGTCCTTGGAGTCGGACGAGGAGATGGTACACAGATCCTCAGAGTCCGAATGAGTCATGAGTCATGAGTCATGAATCATGATATACATTGATATTGATACTTATAGCCTCACTAGACTTTGGAGCTTTGACAGATTATTCACATGACATAGTTACTATCATTGTATCTTGATCCCACTTATTATGCATCTTAATTCTTGTTTCATTGTTCTTGATGTCAGACTTTAGTCTTCACTACTCTTTAGATCATAGATTTTTCATGAGTCATAAATTCTAATTCATTTTGTTGCCTTAAGTTTTGAAAATTGAGTCTTAATTGTTTTAAGTTGTCTTAAGTTTCAAGTTTCCGCCATTGAGTCCTCAGTCTTGACTCCTCAATCTTCACTCCTGAGTCGTGACTCGTGACTCGTGAAATGTGTAATCAATCATGATTTCAATCATATGACATAAAGACTTAAAAATTTTGTATGAAATTCAGATACATGTTGCGGTAGCTTGTACCTGGAGCGGGAGGCAACATGTAGGGGGGGAAGGGCGATTGGACAAATAGGCACAAGGTGGGGACGGCTAGGGTAGCAGTGACCAAACTACATGATGCGCTAGATTCAGTTCCAAGTGAGCATAGAGATAGGTAAGAAGAGGCAAATGGGCAAGCAATATTCTAGCTAGAGACGAGCAGCAACAAATGACAAGAGGGGAGGCAGCATCGTCAATGTTGATGTTTCTTTCTTGGGTCTCTGATGTGTTGAGCCCTAAGGCAAACCCATATGTAATGTTTGTGGCTATCCATATCTGGCACAAGCAACCGGGTTCTTGCCATAACCAAGCCAAGTGCCAATTGCTAGGCTCATATACATTGTGAATTCATAGAAAGAGTGAACCTGGTCTAGGGGGCAGCAAAAATGCAAACGTGATTGAGGGGTGGGGGCAGCTAGGGTAGCCGCAACGACCAGATTGCGCAATGCACCAAGTGCAACACTAGACAAGGGTGGAGATAGGTAGGAAGAGGCCGATGGACAACGGCATCCTAGCTAGAGGTGGGCAGCAATAGATGACCGGAGGGGGGGCAGCTTCATCAGTGTCCATGTTTCTTTCTTGGGTCTCAAACCTCTTGAGCCCTAAGGCAAACCATATGTAATGTTCTATGTTTGTGGCTATCCATATCTGGCACAAGCAACTAGGTGTCTACCATAACCAAGCTAAGTGCCAGTTGCTAGGCTCATATACATTGTGTAGTCACAAAAAGAGCGAAATCTTTTTGGATTCAAAGCTATCATTCAATCTCCTCCAGAGGTCAACTAGGAAACCCAATGAGATAGCCTATCCAATCCAATGTTGAGTAGCAACTTGCATCCCTCCAATCGTGCTCATTTGAATATTGCACCCCAATCTAGTGGTTTATCAAAAAAGGGGACATCCATAGGTCTCTTTGCAAAGGGATCTCTCCAAACTCACTCCCCAAGGTCCACTATAATTTTAGAGAGGCCTACTTCAACAGGCCCAATATCTCCAACCATCCATCATGTATGTCACAGGGTCTAGGGTTTAATACCAGTCCCTCTCACAATGAGCCACCATCCTAATCCTTTGCCAAGAACATCCTATGATCTCTGATTGATCCAAATCCTCTCTTGATCTTGACATCCTCTTGTACTTATAGGTAAACACCACTCTCCACTAGTAGCGACTGTCAATCACTACAAGAGAAATGTGTCCTTTGGTAAAGTTACCAATCCAATTCTTAGAGGTGTCTATGTCAATCTAGTCCAGTCCAATAGTACTACCTTCATAATATTCTCTATAATGTCTTTGGCCCCCTAAATGCCGTGAAGTCTTTGTTTATGTAGATGAGCCAATAAAATCAAGATAGGCAAACCACTCCCCCACTATTGAAGCTATCTAAGAAGAGAACCCCCCCTAAGGTAATTTGTTCCTTATCCTATGGTGTGGCCCATGCCCTATCCTATCATGCACATCACAAGGTCCTAGTTTTCATGGCACTTGGTAAGTATCAACAAGGATGAGTTATGATTCAAGAGGTAATCGCAATTTGATCCTCTGAAAGGTACTGATATGAAGATCTTGTTGAGTAGATTTGAAACAAGCAGATAGTGAATTGATGAAGAGAGAGCGCCAATAAACATCCTTGTGACATTAAATGTGACATTAATATGACATTAAGCTAAATCAAGGGAAACATGCACGAGGATGACCGTCCGGGGTCTTGGGCGCTCGAACGAGGTATAGGGGAGCCTAGAACCAAAGAGAGTCCAAGAATAGTAGGGCTCACCAAGGTTTGACGACTGGCAATCGGATCACGATGGGTCTGGCCAACAATGAACTAGGCAAGGCTGGGAGGTGAAACGATGGCTCGTGCTGATTAGAATCGAATGATCTTTTTTCTCTGTTCCAGGTCGAAGCCTACGTGGTCTCACATTGGTATCAGAGCCATTCGTGAAGTTCCTTTCAAGCGAGGCCAGGCGAATTGACGGATACGTCTGAGGCTAGGCGAAATGACGGATACGTTACCCGTCATATGTCATTATTGGCCAAAAAGTGAGACGTCGCAGGAAGGAGACGCCGTGAAAGCGTGACGGGCCGTGAGGGAAAGTGAAAGGCGTGAGATATGCTACGTCTGACACATTGTGGGCAGAGGAAAGGCGTAGGGCGGAGCATCAGACAGTGGTCAACTGAGGCGAAACGTGAAAAGGCGCCAGAAATGTGAGGCGACTGCTGTGCGCCAGAAACGTGAGATGATTTCTATGCGTGAGGTGACTGCTATGGGACGGACGGGAAAACGTCATGGGACGGACGGAAAAAACGTCAGATGATACATGATTGAAGTCAAGAAACTTCATTTTCAACATGACTGCTTCACTGCTTTAGTCTGGGAAGGCAAAATTTGTTCCTTACTCTTTGGGTTTATTTACAAAACCAGCAACAATAGCCTGCCATTAAAACCAAGGAAGTACTTTACTTTGTATGCAAATTTCTTATCTTTGCTTTCCAATTCCAGTGTATTAATGGCTGGAAAAGGGAAAGAGGGAGTAATGGAAGGTTCTAGTTCTAGGGACCACCCTATGGTAGATCCCCATGAACCAGAGATGCAAGAAGAACAGTGGGAAGAATTTTTTCCTACACGAGAACATTTTGATGATCTTACTGCTCGTGTGCAGGCTCAGGGGGTTCAAATGGAATTTTTAACTCAAACACTTACTGAAATAAAATCTCAATTAACTTTATTGTTAGAAAGAGATAAAAATAAGATAGAAACCTCGGATGTCCCATCTTCATCGAAAGATTTAGATGTGACTATGCGAGATCCTAAGGAACCCCACCACAAGTTGAGGGATAATCCAGTTCTAAAATATATGAAACCCCCTCAGTTTCACGGGGAGGAAAAAGATAGAAATAAAGATACGATCTTTAATTTCCTCCAAAAATGGGAAGATTTACATAAACTTAAAAATACTCCACCACATCTCCAAGCACTAGAGGCTAGTTTAACTTTGGGGCCCAAAGCATATAAGTGGTGGCGAACTTTAAAGGAGGCAAATAAAATACGTGAAACTTGGGCTCAATTTGAATCCGTCTTTTTGAAAGAATTCCTTCATGAAAATAAAATGAAAAGAAATTGGGAAGATTGGGATTATGTCAGACAAAAGGGAAAACCCCTGCTGACATATCTGGAGGAATATTGTGAGATAATCCTCAAATTGGAAGGAATAGATGAATTTCAAAAAACAAGAGTATTCATTAGGGGACTAGATAAAGCCTGTAAAAAGGAAGTAAAAAGGAGTTCACCTAAGACGCTGGAAGAGGCAATTAAATTTGCATTAATCAATGAAGATAGTATGCGTCCAGGTACACTCACTAGTCTCACTGATACGGAGCCCAAGTCTAAGGAATTGGAAACCTCAAAATTTGTGGGTAAATTTAAAAGGAAAATGCCATTTTTTAAGGGTAAAAAACAACCTTTTGAAAAGAAACAATATGTGAGGCCAAAGTTAAGTCCTGATGACTTTGATAAGGCCAAAAAAGAAAAGTTGTGTTTCAATTGCCTATCCCCTAACCATGCTGCTTGGAATTGCCCTTAAAAGAAAAAGGGGGAAGACAAAGGAAAGGATAAGGACAAGGGCAAGGGAAAAGAAAAACAAATCCATATAGTGCAGACCTTAGAATTAAAGGGGCATGAAAGGTACAAATCTTTAGAGGTCTTGCACATGGATGTACAACACAAGTGTTGTATGTCAACTTCTATGTGGCAGCCTACTTTTGGGCCACATGATTTAGTTAGAGTACATGGATTGATAGCTGGAAAGAGAGTTAGAGTCATGATTGATGACTTTGCTACACATAATTTTATAAATTATGCACTTGTCAAAAAATTAAAACTTTCCCAACAAAAGAGTGGGCATCAATATGTTGTTCGTATGATGCAAGGCCAAGACAATAAAATATGGGATACAATGGTATCCAATTTGGAAATTGAGATTCAAGGATATAAAGATAAACTTGATTTCCAAATTATGAACATGGAAAGAGCTGATATTGCTCTAGGGAGGGAGTGGCTATGGGGATTGGAACCATCCTTAAAACGTAGTTACCATCATAATACACTGGAATTTGAAAGGGATGGTAAGACTTTTGTCATTCAAGGTGAACATGAAGTATCTGATAATCCTTTGCTGTGTTCTACTGAAGTTCAGAAGCTGATAAAGAAGGAAGTTTGTGAGGTATATATGTTATGGTCTCTTCCTGTATAAAACACTTTCACTTTCTGTAATATAAAGCAACAATTTTCTTATGTTTGTGAGTTGAATGTGAATAATGAATTAAGTAGTTTGTTAGATGATTTTAAAGATGTGTTTTCTTCTGATTTACCAAGTGGCCTTCCACCAGATAGGGGTGATATAAATCACCCAATTGACACAAATAAGGACACACACCCTATTTCTAAACCACCGTATAGATTAAGTGAAACACAGCATCAAGAAGTTGAAAGACAAATTAGGGATTACCTTGATAAAGGATTTATACAACCTAGTTATTCACCTTGGGCTTCACCAATTTTATTAGTAAAGAAAAAAGATGGTTCTATGCGACTTTGTGTCGACTATAGAGCACTTAATAAAATAACGGTGAAGAATAAATTCCCTATGCCCAGAATGGAAAATCTTTTTGATCAATTACAAGGGGCAAAATTCTTCACAAAGATAGATTTAAGATCAGGCTATCACCAAGTAAGAATTAAGGCACAATATGTTTCCAAGACAGCATTTCGTACTAGATACGGGCATTATGATTTTTTGGTGATGCCTTTTGGCCTCACTAATGCACCAGCTACCTTTATGAAGCTGATGAATAGTGTTTTACGGCCTTATCTAGGACATTTTGTAGTAGTCTTCTTGGATGATATCTTGATCTTTAGTAAATCAAGAGAAGAACATTTGGAACACTTACAATTAGTATTCCAACTGTTAAGAACACATTCCCTTTATGCGAAGAAAACTAAATATGAATTCTTTGCACAAGAGGTCAAATATTTGGGGCATATTATCTCAAAAGAGGGAATCAACATGGATCCAGAAAAAGTAAGGGCAATTATTGAATGGCCATCTCCAAGGAACCTGGAAGAGCTGTAGATCTTCCTAGGTTTATCTGGATTTTATCGTAGATTCATTCGAGATTATGCCAAAATAGCTGTTCCAATGACAGACCAACTTAAAGGGAAAGGAAAGAGCTTTAATTGGGGAACAGACCAAAATGAAAGTTTTCAAAAACTTAAGGTAGCTATTGCTATAGCTCCAGTATTATTAATAATGGATTCCAATAAACCATTTGTGGTTGAAGCTGATACCAGTGATAAGGCGATAGGCGCGGTCTTATTACAAGAAGGTCGACCAGTTGCTTTTGAAAGCAAGAAATTAGACCGTGCAAAACAGAATTATTCTGTTTATGAGAGGGAGCTATATGCAATAGTACATGCAATGAAGAAATGGAGGCACTATTTGTACGGTGCCAAACTTTTGATTTTATCGTATCATGAAAGCATTAAGTGACTTAATGATCAACCGGATTTACACGGGCGTAAAGCCAGATGGGCCGAACTCCTCCAAGAGTTCGACTATAAGATAAGATATAGAAAAGGAAAGTATAATATAGTAGTTGATGCACTCAACAAAATGCCCATCATTAATGAATTGAGTTTTACTCAGTTCACTTCCAACTTGCTTGAATCTTTAAAAGGGAAATGCCAAGTTGATCTTGCATATTCCAACATATGGGAAGCAATAAAAAATGGGGACAAATGAAAGTGCTTCTACTGAGGAAGAAATATCTGAGGATGTTCAACAAGGAAATGGAGCATCAGGGGTTGCTCAAACTGGATTCAAGTGGAAGAATTTTACCATTGATAATGGTTATTTACTCTACAAGGGTAGGGTATGTATCCCGAAAGATATAGAAATAAGGCACCAGATACTCTTTGAGTGTCATGATACCCCTAGTGCGGGACATCCAGGAGTTAATAAGACTTATAGTCTTATTAAAAGGCAGTTCTATTGGCCTGGAATGAATAAGGACGTCCTTGACTATGTGGTCAAATGTAATAAATGCCAGGTTAATAAAGCTGAAAGATTGAAAATGGGAGGACTTCTCCATCCACTAGAGATTCCTTTGGGAAAATGGGAGAGTATCTCCATGGACTTTATTGTTGCTTTACCCAGAACACAGAGGGGGCACGACTCTGTGTGGGTGACTGTAGATAGGTTAACCAAAATGGCTAGGTTCATTCCAACTTCAAGTGATGTTAAAACACCGGAATTGGCTAGATTGTTCGTAAAGAACATATACCGGTTGTATGGCCTTCCGGCAAATATAGTTTCTGATCGGGATAGAAAATTTGATAGTCAATTTTGGCGTGCGGTATTTAGGAAATTGGATACTAAACTTAGCATGAGTACCGCGGATCACGCGCAAACAAGTAGGCAAACTGAAAGGGTTAACCAAATCCTTGAAGATATGCTTAGGGCATATGTAAGTAAAAGGCAAACTAATTGGGAAGAGTATTTACCGATAGCAGAGTTTGCATATAATAGTGCCAAGCACTCTTCCACTGGATATAGTCCATTTATATTAATGTATGGGTTTCAGCCCAAAGCTCCTTATGCAGTCATACAGGAAAAGGTTCAGGCAGCTAAAGATTTTTTGGAGGATATGAATAGTATGTTAAAATTTGCTCAAGAAAATATTAAAAAAGCTCAAAATCGAGCTAGAGCATATGCAGATCCTCACCAAAGAGACATCTCCTTTGAAGAAGAAGAATTGGTTTATCTTAAGGTGCCTGAACAATCTAAAACTATGAAAAAGGGACAATGTCCAAAGCTTTCACCGAGGTATTGTGGTCCTTTCATAATACTTAAAAAGGTGGAAGAATTGGCTTACAAGCTCCAATTACCTGCTGGTAGTAAAATACATCCAGTTTTTCATGTAAGTAAATTAAGGAAGAAGCTGGGTGATTTGGATAATCTAATCTTAAATGATGACATTGAGGAGCTATTAAATGACTAATCTAATCCACATGAACCAGAAAGAATATTAAATGTTCGTAATAGTCGAACAAGGAATACTATTTATCAAGAATGTTTGGTTAAGTGGAAAGATTGTTCAGAAGAAAGCTCAACATGGGAGCAAGTAAGTACTTTAAAGAAAAGGTTTCCCAATTTATAGTTAGACCTTCCAAGTATCGTTTTCGAGGACGAAACCGATTCTTAAGGGGAAGGAAATGTGACATTAAATGTGACATTAAGGTAAATCAAGGGAAACATGCACGAGGATGACCGTCCGGGGTCTTGGGCGCCCGAACGGGGTATAGGGGAGCCTAGAACCAAAGAGAGTCCAAGAATAGTAGGACTCACCAAGGTTTGACTGCTAGCAATTGGATCACGATGGGTCTGGCCAGCAATGAACTAGGCAAGGCTGGGAGGTGAAACGATGGCTCGTGCTCATTAGAATCGAATGACCTTTTTTCTCTGTTCCAGGTCAAAGCCTGCGTGGTCTTACAATCCTTTATTCCATGCACGTTTTAGAGGAGTTACTGAAAATGTTCAGCTACTAGTCTATTCTACGAACAAGCTGATAGTCTTTCTAGAGTATTTGAAGCACATATCTTCAGAGTCTCTACTTTTCACCCTGCAGCAATTTCTTGTTTGGATAGTGCTGCTGGTATTTTGTTCTTGGAAATCAAATATATAGGCTTGGTGCTTTATCGGCAGTCAGACAAAGCGTTTGTGGAGACTTCATTGGTGGCTTATTGGCGAATTCTAAGGATCTCTTTCCTTGGGGTGTGGCTTTCGTTTTCGACAGTTTTTTGTCAAGAGTTATGTGTTCAAACTTTGGTGGCAGGATGCATGAAATAACAATTCTAATGTACGTGGAGAAAATGTTCTGTGAAGATTGTGTTCACTCTAAATTCAGCGGGAATGACATGCAAAATCTCCTTATTTTGACTGCATAGTTTTAGAGCAATTTGTATTTTATAATGGTTTATAGCCTTGAATAAACATAGAGGATTTAAGAGGGCTTTGAAAGCTCAAGAAAATTACGCAAGTTTAATACCAACTCTCTCACAACAAGCCACCACCCTCATCCTTTGCCAAGAACATCTTGTGAACTCATACTGATCCAAATGTCTTGAGCTTGCCATCCTCTTGCACCTAAAGTGAAACACCCACTCTCCACTAGCGGCGACCACTACAAGAAAAAATGTGTCCTCTGGTAAAGGTACCAATCCAAGTCTCAAAGGTGTCTATATTAGTTTACTTTGGGAGTACTACCTCCATTTTACCTTCTATATAATCTTTGGCCGCTTCAAGCTCCGAAGTCACTATCTCTATAGATCAGCCAATAATTCAAGAAAGGCAAACCACTCCCCCACTATACAAGCTTCTGTGAGTGAATAATGGTTTTGTCAAGCCTATCTCCATCTTGAAAATGGTTGAAGAGAGCATGTTGTCTCGTCTTCTCTTCAACACTAGCTAGATAAATTTGGTGGAGTCCTGTGAATAATGATCTAGCCTTGATAATAACAGTTGCAAATGTAACCTCAAGCCTCTCCCAAACCTTGTAGCTCCAATTTGCTGAAAAATCAAATGAATGCTAGGCTACCATGTTTCTCCATCAGCAAGAGCAAGAGTCTCTAGTCTCCATAGCAAGAACTTCTTCCGCAGCTCCTTGCCTAGAAGAAGACTCCTCACAATGAGCTTCACCAACAATGCTCTACTTTGACAACCTAGGTTTGTCATCACCAACACAGCCCAAGATTTGGGCTGAATGACAACATTGCAAGCTTCTCTAGTCCTCATCAGGAACTTGAGCAAATGAAATTCTTGATGAGGCACTTCACCTAGAGAAGGCTCGACAAGAAGTACTTTATCACATGGTGGCAAGTAGAACCTGGTTAACCACCACCACCCTCCCTACTAGAAAAAGTCTGTTGTGCTTCAATAAAGGAGTTGAAATATCCCCTTGGGATCCAACCTACACACAAGACATGACACAAACGATACCCATGGCATAGGACATAAAGGGAGTGGACATCAGACTTACCTTCAAACTACAGAACCAAACAAGCTCCCTTAAGCATGGAGCCAGCAGTATATCAATTTCATGACCACATCCCAAAAGCTAGCATCTCATACCACTAGCTTACACAGTCCCAATGTGTACACACATTGGCCAACGGGAGTGGTGATCACTCACGACGTGCACAATGGACCTCGACTCCTACAAATAGGACTTGACTGCCCTAACCCTAAAGTGCTCCTAGTGCATTCGCACTAGGTCCCTTTATTACCACTATGACGAGTGCTACTGGCGCCCATCTATATGTCTAAGGATGTCACATTCCCCTGCTTGTGAATGATTGCTGTCCTCAACAATATCCTCAAGCACGAAGTGGGAAAAACGACTTTTTGATGATGCACTAACTGCAAAGTTGCCTCCACCTTTGGGTGGTTCTTCCACTTGACTAAATACTCAGGATAAATAGTTCGATGGGTTGGTTTTGTCTTATTGTCAAGAACCAAATCGGGTTCAAGTGGAATGTAAGCAGTATATTCCAATCAGATTCCTCGATCCTAACAATCAATTCACATTGCCCAAAACGTTCTTTCAAATGACTCCATGAAATTCAAATGTCAAATCCAACTGGTAAGACATGCTATTGTTCTTCTTGGTAATTTGGAAGGGCCCACAATACCTCAAAGATGAGTTATAGCACTTGCTAGTAGTTATTGAATCAATGAGGTAAATCCACAGGCCCTCCTGGAGCTCTTAAGGAGTGTGGTTTTGATTAGCATAAAGCATAGCACGATACCACCAGTCCACACCATCCTAGTGTATGGATGTGTTGGCCAATGGGCCGAAAGTCCAAGAGTGGTGATCACACACTAATATGCACAATGCGTCTTGACTCCTATAGATAGGACTCAGCTGCCCTAAACCAAAGTGCCCCTAGTGTATTCACACTAGGTCACTTTATGACTACAATGACCAATGTTAAAAGCAAAAGTTTCCAACATCACCAACCTATGCTCACAAAAGGAAACTTACACCTCATATTTGGAAGCACAAGGACCTTTCCAGCATCACCCATACCCACCTTCCAATAGGATAGCCTTGCTGTTAGACAACCTCACGACTCTGCACTAAACAAAATGTGCCAATCACCCATAGTGTCACAAGAATAGCGAGTATGGGTGATTCCAGCAGCACCCATACTGTCAGAAAAATTGAGCCTAGAATATTGCAGGTTATCAACGTAGCCCTTACATGCTAGACTCCACATGCCTTGGCCCAGTCCAATCAAATGTTATGCTTGGTGTGCAATTCTACTGGTCCCTCTTGGTAGACTTGATCTGGACTCCAAAGATACACAGAGGGTCTTAATATATGGATTATCACTATCTTGTGCTACTAAGGCAGGCCAGAAACAATCCTACTTCTTTGGGATTTCGTGATTTTCATCCTCACTATCAGAATTCTCTAAGTTTGGAAATTGGCTTAGATTTTGGGCTTTGTGGACAATTTAGACTCGAAGGAATCATGCATTCTTGGGATGCGTTTTGCCAGATATGAGGTTTATTATCCTTGTAAGAGAATGAACAGTGGTTCTCCTTCATCCAAAGTTAGGTTTGTCTTTTTCACAAGATGGCGTCTCAACAATCATTGCCACTATGGTAAATATACAAAGTATGAATACATGAAAAGAAGAGAACGAATGTATGAAGGGACAAACGCTCCTTGTCTTTGCTCAAGAGAGATATCGAGTACAAGGCTAAAACATTAACCAGATTGGTGGTCTAGTATGCAAAACCATGTGGGGCATCCCAAAGTGAAATAAGGTGTTAGACTCGATGTATTTAACAAGGCCTCTCTGATTTGCCTTTGAGAGAAGGAATGATCTCTTCCCAAATATGAGTGAGGGTCTCCAAAGTACAAATGCCTACGTAGCAAGGAGGGAGAGAGGAAACAAGGTTAGAAATATTTCAAAAGCATGAAATAATAAGAGAGGCTTGCTTTTACTTTACAAGGATGTGTGTTGACAAAGTCGTGTAGATTCCACAACTCCTTTTCTCCTTGCTTGTGCAGGATATGATACTATGGCTTTTGCAGCAAGCATATGAAACAAGACTAGCAGTAAGATAACAGTGCCTTGCTTGGAAAATTTTACAAGTTTCAGGGCTTGCATTGAATGTTATGCTCAGGCTCATCCGTATGCATTTGCTGTACAATGCTCAGGCTTATAGGCTGATTGTGCCGATGGCTGCACGATCCTGGTTTGTTATTGGAATCTGTTCCAATAAAGATATCATCAAGTATCTTACTGACCCGCATGTAGAACATTCAAAGGATGGTGAGTTAAAGTTGATCTGCGAGCAATGTTTTCCTTCTGCTTTCAGTTTTTGCTATGTGTTGCGTTTCACTGTTTGGAAGTAGTTACTCTACTTAACTTTCTATTCTAGGTATGGAATGGCGGCATGCATGCTGTGTTGCATTAAGTACAGCATTAGCAACATCCGCCTATCGGACAGATTCAACACTGGAAGATGTCATAGAAAGGGTAGCCCGTACTCTTTTAATTGTTGAATATTTGCATTGTCAATATAAATAAAAGTAATGCTTGATTTCCTGTTTTCTTCAACAATCTGCTGGTTTCTTCTACAGCTTCAAGCTGCTGTGAGGAAAGGACCCTTTTTAACAAGGGAGAAGCCTGAAGCCCAACCATGGGTGGCAACACAGGAACGTTTTTAGCATGGAGATTACACCAGAGGGTTCACCATCACTCGAAGCCAGCAGTCAATCTTTTTTGCTGTCTTGGATGTTAAGATGAGTGTGCGTGTGTGTGTGTGTATATATATATGTCAAAATTGTGAAGCATCAAGAATTCTGGCTTCACCCGTTGAGTGTGTGGAACCCTGGTGTCAATGAAGTTGGTAAATACTACCTGAGTTTCTTTCTTACTCAGCGCATGCAGCATTGTGCCAGAGTCAAGGCTATAGGATAAGATAAGAGTCCATCAAACTGACGATCAGTTGCCAAAACCAGAGCTCCTAAGCCCGAACAAATATTGGAAATGAGTACCTTTATGAAAGAGACAGAAAAGAGCGAAAGATGCTTTTGGCCAAACGTCTGGAGTCTTTGTCTGTCTTACTTTTATTCGCTGGATACACAGTTGCCAGTCAGATGGGAGGGTCGTGGTTGATCAGGAGCGGGAGCAGGAGCAGGCCTCCTGCACATTTTTACATCAAGGTAGCCTCCACAAGCAGTCTAGTTTCAACTTTAGTATGTGCACTTCTCAAAAGGTGTTCACGTACGTGCATGTGTTGAAAGGTTGACCGACTTCCTTCGCCTGTCATATAAGGTGCTGTGGCATAGTTCGCACATTTGCTTCCCTTTGTTCGTGCATCAGCTTTGAAGTATTATCTACTGTCATGTTTTCTTTCCCAGAGATACAAGACACAAACACCCCTCCAAATGTTAGCCCAGAGCACGTGCTAGCATTAGCCAAGAGCATGGGCAGGCCACGCTGGCATCTGCTCTTATGCACAAATAGGATAGTTCACGATATCCTACTTTCATGTTAACAAAAAACATCAATCTTTTAATGATTAACTTACCAACATACTAACATAAAAGAAAGGTAGGAAACAACCTAAGAAGCCACAAGGCTACTAACAAAAGAAAGATACATTACAAAGTAGGTAGGCATAATAGTGTGGAATCCTAAGTAGTAAAACCTAAAAATTGTACTATAAGAAAGTATATGATAGAGCAAATCAAAGTAAAGTTTTGATTTTTCGTTTCGAATTCAAGACATTGCCACCATGATGTTTGCTTTGCCACGGGGAAGCCTTGACTTCCTCAATCAAAGCCTCGGTAAAATCTACCCAAGGCTGGTGCTCCACTCATAAAGCCTACAATAAGCCATCTATAAAGCTATTGTATGACACTTTTAACATCCAATAAAGGGTGCTTCATAGTGGCATGCTATCAAGAGACCCAAACATAGCCTTGATAGTTTCCCAAATACTCCAATAACATGATTCTACTAGGTTACACCAATTCATCTTCTCTATGCAAATGAGCAAAGGTCAAAAAGAAGTAATGACTTTGGTCATCATTGATTGGCTTTAGAGACTGGCGCACGCAAGCCAACCCTAAGGTTTCTAATTCATGAATCTATCTTGGATGTAGTTTATCATGGAAGACTCAAACCATGAATTCAATATGACAACAAGCTTACATAATAAAGATCGAATTGGAGAGTCACCAATGCAAAAAACAAAAGGCTCAAGGAACACCCTTGTCAAATGGAGCCAATGCGAGTGATTTCTTCACATACTCCCTCATTTGGCACTATGTACAACCTTGTTAGAGTTCATTGTGCTAATGAAGTTGAATTAATTGATGATATCTACCTCTCTCTCTCTCTCTCTCTCTCTAGAAAGTCACAAGATCATGATGGTTTGGTGATTGAACACGTCTTTCATGCATGAGACATTGGTGTCACTCTTGATACATCTATTCAACTACATTTTAAGTGAGGGATTCTTTGTCCAATGGCTGAGTAACACACTAATGTCAGTCTTGAAAATTGCAAACCTCGTAAAGTTGGAGAGTTATAGAACCATTATGTTTGTACCAAGATCTATAATGATGTTTCTATACGTCTACTTAATCATATCTCTAGCCTTCAAGGTATTACTAAGGAGGGTAGGGTATATAGGAGGATTGGCAATTGCTACTTTATGGACTCGCACAAAGCTCTTGACATTGTACCAAAGTTAAACTCATGAGCAAGTTGTAGGATCTAGGAGATTCCAATAGGATGCTTTGGGGTATCATATCAATCTATAGAAGATGACATGTAAGTTTGAAGCTCCAAATGGTTATTGGGAGGAGAAGCATCATTGGAGTGAAACGAAATTGCTCGCTTTTACTTTAATTGTGGATAATATAATGATGAGGTGGATGGTATATCCCTTTGATCTCAATGCTTTTATATTTAGATTATGTTTAGGGATGGCTTTTGTTCAAACACAATTTCTTACGTGAGGGAGGCAATTGAGCATTGGTGGATACAAGGATGCATAGTCATTGGTGATTTGGAGTCCTACTTATCGACAATTTTAAGAGTTGAGGAATTAAGAAAAATTTATGGCTACTTGATACCTTAGTGAATTTATCATTATTACACTCTTATGTAGGAGTTGAGCTTGGTCCATAGATAGAGAGGCAAGTAGGCATATGGAGCATGAGGATAATAGCACATTAGATGCACAAGCGGGGGATGAAGATAGTGTAGCGGAAGCTATTTTAGGATAGAGTTTGCATAGGGCATTGAGGAATGTTATGATGGAAAGAACTTGTGAACTAGTCCCTAGTGATGATCTCTTGTATAATCTGAAGCATGCCTACCTTGGTTTTGCATGCCATTGTGTGTACAAAGTTAGGAATTACACCTATTTGCTTTCTACATTAACACCCCAAAGGATAGGTACTCTAGACTAGCCTTGGAGTCCTCGCATGACAACTTGAAGCAAACATGGATACATGTTGGCATTCATAAGTTGATGTTTAATTTGGGCTACATGAGCTTATCCCTTGGGTGATTTTACCTATCTAACATTGCATGGAGGCAACATCTTATACACTTAGCCTCCATAAGCAAAACTAAGTGATCAAGCAAGAGAGAGTTATGCTAGACTTAATTAGAAACTTGCACGACACTTGGGGACATGCATGGCTTTCTATTGGGATCATCTAGTCTCTTTGACATTTGATATTTTCATACAATAGTAGGCAAAGATAATCAAAAGGTGCATTACATGTGCTACTATGTAGCATGTTAAGAGATTAGAAATCACTATAGTAACATTCTCATTGAAGGGTCCTTCTTTTGTCATTTGATGAGCGTATTAGACTAACACCATCTCAAACTCTATCTACTTGAGTTTTGTAGGCATAAAGACTCCTAACTTTATGTCAACAAAGTTGACATGAGAAGCCCGCGTAAAGAGTTCTGAGAGGCTTTGTCTACTACCCCATGGGACTACCATATGATATCAAGCATATACTCCATTGCCATTAAATGTAATCCCACCTCTAGATCTAGGGAGGTGTGCACATGTTCCAACGCTAATAAAAAACAAAGCCATCAAGATCAGCAATGCCCATCGCTTATATCTTAGGAAGCAACACAAAGGTTGGTACCATGTCTAGTCCATCATAATGCACTTCCAAGGGGACTCTAACCTTGGTAGCATCGAGGACACATTTGCTACATAGTAGTGAGGACAAGATGTAGACAAAGATGTACTTATTGCTACATCTACATATCTAGCCATCACAAGAAATTTTCAAAGGGGGCCTTCATCATTCGTTTTGCCTTGGGTGTAAAGAAGCATCTAAATAACTATGACACCTCTAAATTAAAAAATAGTGTTCTTGATGAAAGCATGCTTGTGGAGAATTGTTTCAATTGCAAAGCAAAAGCCAAGAGATTGACCAAGGCTAATAAAATTTTATAAAGCTAGGGCTTATTTCATTATTTTGCAATCGTTAAAGACATCTCATGAGATATGTTTGGTTTTTAGAGAATTTCTTTGTCTCTAAGTTTGACTTCAAATCAAGCTCTAGTATTAAACATTTTGTGAGCTACATATAATCTATATAATATCCAATGGTTGTGCAAATCTCATGTTTTCTATTGGCACTCAATATTGAGCATTCAAGAGTCTTGGAATCTTTAAGTGTGTGTATGTGTGTGTGTGTGTGTGTGTGTGTGTGTGTGTGTGTGTGTGTGTGTGTCCTTGAAATAAATGTTGAACCATATAAGATAAATGAAAAATATATAAAAGTTTTGATAAATTATCTTTTGAAATATAAAATGCATTGATAATGAAAAATAAATACAACACTAATTCCATTAAACAAGATCCTCATAAAAGCTGTTGGAATATAGATTTTCAAAGCCTCAACAAAAGCGAAAGGTTCAATTGTTTACAAAAACACATTATTAGAACCATCAATATTAATGTATATTGCAAGTATTGACACAAACTAACCCAAAGAACTTTAATGTCAATATGTGAATAGATAAGTAAAAGTTGGTGAGTTTACAAGTATGTGTCTTACATCTTACAGAATAATGAACAAAGTAATATGCGGGGGTGGGGTAGCATATGTTTGTGTATGTTTATGTGACAATATGCATATACATAAAAAGATAAGCCAAGCAATAAGGTAGATATGTGCATATGTGAATGTGAGTGTGTGCTTGCACATGTGCCTAAAAATGTTGTATGTGTGCATGCAAGCACATGCATGTATGCTTGTATACGTGTGTATAGATAGAGGAGTAGGTTTAATAGGAAGTGTGTGTGCATGCACAAGCATGTGTGTATATGTGTATTTGTAGGTACATGCACATGTGCTTCTCATGCATTGCCAATGTACATAGGTCTCATGTCATGATCAAGGCACATCATTCACAAATGTTGCCCTTGTTCAAGAGTGTGAAATGGCACAAGATTCTTCCATAAATCAACAATGTTAACCAAGATTTAATGGAATGAATCTCCTCTTATTCCTATGAAGTGATTTAGCCTAAAATCCCCATGATTAGAAGCACAATAATCCAAGATTTGACAAACATTTGGTGGCCTGCTGTAATGCTTATCAAGAGAGAAGAAATCTTTGTTGATCCTTGAAGTATGATGAAGAGGTGAACCCTTGGAATGAGTAGAGATCAAAAGCCCTTATTTTAACTAAGATCCAAACTACCCTATTTTATAATCAAGAAAATGAGAGTAATCTTCAAATAATTGAATGATATTGCTTCAATATTGCATCATTAATGCATGCTAAAGGTTAAGTAGAGTGTTCAAGAAGAGATTGAATAAAAGCCCCTTGAAAAGTTGATAAGATTCAAGTAAGAGATTGCTTGTTTCCCATAGACTTCATAGCTAGAGTACTTCAAAAATGTTCAAGAAAGGGGTGAAATCATGTCCAATGCTTTAAGGAAGAGAGTTGAGAGTTGAAATAGAAGCTTATTTAAGCTTGATGCAAGCTTTTATGGAGAGATGGCTTGCCATCCCAAAGATCTTAAACAAAGGAGAGAGATGTATTCAATACTAACCTCTTGAAATTGGAGAAGAAGACTTCAACTTGATGATCAGTCTTTCTAAAGTGTAGGAGCAGCTATTTGAAGCATAGAAGATAGATTTTCCTTGTTGATCACTGCTTGCAATAGCCCACAAAATGTGATGCAATTTACTCTAGAAACTAGAACGGCTATGGTAGAAGATTCATCCGATGTGTGTGCGTGCGTGCGCGTGCGCGTACATGTGTGTGTGTGTGTGTGTGTGTGTGTGAACAGGACATAAAACATAAGAAAATACTCTTGAAACATCATATTCAAATTGCACATAATATTGCAAGGTGATCCCATTATATTAATACTCGACCACTTGAATAACCTTAAAACAAATTGATAAACTTTGAAGAGGTGATAAGAAGTGATAGAATAATGATGAGTAACATTGCTAAATGACATACAAGAAAGGAAAAAATGTGAAAGTTGAATCTTGGTGCCTACAAACCAAACAAGAACCCAATTAGTGAGAACTAAGATGGGATTATTGTGTTGCACACATCAACAAACCCTTTCGTTAAAAACACACAATTACCTTAGAAGACTCCATGCAATAGTGTTAAATCAAGAAGAATAGGTTTTTTTAAAGGAGACACTTGCTCCAATAGCTACGTTTTGTAATTGCAAGTGAGGAGGAGTGGAAGGTAAAATGAACATTCCTAGAAGTTTACTTATATATAGCAAGGCCCATAGAATGAGAGTTGTGCTCACATGTAAATAGATGAAACTATAGTCTTTTGTAATGTCTCCATTACTTTGTTTATTTTAATAAACAATGTGCATATAGATTCCAAAATTTTGATTTATGTTGAAAACAAAATTGCACATTTTTAAAACTAGCTTTAACTATGAAGATAATTGTTAATGAGGTATTATATGTCAGCTCATGGACTAACTTATCAATTGCTTTTTAGGAAGCAACACGAGAATTGATGGAGGGGATAGATTCTATGCATCGCATACATTGAGACAAGTGTGTTAAAAATGTCTTATGGTTATGATTGCTTTTGGATTTGTGAATTATGAATTATAGCTCTTATGATTCTATGCTTGCACAGACGGATGAGTTGTGGATTGTGGTGGTTCAAGACATTGGGGTCCCCAACCCAATGCTCCCTAACACTCTACGGAGTGTGGAAAAACCCACCTACGGATGGGGGTTCTATGCTCCCGAGGGAGGGAGTTGTTTTTGGTTTTTGATCACTCAAGCACGTGAGAGGGCAAAGGGCCAAGTGATGAGTGCCCTTGTTATGTAGGATGGCTCCTGAGGCTCAGGGAAGCTTAGAGGGACTCTGAGCCAGTAAATTCCCTATTGACTGTGAACAGAGTACAATCACATACTGCCCAATCCTGAGGGATTTGAAAGTCCTATGGACGATGTCTTTCTATGGAAAGACAATTTTGTACCACTCTGCGGAGTGGTGGTTCTACTTTTTATTATGGAATAAAGTATCTAATTTTCGAATCATTTGTTATGTGCTAAAGATTGACTTTAACAAACCCAATTTAACGGAGTAATAAAACAAAGTTGTTTTTATATGTCCAAACAGCATGGTAGTATGCTTTGCTAATCAGAAAACTAAGCAAACCCAATTGAGGAAAATGGAAGGCTTTGATCATGTGACAATCGCGAATGCCTATGGCTAGGTGAATCCGATAAGTTGAGTAACTTTTCAACACTAGATAGAGCTAATTAAATCGTGACCCTCCTAATATCGGCAGTATTAGTTACCAAGTTTAACACCATTTTAGGGGGTCGGAGCTAAGATTTTACCTTACGGGTAGAGGGATCGAGTTACATTACCCCATCTCTCACTCTCTTTAAACCAAGTGCGGTGTTAACCTCACTCATGCCTTTGATTGATTACAAAGTCGTATTTCTTATGTAGGCGTTAGATTGCTATTAGGGGTGACTTATCCAGGCTTCCCTTTTGAAGTAGAAATGAGATTCCCATGTTCAACTAAGTTCGAGGTTTCCCATGGGGAGACGGGATGGTGATGTGCATGGATATGAATCTCGGTCAACTACTAAATGAGAGGACTCCTCCGAGTCAGTTGGAGGAGGCACCTCACATCTTGATTGAGTATATATCAAGAGATACATTTTGATCAAGGAATAATTTTTATGAAAGGAACATGTCATTACATACCACTTTATACTTGTACAAATCCAAATAAAAGTTACCAAAAAAAGCAAGTAAAACTAAATAATCCATTTGAGACCTATCCAAGCAAGCATAGATATTAGTACACCTATCTAGACAAATATGTGAGAATACTGAGATGAAAAAGAGCTCTAGTATAGTTAGAGGCTTGATTATGAAAGCAAATAGGAGGCAGAGGCTAAGAAGCATATAGAAGAGATTTCCCAAAGTGCCAAGTGGAGTGGAATACACAATAGTATTAAGAAGTAATGATGTAGTAAAATGGCCATATTTCAAAAACTACCAACTTTCTAAAGAGTTGTCCTGAGAATACACAACAATAATATCACAAATGGTTATTTGTCATCATCAAGACAATACACAAAGAGGATGGAGTTATGGTGAGTAGATATGAGATCAATTAAGACTATGAATCTTGGTGAAGTGCCATGCTACAGTCCTAGAGATGTAAGCTATAGTAACCAATAGGATCTAGCTGGCAAGAATGTCCTAATCATGATGAAATAATACTTAGAATTTCAACAATGCATCTGCAATAGGAAGGATAATAGTTGGCACAACTATGAGAGTATAGTTAAATACCTTGATGCAAACCCATTATTGTTTAACATAGAGCTTGCGCAGAAGGAATTGACCCAAGGCTACAAGGTATCGGTGCCATATTGTCGACTATAACACAATTAGGCTAACATGTGCAACCAAGTTTAGGTTTTGAGATTTTGTTTGTTAGACAAGTAACTTGAGGTGGGTTTAGTAATTTCACCTACATTTTCAGGGGGATCCTTATCAAAGGAAGAGGAATTAGGTAGGGAGACGAGGTTCTCAAACAACAATGTCACTTATCTATTTAGTAATCTCTTGCAAATATTATTTTCATGGGTATATAAGTCACTATTTGGTTCTTCTTTAAATCCTCATTATGAGCATTTGTAAATCACTTATGGGCCCCTTCTTCCTCTACCAACCCAAAGATAGATGATGGTACACATCATGAGGAAATGACATGTATACGTTGCTAGTTAGGTAAAGAATAGCATAGAGTAGTACGACTTGCGGCTCTTAAGAAATCCACTTGGGTGGAAGATAGCCCTATCCGCAAATGCACTTCATGGCAAAGTGACATTAGGATACAAGGGGTCATTCTCCCATTCTATGCTCATTCCATCTGAAATAGTAGAGGGATACAGTTTTAACCTAGCATATTTGGAGGAGGTTTGTATAGTAGTCAAGCAATAGAAGCAAAAAGAGGTTCCTCCTCTTGCTATTATCTCTCCTCTGCTTCTCTTTCAACTAGTGAAGTGGACCAAGTAGTCAATCTTCTTTTATTATTTATAGGAAAGCCTTTTCTACAATATTTGCTATATAGTTTTCTCTTAGGGCTAGCACCTCCCCATGTTCAAAAGAGAGGAAGCACCTATCCCTGAGAACTGAATGTGAATTTTTTTATATATGATAGTAATATTTTTTAATTGAATTTGTTTTTAACCATACCTAAAATCTATTTTAACGCATGAATTAGATGAACAACACTCACAAGGTTTTGAAGTTAATTATATTTGGTTGGAAACTTGTCGTACTACTTGAGACATTCTATTGATAAAGAGTATCTTGAAAAAGATGAAACCAAAAACCAAAAATTTTCTTGGTCAAAGTTTGAGATGTGGTGGCTTTCACATTTGATTGCTTTTTTTAGGCAAGAACTAGCTTATTACTTCGTGAAAGCACAAGTGTAATACAAAAGAACGCTTAAACATTCTATACAAGTAGCATGTTGAAGAGCTAGCACATGTCTCTTTGTTGTTTTATAATTATGGGGGAAGGTGCCATTCCCTTGTCTTTCAAGAAGATACGTGCTTTTCTTTGCTTTTCTTTACTATTGGATTATGAAAAAAAGTGAAGAAAGTAGATCTAACCTTATTAAAGATTGTAGGTATCGAGATTGTAGCTCTACTAAAGTGAACCCTATGACAATGAGATAGAACCAAATGTGCAAAGTACATTAATTCTAAGTATAAATATATTGAGGAAATAGTTAAACTAATACAATAAGTATTTGCAACACAAAAATTAACTAAATACACTAGCTATCGCAACATGATAGATTAATAAACTAGTTACACTAATATAATTAGTAATCAGAATACAATATATTAATGAATTAACTAGACACTTAATTTACTACATACACTAACTAATTGATACTAGTTAATATACTATACTAGTGAATATGCTAACTAATTTAACTATTATGTTAGTAATACCTAATTAACTGAGAAAAAGTTTAACATTGAGACTAGACTTGAAGCAGCCCTAGCTTGATCAGTAGCAATAGAGTTTTTTGTTGGAAGCATTCATTTCTTCACAACTATAGAAACCTTCAGGGAGGTGGACTATAAGTCCACTAAAAAATCCACTTCAAAAGAAACTTTAAGTCTATCATAGATGGATTATACTAAGATAAGTAGTTCGAAAAAAGAATATAAGGGGAGAGAGGGCAAAACCAAGGTTGTCGCCCGCATGGTCCACAATTGAGCATAGACAAGTACAACATCGATTGTATTGGAGTAGGAGCACAAGTGAGAGCAAGATCAATTGATATGGGAAAAAGATTGTGCTTGATACAAGATGAGAAAAGCACCATATGCTTTTCTACCAGGATTTTTAGGTCAAGAGGTTTGTAAAAGTGATGGAAAAAAAACCTTAAATGTGAGGCTTTGTCTTCATAGCAGGGTCTAGCAAATCTCTCTCTCTCTCTCTCTCTCTCTCTCTCTCTCTCTCTCTCTCTCTCTCTCTCTCTCTCTCTCTCTCTCTCTCTCTCTCTCTCTCTCTCTCTCTCTCTCTCTCTCTCTCTCTCTCTCTCTCTCTCTCTCTCTCTCTCTCTCTCTCTCTCTCTCTCTCTCTCTCTCTCTCTCTCTCTCTCTCTCTCTCTCTCTCTCTCTCTCTCTAAAAAAAAAGTTCATAAGCCAAGCATATAAGTTACGAGTATCCATGAATAGCAAAACACATATTGAATGTTTGTTAATGTCAAACACACATAATTACAATTGAAGATGCATGCACTTTCAACGATAATTATATAATTAAAGATTTGATTCCTTTTTTGTGCTCTAATTTCTTCATATGAGGAAAAGCAAATGGACAACTATGGCATCATGCAATAATAGCACCATAGATCCATCCAAGTATTTGACTTGATTTGAAGTATAGCTAGAAATCAAATGGAACATGGACTCCACTTACTATGTACATGGCAGTATGGCTAGAAATAAGATCTCGAAATATGGATTCCTCCTCTTATACACACAACAAAGTTTGCTTTGGCTACACTTGAGACTTGATGAGTGATGAATAAGCCAATGTAGATCAATCACAAAGGACTAGCATAGATCTAATTTGGTGCATGAAGGACCAAATTAGATCTTTGGTGCATGTTTAGGTTGATATTTTAATTCTGGTTTCCAAGCATTGGATTTTGCTTATGAGAAGAAGAGAGATTAAAGGAAGAGGAGAAGAATGAGGATGATGAGGATGAGAATTAGGAGGAAGATGATGACAAAGAGAAGCAAAAGAAGGGAAGGTAAAGAAGAAATACCATCCAAAATTGTTTTACCAAGTTATGCGATCTTATGGATGAGAATAGCCTTAAGAAGGTACAACAATGCATAACATACCTAATTGACTATTGGTGCCACTAGTGTGCTCCTTCATTGGATTTTTGTTTTCCTAAATTAACCCATTGATTTACATGGTTAAGGAGCATCTTGCAAATAATGGTATTGATCATCACTTTGGTCTGCGAGCCTACGATGCAAATAATTGTATTGATGCTCAGTTTGATCTTGAGACAGTTGCTTTCTCAAGCAAGGACAACTCACAAATCAAGTGGGAACCAAATGTCTACTCTAGCCTCCTCCACATCTTGTGAGCAATAGTTTGACTCTTATTAGTATCCCATGCTTTCTCTCTTCCTATTGGATGACCAAAGATCAACCTCGGTAGTTTTGGGCTTAGCACCATCTCCCACAATGGCCTACTCGACACTCTTTATGGTAGCCTAAACTATCTCGTCTGCTCTCAAAAGCTACACACACACACGCACACACACAGAGATTCAAACATGAGACAATGAAAGACTTGAAAAGCTTGTAGAAAAGAGAATTTAAACACGAGCAAATAAGAATTAAAGAAAAGCAAGTGACTTGATACAATGCAATATACTTGTTATTGAAATTGTAGGAGTGATTCGAAAAGCCTAAATAAGCACACTTTTAAAGGTGGATAATTTTTTTAAAAGCAAAAAAATAAAGAAAATTGTTCTTAAGTTGCATATGCAAAAACTTAGCATCGATTAGATGTACTTGGGTTCCTTCAATAATTATGACTCAGTCTGTTGTTAAGTAAGGTTGTAGTGGTGGTTGCATGCCTTTCCAAACACTTAATGCACCCTGTAATGTATTATGCTAATAATCTGTATAGAACAATGTCTTGAGAACTCTCTTGGTCTCATTTAAATATTAGGTTCTTCTGAACTCCAATCCTAGTCCTCCTCACTCAAAAAAGCTTCTTAAAACAAATTAAACTAATCCATAGTTGATTTATGGCATTCAATCTCTTTTTAAAAATTGACAGTGTTGTTGGATTGGCATGTTTGATGAGAACATGACCATGGATAGGATAAAGACATAGAAGAGGCATTGCATTGTTGGCAAGTGGCATTGTGGATATGGAACCAGTGGTTGGCTAGTGCCACTCTATGGCAAAGGAAGCACTCGATTCTATCATCTGTAGCTACTTTGTATCAAGACACCATGCTAGCTAGAGACAGATTGACACCATTCATGGGAGTTAAACTAGTATTGTTGATGATGATATGGCCTCACTTGATGTTGTCATCGCAAGCACTAAATTTAGGCCTTTTTTTAATTTAAGAGTCTAAATATATAAGTATTGCAAATCTATGAAGTAGAAGGTGGAGATGTTGAGTAGAAAGTGTGCTAATCTATAAGTGGTTGATGACAAAGATCAATAGTGAGAGGAGGGGTACTAGCTAGAAGCAAAAAGAATAAAGGGGCTCCTCCCCAATTTAAAACAAAAAGTCAATTGTAATTTGTGGCCTTCTAAAAAGCTAAATTTTTCTTCTCTCTCTCTCTCTCTCTCTCTCTCTCTCTCTCTCTCTCTCTCTCTCTCTCTCTCTCTCTCTCTCTCTCTCTCTCTCTCTCTCTCTCTCTCTCTCTCTCTCTCTCTCTCTCTCTCTCTCTCTCTCTCTCTCTCTCTCTCTCTCTCTCTCTCTCTCTCTCTCTCTCTCTCTCTCTCTCTCTCTCTCTCTCTTACATATCCTACTTTTGGATCTTGTTCTTATCTTTCTTCTTCTTCCCTCTCTTTGTCCTCTATGTCTGTGTCTGTGTCCGTGTCTATGTCTGTGCGTATGTTTATGTTTGTGTCTGTGTCTCTATCTGTGTGTGTGTCTATGTCATCCAACTATAGAGCATAGATTCATCTCATGTTTCTTTAGTCCTATGATGTGGACTTCTCTCTCATGTCCTTCCATGTCTTCCTCATCGTCACTCTCCAACTACTCTCAAGCTTCCCTTTTTCTTTTGATTAAAGGATACTCCCCTCTTTCTTTCAATTAAAGGATAATTTATAAACAATAATAATTTTGAACAAATTGTAAACATGATTTAAAAACCTGCAACCACTTATATCCCAAACCCCCCTCTTTCTTTCAATTATAGGATATTTTATAAATAATTTCAATAGTTTTGCAAATGGCAATTTATGAAGAATATTGGTCAATAGGTTACATGTTAGAATGAATCAAAACATGGGCCGAGTATTATCCCTTTCATCAACAACACATAATTGCCTTAGAAGCCTACATGCATCAATAATAAGTCGAGAAAAAGAAGTTTCTAAAAGGAGGTGCTTGCTCCAACAACTATGTTGTAATTGCAAGTGAGTAGGACTTTTATGTATGTATCATGTATGAGTATTCAAGTGGTATTCAAATGCAATCATTTTGGGTAATTTTTTTGTTTTTTTTATATTATATAATTGCAACATGCCAAATATTAACAGATAATATACTAATGTATCAAAGTAACTTTTTTTGTTGTGTTTAAATTATATCATCATAATATGTCAAACGCCAAACCTATAATGGGTTAGCATATTCCAAGAATCAGAATATGTAATGTAGTTATATATCACATCAACTATAATGTACATTATTAATTATTAGTAATTAGTATAAAATGTGGCCAAAGTTGACCTATAGAGAAATCCAATAGCTCATTACATTCCACTTTAGGTATCAACGCCATGCAAGCACATAAAAAAGAAAAAAATAATAAACTTTGAGCTCTAGCTAGAAATTTATTTACAAGCTTATAGGATGATCTTGTATCCCATACATACATCAACCTTCGTCCAAAATTAACAAGACTTTTGGGAGGTTGAGTCAATAGAGGGTTTTACAACATTAGAGATTTAGCTACATTTTTCTTTTAAGAGTGGAAGGTAAAACAAGGACGCACTATCATGCGCAAGAGCATTGCCCTTTTTTCATGCATTAGAGAGAGAGAGAGAGAGAGAGAGAGAGAGAGAGAGAGAGAGAGAGAGAGAGAGAGAGACCTTTTTCTTTAATTTTTTAAAATGAACTATTCTTTCTCTAAAAGCAAAATATCCACACATTCCAAGGCTAAGTGGACCACTTAACTAAAGTTGACAATGGGTAATTTTTTTGGGACTTACACCACCTTAATATTAGTACACTTATCTAGACAGATCTATGAGCGAGACGAGAAAGGGTTGTAATATATTTAGAGGCTTGATTATGAAAGCAAATAGGGGGTAGAAATCAAGAAGCATAGAGAAAAGATTCCCTAGAGTGTCAACTATAGTGGAATAGACAATAACATTAAGAATTAATATTGATGTAGTAAAAACATCTATATTTTTTTTAAATCAACTTTCTAAAGAGTCATCTTGGAAATATGTAGCAACAATATCATGAATGGTTATCTATTAGGATAGTACACAAAGGTATGGGGGGTTTATGGTGAATAGGTATGTGATTACTTATGAAACATGTCCTCCTATGCTTGCAAGCTTGGATGCTTGAATAAATCTGTGGCCTTTTTGTTTTCCCTACAAGCATACGCTCCTCTATATGTCTTTTGATTTTGCTTGCAAGATACATCAAGAACTTTTGAACATGTTGTAGCACACATCAAGGAAACCTTTGAATTTTTGGGTCGTCAAAAATTTTGTTGAAGCATCTAGTTGAGGTATACGGTGTGCCCACTTGGAAAAAATGCCAAGATCAAAGTATGTTCAAACATTCATGATACTTGTTGGGTTATGTAATTTTGAAAATGATACAATTCATGTCAGACACACTGAATGAATGGTACAAAAACATGAATGCATTGAAAGATTGTGCCTAGCCTATCTATGTGCATGCACGCTATGCAATTTGCAATGGAAATTTTCATTTGAAGTTGACCCATTTACTCTCATCCTCACCTCTCAATTAAACAAACAAATGTTGCTCCTCTCCAGCCATCCCAAGCTCATGATTCTCTCAAGAAAATTTGGCCATGTGATGTAGACCAATGAAAAGATCCCTTGTTTGCAATTTTTGGAGACCTCCATGTCCCTTGTTCTCACCTTCCTTCTTACCCACTCAGCTTGGGTTCCTATTTGAGTGTTGAATATTCCCATTCTATGTGCATGTTAAAAATGTGCATACAATTAGAGTGTGCTCTCTCTTTGTGCATGTGCAAGTAATTGTGTGATGTGCTACATATGGCTATAGTGGGCCTTATGCTATAGTGCGCAATGATGGCACATACCCGATTATCAATTCTCACTCTTTCAATCATGGCCTTCCAAGCAATCTATGAAAAAGTAATGCATTCTTAACCAAGGATTATTAAGTGTAATATAGAAACCTTATTAAAAGTGTGTAAGAAAACTTAACCTAGCTTACAAAACTCAAACTATTCTACAGTATATGTAATCAATGAAGAAAAAATTACATGTTTCTTGTGTACCTAGAGGTTTTTTCTTATTTCTCATAGACGCATGACATATTTAGCCACCCTTCCTCAAGCCTGCAAGCATTCATGCATTGCAACCTACATAAAATGTGGCTACATCTTTCAACTATTCCTCCTTGCCATCCTTTGATTCTTCCTGCATATAATTAATCCCCTCTTTCCTTTCCAACCAAGAGTCATTAGTCACATGAAATATATTTCTTTAAGCAACATTCATTGAATCTTTGTTTATATGCTTTCCCATCTAAGTTTTCCAATGCATATGTTCCATTTTTAAATACTTCCCTTACTTTAATAGCCCTTCCCATTCAATTTGAAATTTCTTTTAGAATGTGTTATCCATATTGTTGTTGTATCTTAAGACCAAGGCCCCTTTTTTTATATTTTTGTCTTTGATTTTTCTATCAAATTGTTGAAGGTTTCTCTCTTGATTTCTCTCATAATAGTGAAATGCTTTTTGCCTATCATCCCCAACTGCACTTTTTGCAATTCTAGCAATCTCTCTTTCCAACAATCTTTGTTCTCCTCATCACTCAACTTTTCTAGCATCTTAAAGGTCGATATCTTGACTTCAATTGGCAATAAGGCTTCCTTCCCATAGACCAACCAAAAGGCAAAAAATCTTGTGCTTTCTCATTTGGATATACAATGGATCCATAATGCACTTGAAAGCTCCAAAGCCCATGTTTGTGGATAGTTTTTTGTAATTTTTGAAAGTATTATTATGAGTTCCCCCATTAAGCCTTTCAGTTTAGACTATTGCATTGTGGATAATATGGAGAATAACATTTTGTTATTTGCATTTTTCCACAAAAATAGTTAAGCAACTCACCTTGAAAACCTAGGCCTCTATTGAATAAAATTCAAGTGGTATCCAAAATTTGTGGCAAATGTGTTCATAGATGAATCTCCCCACATTGGTTGCTTTGATGTTTTTTACAACTTCAATGAGAGAAAGGTAATCAATTGCAATTAAAATGTAGATTTTTCCCCTTGAAGTGTGGGCTAATGGTCCAATGGCATCTATTCTCCATTTTTCAAAAATATCATAAGCAAGAATTGATTTTCTCAACTCCAACTTCAATACCCTCTTACTTATTTGTTGACACACATGGCAAGCTTGACACCAATGATTGACACCTTTTTGCAAACTAGGTCACATACATTTCTCAATTAAAAATTTTTGAAGTGTCACCTTATAGGCATAATGTCTCATGTAATCCCGCTTATAGTTACTCTGGAGGATATGGTAAATTTCTTCCTTCCAAGGTACTCTCCTGATTACTAAATCCACTCATTTTGCAAAAAGCATGGTATTCACAAGTTTATACTTACCAACTCATCTCAATATCCTATACTACTTCTTCTCTTCAGGAACCTTAGAAGGTACTCTACCTTTCAAAAGAAATTTATCTTTTAGCTCAAGTGTTTCTCTTCCTTGATACAATGGATGACCCACTTGTATAGCAAACAATCACAGTCTATCCAGTTCTCTAGGGGATAGATGTATAGTTCATGATCTCTCTTGTGGTGATGCAATTATTGCATATGGTTCACTCTCTACAAGTTCAATCATTATGGTAAATGTGTGGAAGATGTGGCATGCGTAGTTGTAGATTCATATGCTATTACAAATACAAAACTTTGGCATGCACATTTTGGTCATCTAAATTTTACTAATTTGTTGCGTGTGCAAAAATATGATATGGTGTCTTCATTACCTACTCTTGAGGCACCTGGAAACACATTTATAAAGTTTGTACATTGGGCAAATTGCAGCATTCTTCATTTCCAAAAGATGGTTCAATAAGAGTTGTTCGCAAATTGCAGCTTGTATACAATGATGTTTGTGGTCCAATGCACACAGTATCTTTTGGTAACTACTTATACTTTGTGGCTTTCATTGATAACTATTCTAGGCATGCATGGGTATATGGTTTGAAAGCTTATGTCCAAAGTATTTTTGTGCTTCAAACAATTTGTTAACATGGCTAAAAATTTGTTAGGATGTAAAGTGGGCCCTCTCCATTCAAATCAAGGGGGGGAGTATATGTTTAAGGATTTTAATGCATATCTACTTGAATGTGAGATAAAACACAATTGTGTGGTGCCATATACACCATAGCAAAATGGTAGAGCTGAGAGAAAAAATCATATAACTCATGGAGATGACATTATGCATGACTAAGAGTCAAGCCTTGCCACATAGTTTCTAGCTTGAGACTCTTTTTATGTGCAACCTATGTACTTAACAGATGTCCCACTAAGGCTTTATAGTTAAATACAAGTTGAGCAGTCCTAAACTATGCCAAAATGATTGGTGCAAACATTGTGTGATAGTAAGTTGGATACACTATTGGCTTGTCATACTCGTTCAAGCTCTCATAGTGCCTCTTCTGGATTGGATTGTTATGCAATGGTTATTTCTAGTCTATTTGATGAAGATGAGCCCATGTCTTTTGAAGAAGCACAAAGTTCAAAAAGTAGAGTAGTTGCTATGCAATCTGATTATGATGCTATTGTCAAAAATTGTACTTAGTTCTTATGTGATTTGTCCCTTGGCAAGAAGGCCATTGGCACCAAGTGAGTTTATAAGTTAAAGTGCAAACTAGATGGCAATATTGATCAATGCAAAGCTAGACTTGTGGCAAAGGATTATGCTCAGCAAAGGGCATTGATTTTGATGAGATCTTTGCTCTCACTTGTTGTCTATTCGTAGTTTGTCTAGCTAACCTTTTTTCCCAAATGCAATTTGCCAAGATAGAGGGTCGCAACCCTGTGAGGGCAAGCAACATTTGTGTATCAGCAGCTCATAATGGTTGATATGTAAAACAGTTGGACATCAAAAATACATTTTTGAATGGTGATTTACATGAGGAAGTGTATGTTTCCTAGCTTCGTGGTTTTATGCAGAAGAGGCAAGAAAACAAAGTGCGCAAATTGAAAAATACATTGTATGGTTTAAAGCAAGCACCTTGAGCTTGCTATGAAAATATACATGCATATTTGACTACACATGGCTTTCACAATAGTCTAACTGAGAAAACTTTACGTGTCAGACATGAGGGTGATTAGCCTCTAATCATTGTGGTTTATGTCGATGACATACTGCTCACTAGGTATTGCTTTATATCAAACACAGTACATTGAGGCATTATTGCAAAGATTTGGTCTTGAAGACTATGAGTCTATTACTACTCCTTGGAGACAGGTTTGAAGTCAAGTCTTCACAATGCGAGAGAAAGTTTTGATGTCTTCATCTATCAACAGGTTGTTGGATGTTTGAATTATGTATGCATTATGAGGTCTGACATTTAGTTTGCAATCTTATAGATGAGCAGGTTTATGTATATCCCATGCACTATATGCATTGGCAAGCAATGAAGTAGATATTTCAGTACTTGAGTGGTACTTGGCATCTTGGTTGTTTTATCCCAAGGGGGGTTCATTACCACTAGATTTTTTGGATTATAACTAGGCTAGATGTTATGCCACTCATGTATCCACAAGTAGTTTTTCTTCATGCTTTGCAGCTCATGCATATCGTGGGTGACAAGAAGCAAACCACTATGACCAATTCTAGTTTGTGAAGCTAAGCATAGGGCAACTTTCATAGCTAGAACGGAATGAGTTTGACTCAATGCCTTTTGGTTAATTTGGGTGTTGGACAGTTATCTACCACTACCATCTTCACTGATAGTCAGAGTGCATTGAAAATTGCACAAAATCTAGTGTTCCATACACATATAAAGCATATTGAGGTGCATTATCGTTATGTTAAGGAGAGACTCTTTGCAGGACAAATCAATTTGGTCTATGTGCCAAAAGAGGACAACCTTGTAGATCTTTTCACAAAGGCTTTGCCTCATAAAAATTTTGAAGCTCTCTACAAAGCTTTGGATTTAATCTCATTTATGGATTGATCCAGACCACTATGATTGGCACTTCCCTATACACGAGTGCCAACTCTTGTTTACCACATCACTCCTAGGGGGATTTGTTACCATATTTTGATAGTGATGCACATGAACACACTTAGGATCGTCAAGGAATATTTATCCCTCTTTAGGAGGTTTTTTTTCACCGGCCTTGTATATATGTTTATACACTCTAAGGCACACTTACTCTTGTCTATTTTATTCTTACATGCCTCTCAATACACTTTGAGCTGTGGTCTCTCAAGAGTCCTCTTCTTTTAGCAATGTACTTGCATTACTGCAACTCTAAATCCAACAAAGTTCCACAATCCACTTTATTACTCTTTTTGAAAGATTTTCATTATTCACAAGTTAGGGCAATAAGGTATAACTAGTCAAGATGGTGAATGGCTTTGGCAACAAGTATCTTCTAAATTTTCTACAAGCAAAGATCACACTAACCATGATCGTCGCAATTTGAGAATGAGTTCCTACACTTGTAACTTCACTCTACACTAGCAAAATAAATTGGTCTCATATACCTTGAATTCACACCTTGTTTCATGAGGACCACTCCAATAGAAACTTGTCCTACCAAAGGATTCACATAGAACTCTTTCTCCTAGTTAAGTGCTTGTATAGTTGATGCATGTCCCGCTCTTTCCTTCACCTGTTGAAATGCTTTGTCAACTTCTAAATACCAAGTCAATGGATCACAGTTTGCAATCATTTGCAATGTATAAAGTAATTGAGAGGCTAAAGGAATAAAGCCAAAAATATATATTTCATTATGAATGTACATCATAAGTTCCTTGGTAGTTCCCAATGATGCCAAAGTAACCAAAGCCTTTACCTTATCAAGATCAGGCCCAATCTCATTTTCAAAAATAATGTTTCCAGTAATTTCACTTCAAGTTGAGCCAACTTATATTCTTTTGGATTTAGTTGACAATCATGACCATTCATTGTTTCAAAGACTTTATCTAGCTTCTCACTATGTTCCAATTGTGAACTATACATAGAAACGTCATCATGAAATCCCTACAAACTTACCAAGAAATGGAGCAACCACTTTGTTTACCTGTTCTTTGATATTGTGATGAAGCGTTTGTAAGTCCAAAGGGCAAAACTCGATAAACAAAAACACCCCCAAGGTGTTATGAAAGTAACAATTTCAACAACTAGCCCACATTATAATCAATTTCAGTCTTTGTAGAATGAATGCGGTCTTTTGCCAATTGGTTCAAACTAAACTAGCTCAAAACAATTGCAACATGAAGATTGCCTTTCAAAAATATCTAGCTCACTAAAAGTTAGTGTGACCATAATTCTTGTGAGCAATTTTTCCCTCAAAACAATTCAAGTAGCCTATTAGTATGAAAGGGATTTATGAAGCAAGGTGTTTAATCCGTAATATATAAGCCTTAAGGCTTCATAAGCATTATCAAAATCAAAAGAAGGTGAATATTGCTTATCTTCATAGGATAAGAGTATGTCCATGCTAAATGACATTTTGATCAAAAATACACTCAATTACTTCCACACTTGCATTTGATAAGCTCCAAGGCTCTTTTACACAAAGCCACCATAACCAAGAGTTGAACCTCTCTTTCTCTCTATATGTTGCAAAAACAAGCTAGCCCCCTACTTGAGATTACAAGTACGTCGTGTGCTCCAAACAAGCACGCCTCTTGCTTAGCTAACCCCCTACTTTTGCATCAAGTTGTCCATGTGCTTAAGCAACCCTCATGCTTATATACATCAAATACATGTACCCAAACCTCTTTCCAAGCATTCCAAAATCAAGTTGTTCTTCCTTATTTCCAACCACTATTCTTCATCCAATGACTTATAAATCAAGCTATGGTAGCCTCCATGGCTCTTTTAATCGAAACACCTATTTGACTCAAAGAGAGAGCTTAATAGCGAGATCTATACTTCTTTAAATCAAAAATCAAGCACCAATTTCGCAATGGATCTCAAACCCTCGACGTCACGATGAAGCTTGACTCCTCTTACTCTTTGATGGAGCCACGAACTCCCACAGGATGCAATGGTGGGGTGCAAAGTCAATGCTCTACTCTGTGTGTGTGTGTGTGTGTGTGTGTGTGTGTGTGTGTGTGTGTGTGTGTGTGTGTGTGTGTGTGTGTGTGTGTGTGTGTGTGTGTGTGTGTGTGTGTGTGTGTGTGTGTGTGTGTGTGTGTGTGTGTGTGTGTGTGTGTGTGTGTGTGTGTGTGTGTGTGTGTGTGATTACATAAGAAGTTTTTAATGGATAGAACAATACATTTATACTTCATTATCTTCACTTATATATGATTGTATAATATGCACTAGTACAAGAAGCGCATGGCCATTGTTTGGCCATTGTCCTTTACTCCAACATCCATGAGCTTTAGCTAGTGAAGATCCAAATTTACTTTTAACATTCCTCCTTATATGTGTCAATCTAGGGTATTGTTAGGCTATGTATTTTCTTGGATTTGCTCTAGAACTTGCCCTTCTATATCATAGTTGGTGAAGTCACATAACATTTTTAGGCCACTTTACATATGCTAATTACTAATGCCTACATACATATAAGTACTAAGGTATAAAATTACTAAATAAACAATGGAATCCGAGCCCTAACACCTATCATAGCATGTCTCTTAGAAGCTAATGGAGGAAGCTTTGTTGCACTCCTCCCATTAAGTGCTAGTAGTATTGTGCACTTAGCGGTCTCACTTTTAGTCTTTAGGTTAACCTTGTTAAAGCTCTTCCTTTGTACTCTCTTCTCGAATCTTATCTTACTAATGGTTGAGCCAACAACCAAAGTAGGGCAAGAAGGCTTACACCTCCCATTTTGCTTCTAGTGATAACTTTTATTGGAATAGGGCTCTACTTGCTTGTGATCTCATCTCCACTCTAAAGAGGTTGCTTGTGATGAGGATACTATTTCCTTATTTTTTGAAGCTCCTTTCTATGGATAGTTAGGATACATGTGGGTGATATTGCATTCCATGTTGGGGGCAAATGTACATATGCCTAGCCACATGTGTATTACTACATTGATAGTTGTGGCTACAGTTCCACATGTATCTCTTTGGCATTATCGCCTTTAACACACATTTTTGAAAGGAATGAAAATGCTTACCAATTTGTAGTATCTTTCACCCCTAGACTATAAGTGTTTTGAGTCTTATAATCATTGCTTATATGGCAAGAAAATAGGTAGTATGCATAAGAAGTCTAGCATGAAGTGCATGGATGAGCTTTTGGCTCTTGTTTTAATTCAGATGATGTATATGGTCCCATGCCTTGTTAGTCACTAGGTGGTGCAAAGTACTTTGTCACATTCATTGATGATTACTCACATAAGGTTTGGGCTTACCTATTAAGCAAAAATTGGATGTCTTGTCTACCTTTCAATGTTGGCTTACTCTTGTTGAGAACCAATCTAGGTATAGGCTGAAATGCCTAAGGTCAGATAATGGAGGTGAGTATGTGTCAAAAGATTTTGAGCAGTATTGCAATGAGCAAGGTATTAAGCATCAATTGACCACCCCCTACACCCCTCCCTAGAATGGTATTACCGAACATATGAACAGGATGATTCAAGAGAGAGTCCACAGTATGAACAGATAATGGGGGTGAGTATGTGTCAAAAGATTTTGAGTAGTATTGCAATGAGCGAGGTATTAAGCATCAGTTGACCACCCCCTACACTCCTCCCTAGAATGGTATTACTGAACATATGAACAGGATGATTCAAGAGAGAGTCCACAATATGCATAGCTATTGATTGCCAGGTTGCCAAGGAGGTCTTGACTGGGAAACCTCTATCCTATGCTCATTTGTGTTTATTTGGTTGTGAGGCATTATGCCATATTCCCAAAAATAAGCATAATAAGCTAGATCCTAAGTCTGTGAAATGTATCTTACTTGGTTATGGGGATGCAAGTGAGATGGGATATCGCCTATGGGATCCATAGTCTCCCAAGGTTATCCACTACCATGACATCATTTTCCATGAGAAAAATATGCATAAGTAGCTTGAGAAGGTGGTTGAGGTACACAAGGTGATCTTTCATGAGGAGCCTCCTACTCCCATATAGCCAACTAGACAACCTACAATAGTTGATACTCCAATGGCCCAAGCCCCATCTATTGTGTAGGATTAGCCTACTTTAAGATGCTCTACTAGAGCTAGACATCAACCTGAGCTATTTACACCCTCCATGGATTATGTTATGGTGACAAATGTTGGTGAGCCTCTCTCTTATAATGAGTCCATGTATAGAAATGATAGTCACTCATGGGACATGGCTATGTAGTCGAAGCTTGACTCCTTACAGACTAACCATACATGGGATTTGGTTCATTTTTCTAGTGGTAAAAAGGTATTGCCATGTAAGTAGGTATACAAGCTAAAAAGTATCATTGGATGCCCCAAGCCCGCTTATAAGGCCAAATTGGTAGCTAAGGGTTTAAAGTAGAAATATGGTGTTAAATTTTATGAAGTTTTTTCTCTTATAGTCAAAATGACAACCCTACGCTTGGCATTAGCATTGGTTGCTCAACCTTTATTAGATGGATATAAAGACAGCTTTTTTACATGGGGACTTGCATGATGAGATCTATATGCATCAGCCTAGGGGCTTTGAAGAACAAGACAAGTAACACCTAACATGCAAGTTGAGAAAGACTCTTTATGGCCTTAAGCAGGCACCTAGGGAATGGTACCACAAGTTTAATACTTTTATGCGTTCACAAGGATACACTACAAGATATAGACCTTATACCGACGTCTAAAGCGACAAAAATACAAACAACAAAATTTGCCCCCATCGTCGCAAAAAGCGTCGTTATTGATGATGCCATAAAAACGTCGCAATATGCGTTGCTATATGCGTCGCTATTTGCGTCGCTATCTGCGTCGCTAGATCGCTATTTGCGTCGCTATCTAGCGACGCAACCAGTAAATTTGCGACGCTCATAGCGAGGCCAATAGCGACGCGAGCAGTAAATTTGTGACGCAAATAGCGACGGTAACAGGGAAAAAAACTTTTTGTGGCAGGGCAGCAAGCTGCCCTGCCACATATAGCATTGTGTGCTGTATGAGAGCCATACAAAATAGTTTCTGCACTACTGCATACAAAGCGCTTGCAAACAAAAAGAATGTATATTGAAATCATAAAACTGATACATGAAATAAATACATGATCGCATAAAATGCGATTGGTACAATCATGAAAGGATGTCACTAATACATAGAAAATGTCTACATAGATCAGACGACTAAAAACTAAAGGTGTGTGAGCTCCAAGGATCCAAGGGCGAGCTACAAATCCTCGTCCCCCGAAAGCTTGTCCCACCACAAAGGAGCATCGAACGGATTCTGCAAAAAAAGAAACAACATATCAATCCACCATACAATAATGCATTCAAATATCTCATGGTAACTACGGACAAGAAAGATGAGTGACTTACAGGGCCGCCGCGTCTATACAATCGGTCGATCAATGCATTGAGACCGTGCCTCTCTGCATATCGAGTCTCAAGGCCTTGCGGATCACGATTTGTAATGGAGTGCTACAAAGAAAACAAAATGCTAACTGTTAGAAACATGATTGTCAGTACAAAGAATATTTCAAAAAAACAAATAAGCAAAACAAAAGAGAAACTTACAAACTTCTCCAAATATATCCTGTGGCCGCCACTCCCAAGATGATGCGCCACTCCGGCCACGAGTCGTGCCCTCGCCACCCCCCGCTATTGACTCCAACGGCCTGGCAAATCTGTAGCCTCCTCCCTCAGTCGGCGCCAGTCGTCTACATCTAACCACTCGGGCTTTGCAGCCCCACTCTTGATTGCCTTGCGTGCGTCGGATCGTCTATGTGACATGTATGCACACATGCAATCCATCATCCAGCCCGTAGAGAATCTATCTACTGCAGCTGGCACCGGAAACTCCTCGTTCAAGGATGCTACTATGTAGTCCTTGCTCCCCTCCGGTATGTTCTTCCAATGATCCAGGACGTTGTGCCGAAAAACTTGTTGGCACAACTCCCTCATGCGAGCCATCACCCTCCTCCCCTCATCATTCATGATAACCGCTCCTGACCTACTATCAACTAGGTATCCATAACCCCTAGGAGTCTGCCTAAGATGGGTCCTCTCCCATCTCCGTCCACGCTCCTGGGCATATCCAAGAGACCCCTGTACATTCGGTGTACCGACGAGGATACCCTCTCTCGAAGTGCCACTCAAAGGGGTGCCACCCTGATGACGGCTGCGCAAAAGCCGAAGTAACTGGAGTAGACGTCCCCACAGGTGTGACAAATCCTGGAGGTGATGCAGCTCCAGCTGAACGACGAGACGGAGACACCACGTCCGTGTCTCCACAGTAGCACCCCCTGATCCCGATGCAGTCTCTCCCTCTGGCCCAAGTCGTGAGTGTCGAGATCGTCGCTCGAAGCTGAAGCATCTAATTGCGCTGAAGCAGATCTAGCAGAGCGCCCTGACGAAGAACAAGACAACTCCTGGTCTGCCATCTCTCTGAATCTCACGAGCTAATCTGGATACATGCGTGCTATCATGTCCTGAAACTCCTCATCGCTCATCCCTCGACTCATCCTGAAAATGTCACCTGCACAGATAAAAAATGATGTTATAATAATCAATTTACACTATACAAAGCACAATAATATAAATCATTTTTGAAAAATCCCTCTTAAAATGCATATCTTATGTACCTTTATGGAAGATCTAAACAACGAATTGAGTAATACAATTCTCCAAGAATGAAGTATTCTATGGTCCCATGTTAATCTCCTGACACAACTCTGCATACACTGGAAGGTCGATAGACATGTCACCACAAAAGAACGAGTCTGCCTCATTCTCAAAAAATTCTTGGACTTCTGTATTTCCATCATTGTTAGCCGATGCGGGCTCCAAACTTGCGGTGGCCTCCACCCCTTGTAATATCGATCCCTCTATTTGCATATTTTCTTCATATATGCCTGGAACATCGCTTTGATCATATACTCTCGCACTTCGAGGAGTTGAAGGTATAACATACCACCATCGAGGTTGTCGGGGGTTTGGATAGAAGATTACATGTTCACAAACACGTACAAAGGGAGTTCAAACCATTGTGACATAAACCATGTCGTATTACAATTAGCAAGCAAATGACTCTTTGCACCTGTTCACAATGGGCCAGCAACATAAAGGTGTCGCACAAATCCGTCCATTTTTTTTCGAAATCTATTTCGAGAAATCCAGATGGACCTCGTCGAACTGTTGCTCCAGCTCCTCCAAGTACCACTTTGAACCACTGCACATCAAATAGTATCATGGAGAAGCTACAGTAATCCACCGTAATAATACTTTGCAAGTTCCCAAAATACTTCATCTCATCCACAATCGTGTTCGGATCCGTTGCTCATCACCGACTCTCTTGCTCAAACCTTTCCATGACACCACAATCCATTGTGGAGCGTATTTTGTCAATACGCTCCACACGAAAATGTCGTCCGTGCGACCACGCTGCACTATATATTTTGTACTGTACATTCAAACACTCAAATTAGATGTAGCAAGCAAATTTAGATATGACACATTCTAAACCCCTCATTACCTTTGGACTACATCCCCTTGAGAACTCCCACTCCTCCATCGAGACCTCTGTCCCTTCGTTGGATGCTGCGATCAAGGCTCCATGCAACCATCGTGTTGACATAAACCGCGGCATCTCCTCCATGCCTTCGGGATATTGAATCGGTCGGTGATGCGTACTACGTCGGAATTCAGCTCGTGCTTCCTCTCGATCTTGCCTTGCAATCTGGTACTTGGCAAGCCACGTCTCTATGGAGGCATGGTGCAACATACAAAAGCGATTCACCTTCTCTTCCATTGAGGCATCCATTCTTTTTTCTACCCCGTTTCCAACCACCACATCTCCAGTCAGCCTATCATCGTCCTTCAGCGTCCATAGCATTTCATTGTCTGGTTCCACCATTGGTAGCCATTGTGAGACATGCACTAACGTCTCTGACACTAACCAACCTTCCGCCATGCTACCTTCTGGATGAGCTCGTTGTCGCACAAAGCCTTTCAGGGTTTTCATGAAGCGCTCCAGGAAGAACATCCATCGCGTATGGACAGGTCTAGCAATCTCCACTTCGTCCACAAGATGCACAAGAAGGTGAACTTGTATCGTGAGCATGCTAGTGGGCAGGTATTTCTCAAAGAGACAGACCGTCTCAACTACTCCCTGCCTTGCGGATTCAATAGAGGACGTCTTAAACTCTTTTTGTGAGATCCATTGCACCAAAGTCGACAACTTGTAAATGGCCCCGCGAATTTCTCGAGTAAGGCATCCTGCGATCATGATCAGTAGGACAAACTGCCACAAATGAGAAAGCATTATGAATAATGGCCACTTTTCAAATTGCAAAATGCCCACGCTAATTACAATCCATTCTGTTCACAAACCTGACATATCTTATGCCAATCATGGGATTTTAGCCCCGACAATTGGTCATCTTTAGAAAATGCGGACCTAAGAGAACGCATCATACCCGTCGGAGTGCGGATAGACTTGATTACTTGCTTCACAATGCGCTTTTCTTTGGTAGACAAAACCCAGGGAGCGCGAGGAAGTTGCACTCCCCCTTCAGCACTCAACTGCGGCCAAAGCGCCTCCATCTTACCTACCTCCTTCAAATCCATTCGTGACCCTATAGTGTCTCTCTTTCCTGTGATGTGGTCCCATAGCAAGCTGCCCACATTCTTGAAAAAATGCATGGGATCCAACAAGTAGTTGACCTGTAAGTGGGTCCAATATGGCAACTCGTAGAAAACTAAGAACTGTCGCATTCCATTTGGATGTGATTCCAGGTTTACCATTTTCAGCTCATACCAGCTTGCAGCGTTCATACGTGCTGGAGGTTGTCCAAGAAAACCTTCCCTGAGTTCATGATCCTCCGACAAGAAAGCGGCGTGTCCTTGATATACCATCTTCTTGATGGTTCGTAACCTTCGGGAGTCTAACTGTGGCCCACACAATGGACATGCATGATAACCTGAGGTAACCAGACCTGTAAGGCGAGCCACGACCTAGTGAATACTTGATTGAATGAAATAAAATATAGATATTACCAGCGAGAATGGAGGTCTGCTCACCTGAGCACTCTCCCAATCCCGGAAAGTCATGCATCGTCCACATGAGAATGGCTCGAATGTTGGTTGACCGTCGACCATCGCGCCTGCTCATATCTTGCACAGTGACCCCCTCCTCCCACAAAATCTTAAGCTCATCGACTAATGGATGAAGATACACGTCCATATTTTTTACTTTGTAGCGGCCCGGGACGAGCAAGCTAAGGATGAGATGTCCTTTCTTCGTAGAAAGCCATGGAGGGATGTTGTAGTTGACAAGCACTATAGGCCACACACTGTAAGAAGTCGAGCGCAGATCGAATGGGTTCACACCATCCATGGCGAGACCGAGCCAAAGATTCCTTGGCTCTCGCGCAAAGCCTGGGAAGGTAGAGTCAATGTGGCTCCATGTGCACGAATCCGCTGATATTTGTTGAACTCCATCCGTGGACCTATTCTTCACATGCCACGTTGTCAAGCTTGCCATGCCAGACGTGCAAAACATGTGGTTTATGGGAGGGATGAGCAGAAAGTGTCTGAGAACTTTTTGAGGGATGGTTTGCCCTTGCAAGTCCTGTCGATACCTGTGAGCACCACACTTTGGACAGGTCTCCATAGTCTTGTATTCATCTCGAAACAATATGCAGTTGTTGATGCATACATGGATGTTATTGTAGTCCATGCCAAGCTTCCGTAAAACATGTCGTGCATCATCACGAGACTCAGGCATGGTATTTGCATGTGGTAATATATGATATTTCAATAACCTAAAAAAAATCATAAAACACCTTGAAAAAGTACAAATGTTTGCAATAATACTGTTTTAAAAAAATCAATGAAGCCTATGTGCAAGGTACCTGAATAACTCAGTCACACTCGTATCGCTCCAATCGTATTTTGCTTGCACACTTAAGAGTGCAAGCAATGTCTTCAACCGAGATACTCGGTACCCATCATATAATGGTATGGATGCTTCCTCTCTAAGCGGGTCAGATGTCTCAACATCCATGGAAATCAATGTATCGATCATTGCCTCCATCTCAGGCTCCAAGATTGTAGGTAGGTCGGGAAGGTTGTCTATCTCCTCTGGCATTGACGGTATAGATGGGCCTTGCGAGTGGTGGATTGGCTCCTGCAATCCATCCATCACACGTCCACGAACTCTTCTAATTGGCCGCAAAGGGTGCACTCCCCCTTGGGTCGAGACATCACCCCCCTGGATAGAAAATTTGCCAACAAGACCCAATCTTATTGTATATGGTTTTCAATTAGCTTGCGAGTACAATGCATGATTAATATTAACTTCAAATTACCGTTTGCTGAAAATCCGCAATCGCCTGATCAATGATCTCAGATTGAAACTCGCCAAATCGTCGTACGTGTTCTATAGACAATTGGCGTTTTCGTCTAATTGCCAACTTGCATTGAGAGCAAGGACATGGGACACGCTGATTAAGATACGTCTCGCGGTCTTGAACAACAAGACCTTCTTCGTTTTCCATCTTATCTACATTACAGCAAATGAGGTTTAAATGGATAGCTTTATGGAGATGTACGTCAAGTTGCAAGTTGACCATAAATCTTGCATTGTACATAGTAGTTGAGAGATTTTCCGATGTTATATCTCGGCCTTGTATCATGCTCAAGGATTTGTTTGTCCCAGTAGATAATTATTCGTTATTGTAAAAAACTACACTAGAGGGCTTTGAGTATAAGTAATCCATTTTGAACATCATTGAGGATCTCTTAGTCTAATAATAAATCAGTCTCAACAAAAAGCATCTTAGAAATGTGGTTTTTTTGTCCTAGGATCGCGTATTAAAATTAATGCCATCTATGAAATTTATCAACTATAGTAATAAAATTTATTTCAATCAATTCTACTCATAATCATAAGACCTGAGAGAAAATATCATATACTCAATTTAAGGGATTCTTCCTCTATAACAATACTTTTGGGTTCATTTTGATGAAGTACCATAATGACCATTAGCTAGGGTATCATTTTCTTTTAGTCCTTCCGTTGACTAGTTGGCATGATTTCTAATTTGTTATGCCTATAAAGTTAATACAAAAACAATGAATTATGCATATCATAATTAGATCCCCTACTTGGACATTATGAAGGACATGACCAATTTTAAGCCATCTTAAAGAGTCACCAATGTACGTGGCCCATGGCAAAGCACATTGCATACCATTATTGATAAGTCTATTATCTTAAATTTCCTTCCCCTCCCTCTCCCTCTCTTTCTCTCCCTCTCTCTCCCTCTCCCTCTCTTTCTTTCTCTCCCTCTCTCTCCCTCTCTTTCTCTCTTTCTCTCTCATTTCCTCTCCTAAACAAGCAAAAAAGAAAGTGATTCAAACATTAAACAAGCAAGAGGGAGAGTGAGAGAGAGAATGCACTCTCTCTCTCTCTCTCACCCTCTCCCTCTCCCTCTCTTTTGCTTTCTCTCCCTCTCTCATTTCCTTCCCCTCCCTCTTTCTCTTTCTCTTTCTCTTTCTCCCTCTCCCTCTCCCTCTCCCTCTCTCTTACTGTCTCGTTTCCTCTTCTAAACAAGCAAAAAAGAAAGTGATTTAAACATTAAACAAGCAAAAGGGAGAGGGAGAGAGAGAATACACTCTCCCTCTCTTTCTCTTTCTCCCCCTCTCCCTCTCCCTCTCCCTCTCTTTCTCTTTCTCTCCCTCTCTCATTTCCTTCCCCTCCCTCTCCCTCTCCCTCTCTTTCTCTCCCTCTCTATCTCTCTTTCTCTCTCATTTCCTAAACAAGCAAAAAAGAAAGTGATTTAAACATTAAACAAGCAAAAGGGAGAGGGAGAGAGACAATGCACTCTCCCTTTCTTTCTCTTTCTCTCCCTCTCTCATTTCCTTCCCCTTCCCCTCCCTCTCCCTCTCCCTCTCTTTCTCTCTCATTTCCTTTCCTAAACAAGCAAAAAATAAAGTGATCTAAACATTAAACAAGCAAAAGGGAGAGGGAGAGAGAGAATGCACTCTCCCTCCCTCTCCCTCTCTTTCTCTCCCTCTCTCATTTCCTCCCTCTCCCTTACTCTCTTGTTTCCTCCCCTAAACAAGCAAAAAAGAAAGTGATTTAAACATTAAACAAGCAAAAGGGAGAGGAAGAGAGAGAATGCACTCTCCCTCTCTTTCTCTTTCTCTCACTCTCCCTCTCTTTCTCTTTCATTTCCTCTCCTAAAGAAGCAAAAGAGAGTGATTTAAACCTTGAACAAGCAAAAGAAAGAGAGAGGGAGACTCACCGATGAGATATGGTGAGCGTGGAGCGGCTTCTCTTTGCGATGAAGGCTCCTCCTCTCCTTCGCGAACAACGACGGCGGCAACGGCGGCAAGTCTTCTTCCTCTCCTTCTCTCACGACGGTCGCTCTCTCCCTCGCTCTCGCTCTCAAAACTCTCAATGGAGCAAACAAGAAATGAAAACCGCGCTCGGTTTCGGCCGCGTTTTTTCCCTGCGACACGTCGCTATTTGCGTCACTATTTGCGCAAATAGCGACGCCGCTATCCGCTGTCACTGATCGGCATCGCTACTGGCCCAAATCCTTGTAGTGATATAGCCGTAGTACTATGAATCTTTGATTATACAAGAAGAATGCTCGTGGTGGCAGCCTTATGGTTTTGGTACTCTATGTGGATGATATGCTTATTGCTGGAAGCGCTCATGTGATGAGCTAGATACCTTGAAAGCTTAGCTCAATAAGAGCTTTGAGATAAAGAACATGAGACAGATCTCGCATATTTTTGGGAGATACGCATCATGCATGATCGCTCTAAAGGACTCCTTTATCTATAATCTATAATAGAAGGAGCAAAAAGTCCTTGAGTGATTTCATATGCAAGATGGTAAGCCTATTGGCTATCCTCTATCTTCTCATGTGAATGTTAGTTAGGCCAATTGTTTACCATCTAGTGAGAAAAAGGCCAAGATGGCCAAGATCTCTTATGCATCTGCCGTGGGCAATTTGATCTATGCCATGTTGCCACTCATCTTGACATAGCATTTGCAATGGGAGTTGTGGCATGCTATATGGCTACACTTGACAGATGATATTGGGATATCGTCAAGGGTATCATGAGGTACCTGAAGAGCACAACATCTATATGCATATGTTATAATGGCCAAGATACATGAGTCCTTGGGGGTACATTGACTCTAATTATGCAGGACATGCAGAGACAATATGTCTTTACCTTTGTTGGAGGTATTGTTTCTTGGATGTCTAGGGTGCAGAAATGCATGGCCCTCTCTACTACTTAGGTTGAGTATGTTGCAAGCCACCACTGAGGCTTGTAAGGAGAATCTTTGGTTAGTGTCTAGAGGTAGACCTTGGTGTTACGGATGTGGTCCCTACATTGCATTTAGACTCTATGAGTGTTATCCAATTACCTAAGATTTTGATCTTCCATGCAAAGACGAAATACATTGAGATGCATTACCACTTCATTAGAGAGGCCGGTAGACAGGTTTATTGACCTTGTCAAGATCTTAACTGACCAAAATCCTACATATCTGCTCATGAAACGTTTCTTAGCATAGCATTCTGCCTTCTTTAGTCAGTTGATGGATATTGGATGAGATGATGTCTTCCTCATCATGTCGTACTTATGTGCATTTGTACTTTGCCACTTTTTTCTTGTCCTCTCCTCACCAAGGGCACATTTTCCTTTCAATGGGAGGTTATTGGGGGTAAATGCGCATGTGCCTAGCCGCCTATATATTACTACATTGACAATACCTACACACTTGTACACTACAAGTGGCAAGTGCCCATCATTGTCACTTCATTCTTTATTCAAGTCACACATTGTGAGTATTGGAGTCCCCACATCTTGTGTCTCTCTCTCTTGCTCTTGCTCCTTCCACCATAGCTCTTTCTTCCACTCATGCACCTCTGCTCTAAGCTCTCTTCCTTCATTCCAGGCATCTCTAATCTACCTAATTGTCCTTCTCAACCTCTTGTATTTTAGGAAATTGTGAGAAAATGTTGGGTCCAACAAACTACTTACTCTCAAAGTTTTCCCATGCATCTTTCTCTATTTCCAAGAACCATGACATGATAAGGGAAAGCTAGTAGTCCATAAGGATTGTGTTACCATACTAATTAGTGGCTACATAAGGATTTGTATAATTTTCTTCTTTAAATGGTTCTTCCACATAGTGGCCTAGGAACAAGGACATTACTAAGAGGATAAGTGACAGTGCATGCACCTAAGGGATTCTTGACAATTTGATCTCAATCCTAGGAGGCTTTCTTCCTATGGCACTCAAAGTGCCAAGGAAGATATCGTCTTATAGAATGTCCCTCTATTGATAGAGTAAGGACTATAAAGTGTCCTTCTAGATACTCAACATATTGTTGGCAATCAAAACCTACTTAGTCTCCTTTGTCAAGTCACATGAATGTGAAATCCATCTTTGCTCTTGGGGAATGTAGGATGCAATCTAAACTTTTGCTCTCAAGGTCAACCAGGTACCCTATTTGATTTACTATCTCATCAAGAGATTTACTTTGAGGATCAAAATTAGTGTCCTTTGGACTAGGTGTGATAGGCTAGAGGTCCTAGGAGATTCAAATGAAATACATCAGCTCCACTTATCAAGTGCATAAACCACTCCTAATTTCACTATTCGTTTAATCATTGTTTAAGGCGCAATGTCTTTCTTTAATGTTGTCACAACATAATCCTACTTTTGCTAAATCAAAAGATGTTGATGCAAAAGCTGAATCAAAAGCAAGACCTAAACATTCTATTATGAAGGTACAACACCTAGTCTTCTTTGCAAGTGATAAGCTTTTACCTTATTGTTTAGGTTCCTTTTCGATTTTAGTTTTATTGATATAGGACAATATCTTTTAAGATAAAGAGCCTATCAAAGGCTTCTAATGTTTTTAGTCTCATGATCAAAATCTTTGAGCTTTAGACTTAGATCCTACACTTCTAGGTCCAATGGAGGCACAATCTCTAATTTGCAAGCATTGGGGGTTCATGATTTAGTTCATGTGTTCCTACATTCTTCCTTAATATATGTATAGAATTATGATTCTAAAATATCTTACATGCCAAACTCTTCTAAAAAAAGTAATATTGTATCCTTGGCAAGGTTCAGGGTGCTTAGGTTGCACTAGATAGTACCAAGATTCTTCCAAACCTAAGGAGTAACCCACATCTAGGCTTGGGGTAATGATGGCTTTGGATCAATGTATTATTAATAACTTAAATATTGTATCCCTAGAATCAATGATACCAAGCCAAGGTAGTTTCGGAATGGTCTACTAGTCGTGTTTGGGGTGTAAGGGAACTCAAGAAGTATGCCTTTGGCTTCATTGTAAGCTTGAGTTATTCCTACTAGGCTTGAGGTAAATATGTCTGAGAGGCCTCAAATGCCTTATGAGTTCAAGCTTTGGGATTTTGTATGCCCATGCTTTAGGGCATTGTGACCTATGATGCAACACATTATTGTGTGGAGCTTAAAGGTTAAAGCACACTAGAAATGAAAAGAAATGTAGGCTCAAGGTAAAAATACTTCTAGGAATGAGTTTGATGCAAAAAGGACCTCTAAGGCACAAGGTAAAATAGATTTATGCACAAGAAAAATATGTGCTTCAAGGGTGGTCTATGTGAGCTCAAGCATTCAAGTCATAGATGCCTCTTAAGGGGACTTTGGATTAACTTAAGGGCTCAAGATAATACAATGTGTAGGATCTTCTTACTAAGCTTTAATAGGAGTAAAATGCCAAATATGATTGAGGCAGTAATAAGATTCAATGCAAGACTTCTTGAAATAATAAGCTTCAATGCAAACCTTCTTGAAATTTGCTTTAAGGAGGCTCAAGTATACCATATACTCAAGGAAAGTTGATGAGTAGGGACCTCCAAAACAAGGACTAAAGCAAATATCACTAGTCTGCACAAAGACCAAATTAGATGTGAGAGATGTATCATTAAGTCTTAGGTGTTGAAGATGAAATATGATGCAATCAATCCAAACTTGAGGTAAAGCTATAGTAGCCTAGAGGTAAACTTCTTGAAATTTTCAAGGTAAAGATGTGCAAGAGTCTTAAAAATCATTGGGAGTTCAAGCTTTGATAATTCTATTGTGTAATCTTCAAGGGTTGAGCCCTATGATGTGGCAAAAGGTTGTGTGTGATTGGTGGCTTGGGCCTTATGTAAAACTCCAATCAAAGGGATGTAAATGTAAATGTATCCAACCTCAAAGTAAACTCCTCTAGCCACGATCTTTGAGTATAAGGGCTCCAAGGCTTAAAACACTGCAAGTCTAGAAGCAAGCACTCTTGTGTGCTCAAGGGTGACCTACGAGGTTCAAGGCTTTCAATCCTTCTTCAATGGATTTTGGAAGCAATAGTCTAGCTAAAGATGATCCTTCTTCAAGCTTGAGGTAATGGGTGATGCATGTGGTTTGAATGTTTGAGCAAGCATAAGGTGCAGGTCATGTACAAAAGGTGTAAGGACAAGTGCTATATGCCTAAATCCCTAGTTTGGTGTGGAATGTCAAAAGCATTGAGGATGTAGGTATTGTCCTCTTAGGTGGATGTATGAGCTACTTGGCTTGAGCTATGTAGGAAGAGTGACTCCAAAACATAAGGTAGATCAATGATATTCCTCCTTGAAGACCAAGGTTGGATTGTGATACATAGTTTAAACTTATGCACCAAGGAATGAAAAGTATGATTTGACTTGAGGTATTGTCTTTTAGACTAAGGTATTTGATAGAGTTGTGGTAAAGAGTGTGTGCCCAAATACAACGACTTCTTTAGGTAGACACTCAAGGGATCTCTTCTCAAAGCCAAGTCTCTATGTCACTAGTAGTTGTCATGAGGGGAATAAGGGTTTGTTAAATCAAGTTATTAGCATCAACCTATTCTTCCTTAAGGCTACTTTTAAGTATGTGGGGGCCTTCAAACCAAAAATTCAAGGTGCTGCAACTTTAGGTACAAAATCAAGGCCATGTCCTAAGTAAATTAGACATGTGCTCAAGAGTTAGTCACAAGAATGTTATAGAACCCAACGAACTTGCACACTCGAGGGTAAAGCCTTTATGGATCGAGGAATGAGCCTTTCAATATATACAGGAATTCAATACAAAGTTCACTAGGCCTAGACAAAGCCTATGTTTGCCATGTGGAACTTGCATCTTCTAAGGATAGGTAGCATTGACCATGAGTGGAGTTAATGATGTCCTAGGCCCAGAGTATTTATGTCCTTGTCTTAACACATTTCCTCTTAGGCTTGAGGTATCAGCAAGATACTCCAAAGGGGTCGCTTATAGAAGGTTCTACCTCAAGGAAGTCTAATTCATGTTCATTTGACATGCTAGACACAAAATTAAACCAAGCAAAGCATCTGGAAGCTTACGAATAATGCCTAGATGCCTATACTATCCCAACCAAGTTAGATCCCTCATATGCATTGCAAAATGGAAAAGAAAGAAGGAATTGCACAAATTTTCATGTTCTCATAACAATTTGAAGCCCAAATGTCATACAATCCCAATTTTATGCAAGGTATGAAGTCCTTCAATCAACTAGATCAATTCAAGACGTAGTTTGGATATACTTTGACTTCTATAGGAAATTCATGACACAAAATTGATGCCCTTAAAGGTCAAATTCAATATCTACTAAGAATATAAATTGATTTTATGTGTATAATCTCAATATATTGATTTTTGTGAGTGAAAGCTACTTTACCATGCCCCATTTGCACACTATCCACGTAAGAGATTGTTCATAGAGCACACACAAACAACTCCCATGCTAGACACTTACATTATTTTGGATATACACAGAACTTTAACGAAATTTTATTTTTGTTCACCTTGTTCTAATCCTATTGATATCCTCTTCTAATCTACTCATATTCCATGCAATTGGTTCCTCTAGTTCAACCTTTCTACTCTAGCAATATAGGTTTTGTGGAGTTCTACTATCCATAAAGGAGACTAAAGCACTACTCAATCCTGTAGAGTAATCACATTTTCTTATTAATTTAAGAGATCAAAGTATGTGGACCTCATAGTTTACCATCACACATATTGCTCTACTTTCATCTCTTGTTCTCATGCATGCATGCCTTTCTCAATCCCATGAAAGAAAAAAATGAGATAATCAAAAGCAAGAGATTCAAGACATGCTCACAATTACCTATTATCCCATAGTTGTAGTTTATATGTAGAGGGAGAATCTTTAATTCTTTCTTGAACTAAGGTATGCAACTATGGTAAGTCTATTTGAAGCCCTTAATTTGTGTCTTGCAAAATCGCATGAGTGAATAAAGAAAGAAGAAGAGAATAGAAAGCTAGAAGGAATAAAGGAGAAGCTCTCTCTCTCTCTCTCTCTCTCTCTCTCTCTCTCTCTCTCTCTCTCTCTCTCTCTCTCTCTCTCTCTCTCTCTCTCTCTCTCTCTCTCTCTCTCTCTCTCTCTCTCTCTCTCTCTCTCTCTCTCTCTCTCTCTCTCTCTCTCTCTCTCTCTCTCTCTCTCTCTCTCTATGAGCTCTCTACTCATATATATGAGTGAAGGAGAAAGAGAAAATGATTTTTAAAAAGAAATTGTAAACAATTTTCACAAACAAATTTGAACTTTGAATACATAAGCTACACCATCAAGCACTCTTATCCCTTTCTTTTAAGTCTTCCAATGCACTTGAGGGTTTTAATTAAACTTAATAACTTTTTAATTTGCATGGGGACATTTATTTTTATTTTTTAGCCACAAATTAAGATAATTTACACGAGAGTGAGTTTGTGCTTTGATTTTACATCAAACACTCTTACCATACTACAAGACTTTCAAACTTGTATCCAGTGTTTATAGAACTCAATGTTTGACTAAAATATCTTACTTTTGGTAAGGTTAGAGTTTTAAATAACATTAAAACTTATTATTGTAGATTTTTAGCTTCCACTTTGGGCTTTGTGTCTTTTTATGGGCTTCTTGGCCTCATTTTGCTAGTTTTAATAACTTTTATTTGCTAGAAAGCTATTATTTTTGTAATTTAGTGTTATTACCTGGCTAGCAACTTCCACTTGATCTTTGACCTTCAACTTCAATTTTTAATTTATGGCCCCTTTTCCATTGGCATATTTGACTAACTACAAGAGTGCAACAATTGGATTGAGGACCATTGATTTGAAAAGATCTATGCCCCATACCTTTTCACTTTCTTCTTATGAGCTTATGATGTAGGATAAAATCTTACCGAGTGTTCATTTTTTTCTACAAACTCAATTTTTATTAATGCAAAGGGCATATGTCTACGCTCTTCAGCCTCTTCTTATAGGCCCTTGTGTTATTGAATAGTATTTAATCACACAAATGCCTTCATAAAAAGTTAAACTATTAACATGCCAAAAAAGGTTCACTCTAATATGGAGGTGATAGTAATCCTAATCTTATGCATCTTCTTTTGCACTTCTATAAAGACAATATTGATGTCTCTATAGCTCAATTATAGCTTGCATGATTAAAATGCTCTTATTGCAGCCTAAATGTGCATTTGGTATTGAATTGTACAAATCACAATTTTCTTAAAGCATATGTTGTTTATTTTCAAAAGTTTAATATCCCACTTCTTTAATTATAGAATGGTGCTTTCAAATGAAAATGAGGACTAGTGTAACTCATTCTATAAGTCTTTTTTAAATAAAAGATTGGGCCTCCATAGTTTGCACCTCTTTACCTCACACCTTTATTTATCATTAAAAAAGACATACTTGTACTTTTCTAGGAGGACATAAACATATCTAGCTATCAATGTGAAGCCTAAGAGTGAGCCTCTCTTTCTTTGTTGCTGAAAAAAATGTTTGTACTTGCCAAATCTTATGCTTATGCGTGATTGAAGCCTCACTCTTTTGTCACTATTTTAATTATGGGTCCCTACCTTGATCACTAATTCGATATAATAGGTACGTGTACACATTTCTCGAAATGTGAGAACATTCCTATTTTATTTTGGGTTTGCTCTTCATAGCGACTTATTTTATTTTGGGTTTGGTTTTTACTTTGTTTATGGAGACAATGACAATTAGTACTCCAACTCGGCCCAACAAAAACATTACTTTTATGTTAAACAACTTTTGCTATGTTTGTTACAAATCCATGCTACAAAGTTGGCATCTAGGAAAGAAAATATGGTTTTATTATGCATGCTTTGTTGCATATCCACACTACTTATTGGAGTCTTTCATTGTTTTGGGCTTCCTACTTGCCCCTTCCTTTGATAACTTTGATCCAATGGATCACAAGAGTTCTACAATATTGCATCATCCACTTAATTCAATATTTTACTACTAGACTACATATTACACAATTTCAAATTGTTTGAAACAAGTCTAGGATTTGGTTGGTTCACAAGGGAAATTTTGTTTAGACACATGGAGAAGAACAACTAGTTTGCATTAATTTAATGGTCATATGGTTTTAGGGCATGCTAACTTGATCTTTATGTGTGAAATTTCAATATTACCACCCACTATTCATGACTTTCTTTGAAGATTATTAATAACTTGGAGTATCATACTCTTTGTAGTTGGCACATGTGATGCATGGAATGTATCTACAAAGGCCATAGAAGTTGGTCCTATAATGACCATTGAAGTACTGAGAGCAGAAATAAAATTTGTAATGAAAGAAACAATAAGCACATAGACTTACAAGTTACTTAAGGATTGGTGAATGAGCAAAAGTGCTTTTATACTTCATGCTATGCAATCAATTGTGGCTACATACATTCATTGTAAAGCATGCACTTCTACCTTCAAACTTTGCATAAAGTGTGCATATTTAAACAAGCTTTGAATGGGACCTAGGCCACATTGCATTAACATATTATTGTGAGTCAATTCGCTATAGAAATTAGCATTATGAATGCATTATTACTTTATGCTCAATAATAAGAAAAGTGGACAGTGTTCTTTATCAATTTGTATTGATTAGTTACTAAACTAGGTGACTTAATCAACATCCACCAATCGAGGCCCACCTACTTTTTCATATGAATTCTCACTTTTGAAAAGCTAACACTATTACAATAGCACTAGGAGGTTCTTAAAGTTAATTGTAAACAATTGAACAAGCAAAGGAAACATAGAATCTTTAGAAGATGCAAGGACCAAGATTCCAACGTGGAAGGACCATATCTCTTTCAATATTGTAGGATATTTTCTTACTAGCACTTTAGCATCCACTTTTTGGCAAATTACTATGGTAAGAAAACCATTAAGTGGTTGCCTTTTATAGATGGTGAAAATATGCCTTTTGAGATAATGATGCTAACTTTTCGGCTTGCTTTCATATTATTTGAACATTCACAAGTCCCTTTCATTGATAAACAAGGATGTGAATATGAGTTTAGCAAGCTACAAATGTTTTGGCAATGATCAAAGTGTCTAGCAATCCTTAGAACACTAAAAAGTTGCCATCTTATAAATAAGCTTCACAAATAGATAGATAATATTAAAGAAGCAACAATTTGTTGAGAAGGTAAGATGCTTTGCTATTGTATAATTTTATTTATCATAGAGTAATGCACTTGGAACAAAACAATTATTTAGAACTCAATTTAGAAGGGGTGGACTATCATAGTAAAATGGCATGCTTTGGCATTAGTTCTCTCTGACTTTGTTCAATAAGCAAGCAATTCCTTTAAAGTGACCATTGTGCCAATCTAAGAAGACTTTGTAATATTTAATTTAGCATGGACTTTTGTTTCCTCTTATCAATATACAAAGATCATTACACATTGTATTTGTGAAGATGCGAGAGAGTTTGGAATGAGTTGATAATGTTCTCTTTACAAAGAACTCCATCCCTTATCATAGACCATAGTGAGGTGTTATTGGTTTTCAAAGTCACGTACTATCAAATAGGGCAATTTAAGAGACATAAGCTATGCTATAAGTTAGTGTATTAACTCATTGAATGCAAAATCAATAATGGCTTATCCCTAAATAGGGCAAGTTAAAGTGAGATAAAGCTATGCTATAGGTTAGTGTATTAACTCATGGGATGCAAAATCATCAATAGCTTGTGCCTAGTCACTAGATTATTTATGCACTAGTAAGTTAGTGCATTAACTCATGGGATGACAAGTCACCAACTTGTTACCAATGCCTTGCCCCTAATTATTAGATTATTTATGCACTTCAACTTGTAAAGTAAATGAAATGTTTAATATACTTGTTACAAATTGTTTAATATGGTTGTTACAAAAAAAATCAAGGGGCTTTTATGTAGTGAATCCTGCACTTTTTCTCAATAAGTTTGATTTCTACTTAAGTGATGAAATTGCAACATTTTGGCCTCCTTGAATTGAAGATTGTTAATGGATGTTTATGTTTTCATTAAAAAACTAGATGTTTCACAATATCTTGGTGTTGCAATGGTTATGTGACTTGAACATAATCGAATGTGTCTTCCGCAATCTAGAGAACCATAAAGAAGCTAACAAAATAAACAACAAAAAAGCTCAACTTATCATGATAGGCAAACTCAGGTGGCTAAAGGTGATGCATATAATTAGCTTCAACTTACTTGGTTGGAGAAATTGTAACATTTAGCAAAATGTTTGGCTAAAATGTACTTAGGGTGTAAACACACCTAATTAGAGCATAATTTGCAACCACACAAGTTAATGCATCATTGTCGATTAGTCCTATTGCTTTCAAAATGTAAACAAAGTTAACTATGTCTAAAGAAGACTCTCCGTGTGCCAGATCTATTTTATCACAGCAATTGCAATAGGTATATCTAACCACATTTGAAGATGCTACAACATTACAAACAAAGCTAGCCATACAATTATTGTGCTTGGCAAGTGTACCAAAATTCACATAATAGTTTGCTAATTGTGATATTTTTAACCAATCACAACATGTACTTCTTCAACCTTACTTTCATGAAAGAGGGTTTAGTAAAGAGGAAGCCACCAAAACTATGGTTGCATCACCCCCAAATCCCAACCATGTGCATAATGAATTCAATGGCATTGAGAGCTTGCAAGTATGCTTTAAATATAGTATGTATTTAGTTGAAAAGTTGGATTTTGACATTAAGAGGTTGTCTTGTTACTAATTCTCATTTGCAATATCAATGGAGTTTATTTTCACTAATGATGAGTACATTCAATCCTCTAATCTAAGGTCGTATTAGACCAATCATAGCAAATGTTTTTCCTTGTGCTCTAAGCACTTAAGCATAAGGAAAGCCTTTAATTGGAAAGTTATGAATGTAGCAAGCAAAAACCTTGGGTTAGGCTAGCATCTCTCAATATTGACTCCTTTATCGTAGGTGTTTTATTGTTTTGTAATGTGGTGTATATAATAATTAATCAAATATTGGCATCGATTAGTAGTAGGCGTATGCCAAAACCTTAACCACATCTAGAAATTTGCTCACAAGCTACCTTGAACACATGGGCTTTACTTCTCGAAATCCTAAAATAGGCTAACCAATTCTTCTTACACATCTTAAGCACATTGGACTCGAATTTTCACTTCCTTGTTCATTCACCCATAGGTATTTCATGGCTATGATGTAGGCAATGTTCCATAACTTTAGGGACTCCTCATCTAAAGTGCTTTCATTTGCAAAAGGCATTCTCCTCATTTTTAGCATATCATTCAACCCCTTGCCCAAAAACTGATCTTTTAATAAGTTGCAAAGCATTTAACTTCTCTACAACACCAATACAAATGCATGACAACCTCCTTTTATGAATCACATAGAATACATAATTCAAATTGGGCTTCTTCATTTTGCCAACTCTATCCTTTGTGGGTATCTTTCTTGTGGTTATTTTCAATAGCAAGAGATTTAATTGCCCTCCAAACTCTTATCACTCTTCTCCTCCATGTAGCCACCAATGTGTGAGGGTAACTATATTTTCATACTGAGGCTACCTTCACAAATTCCATTTTGATGAGTTTCTTTGAAATCCCACCCTCTTCTTCATCTTCATTGTTAGTAGCTCCATACACTTGTAGAACCTATTGTTGTTGAAGGCTGCTAGTCAAGCTTCTTTCTTCTTAGCACACATGCCATCCAATCTTTCTCACTTCCATGTACCTTAAGTTTGGGTTCAATATCCTCTTGCTACATGAGCTCCATCTTCTTGTTATCCCAGACATCTTGCCACTTTACCATGACTTTTTTTTGCAAGTGTATTGACACTCTTGGGATTACTATTTATTGGCGTGAAATTATCTTCATACACCTTTGTGTGCATTCTTCTCTCACCGCTTCAACTCCTAAATAATATTTCTCTAACCATTCAAAAAGTATTTATTAATGACTTCATAACCCTTAATCGTTATTTTAGAGTTCATAACTACCAATTTATGCTCCCATGTTAGCATATCCAGCTACCCTTATAACAGTCTCATTTTATTTATTGCAAACTTGGTTAGCACTTTGCCCAAGACTCATCCCCTTGTAGATGCCTTAGAAGCTTAAAGGCAAGCCTTTTAGCTCTATCCTTGGCTCTATCCAGTCCCAACCTCTAGTTTTGGTAAGTGATGTGCTTGTTTCCCAAGATATCACATGCTAGTATTCCCCATCCCCATAGCTACACACAAGCATTCTCATCAATCTCTCCACTCTTTCCCATTGATTCTTGACAAATGGCATGACTATAGCCATAAAAATAAGTCTAGGTGTGAGTATTTTATCAACAATGGTTAACCTTCTACCAAACAACACATGAAATTTGGAGTATTGGCCTACCTTTTTCTCTACCTTATTAACTATCAACTCATATTTTGAGCAATTGAGATTCGTAGACCAATGGATGCACCCAAATATCTAAGGATTTTCCCAACCTTGAAGATCTTGAAACCCAATTGTTTGTTGAATCCATTTTGGGGTCTCTTTTGATCCAATGTAGAGTCTCTCTCTTAGGTTTGCTAATCACAGCCCTTGACACTTGTGAGTATTCCTCCCATAGTTGTAATAGCCTATCAACATTAGAATTTTCAACTTTGACAATATTTGAATTGTCATCACCAAATAGTTGTGTGCCATTTGGGAATGGAAGCCATGCAATAGACCATGTGGATTCTAAAATCCAAAGCTTTCTGTAAGGGATTTGCAACTATGTGAATAAAAGAGCGGCAAGTGGGCACCTTAGCTAATTGTCCTCCTTAGGGAAAACGCATGAGACATATAATCATTAACTCACGCCTTAAATGAGGCATTTGCAAAAGGCTTTTGTGAAACCTAGCTTCTCCATGACAACCAATAAGAAATCCCATCGTAGGCTATCATAGACTTTGTCTTAGTACATATTTACCAATATGAAATTGCCTCCATATCCATAGCATGCTCTATTGCCACCATAATATTCATTATAGCATCATGTACTACATGGTCAAACACAAAGCCATATTGTGCTCAATGCGGTACTCTAGCTAGCGTGAATTTTAAAGAGCCAAGGCTTTAGACATGATTTTTTAAAAAAAACATTTAGCATGGTTAAGGGGCTCTATTGCCTTGCTTTATCTCTAACCAATGATTTAGGCAAATGGTCGATTTTCATTCATTAAAAAATATTGGGATCTCCCCTCTTCTCATACAACAACTATCAAAGGCACATATGTCATTTCTACAAGTGCTCTAGATTACTTCATACACTTCAGGAGAGACTCTGTTCAGTCTTGGGGATTTCCCCTTCTTCATTTTCTTGATTACATAATGCAATTCTTCAATTGAGAATGGGCATGCAAGGATGAGTGCCTTTCAAGTCTACCACCTTATCAATGAGTTCTAGAAATAATTGTAGCTTGCTAGTAGTCTTCTTCATGTGGTCAACACTCCTAGAATACTTACTGAATAGCAAATAACTACACTTGCAATAGAAACTTCATCAATATATATTGTACCATCAATATCCTCTATTACCATTATGTTTTCCTTCCTCTACTTATACTGAAGTACTTTGAAGAATGTCGATGTAGGTACACCCTTCTCAAGGAAATAATCTCCTCTTAATTGCATCTCGATACTTGCAACTTTGTAGCTTTCTTCCAACTTAAGGAAAGTTTCAACTTCTTGTAGGAGGTCGACCAAAGTACTATCAAGAGTAAACGGCATTGAGAAGTTCAACACATAGGAAGATAGAGTGCTAAAAATGAATAGGTGCAAGAAAAAGTGTGAAAGGAAGGACAATCTAAGCACAAACCCACCTAAACTATCGAGAACAAAACAAGAAATACACAAACTAAGGTTAAGCCAAAGGAGAGGAGCAAGAATGCATTGAGGGATGGGAAGGAGAATTAGGCACCATTTAAAGAAGGGGAAAAAGTCAAAGGTAACAAACACTAGCCTCATGTGTCTCTCGAGAAACTTGCAAGGATGCCATTTGTGGACAAAAACATATACGCTCCATTGGGTAAAGAGAGAAAAGAGCTCTACGTGTTCTATTTTAAACCATACCATGGCTAGCTCAACAAAAAAGCTCACCATAAGCTCATGCAATACTAGGGCCTTATGCTCTACTGGTTGTAGAGTAGCATGGCAAATGAATACTTGACACCAAAAAGCCAAAAGTTCTAGCTTTTTATAAGTGGTAAAGATAGGAGAAGATGATTTGAAGATAGACGAGTTTCCTAATTGTATCAGTTTTTTGGTGCCAGTAGAGGTGAGAGGGGAAAATGGGTTGCAATGCTACTTATCAAGGAAGAAGTTAGATCGGTCATGTGCTAAAAGGAGTAAGAAGGCTTGATAGTTACAACATAAATTATATTGGGTGGGGTACATTAGCAAATTTGGTCTATATATGCACCAATAGTATTAATGAAAAGCATAATGCTTTAGGAGGCCTTATGATATAAAGTCCAATGGGAGTGTACCATTCTAGTTGGCTATTGGAATATGACTACTTGTCAATTTTAGAGGTTGCATGCATGTGGCTCTATTTTTCTATCTTAAAAGAATCATGGGAGAACTTATGTCATTGTACCATGACTTAGTGGATGTAGCACACATGATTGGAGATGATGAAGTTAGGACATTCACTTGGCAATACATACATTAAGGCTAGATCATGTATATGCAAATCATGGAGGGCTAGTGGGTGGTATTGCAACTTGTCTTGAAACTCATTGAAGACCTCAAGGAACTCTGGGATTTCTTTCCTCCTATCCCATAGCATACATGTCTTCTTCTCCATTTTGTTGTTTGAAGAATGTGAGATGTAGTGAAGAAGTGTGCTAGCAAGCTTTGAGAGGATTCCAACCTCCTCATCAAGTCAATTGTGGAGGCATGAGTATGTAATCCAAACTAGGCACTTGTGCTAGAGAGAGTCTTCTAGGTTGAAGCGTGGGATCGTGGCAAGGTGTATACAAAGTTGTCTTTCTTGTTGCGTATTGATAAGAGTGAAGTAGAATCCACTTCTAATGGACTTGAATTGATTAAGCATGGCTCTACCATGATATGTTTGCATGAGTCAACATGGAAAGTTTTCCTCATCAAGTATCTTGCCTAGGAAGTAAAGAAAGAGACCACACGTAGCAAAATTGGCATACCTCTTCTTAATCTTTTGAAGGGAGAACACCACAAGAGCTTTGAAAGCCTTTGCCTTGTTGTCTATGGTTGCCTTCCTCCTTGTTTCATTGAACACCTTGATGTTCTATTGTAGTTGCTTCTCAACTTTCCCCATTGCCTAATTGTGTTTCCTAGTAGCAACCAAGAAATCCAACTCCACAACCTTGTCATTTCTCAAGCAACTCCTAGTCAAAGCTTCTACATCCTTGACATCCTCACGTGATCTCTTGCCTCCAGCCAACTTTTTCATGGGCATGCCCATCGCCACCATTAAACTGGGCACTTAAGGCCCTTTAATGCATTAAATACCAATAAAAGCCACATCTAGTCTCTGATGCCATGTTTCTCCTCCTCTTCCTCCTTCGCTTCATTGAAAAAGTGGGCTTTACCAAAGGTGTTGAATGGATGTCAAAGATCTTTAAATATAAAGGTAGTGCATTTATGCATTCTTAGGTTCAACTAGACTATTCATTAACTCATGAAATAATCAAAATGTTTAGTTTAATCATTACCAAGTCAAGGGTCATTGTACTCCAACTCCAACAAACCTTAAACTTTTTAGCCTCTTTGAATTGAGATTATAAATGCTATCTTACTTTCAACCTTCTTAAAATAACTAGATGTTTGCAATATCTCAGCAATGGTTGGATGACTTGAAAATAACTTTAGGAAACTAGAGAACCACAAAGACAACTCAAGGGACCAAAGGCCATCCATGCACATAGCCAACTTTGGCTCTTTTGGTTGGATGAAGCACAATAGTACTGAGTTTAGCCCACTTGGGTAACACTTGCAATCATTTAAGTCAAGGCTTCCTTGTGGATTAGTCTTATCACATCCAAAAAAACAAAGCTAACCGTGTATAAAGAAGAACCCCCATGCAAAATCCATTTTATCACGGTGGATGCAATGGGCATATTTAGCCACATCACACATCAAGACCTTACAATACTTCAAAATAAAGTTAGCTATACACTTGTAGGGCTTGGCAAATATAGTTTGCTTATATTGTGATTTGTGGGTCCCTCATAACATGTATTTTTTCAACCTTGCATTCATAAAGCATCACGGACTAGGCTAAAGGGGCTGATAAAGAGGTACCCACCAAAACTATCGTTGCTTGACTTCCAATTTCCAACCATGCATATTGGGTTTGGAAGTGTAAAGAGTGTACAAGTATGCTTTAGAAAGAGAAATTTTCTAGGTGAAAAGCATTGGATTGCAACATTTCGAGGTTGTGCTAGTGGTGAGCTGATTTGCATGATTAGTAAAACTTTGTTTTCACCCAATGGCGAGTACCATTAATCCTCTAACATAAAGTAGTAGTAGTAGAGCAATCATGCCAAAGTGTTGGTCGTGTGCTCCAAGTGTTTAAATGAAGCATTTTGGAGAAAGTTATCCGTGTGATAGGCAAAGCTAGGGAGCTAGCGTGCCACAACATTGGCCTTTTTACCTACCCTAGGTGTTGGACGGATGGCAAAGTTTGGAAAACGACCTTCAAATAGGAGGGTAGAATATTTGTAAGGAGTGTGTGTTTACAAATCTCTACCGAGGCATGAACAAGGAACCTTTGCTTTTGGAGTCGGCCAACGAAATATATGGAGGGATTGCAACGAACTAGGCAAAGGACGGTACTCAGGAGTCGCAGTAATAAGGTAGAGTGTTCGACAAGGGAGGACTGAGGAAGGAATAGGATTCTCATCTCATTAAAAAAAGGTCGAGGTTGGGAGGTCAAGTACACACTGCAGGAGGCACTGGGAGTCTAGAGAGAGACTCGCGGGGGAAGAGACGAGGCTCCAGGGTCCAGACGAGAGAGAGAGAGAGAGAGAGAATGTGTGCGTGTGTTTACTGTGTGACTCATAAAAGCCACGTGCCCAGGTGGGGTCGGACATTTAGGAGCGGAGCAGTTTTCATTTGAGAGAGAGAGAGAGAGAGAGAGAGAGAGGAGATTTACGAAAAAAAAAAAGAAGCCAGAAGAGGGAGGGACGAATTGGCTCGTGCAAGAAAGATCCTAGTGGTTTCTGAATATCTCAGCGCTCAACCTCCCCGAGTCCCCCCGTTTCACATCGACTGCAGCTGCCAGGCGTGCTCCTCTCAACCTCCCCCTCCTCTCCCTCTCCTTCCTGTGCATCGCAGCAGATCTGCTTTCTTCCATTTTTCGGTGCTGCTTTTCCAGGTACTTCCCTTCCACATTGCCAGATCTCTCCTCAAAGTCGTTCTCTTTTTATTGAGTGTATATGGAGGCTGCTGTCCCGCAGCTGCATGTTACTTCAGCAGACTTATTCGATCTGGCTCTCCTTTTCAATTGACATTCGTAACATGCAATTGCGCTCCGCATGTTTGAGACAAGCTAGGTGATACTCTTTCAGCGGGAAAGAACATTGACGCCTTTGGTGATGATGCCTACGGTGATACATTAGTGCAAGGTGTTGGAAACGTGTCAACCGAGTAATTTACAATACGATAGCTGATAACCCGTAGATACAGCATACAAGGCGGTGCAGTTTCTGATGGTCATGGAAAGGAGTTTCTCTGTCACATCTGAAAAGCAGTTTCAAAGTTCAGTGAATAGGGAATCATGTCTACGACTTCCTACCTATATGTTTATTATAGTGAAATCTTGCAACTGCGAGATGGAGTCTCAAAGTTTGAAGCTTACAAATATGTGTATGATTGTAATATATTATAGAATAAAACGAATTTCAGTGGTGTTGAGAAGGCGAATCAGTGTTCATTCTGCTGGTGAATGTTTGATACCTTTGCATTTATGTAGCAGGGTTTTTCAGTTACTAATCAGGTAAGCAATGGAATGTATCCTGGCCAGTTACACCTTGACCAGAACGGTGGTGTGTATACTCATGTCATGTTCCTTTGGGAATAAAACATAGCTTGCAAACATGAACTGCAGGTAGACAGACGGTATGCACATAAGTTAACTATTGGCCAGCAGTTTTGCCTTGAGCTGCTAGCTGCTACCTAAGCAGCACTTTTACAGGCAGAATTTAGCATTCCACTGTCATCAATTAAGTATGTCCTTAATTACTTTGGAGTGCTTATGTAAAGTCTTGTCAAGATGTCTCTATTAGAGATTTGTGCTCAATGAGAGGGTGATGCAAAGATATGATGAGAGAATCATAAAGAATCAGTCTTACTAGTGATGCATACTTTAGTTTGTAGATCATATGGAAAAGAATCATGAGCTTGGGCCAAGATCAAGCCAGTGATGCAGTAATGTGGACTGAAAACTCCAGGCAGGCCTGCTAGATCTAGATTTGGATGATTAAGTATAGATTTTTGTAGTCCAAAAAATGCCTCATTGCACTGCTAGATGGGACATACAAATTAAGAAGTGTGTACATGTGAATGTCGATGTAAACACATGGTGTAAAAGGAAGTAGACACCAAAACTCAAGTGAAATGAACAGTGTCACGAGAATGTGTAAACATGATGAATGGAGATGAAAGAGAACTGTTTATGCTGTGCAGGTTAGGTATGACCAATAGTGGTCCTACTAGGCCCTATAGATAACATGATCGGCGAGTTGGTAAGGTCACATTTGTTCCATAATGCGACCAAACATTTGCGGTGTATGTTTGTAAACCCAAATGGCATAACCAAGAATTCGTATAACCCAAAGGTGGTCCTAAAAGCTATCTTGTGCACATCTTCTAGCTTGGCACGCATTTGGTGATGCCCACCTTTAAGGTCTTATCCTATTGGAGATTGACTTTTCCTTTAGCCACTCAAGGATATCATCAATCCTTGGTATAGGGAATCTATTTTTAAGAGTGTTCTTATTCAAAGCATAGTAATCAATATACATTTGCCATGAACCATGCCTCTTTTGCATGAGAAGTACAAGTGATAGGGTGATGAACTGAGCTGAATCAACCTTTTTTCCAATAGCTCATTAACCCGACTCATTATTTCTTATTGTTGGGCAGCACTCACTTTGTAGGGTGACTTGTTTAGAGGCATACTACTAGGCACCAGGCCAATAGAATGATCCATTGGCCTTTCTAAGTAGTAATTCTCTAGGTAAGGAGTTGGTAAAAGAATCTTGGAATCCATCTAAAAGTTTTGTCTGTTCATTATTCAGCATTGAAACATTAAACTTAGTGTCATGTTTACCCACAACTTTTGCAAAAACAAAGTATGTGGAAATATGATTTTTCATTATTGAAGAAGTTGCTGAAGCAAATAAAAAAGGAATTGACTTTGTTGAACTTTACATCAATAACATGTTGCCTTTTTTCTAAGTGAGTGATTTTCTTGTTACTTGTATCAATCGTAGCATGCACTTTATGACACCATGTAATACCCAATAATACATCAAAGCCCTCTAATGGCAAATGTGAAAATCCTCATTGTCCAAACATGACTGCAAATGAATATAGATTTTTCCATTGATAGGGGTGACTAGTTCTACATGTCGAGAACAAGCTAAAGTGGCCTCATCCATGGGACCCACCTCATAATCTTTAATGCTCAACTTGGTTGCGAATTTTGGAGAAATGATGCTAACAAGCATGAGTACTTGTATCAAAGAAAACTAAAGCTTTTTGATCCCTCACGTTACCCCATGCATGGCATAGCTTTGATGCATTTGTAATTGATTGCTCATTAGCAAGATCAGATATCAATCTAGTTGTAGTTTTATGCCTCTTGCCTTTTTGACCCTTTTCTCTATGACGTTGAAACTTATGTTTAGGCATTCATGTGCTCTATGTCACTTGTTTACAAACATAGCATTTGTTTGCATTATACAATGCATTCTCTTTCAGCAGCTTTCTTAGCACTAGCAAATAACCTTTTGCCTTCTTTGCCTTTTTGAAAGAATGACCTAGATTGACTTTTAGCTTATTGATCCTTTGTGAGGATTTAGACTTTCAGTATTCTCTTTTGAAACATTGCTGCCTTTAAAACTTGTGATATGGCCTTTCATCAATGCATAAGTTGTGTTTGTATCTTTAGTCAATTGTGCCATGCGGGTCACTTTGTGTTGGTGCAATAGTCAAGGATTTCTTTGGATGGAGCACAACAATAGGTCTCTATTTGTTCAGTCATTGTGATCTCACGTAAAGAGCTAATTGACAATGAAGCTGCTTCTTTTTTGTTGTACTACTTTGAATCAACACAAGGAATTGCATCTAATTTATGCCAAGATGTTGTCACATGTGCTTTAAAGTTTTTGTGAGCCATTGGTAAGAGAGACTATTTAAAATGCACCCAAGTTGATAGTTTCTTTTCTTGCATTAAGAGTTGTTCACCATTGAAGTGCATTTCCTTAATGGAAAGTGGTTGCCTTGTATACTATAACCAGCCTTCCTTCGATGGATAGGCGGTAAATCCTTGATTACAACTTAATTACAACAGAAAACAATTAATGCAAATCTCAAAATACAAATTTACCTACTGATCTTGGACAATGCACACTTGATTGGCCCCAAAATTGGCGTCCCTTTTGATATTTCTTCAGCTTTATTGAAGAAAAAGTTGATTTATAATGGGATTCTCCCAATCCCCGTCGCAATTCAAACTCCCCTTATTGTCCAAAGTGACTAGCAAGTCTTCAATCTATTTTGTCCCTTGATTCGGGCACTTAATTGGCCTTCACCCACTTCATAGATGATGGAAATGCCTCTAATTCAATGGCAAGCTAGTCCTCCACCTGAATTTAGCTGAAATTCACCTTCAGCCTTGTTGAATCCAAGTCTTGGAGCTTCCAATTTTTTGCACGCTTGCTAAGGCTACTGCTAAAGCGTAATTTCTACTGTAAATTAGGGTTTACAACAGAGAAATTTGCAATTTCTTAGTCTCCAAGGATCCAAATGCTGAGATCTTCGGAGAAAGGTTGTGAAATGGTTGGTAGATGAGAGAGAAAATTTAGAGTTTTGTCATGAAGAATGGTTGAAAATTAGTCAAATGTAGCTGCTGCCCTTCACAACAGCTTGTAGATGCAAAGAACCAAAGAAAATTAGTCATTTACTACTGTTTCCTTGTCTCAACAGCCTGTAGATGTTGTCACTTGCTGTTGATTGGTCTTCTCCTGCCCTTGGCTGCCTCAAAAGGTCCTCCAATGGTTGTAAATCAGACCAGTAGCATCTTCTCCCTCCCTCTTGCAGACTGAATACACTAAAAATGCATCTCCAGCCTCTAAAGACGTTTTTCAGTCTTGCATGGGTATTTTTGATAAGTGGTAGCCTTTCCAAATGGTTTTTTCCAGCACTATCCATAATTATATATTAATTTTCAGTATTTAAATATTAAAAATTAATCTAATAATTATTTTGGTGCTCTAAAAAATAATCAGATTGACCACTAATTAAATTGGCTAGGTAACTTCCATTCCGAGTGTCTTCGCACCATCTTTGATCATCAGATTGGCGTTATGTATCATTAAACGCCACTTCTCTAGTGTCACCAACTGACACTTATGGCCAAATGAATGACCTAGGCCAACAACTGGTATCAAATACCACCAAGTACTTGTGCGGCATAACTTATAGCAACTTTTGCCTTTGACATCTCGTGATTTCCTCGGGTCTCGGGCTCGTAAATTTACTCGAACCCCAATTACACCTCACATGTGTAACATTTACTTAACCATGTGATTAAAAATTAATCCACATATTAAGTGAGGTTTTAAAAATACATGTCCTCATGACATATACTTTGAAACGCTGGGAAAAATTGCTGCCAGATGAGTTTGCATTGAATTGTTGAATGTGAAGGTCAAAGTTTTTAATACATTATGCACACCATTAAAGGTTTTAAATTTTACTATTGCCCCACCTTCTTTGTAGCCTTTAACTTCACCCAAAGGTATCAAGTTATCATACGTTGGTGGTTGCGAAAATGGTGGCCCTTGCGATGCTATTACTGCATTTGCATTGAACATATGCCCAGTGGAGCCTCCCAATTGACCAAACATCCTAGTTTGCATTCTTGATTGCATACCAATGCTATCATACATGCTCATGTGCATTTTGGGCTGCAATGTCCCATGATAATTTTGCTTCGAATACCTAGTATAGGTGGTTGAAAACTAGCTACATTTTGCATGCCACTACACTTGTGCCAACATTGGCAAGTGCAGTGGCATGCATAGTATAAAACATTGATCCACCCCCAAAATAACTTGGATGCATAAATGGTTGTGTTAGTAGGTTTGTCAGCTCATTTGTGAGTCTTTGCATGCTAGATGGGCTGGGCATTTTAGTCTACATTTTAGGCATTCTTTTGTGGGCATTTTCCATGCAAATTGGCATTTATTGTTGCCAGTTGGCCATCAGACTAGGATTATTGCCCCCATATTTTTGTCCTGTTTATTCTGTGGCTCCTCCTCCTCCTCCTCGCATTTAGTCATCATCATTCTTCAGGTGGTCTTCATGTTGGAGAGACGAGCCGGTGCTAATGCTCACACAGCCAATGACTCACTGTTGTACGCATCATTCTCGTGTTTGGTATATGGATTCCATTTCCCGAGTAGATCTTTGAGTTCTCTTCCTTTGTAGTATGCTTCTGTTTTCTTTCTCTTCTGTCTTGTGTTCAACAGGTCATTTCAGCACTTGTCTATGCTTCCATTGTTGCACCATTTCTAACATGGTATCAGATTGTAGGATTTAGGTTGTTGCTGTGATTTTTCTGTCGATTACAGGTCTTTCTCCCCCTTGTTGATCAAGCTTACGTTTTGTAGGCCAGCACCTTGCGTTTTCAGCCTGCGCTTGGATTTCAGCGTGCAGTCATTAGTTTGTTGCATTAAATGCTCCATTAGCCTATGTTCTCATTTTCTACCCCTAACCGTGGCTGGGTGATTGTTTGTACATGCCTTTTTTGTTGTTTTTGGTAAATTTTCACTAGTTTTTCTTCATTTTGCAGCAGTCCGCCTTTGTTTTTGATGAGGATTTTGGTTACATTGCATGTGAACTCTCATTTTGTGAAGTCTTTGTTGTTGGTTTGGCTGTATTTTTTCTCTGTATATCTTCTATTCTCTATCTTCTTTTCTTGTCCTCTCCCTATGACTCCTTCATGCACTTCTATAGATGATAAGTTACATGGGTTTGACTATCTTACATGGAGTGTTGTGATAAAAACTTAGTTTGTGCAAAAGCAGATTCGGTACACTGTCAGTGGAGCTATTCCTCGGTCTCAGCGTCCTTTTCCTCTTCTTGACGTTTTGATGAGGACAACCGTGAGGGAGCTCTGTTTACTTGAGATTCGGATGATGCACGCACGTATTCTGCACTGCTTTGGTGTATTTGCAAAGAAGTTCTATTGACGGTTCTCTCTTGCAGGGCATCATTAGAAATATGGTTGAAGCTTCAGATGTTGTACGAGGCATCTTTTCCTATGCATGCTGTGACCCTTTATGGAAAGCTTTAGCAGATGAAGTTTAAGTCGAAGGACACCATTCAATCATTTTTACTCTGTGTTACACAGGTATAAGGCTAGCTTTGACACATGTAGTCTACCCTTCCCGAGACACATCTAGTGGGAACAGTACTCTACAAGCTCCCCCCTTGTGTTTGATGGAGTGACGAACGCTGTGAGGGCGTAGACATCATCTACACTTGTGAGCTTTACATATATGTCCTTAATGTTGCTGGAGGATGAGGCATCTTTGGGTTTATAGGGGTGGCTTCTGTCTCATTCTAGAGGTTCAAGTGAGGCCTTTATAGCTTTAAAGAGGGGTGACAGGAAGAAGAAGTTGAAGGCCTAGTGTTATCATTGTGGTAAGAAGGGACAATTGTGGAAGGATTGCAAGGAGTTAGCAGCCTCACGGAAGAAGAAGAAGAGGAAGAAGAAGAAGGAGAAGAAGAAGTGGAATGTGAACTCCTCTGACAAGTCAAGAAGTTGAAGGCCTAGTGTTATCATTGTGGTAAGAAGGGACAATTGCGGAGGGATTGCAAGGAGTTAGCAGCCTCACGGAAGAAGAAGAAGAGGAAGAAGAAGAAGGAGAAGAAGAAGTGGAATGTGAACTCCTCTGACAAGTCATTCTTTTCTTTAGACTCCAACTCCAATCCTCTAGCCAAGGAGAAGTCCATGATGAGGTAGGGATCCACTTCTTCAGAGTGAGGGAAGGGCTTGACTGCCCCTTCCTTTGCTGCTTTCTTGTCCAGGTGATGCGGTCATCCCTCATGACTCTACTGCCAAAGAGGGAGTATGAGAGAGTGTTGAGATGGGGTAGCGGAGCCTCATCTATATAGGTATATAGGTGCGTAGGTTTCAGAGAGGGACATTCTTGACACATTGATTGAAGTCTGGTAGGTTCAAATGTAGGAGTTAGGATTGACATCCAAGTTCATGATGGGCTATTTCTTTTACAAATATTGACTCCTCGTCCGAGCTCACATGAGGGGACACTTTGGCGGTCTTGGTCGAAGGTGGGAAATCCCTGGTCAGATATGTTCAAAGGTAATTTTGACAGGATGGTCTTGTATGTTACTGCGAGACATTGTCCATGAATATAGAGATTTGTTATGACACCTCTCTATTTTCAGAAGCTAGTATGATCGACATCGGCATTGGGTTCTCTTTGAGGCACCTTGGTGGTGGCTTGATCACCTACTGCTTGGGTATCCATGGTTCTACTTTGGTGGTTTTATGTTGTGTGGACTATGATGAGTCATTATCATTGTCTTGTATTAGATCCCCCATGATTTGAGAGAGGGTGTTAGTAAGATTGTTAGCTCATGTGTGAGTCTGTGCATGCCAGATGGGTTGTGCATTTTAGTTTGTATTCTAGGCATTTTTTTGTGGGCATTTTCCATGTAGATTGGCATTTATTGCTGTCAGTTGGCCAGCATTAATGTTGGCCGACCAGCATTTATTGCCCCCATATTTCTGAGTTCTCTTTCTTTGCAGTGTTCTTCTATTTTCTTTCTCTTGTGCCTTGTGTTCAACAGTTTGCTTCAGCACTTGTGTATGCTTCCATTGCTGCACCACTTCTGATAGGTTGAGGAATTATTTGCTGTCCATAAGGAATATATTGCGTATTATTCGTAAAAGAATAAATATTCTACCGAATTGGAGTTTCCTACATGTTCAGTATTACATGTACCGATGTATGCAATACTTGTGAATAAAAAGATTGCCCATGAGCCTCACTTGGTTGTTTAGAATGTGAAGCAACCTTTTTTCCTTTAATATGGGGAATTGATTGTATAAATTCAACAAATTAAGGTTGTTGAATGAAGTATTGCAAGCTCGCAACACCACCTGTTAACTATGCCTTGAACATTGCATTTACTTCTGGAGCACTTTGTATATGTGGAGTTGCATGTGATTGAGCTACATGCTCACCAATCCCATTCATTGCTCACCATCTTGAAGCATTTTCAGCATTTAGTGACTTAAAAGCCATGTGTTGAGTGCCTTTTAGGAGGAGATTCTTGTTGTTTACTCCCATTACCATTGTTATGTGACATCTCTTACTGCTTGCCCCTTGCTGTACATTGTTTTCTTCCAATATAAACCTTGTTGTAATTGATTTATAGCAAGCCGACATGCATATGTTTGCTCCTTGAGGTGTCCACAAGCTCACCTCCTTCAAAAAGATGGTAATGTCTTGGCAGTGGAACCATGAAACAGGCCTTTGGAAGCCCAAAGGGCAGTAAACCATATTTTAACAAACACTTCAATTCAGCTTAACAGTAAATTTCAGCAAGAAAATTCCATATGCAACTAGAGCTAGAGGGCAACTGCACCACATATGATGTGTTGGCTCTGCAGCTTAGCCCCCCTTAGCCCCAAAGTATAGCGCCCCTTTTGGCATTTCTTTAGATTACTAATGTATGCATGAAATTGGTTACAAATGGTTGTATTCAGTGATTTCTCGTGGCACAATTCATGCATGGGTGCACAATGGCTTTGTCACCTTCTATGTTGGACTTTAAATATCTCTAGAGTGTTCAAAAATGTGAATGAACAGTTTAGCCTGCCAAACCAAAAGAGGACACCTTTTCAAAAGGGATCCTAGTGACAAATTACTTGCTTATGCCATCATAGGGTTGCAGGTTTTAGATAGCATCTGGCTATGCTTCCTTCGATGCTTGACAGGGTTGAGCCCATTTCTTGGACCATGTGTTGATAGCATCATCATTATTGACATCAGCTTCAGCCTTCAGGAGCATGAGAATCTGTAGCTGGTGTTGTTGTTTCTTGATAGATAGGATCGATTGGAACTGCTGCTTCTGGTCTCATGGGTAGTGAGTTTGGAGCTGGGGCACTTGGCATTGGTAGTTCTATTTCTGGACGAGGATAGAAAAGGGACACACAGGCTCATTCTATACTTATCCAAAGACGAACTTTGCCAGAAAGCTTGGAGGAACGTAAATGCTGTTGTCTGGCTAATGTCGTTCTGTGCACATCATCCTTTGAAACTCTCTCATGGGAGGTCCCTTGTAGATTGACATACATGTTCAAAAATATTTCTTAGGCCCAACTTAGTTTACATATGTGCTACTTATTGTGCAGTTCAGTGTCTTGTGATTAGTTTTTAAAATTTATGGTCTACTTGGAATAAACTTTAGTCTGTTTTTGGATTTTCTATTATGATTGTCTTACTTTTGTGGTTCAGGAAATAAAGAAGATTTTGGTTTTCATGTTCCTGACTAGTTTCAGTGGGATAGGTATCCATGGCACAGGAGGGGAGGGAAAGAAAATCAGATGTGGAGCGTGACACTGATGATGAAAGAAGGGGCAAAAGGAAAATGGGGGCATTCAAAGCTATGATTAATTCAAAGAAATTCAGGAACTCTTTGAAAAGGAGGGCAAAAAAGTCCCAAAGTCTTATTCATCTCTTTGCCATCAAGGATGTTCGAGATGAGCAAGAACAGATGGTTGTTGAAACTTTTCGGCATGTGCTTTTTCAAGAGAACTTACTACCCAAAAGACATGATGACTACCACGTTCTGCTAAGGTACAAGTGTGAAGAGACATGGCTAATTAAGCTTAGTCTCAGTGGTTGTATATTTGGTTCCCTTTTGTTTAAAAAAGCTACATGTGACCCATTTCAGACCACAAAGAGCCTGGATAAACCAGGAGAATTGTGAGACAAAGAAGTTTGCCATATCAATTGATAACACTGCATGATTATCAGATGTAAAGGGTTCTTTTCATTTTTATATTTATAAAGTCTTGTTTAAGTTTCAAGAAGCTACTAACGCCATTTATTAGAAAATTCTTATTCTAGAATTGAATGGATCTCATACAAGAGGCGAGCTTGCAGCATGTTTTTGGTTGTGTCTTGAGTCTCCTAACTGGAGCAAATTGTCTAACCAACAGGGCCGAGTAGAAGCTGGAGTCTGTTCAGCAACTTCAGCTGACTCTAAGGACCCTGCTACTATCACCTGGATTCTCAAGCTGTCATGCAAAACGTGTACAAGCCAATAAACATATACAGCAGTAGATGCCCACAACAGATCACCTAATATGCACTAATACAAGATACAGCCATGAAATGATCCTACATAGTTACAAGGCCTGTGTGAATAGCATGCTGCCTCTGTGTTTAAACATGCAACACAGATCTATCTATAATCTGATCGACAATATGTAACTAGTTACTTTATTCAACTGACAGCCAGAGTGCCAACCGTAGTTTGACGTGCAAACCAAGAAGTGCAGAATAGTTCACATGGTCTGATCTTAGCAGTTAGACATGTGAATCCAGCAGGTAGCACCGGATCCTAGCATGTAAACTCCCATATTAAGATGTGAAGCCTGTGGACACTCAACCTCACCTGGTCTTGCTGCTCTTGTTTGAGTTGGAGCAGCAAGAGCTGATGAAGATTTCAGTTTTCCAAGGGTAGGAATGGAATGAGTCAAATTTTAGTTGGCACTCTAGCAGATGGAAAATTTGGATAATCTGTAAAAGCACATCTCAGTAATCAGAGCAGTGGCTGTTGTAGTACTTAGTATTGGTCTCAACAAGTTTTAGAGAGCAAAATTGCACTGCCTTCTGTAGCAATTCCCAAGAGGTGTTATTTTCCTTTTCAGACTCCTTTCTGTTTCTCTTCAGGGAATTCTAGCCCAGTCTTAGAACTAATACTACTTCCAGTTTTCCTCTTTACGAGTATCTGGTCCATTATTCTGAACCAAATGAACTCTACTACCGGTTTCAGCCTGTGGCTTTCTCCTCAAAGCAGTAATAGTCTTCAAATGTAGTCTAAATGCAATTTAACACAGCTGCAATCTGAGGGGAGAGAGTGACCTTCTGGCTATTACCTATTTTCGGGAATCTTAAGGGCTCAGACTAGTGGTGGAAAGCTTAAGCCATTAATTGTCATAGTCGATGTTTGTTTTCAGGCTAGTCTTCTGTAGGACACTGTTTTAGAGACATATGAAACCTAGTGTCCCCAAGAAGCAGTCCAATGTGCAGAGAATCAGAACCTCAATAGAACCCTTCATTGTGTTCTTCTGTCTGCCTTCTTCTGTGTGTACATGTTAGAGGAGGTCAGTTGAGAGGAGCAGCACAGTTTTATGACAAGTAAGGACTTAAGTGGTTAATTTTCCTGAATTTGGATAGCACAATTGCATAAGTGCATTCAAATCATGTACTTCACTTTCATAAAGGTTGTAAGAAGGTATTGGCTTGTCTTTTTATTTTCAGATTTTTGTTAGTGTAATTGCATAAAAACATCCAAATCATGAGCTTCACTTTCATAAAGGTTGTAAGAAGGTATTTGGCTTGTCTTCTTATTTTCAGATTTTTGAAAGCTCGCAAATTCGATATAGAAAAAACAAAGGCAATGTGGATTGATATGCTCAAATGGAGAGAGGAGTTCGGGGCTGATACAATTGAGGAGGTTAATCATGTGCTTTTGTTTAAACATCATTCTAACTTTAGTATCATTGTCTCTGCAATCAACATAGAGTTTGCAAGGCCCCTTTTTGGGTATAACATCAGAATGAAAGTGCAGACATGCTTTTGAGTATCAACATTGCTTGAATTTGAAGGTTGAAGTTAAAAGAGAAAAGTGAGAGAGCCAGAGGAATTCATGGAAGAGTTATAAGTTATGGGAGTGTCTACAATTTTGCTCTATTCATCTTATCAGGAAGGAGGCACATATGATGGGCATATAATGAATTAACAATTCATGAAAGATTTCATACGTTATTGGGGCATTTTGTAAGCTTTGAAAATGGTGTTTTAGAAAATGTGAAGATTAAGTAGATATTATTTGTAAAAATGAATTCATGGAAGAGTTATAAGTTATGGGAGTGTCTACAATTTTGCTCTATTCATCTTATCAGGAAGGAGGCACATATGATGGGCATATAATGAATTAACAATTCATGAAAGATTTCATACGTTATTGGGGCATTTTGTAAGCTTTGAAAATGGTGTTTTAGAAAATGTGAAGATTAAGTAGATATTATTTGTAAAAATGAATTCATGGAAGAGTTATAAGTTATGGGAGTGTCTACAATTTTGCTCTATTCATCTTATCAGGAAGGAGGCACATATGATGGGCATATAATGAATTAACAATTCATGAAAGATTTCATACGTTATTGGGGCATTTTGTAAGCTTTGAAAATGGTGTTTTAGAAAATGTGAAGATTAAGTAGATATTATTTGTAAAAGTATGTTGAGTGCAGTTGCTTCTCCTTCTAGTGGAGATTTTGGCACAATTAGGTTTGCCTTATCTATCCAACTTAGGTGCTGTATTTTCCTCCATCAATTGATAGTATGTTTTTATTGTTTGGTGATTTTCCTAGGAGCATCATAGAGGGACATTCAATAGTGGTGTGTACGATTCTACAACCAGGTTATTGAAACATTTATTGTGGGTGCATCCATTCTTGAGGAGTACTTGAGTGATTCTAATGTTGGATACAGTTAGCTATCAAAGCATCTATTGTGTGTGCATTTGTTTTTGAGTCCTTTAGTGGTTGATGGTGAATGCTTGCGCATTGGAGGAGACATCACGTATCCTGCCAGATTTAGAGGGGTATTATCCATTCCTCCCTTACTCTACTTGTAACATTACACTAGGAGGGAGTTGTAGCATTAGTGGAGTTTAAAGACTTAATCTCAAAGGATAGAAGAAAAGTTAGTGGTAGTGTTGTGGTAAAAAGGGGCATTTTTGAAAGGATTGTGCAAGAAACTAGCAGTGATGGGATGTTTGACAGCATAGTAACATGGGATGGGGGACGGGATCGGGATCACGGATGGGGGACGGCCAAAACCAAGGAACAAGACTGGGGGGGATAGCTCATTTAAAAATGCATTTTTATATATAAAACAGATTTCAGCTCACATCACATTGAACTTCTCTACAATGAAATACATACAAAAGCACACTGAAAGCTTTAAAAACATCTGTTTTCATTGTATTTATTATCATGTTGCATAATGAACATAAGATGAGCAAATATCAAATGGCAAACCATATAGATAAACTTTAAAGATTGATGTATTACAAAGGAGCATCTATCTAGTGTCATGATTCATGTGATATGAAAAGTCAAGAGTCCAAACTAAAAACAAATGTCAAAGGAGTCAAGGACAAATGTCAAAAGACTAAATTGTAAACAATAACCAACCATAAAGCAACTAATTGTGAGACTGTAATGAGCCATATGGCATAAAGAAAAGTTCAAGAAGGATCAAGCCCAAATCTAGAGGGCATCATCATCATTTGTAGGAAAATGAGCATTTGCAGATCTTCAAGTGCTAGCCTCATGATCATGGGTGCTAGGAAGGGTCTCCATAAGACAAGCATACTCCTCCTCTTGCTCCATCTCCCACTAGGTAAATGGATCGGCTTGTGATGTAACACCTTTGCAAAGCATCCCCAAGTTAGCACTGACAAAGATCAAATCATTTGCCTTTTCCACTCCAAGGCGATTCCCTCTTCTTTGAGGCAATGTGACTGTAGGTGCTTCATAATTGCTCCAAGCAAGAGAAGATCACTCCCGGACTCTAGATACAGATAATCAACTTTTGCAACTTAGGCTCATGCGATTCAAAGTCCTTCCACCATAAAGGTACCCCAATCTTGAAGCGGTTCACCTGAGCATCATCACAACCATACAAGCCTCGCCTTCTTTTATACATAGCAAGCTTATCTCTGATCTTATGCTTGGTATCTACATCGTGCACCAGGTGCTCTAGAATAAGCCTCCAATATAGATTTACTTGAGCATTATATTCTTGATTCTTACCTTGAAACTTAGGGTCCACAATAAAGGCAACTGAATGTAAAGGTGAACTGTAGACATTCCATCTCCCAATACATAGATCATGTATCTCATATTTCTCATCATCAGGTATAAAATCTTTGAACTTCTTGATCATCCTATCCATTGCCTCATACACTTTGCCAATATATGACTACATACCATCAACAAGTTGCAATAAGTGTACGATAGGATATACCATTGTATCAATTCTTTTTACATTCTTCGAGAAGTCATTGCTCTCTGCCTTTTTCTTACATTCTCCTAGAAGACTGTGATTGTGGTAGAAATAACGAGCCATAGCTAAATCTGTTTCCTCTTTTTTTGTTGGCTCCCAACTTCCCCTGAGAGTAGTTTGATGTCTAGTGGTTGAGGACGAAGGCTCTAATGGCATAAATAAACTAAAGCCACATGGTATGTATGCCACACTCGTCGTTGTAGATGAAGGTTTGGACCCATCAATAACAACTGCTGCTGCCATCGCAAGCATAGTTGGATCAATCACAACTCGAGTAAGCCTTGATGCAAATATAGCCTCTAGACTAGCCACATGCTCTAGAAGCTCCCTTATCTTCTTCGGCGTGACATTGGGGTAAAAGTGCACCTCCAATCTTGGCTCATGCAATAAATAAGCTCTTACTTTATTTGCATTGCTCCTATGCTAGTAAGGACACACCTTGCATGACCAAGCATGCAATCCGCCTTCGGTTGATGGGCGTTTAACATTTACTTCATCCCACCATGACCATGTGTCGGAGCGTCCACCTCTTCCTTTGGCATGATGAGTTGGTCGTGACGAAGCCATTGAAGTGCTGATAGTTAGGCAAACATTGGAATAGACGGGCATGGGTCAAAGTGGCTAAGTAGGCGCAAATATGGACGTACGGTAGGTTGCTATAGCGTGTAGGGCCTAGGTGAGTAAGCAGACAAAAGAGGTGGAAGCTGGAGTTGGAAGAGACGGAAGGAGGAAGAGCGAAGAGGGAAGGAGGAAGATGGTAGGAATAGATAGAAGGAGGGAAGCGTGGAAGAAGGAAGAGGTGGAAGAGCTGGTGGGGCCTAAGGGCAGGATTACACAAGGTAGTAGGGAGGTTGGGACAAGATTGCGTGACGTGGCACATAGATGAGTGAGTTGTGAAAGATTCGGCAAGAAGCAGCAAATGATGCGCCTAAACCCAACTCGGTCTGAACAGGGATTGGGTTGATGTCCCCCTATGCCGATATACTAGGGTGGAGGGAAGCGTGGAAGAAGGAAGAGGTGGAAGGAATAGATAGAAGGAGGGAAGCGTGGAAGAAGGAAGAGGTGGAAGAGCTGGTGGGGCCTAAGGGCAGGATTACACAAGGTAGTAGGGAGGTTGGGACAAGATTGCGTGACGTGGCACATAGATGAGTGAGTTGTGAAAGATTCGGCAAGAAGCAGCAAATGATGCGCCTAAACCCAACTCGGTCTGAACAGGGATTGGGTTGATGTCCCTCTATGCCGATATACTAGGGTTTGCACTGAGGAAACACATGTAAGATCAAGATTGAAACACAAGACTTAGAAAGAGACTAGCAAACTCAAACCTGAAACGCAAAACGCAAAACGCAAAATGCAAAATGTAAAAAACTCAAATCTTAAAGATAGAGACAAACACAGAGAGAAGAAACTCTAAAGTGAATGAATGTTATAAATGAATGTAAGAGTGTACAGAATGCCGAAGGGTAAAGCAATGTAGTGTCGGAGAGTGACATCCACCGGAGGTGGATCCCAAGTGTAGTAACCATCGGTTGGAGATGAGAGAGTGCTGGATAATGAAGAGCAGTAGATTGGTCACCAAAACACAGTAGTCGAAGGTTGAAATCTAGTAAACACAGCAGTGTGCCACTAGAGGAAGGTTGAAAACTGATCACCCGAAGCAAAGAATTGTCAAGCGCTAATAGGAGAGGTGTTTCTTGATATAGACGGCGTGTTGGACAACAAAAATGTAGGTACTATAGTAGTTGTCTGGTTTGCTGCCAAATGGGTCATGTTTCTTTGGTTTCGTAAAAGGAAGTGGCGTCACCTTTGTTTTGCTTAGCATTTGATTAAAAGTTAATCAAGTGTGCTAATGTAACTTGCACATGTAAGGTGCAAGTCAATTTTGGGACCTATGACCTTGAGATATTTGTTAGTGCCAAAGGCAAAAGTTGTAATAAGTTATGTCTGACAGGTACTATGTGGTAGATTTTGGGCCTAGGCCAATTTATTGGCCATTAATATCAGTGGTATCATTAGAGACTAGGCATTAATTAACTAATTCATGTCAGTTTAAGGGTCAATAACTGCTCAATGGTATGTGAAAGACAAATTGGTCTAGCCAATATAATTATTGGTTGGTGAAATTATTTTTTTGAGCACTAGAATAATTATTAAATTATTTTTTAAAAATCAATATTTTTAAAATTAATTTATTAAGCCGTATAATGTTAAAAAATGGGATTAGAAGGTCGCTACTTGGCAAAACTTCCTCATGCAAGTGGAAAAAACGTTTTAAGGGGTTGGTCGAGTTTACTCCAGCCATTGTGAAAGAGTGACAGCAAGTGACAGCAATTTGGAGCTTTCCAAGAGCAGAGGTGACAGCAGCCCAAGGTCCTTTGATGCAATTGATAGCATATAAGAGGTGACATAAGTCTCTCTAGTGGTCCTAAGTGATAGGTTCCATGGCTGTTTGAGCCAAGGCAGCTACAGTTTTTCAATGTCTCTCGTGATGGAACTCCAAAATTTCTCTCTCTACATCATTCTCTCATCCCCCAGCCATTTCTTAAGTTATCTTAGTATTTTCTAGTAGTTTGGGCCATCAAAGGAAGAGATTTCAGTCAATCTTTGCTACAAACCCTAATTTTGTAGAATTGAGGGCTTAGGGCTTAAATTCTAGTAGCCAAAATTGAGGAATTTCAAGGATGTTCAAGAGGTCAGCTAGCCAATATCAGATTTGGGACTGAATTTGTCTTTCAAGGGGCAAGGTGAAGATTAATCCCCAAGCAAACCAAACGACAAATTGGTTTGGAGGTTTGCTGGTTAGTTTTGATAGCAAGAGACACTTGGATTAGCGGAGTAGATCGGAGGATCTCAGTTGTACTCCTTCCATTTGCAATATAAGATAAAGAAATACTGCAAGGGGCGCTTTTGGGGCCAACAAGGTATCCAATGTCTAAAATTAAAGTGGTAAAGTGTGCATTTTCAGTTTTGTGAATTTGTTAATCGGTGTAATTAAGTGCTTAATCAAGTTATTTACCACCTACAAGAAGAAAGACTGGTTTTAGCCAGATCTGTTGAATGTCATAATCCCTCCAAGATGAGAGAGATGGTGAGTCGTACCAATTGCTCCAAACGGAGTGGTAGTACTTGTTGGAGGAGTGTAGACCGAATTGTACGTGATGCACAAGTACTCCTCAAACTCTTCATCTGTAAGATGACCAAAACGAGAAGAAGATGGTAAAGGTGAAGGTGTGTCTAGCTCCTACTCAAGACCATAATGCCTTCTCAGAGCCTCCAATGATGCAAAAGCTTGATAGAGCGTCATAGGATCCGAAGAAGAAGGTGCTTACATTTTGAGTTAGAATTGAGTCGCATGTGAGTCTTGCACAAAGACTAGCCTCCACAATCACTGCAGGATACTGTTTAGAAGAGCGTTGACTTTGATACTATGCGAAGATATGCTAGGGTTTGCATTGAGGAAACACAAAATGTACGACCAAGATTGAAACACAAAGACTCAGACATAGATAAGCAAAACTCAAATCCTAAAGGCAAAACGCAAAATGCAAAAATTCAAAACTCAAAACTCAAACACAGAGACAAACATAGAGAGGATGACTCTAATACCATGCGAAGATATGCTAGGGCTTGCATTGAGGAAACACAACATGTATGACCAAGATTGAAACACAAAGACTCAGACATAGACAAGCAAAACTCAAATCCTAAACGCAAAATGTAAAACACAAAATGCAAAAACTCAAAACTCAAACACAGAGACAAACAGAGACAGAAGTGTTAGCAATCTAGTCAGCTCATGTGTGAGTCTGGGCTATACTTGGTATTATTGGGTAATTTAGGCATTTTATAGTGGCCATTTTAGTGATTATTTAGGCATTTATTTTTGGCCGACCAATATTAAATGTTGGCCAACTAGTTGCCATATTTGGCATATGTTGGGCCGATTTATTCAGTGGCTCCTCCTCTCATTCAATCATCATCAAATGCTAATATGAGAGGTGGTTCCTAATGTAGACGGCCTGTTGGACAGCAAAAATGCAGGTACTGCAATAGTCGCTCGGTGGGAGAGATGGCAGCAGTTTGTTGCCTGACACCAGATGTTGAAAATGCAAGCTAATCAGGTGCTACGATGATGTAGTAGATGGAGATCTCCAAACAGTAGGGTGATGGCTGAAAACATGCCTTCTAGGGCTGATTAGTGATGGGTTGCAATCACTGATGGTTGGACAATAGATGGTAGGTGGCTGATGGCTGAAATCTGCATGGTCGAGTGAGAAACCTGTACCAAAAGATGAGGTTGAATGGTGGGTAGCCTATATATTTATAGATGTTGAAGGGTGCCCCAAAAAATTAGGGTTTTGGGGGACCATTGAAACTCTCTCAAACCGTGCACCAAATTTGTGTTTTTCATTAATTAAGCGTGTTTTGGGGTGGTTTAAAAATACTAATCAGCTGGAAAGTGTTTTAGCTCAACACCCCTTGTTGGGGACGTGAAAGGGGATGTCCCTCGTTCTATTTTCCCGTTCCGACATGGTGGCACGTTTTGGGATAGTGTCTTGGTATCTCGAGAGCTTGAGATGGCAGTCCCTTGTTTCTATGTTTGACAGAGAGAAATTTATGCTCCTGTCATGTTCTCATGAAGGGATACTTTGGTGATCTAGTTGAGGGTGGGGAACCCATAGTCATGACGTGCTTTTTGGAAGTTGGTTCTTGATGGACATCAAGATTCAGCTATTTCTACTCTTTGCGTTTGATCACCCATTGCTTGAGTATCCATGGTCCTATCTTGATTATCATTGTTCTTTGCACTATAATGTGTCCTTAAACATTGTATAGTATATTGTATTGATCACCCATGATTTGTGAGAGGTTGCTAGCATTATATAGTTCTTTGGTGATAAAGTTTATTAGTAGAAGGCATTTTAGTTTTGAGATTGGTGCATTTAATACAGCCAACTTGTATTTATGATGTTTAATGTTGTTGGCTGACTTGCTTTTTTTGTTATATGTATTTGGCCTATCTGTAGGCTGCTCCTCTCCTCCGCTTTTATTCATCAGATATGAGCATACTTTGTTGCCTAATGGAGAGGGAGAGTGCAACACTTTGTTGGTTGGTCATAATCTGTACTTTTGTACACTCTTGAGCCTTGGCATATGTATCTATTTCTCGGGTCTATTCTCTTCGACTTATTGTGTTCTTATTGACATATTGTTCTTTCTTGTTGTTTGTGTTTATGGTTGTTCTATCAGCTCCTTCTCTTGCCTTGGTTGCTCCACACTTTTTTGACACCTGCTATGATCAACACGTATGTTTGACTGGCTCACACCTATTGTTTTGTTGACGATGATCTTGGCACGTTGATGTCTTGCTGTCACCAATTTGTTTTAGTACATTTTTACTTTGTTTATTACGTTTCCTTAAATGTTGGTTATACCTTCCACACTAATACTTTTCCACATTAATACTTCTTGCTTTGGAGCATGCTTGTATGTGATGGTTGTTGTGTGTTTGGACTACACTGTCTTTGCTATTTTATCCGATTTCTATGTGCTTAGTTGAACCGTGTTGCTTGAATTGTTAAACCTTTGATTTTTTGGGTGAATTAACCAGCAATACCTCATGTACTCTCTCATATCCCTTTCTTTGCTTCCATCTTTATTTCATCACTCAATGGCTCCTCTGTGTGCTTCTATTGATGATGAGCTCAAAGGCCCTGACTATGTAACTTGGAGTGTGGATATGAAAGCTTGGTTTGCACATAAGCGACTGTGGTACCTTGTTTTTGTTGAGCAAGTAAAGTCATTAAGTGCATTGCATTATATTGATTTCTATTTTGGTTCCATTTACAGCCCGCAAAAGGCTTTGTTTATATAATTTATTAGCGTGTGGGTGCCATTCGAGACAGCCAGGGTGCCACCCTAGACAATTCAGTGGCTCGTGCCTATAAGTAGGGCATGGGGCCTGGGCATTTATCTAGGACACGTCACTATCATTCTTCATTAGTTCCTTCTCTCCTCAGTACTCTCCACTATTGTTCACACCTTGGAATGGAGGACATCTCAATTCCTGGAGGCTTATAATGTGCTATCCAGCCTTCCTTCATCTGTCCTTTGTTGTGGCAACTTGTTTTTTGCAGCCGCCCTATACTTAGGCATCAACTCAGAGCTGATCTTCATCACCACCATCTGTTATTAGGATAGTGTTTTGCTCCCTTCATAGTGCAGATGCCTTCAAGGTTTTGCCTCTTGATTAGCTAGGATAGTGCACCATCTCCAGCTTGCACTCCATTGTATCAATATGATTCATTCAAAATGATTCAGTGCTCATCATTCTTCATACTTGTTTTGTGATTTGAGTTTTCTTTGTCACAGTGTTTGCCGTACACACTGTTTATCCCCGCAAATCCTACTGTTTCCCAATATGGTATTATAGCAAGGGTGCTCCCGAAGCTAAAGATCTCCCTCATAGAGTAGCTCTTTTCCTTGTCATCGGCTCCTCTTCTCAAAGAAGTGTTTTTTACTCCCTTCACACTATTCCTTCTAGGTGCTGCTTCATGATGAGCTAGGATAATGCAATCATCTCCAAGCTCCACTCCATTGTATCAATATGATTCATCTAACATGATTCAATGCTCATCGTTCTTCATATTTTTGTTTTATTTTTCTTTGTCATTGTGTTTGTAGTGTGCTCCTCTATGCAAACCCTACCGTTTCTCAACGTGGTATCAAACTAGGTGCTCCAAGAGCTAAAGATCCTCATCTTCATCAAGGCAAAGGAAGGATGCGGGATTGACAACACTCTTAGATTTATTGCAAGTGCACCGTCGAGAGATATCATTACCATTTCTTCTCTCTCCCACATTCCCTTTACAGGTTTGACGTAGGGGTGTTATAGTTTCTCCAAAGACGGAAGCATAAACCACTGAACTCCTATTGTGGCAAGATCGGTCACTCCACTAGGGACTACTGTTATTGACCTTTGCTCCCTTTCCCATCGGAGTATATGTGTCTACCTTTCAACACTTATTGTGCCACCTTGTCGTCTGGGGCGACTAGCCTTTTGAGTATGATGGTGTGGTGAATGCCTTACAAGCCCAAATGTCCTCTACTCTAGTTTGTCTCCAACATATGACCCCCATGTTATTGGAGCATAAGTGTGCGCTTAGGTTAGAGGGGAGGTCTTCTAGCCCTAGTTTGTTGTCATCCCTCATGACTTTAGTGTGCCACAGATGGGATGTGAACGGGTGGTGGAGGTGGGGAATTCTAGCCTCATCCATATTTAGGTGTGGTGGACTTTGAGTGTGGCTTTTAATATGCACGGATGCAATTTAGTGTTTTAAATCTTGGAGTTGGTTTACCTTTCAAGTTCATTGTGAGAAGTTAGAGAGAGAGAGTGGTGTTTTGTACCTAGTCTGCTCCCTCATGAGGGGACCCCCTTGGCGGTTTGTGGCTGACGTTGGTGAGGAATCCATATTTCCATGGTCATGATGTATTTTATGCGGGGGTAGTTTGTGATCGGCATTGAGATTCAACTATTTTTATTCTTTGTTTTGGGGCTTGGTATGATCAACATTGATGTCAATGTCTTTGTTGTAGCACCTTGGTGGCTTGATCACCTAGTCCTTGGGTATCCATGGTCCTCTTTGCTTGTCATTGTTGTGTGTATTATGGTGGTGCAGGTTTCTAGTAGATCATAGCTGTGGTATGGGACATGGTGATAGTTCGTTGTTCCCCTGTAATTGTGGATTGCATTGTACTTGTGGCCCATGATTTAGAGAGAGGGTGTCAACACTAGTAAATTTCGTGGGTTTTATCGGTTGTATTTGGGCATTTGGGTAGGTGCTCAAGTGGGCATTTGGGCTGCCTTTTATGTTCGGCCCAATTGTCTTGGGCCTCAACTTGTGCCCTATTTATAGGTGTCTCCTTTCTACTCTTCTCATTCATTGCACATGTGTATCCATTGGAGAGGGAGATTGTGTTAGCAGATATGTCAACTTGTGTGTGAGTTTGTGCATGCAGAGGATGGGCACATTATTTAGGATATTTTAGGCATTTTTTATGGTCTTCATTTTGGTCATATTTAGCATTTATTGCTGGCCGACCAGCATTAAATGCTGGCTGACCTGATCATATTGAGGACATATTTTTGTTCTATATATTCTGGCTCCTCCTCCTCACCCAGTCACTCATCTGCCAGATCACATGTGTGGAGACTTCGAGAGGAGAGAGGAGTTAGTGCCGGTGCCCACGCAGCCAGTGACTCACTGTTGTATGCGACTGTCTCATGTTGGATATATGGATTCCATTTCCTGAGCATACATCGAAGTTCTCATTTGTATTGTGTTTTTTTGTGTTCTTTCTTTCTCTTTCTCTTTTGTCTTGTGTTTCAACAGTTTATTACAGCATATGTTTACGCTTCCATTGCTGCTCCACTTTCTAACAGATTGGAGGTAGTTTGGTGGTCACCTTAGCCTGTGTTGCTATTATGCATCTTCTCATGCTGTGGTATATGGATTCCATGGCTTGTTTTATCATTTCTTGAGTTATTGTGTTATTGCTTTCTTGTTCACCTCTTTCAATGTTCAAAAGTTGTTTCTTTGCTTCCATGTTGTGTGTGTGTGTGTCTCTCTCTCTCTCATAGGTTTGTGAAAGTTATTAATATGGAGACTATGGACCATTACATCTGTTTTTGGAGGAAAATGGTAGCTTAGCACTTACTAGATTTTCTAGTAGGATATGCGAGAGCTTTTGGGGAAGATTTTTAAAGTTGCAAGTATCTAAGCTGCGAGACCAATATCCTTTGACCTCCACTAGATGCCCTTGATCATTGTCGGAGAGAGGCAGAGGTAGCTACTTCTCTTCATTATTTGAGACTAGAGTTAAATCACAACTTTGGTAGAGCCATCTCTTTTGGACGAGATTATCCATAGGCTGTTGCTACAATAGGAGAGCAGTCTATTGTTTAGATTTACTAGATGACACTCAAAGATAGAAACTCGAGGGCCTCAGAGGAGTGAGGACCATAATTTATTGTGAATGGAGGGGGTGCCTCTAGAGTGGGCAATGGAAATTGACGTGTCTTAAACTTAGGTTGGTCTCTTTCAAAGGAGATGTGCTTAGGGTGGTTGTGATCAGCACAGAGAGTTTTCACTTTTACAGGGGAGGAGGATGGTAGACTAATGAGAGACAATTTGAATTAGTCAGAGTCTAGATGTTGCTCTTGTCAACTAATCACATTAGTGACTCAATTGTAATAGGAGATGGTACTTTGATCTATAGCATTTTACTTGCATGATGGATGGATGGAGACACTAGGCTTATTAGATGAGACCTCTTTGAATATTATAGTGGGATCCGAGGGAGTGGTATGGAGTGATTCTTTTCTTGACAAACCTTGTGATGTTTTATTATGTGCATATATTAGTATGCAAGATCTATCCATGAAGAGAGAGATTCTAATGGGATTCTAGTGGGTGGGCATGGAGAGACCCTTTTCTTAATAGACCTTGTGATGTCTCAATTTTTGGACTTACCACTAGGTTGGGAAAGAGAAATAGACAAGCAAGATTAGAGCAATGCCAATAATTGCCCAAGCTTGGTAAAGAGAAGACATCTCTTCACTCTTCTCAACCATTATATTTTCCATATGTTTCCATATGGCAAATGCATATGGGTACAAAAGTATGATTGAAGTATGGTTTAGTTCTTGGGGGTGAATCATGTGACCCTTTTTTTTCGGGGCGGGGGGGGGGGGGGGGGGATGGGGAAGAGAAGGTCGGGACCCAAAAAGTAAACACTATACACATTTAAAATTGGAGAGTTGTAAAACTTAAACAATTTGGAATTGCAAACTAGTCATAAATTCAATTCATAAAAGATCAAAGCATCATGTCTTGTAGTGACATGAAACATTAAGTTTCAATAGGCAAAAGTAATGACTAGTCAGCAGTTTTAGCAACAACAAGCCTCAAGAGCTAAGGTAAAAAAAGAAAATATCAAAGAACAAATTTGCCCCAAATTTCTATTAAAAGTATGAAAAAGCCAAATTACAAGTACCATCTCCAAAAATATCTATGTCTGGACTCTGTACTGGGTTTTTTCACATACATGGGTGTGAATCCAACTTTGTTATTGACTGACTTTTGGAGGAGACTATACGTCTAATCTAGGCTTCGGAAGTTGCCATGCTTCCTTTGTTTAGTAGCACAAAGGAGTTTAGCAATATTGGGTATGGAGCTAATGTGTGTCCAACAGGCTATGGAGGATGAAGCTCCATGATTGAGAGAGAGAGCTCTTGCAAGTAGACAACAAGCTGAATAGATTGATGTGATAGTTTTTGATGATAGAAAAAGTGATAGGGCTTGAATATACAGGATCAGGTATCCACCTACACCTTTGACGCTTATTAAATGCTAAGTGGTGTAAAAGGTGTTCACACCTAAACACACACTTTTACACACAATTATGTGTGTTCACACACAAGGATAAATAAATCTAACAAGTAGTTGGCATGTGGCTTGCGTATGGCCAATTCCTAGTATCTTGTGCTTGATATGGAGAGCAAGAGGACACATATAGGTGTTGCTTATGGGACCCTTAAGTGTGGATGAGAGCCCTCATGATGGTCTTCCTGTCAGAGTGCAGCGATGTGGAAGCGTAGGACAAAGACAGAGAGAGTGAACACAGAGAGAAGAGAGAGAGAGAGAAAAGGAGACAGTGCAACGCAGAAAATCTGCAGTGTAGTGTGCTGTATAAGAGTGCAGAAATATACACGGGGGCAGAGGAAATATCGGCTTGGAGACCTCAATCTCCATCAGCCCGAGCGCAGTCAGTCTCAGCATACCAACTCTGACAGATCTCAAGATCAGAATGATATCTGAGAATGTGCCACAATCTGACTATAAATGGTCAGTCAGGAAATAATGCCCGGCTGCAGGTTGGCTGCATTAAATGCAGCTGACTGAATAAAATAATACAGAAAAAACTGTCGGACTGCAGAAACTGTCCAACTGTACCTGTGCCACGTGGCACCTGTCCGCCCTGCCGATGTGGCATTCTGCCATACTGCTGACATGGCACTCGGGCTGTAGGACTGTCCAGGAAATGACTGTCTAACACTTCCCACGGTATTTGTTGAGACTATGCTAGTGATTTTTTTTTTGGGTGGGGGCGGGCAGGGGGGAATTTCTTGGGTCACAAATAGAAGTCCAACATGTGGCTATGTGATTTCTAGGGGTGTTTGTCCTTTCTTATTTCTTGACAGCACTTGAGCAGATTCCCGAACTAGACTTCTCAAAGTGAGAGTGTGTAACTAGGGACATTGCCACAAACGAGAGTTGATTGTGCTTGTATTATCACTTGCTTCATTTGGACAATCAGATGTAGTCATGCCGTGGATCTATATGACATAACTACAACAAACATACGGCTGTGATAGATGGGAGAGATTACTGGGTCACTCTGAGTGCATGAGGATGAGGACATATGCTTTTCTTTAGACATGGGACTTGGTCACATTCTTCCATCTAGAGACACTTATGAGTTGAGACTAAAGAACCTTTGAGTAGCTTTTCACATACCCTTCTATCAGACTCTTTCTTGTTATTTGATGGTGTATCACTGCTGTTCTATACAAGGCTTTTTATTGAATTGTTTTTACTTTGGTCTTTGGACTGAGGTGTTTGTTAATCGATGCTTCCTATCTTTCGGAAGAAAATATCACCACATTCTTTTTCTTGGGCCAGAAATGGTTTTGGAATGGTAAGGATAGGCCTGAAATGTAATGCCGTTTTGAGCTTCATGAAGGCCAACAAAAGCTTTCCTTCTTTGTGTTGCGTAGAGGAGGAGCTATTTGTGTAAAATGCTTGATGAACCAGTGATATCATGAACATAAGCCAAAAGAAGATCGCTGTTCATGTATGTTGTGAAGATGGGTGCATTATTGAATGAATCTAAGTCTTGTTAGGATTGATTTGCCTGTACAATGACAATTACTGCTATGCATCAAAGTGTATTACCATTTTTCCTGCAGTAAAACAACTAAAAATAGAAATTAAGTCAAAACAGACAGTCAGAATCGTACAGTTAATGTGAAAACAAAGTTGTGACTCGTACTTAAAACAATCTCCTGTTCTTTCAGGACTTTGACTATACTGAGCTTGAAGAAGTAAGACAGTACTATCCCCAAGGCCATCATGGTATAGATAAAGACGGTAGACCTGTTTATATTGAAAGATTAGGGAAGGTGGAGCCAAACAAATTGATGCAAGTCACGACAGTCGAAAGATATCTGAAGTATCATGTTTTGGAGTTTGAGAAGTCTTTGAACAAGAAATTTCCAGCATGTTCAGTGGCAGCCAAAAAACACATAGACTCTACAACTACTATTCTTGATGTGGCTGGTTTGGTATGGCTGATATGCTTGCAACCTTTTTGAATGGTTGGATGTAGGATTTTCTTATCACCTACACATACTATTGTGTATTGACAATAATATTCAAACAAACCATTGCAGGGCTTGAAGAATGTCAGTAAGAATGCCAGGGAACTTGTATTACGAATCCACAAAATTGATGCTGATAATTACCCTGAGGTATTAAGAATACTTGAAGTTTTGTATTTTTATAGATCTTTAGAACCAGCTGTCTTTCCTGGATTTGTTTTGCATGGACAATGGACTTATTTGCTCACATGGAATGAAGTAATAAACTGTTGGATTCCTCAAACTTTTCTCCCCCATGAGCTTGCAGACATTACACCACATGTTTATCATAAATGCTGGCCCTGGTTTTAGGCTGTTGTGGAACTCTTTGAAGAGCTTTCTGGATCCAAAGACCACAACAAAGATCAGTGTATGATATTCTAAAGCAGTAATGTTGTACATCGTTGTCAGATATTAATGGAGTGAGGAACTTAAATTTTAGGCCCCTATTTTGTAGGTCTTGGGAAATAAATATCAACATAAGCTTTTGGAGGTAATAGATGCCAGGTATTATTACTTCTCCCTTACTATTTTTAGGCATACTTGTCAATTGAATAAATGCCTTTGAGCTTTCAGAAGTTAATTTGTTTTTATGAGCATTGAAAATGGCAGTTTACCCTGTGGTTGGGCAGTGAGTTACCAGATTTTTTGGGAGGCAGCTGTACATGTGCTAATGAAGGGGGGTGTCTTCGTTCTGACAAAGGGCCATGGAGGGATCCAATAATAATGCAGGTTGATTGTTTGTGTTATGAGCTCATGTGTGCCAAGTACGCATTATGTTTGAATCCACTTTATTCACATTTGCTTTGTTCTCATTCACAATTAGGCATTGCCATTTGATTGTGGGTGGGTTTTGGTGTTAATGGACTGCAAATGCACAGAAAAGGTCAAACGTGTGATTCAACTAAATTAAGATAACTCAAAAACAGCTCTACTTAATTAAGTAATTTTTATAGAAATACATAGTTCCTAATGTCTGATAGTTGAAGATAACTCAAAACCAGCTCTGCTTAATGAAGTAATTATAGAAATACATAGTTCTTGATGTCTGACATGATCTATCTATTTGCAGGCCGTGTTGGACGGTGAAGTGGAAAATGCTAGACAAATAGTCACAATATCGAGTACAGATGGGAAATCTTCAGTGATTGTAAGAGCTAAGAAGGTACTGATGTCAATCAAAGCGTTTACTCTCTCTGTATTCATGTCACTGAGTAGATATTCTGTGCCTTATTAAGTAGCTTTTCTTCACTCTATCTTTTAGTTAACATGTCCTTGAATTGGCAGCTATTTAGACAACTGAAAGTGTTTGAAAAAGCGTGAATGCCAAAATGCGATTTACTTATCGTACGATGTACTAAGATACAGATGGCTTTGAAGTATAGTGGACCCATTATAATTTCCCAAGAGCCTTTCACAACCAATACATGCTTCATCATGTATGACCAAGTGGAATAGTTGGTGCCATCCAACTTGTCATCAGTAGAAAGCATCCCAAATAGCTCATTTTGATTATGTGCAATCTTTGCAAATGCTAAATACACAAATGCAGGGGAGGAAACTGCTCACAAATGTTTGAAAATTGACAAGGGAGCTGCCGTCCCAACATCCATGTGTTAAAAAAAAGAGGTTAAAAAGTAAAATGTGATGAGAAAGAGCCTACAACTAATGCAAATGTTGGTGTAGATGTTGTTTGGGCATTTACATGCAGAAATATTGGGGCAGCAAGCTGAATTGGTTGAAATCCTTAAATTTTGTGTGCAAATGTTAGAGAAATTGTTGAATTTGCACAAATTCAATGAAGATCCATGCAATGAAAGGTGAATCTAGCAAAAGCCCTAAATTTTATGATAGAAATTTCAAGAAATTGTAGAAATTGGGCAGGTTGGTCATTAACCCTTAAATTTCGGGGAACCAAGTGTGTGAAATTGAAAATTCATTTGAAATCCTTTGAAGTTGTGGATGAGACGGGCAAGAGGGAAAAGAAATTGCAGAAATTTCTGAAAATTTCCAAATTTAAAAATTAGGGTGTTTGAGATTTTTTGTGCAACAGAAAATGGCAGAGATGAGTGGAGGCATGCAAGGCAGACCAGATTTGCAGAGATTTCAAAAAACTCCACAATTTAAAAATTAGGGTTTTTGAGGTTTTTTTTTTTCAAGATTTGCAAAAAGTGGCACGTAGGGTTGAGAGATTGTGTGCAGGATGGCCCTTGAAACTGTGTGCAAACTGTGTAGAGAGAGAATGCAGTAGAAAATGCCACGGTTGAGGTGATGGCAGTTGCGGGCAACAATGTCATGAAGGAGTCCATGTGTTGGAGCTGGTGGTGGAATGGATGCAACAATGGTGACGAGGCCGGCAGCACAATGGCTCTAATACCACCATTGGGTTGAGTCAACAACTTGATAAACAAAAAGTGGAGTAGAGAGCAAGAGCAAGAGTGGACACATAAAGATGCATGTGAGAGTACCTTCAGTAAAACGAATCACAAGATTAGAATATAAGGTACAACCCTAAGGTTATATAGACCTACACACTGAAGTGTGTTCACATAGGGAAAAAACCGATCCTATGCAAGAGGGTAGAGAATGCCTATGGATAGTGCGTGTTCACACCAGAATGACTAAGAGGAAAATACAAGGTAAATTTAACAATCACTAGCTTTCATCCATTCCTAGCCTTGCATTACGTGATTGAATCTAATGCTTTAGCATGGCAATGATTTGAAATGTAAGTTGAACATGACTGCTTCTATCAAAAATTGCGAGGAAACCCTTTGAGAGTGAGCATACATCTTGACATCTCCATAAGAGATTAACTTTCCCTTTCAACCAGATTATTTTGTTGAGGTGTGTATTGTGTGGTACTCTGATGGATAATACCTTGTTTAGCCATAAATACATTTGAATTTGTGTGACATACACTCCCCCCAATCAATCATTTGCAGTGTAACAATCTTTCAACCATTGCAATTTTCAAAGATGACTGATAAGCTTTAAAAATAAGCAAACACTTGTTTTTTGTGCTTCATTTTGTAAATGAACCATGACAGTCAAGTAGTTGATGAAAGTCACAAAGTGAAAGTATTCCCTATGAATGGGATCTTGATTGAACTGCATACATCATACATGTGACAATGGACCAAGAAGTCAGCACATGCAATTGCTAGTAATTGATAAGAGATTTTCGTTAATGCCTATCATATACAAGACATCTTTCAACATCACTTGTATCCCCATTGACTGCAACTAGGGAAACCTTTCCAATGTTTTAATTGATAATTATATATGATGCATTGCTGACACAACCAAATAATCCTCCCTTTGGGTGCATCTTGCATAGAGATAAACAATCCTTCATTAGAGGTAATATGTTAATAAGCACCATTGTCAAAATATCATGCATCTTTGGCCATTACTATTGACAAGTATTGTTTATACAATAAAGGATCGTAAGAGCATCTTATTGCAAATGTGCAATGTGCTTCTATGTCAAACGAGCTATGTTTGCTGCCTTATCCTTTGCTTTTAGATGCGCTCTTCGTGATTGACATCGCTTGATTGTCTTCCTTTTCTCACTAGCAATGTATTTGTGGTATTCACCAATGAGATGACCAAGTTTCTTGGAATGATTGTCATGACACTGGAGTTAGAAGAGAGAGCTGCCTTGCCCTTAGGCTGCCATGACTTTCCCTTGCCTCTATGGAAGTCTACAAATGCGCAATCCCCTGAAACCATGCTTGATTGGCTAAAAAGTGACTACTCCAAATTTACATTAGTGCTAAACATTCCAAGGAGATCCTTTCAACTTGCCACGGCAATATTACTGAATTTGTATGCTACCAGAACTGCAACTCAAATGAGTGCGAGAAGTTACTGAAATAGGGCTATCGAACAAAGATCCTTTGAATGAGTTGGATGTCATTGAGGCTTAGTAGGATGAGATGGGCTCATTGGCTGCCAACAAGGAAGGGATGAAGCAAAAGAAGGTCAAATGGTGTGAAGAAAGACATGTTCTGGAGGTGTATCTGATGGTATCACATACGATTCACAACATCTAGGATCACGACTAGAATCATGACAATAACCACCATCACGAGTTTGTTCACCTTGAGGTCCACACATGTGATAGGGCCCTTGTTGAGGCTCAGAGTAACTAATCTCAATTTCACCACTTATGCAATAGTAGTAGTCTGGGGACCCTTACATGCAATTTTGTAGTCGGAGAGGCCTCAAACATTGGATGAATTGGTGTAGTTGTTGCCCAGACCATTGCCTTGTTGTTTCTTATTGTGTCTCTATACGGCAACCCTTGGAAGAAACAATGGCTCCTTTCGACTTTGAAGGGGTGGAAGTAACTATCTCCTTTTGAAGCGTAATGTCAAAAGTGGACAACTTTGTTCACTTCTTGTGAACATTATGGCGGTCTTGAAAGCATGGAATGATTATTGGGAAGCTTTTGCATGATATATATAATTAACATCATTGAAAGTCTTACCAGCCTTCTCAAGCAGATCCATCAAATAAATGAGTAGTTGAACTATTTTGCTAAGGTGAGGACCTTCAAGTTTCAGTTCAACAAGCTGCTCTTCAAACTTGTAACAATGAGATTATTTGTTCTAGCATTTCTATCCTCCAAATATATCCAAAGAGAATGAGCAGTCTTTTGTTTGCCTTTTGTAGTGAAGCCTCCTTGAAGATGAGAGAAATAAGGGCAGCCAAAGTTGTTCACTCTTAAGCGAGGAACTTATGAACAACTTCATGATCCTCCTTGATCCGAAGGGGAGAGGTGTCTTTGTTAAATTCCCAATGTAGGTGCATCCCCAAAATGGGCAATTTTGTCACCTTCCATAGTGATTGATTAGTATTGTTCAATGTTAGTATGGTACTAATTGGACTAAGAAATCTTGGACATATATCCAATGCAAAAAGTTATACATATAATTTTGAAGGCCTATTGTTAAGTAGTTGGAGACTTTACTTCAAACAAAGGTGCAAAAGAGAGCTTGAGGGCTAACTAGTGCCTTGAGGCCTCGAGTGTTAAATAATTCTTACAATATCCCCTCAAACCCCTCAAACCCCCCTTAGTACACACTCACATATATATACATGTGCACCCGCACGCGCGCGTACACACACACATGCATGCATGCATGCATATATGTATGTATACATGTAATGTCTACATAAGGCCAATGTGGCCTATGAGACACAATCTAGAGTATATCCATGTCTAATGTTATCTCACTAATAAAGTGAAGATAATGGTAAAAGTAACTATAAATTAAATGGCCTATGAAACAATGTTGAAAATAAATGTACAATGAGACAATGCTATAGTAACAAGCATGCCTAGTATCTCATTGATAGAATGAAAAACAAGTCTTGATTTGATACTACTACTATGCTAGAGCCTATAGGCTGTACTTGATCTCAAGTTCTATGCATGATGTCAACTATGATGTAGTTGCTAGCTGCTTGGTTGATGTGCCTAGTGGTGAGTGTCCAGTGTCTTGTAACAATAGCTTTGATCCCACTGTGGTACGGCCTGCTTGGTTGTCATTGTTGCCAGGAGTTTGTAAAATAGTGAAATAGAAACACATTTTGGAGTCGTGAAACGTCGTTTCGGTCCCAGTTTGAAACGACAAAATGAGAATCCAAAAAATATAGGTATAAAAATAAAAATATATATAGTCATAAATATAACTATGAATATATGATGGAGCAACACCACTTATTAGTTGAACCTCTACATCAAAACTTTTAAATTCCTCAGTAACATAACATTAGAACTTAAAAGAGAATCGAGATTTGACAAGCTTAAAGTATATACTAATCATTATTAAGTTTAAGACAATAAACTGTAACTTGTTATAGACAGTAAACTCAAGATTAAAGGCTCAAAAGTGAACAATTATAGACTCATATTATGTCATACAGACCCAAAAAAGAGAGTACTCATGAGTTGTAACTCAGTAAACAATGCGTGAAAAAGAAATACAACTATGATGTATGCTGTATAGTGTACTAATGACTCATGAGAGTTGCGTAATATCATCCAAAGCCATCTTTGTCTCAACCTTCTCAGGGCTACTAGCAAGAATACTACTAGTGCTACTAGAGAAAGAGGAGGCATCATCATCATCATGTGCCATTGGAGTTGTAGAGGTAGAAGAAACTGCACATCGAAATCGAGATCCACTCACTCTAGTTGATATACGCCTGCACCGTGTCCGATGTGCAGGTGTAGATATCTCCTCATGTAGTATATTATAGATGTCTATTTCTTCTCGAATAGTAGAAACGTCCCTCACCTTCTCTATGTTAATCTTATCTACATTTACTTGCTTTGGCTCAAGTTTGTAATGTGAATTCTCAATCAAGCGAAAGTTAGAAGGGCAAAAAACCAACCTCTCAAGCTGAGGAGTCTTCGATTTTATTTCTCTTTTTGGTATGAAACAATGCCCACGTGCTCCAATTTCTCTCAGCAGGACCACTACCACAATCCTATAAGAGAATACGGATAGCCATCCTTTTCTACCAAATTTTAATAAAAGAATAAAAAGAAATTTAGTACATTTATTTAGGTTGCAAGTTATAACTTACATGTATCATTGTATGTATGTATCATGTAACATGTTTATTGTTTAAACTTTAATCACCAATGTTGGAGCACAATTTCCATATTTCTTCCACCAAGACACATGCTAGAGATGTGTCTCATGTAACTCTGTTGTGGGGCATGCAAATGAGAGAGTGTGATTCGAAACTCGAGGAGATCATCCTCAAGTCCTATAATGATGGAAACATCTCCATCAACCCACTTACTAAAATAACCTTGCAGCTCCTCTTCAAGCTTCTCACTTCCATATTGATTCTCGCTGTACCAAAGAGGATACAAGCAATGTACGACAATATGGACTGGTTTGTGAAACCAATCCTATCTCCTGTTCCGCATAGCTCGAACGTCTTGCACTCTATAACATGTATAAAAGTTAACCTCTTATCCACATTGCAATATAAATTATGAATCATGATAGATCATAGATTCACAAAGATGATTAAAAAGGTGAAATTAGAATGATTGGTCATTGATTCACTTACTCCTCTCAAGACAAGAAGACGCTTCTATCAAGCGCCTCTCCAATTTGATCCATGTATTTAACAAAAGGCCTAGAGTACTATCCTCATATCATCGATCCTCAAGATTATGTAAATGGAAGTCAAAGATTTTGCCAATGCAACTGCATCCTCCCAATAGGCCTCATCCATGACATTTATGATAAATGTCAAAGCCTTAGGTTGCTCCCTCTCATCCCGTGCAGCCCACTCTCTAGAGACAAGCGTCCTCAAGAGGCCTTGGTGGACTCTAACAAGTCTCTCCACAATAAAAAATATGTAAGCGATGCGAGTCGTTGATAACTTCAAAAGATTCAAATCATTGTTTCCCCTGAAAATGGCATGCACTCTAGGTTTCTTTGTTACAAACTTTACCATGCTTTATCTCTTGAAGAGGTCATCTATACATCCAACCTTTTCCAAATCCTCCATCAGTAGATCCAAACAATGTAATGCGCATGGAGTCCACATGATCTTAGAGAACTCACTCTCTAACAAATCACCCATAGCCACACAATTACTACCATTGTCAATGATGACTTGTACTACATTCTCTACACCAATCTCCAAAATGGCAGCCTTGATGTGCCTATAGATGTACTTGCTTGAAATCATTGTCCTTGTTTTGCCGATGCATCTATGGCACGCAAGAACATGGTCCCTTTGCAAGAGGACACCAAGATGCTATATACATTCCTTTCTCACATTTGTCTATCCATCACACAAAATAGTGTAACCATACTTCTACCAAGTAGTCTTCAAATGTTGCATCTTTAGCTTTACAGCTTGTTTCTCTCTAACAAGCTCACATATGCACAAAGCCTCATAGGAGGGGACGTCTTAGTCACATCCAATCCGACTAATGGGCTTGATGGCCCTTTCCACATATTTGTATATGCAATATGAAAAGGGATGGCGCACTATATAAAAAAACTCATTATCTTATGAGTAGCCTCTACCTTTGCTTGCTTTTGAAGGTCTGCTATAATAGTCGCCCTTTCCAAGGATCCTCTTGTAGCTCTTGTTGTCCCAGTGGTATGTGCATCTGCTGACGAGCTACTACCACCTTGGGCACCCCCTGTTACATTAATAAAGTAAATTATGGAAAACAGGTGCGAGGGATGACCGTCCGAGGGCCTTGGGCATCCGAACGGGGTTTAGGGGAGCCTAGAATAAAAGAGAGTCCAAGAATAGTAGGACTCACCAAGAGTTGACGGCTGGCAATCGGATCATGATGAGAGTTGCCAGCAACTATCTAGGCAAGGTTGGGAGGAGTAACGAGTCTCGTGTCTCTGTTTTCAAGATCGACTCGTGAGACGTTCTCACTGAGTGAAGTCGAATCTGACTGAGTTTGATTTTATTCTAGTTTCACGTTACACTGGTATCAGAGCCGCCGTCAGGTCCTGCTTCAGTTGTCGGGTCCTCCTTCAGAGCCGTCGGGTTCCGCTTTCGTTTGTTTTCACGCGAAGTTTTTTTTTCCAGTGCCCACACGTCATGCGTTACACAGGTCAGGCAGGAAGACGGTGCCCATACGCTATACGTCACATTGGTTCGTGTCCTGGACACGATTGATTTCGTGAAGTGACAATCAAACGGCACTATATCGTTTGACGCTTCTGTGACCAGTTCCGGCTGCAGGCTACCATGTGATGACTGCAAATTAGCCTTGTGATAGTTACAGATTGACATGGTACGAATCCAGGGAAGACGTCACCAGCACAGACGATACAAGATATGTCATAGTGATCACATTAGTTCATATGTGATCTGGCAGGGGGGTGGTTAATTTCATCCTCATCTTATGGTTCTACTCGATAAGCCTTTCTCCCACGCGTTTGGCACAGTTTGGATTGTTCCTCACGTCTTTTGCTATCACTAAATTGTAAAGGCCATCGACATCTGCCCTATCACCATAATCAGGGAAGTACCTTATCTTGTACGCAAATTTCTTATATTTGCTTTTCAATTCCAGTGTATTAATGGAGGGGAAAGGGAGAGAGGGAGTAATTGAGGGTTCTAGTTCTGGGGACCACCCAATGGTAGATCCCCATGAAACGGAGATACAAGAAGAGCAATGGGAAGAATTTTTTGCCAGACGAGAACAATTTGATGATCTAATTACTCGTGTGCAGGCACAGGGGGTTCAAATGGAATTTGTAACTCAAACACTCACCGAAATAAAATTTCAATTAACTTTATTATTAGAAAGGGATAAAAATAAAATAGAAACCTCGGATATTCCATCTTCATCGAAAGTTTTGGATGTGACTATGCGAGATCCTAAGGAACCCCACCACAAGTTGAGGGATAATCTAGTTTTAAAAGATATGAAAACCCCTCAGTTTCACGGGGAGAAAACCCCTCAGTCTCCAAAAATGAAAGGATTTGCACAAACTGAAAAATACTCCACCACATCTCCAAGCGCTTGAGGCCAGTTTAACTTTGGGGCCAAAGGCATATAAATGGTGGCGAACTTTAAAGGAGGCAAATAAAATACTTGAAACTTGGGCTCAATTTGAATCGGTCTTTTTGAAAGAATTCCTTCTTTGAAAATGAAATGGAAAGAAATTGGGAAGATTGGGATTATGTTAGACAAAAGGGAAGACCCCTGCTGACATATTTGGAAGAATATCGTGAGATAATTCTCAAATTGGAAGGAATAGATAAATTTCAAAAGACAAGAGGATTCATTAGGGGACTAGATAAGGCCTGTAAAAAGGAAGTGAAAAGGAGTTCACCTAAGACGCTTGAAGAGGCAATTAAATTTGCATTAATCAATGAAGTTGGTAGCGTCCAAGTACACTCACTAGTCTCACTGATACGGAGCCTAAGACTAAAGAATTGGAAACCTCAAAGTTTGTAGGCAAATTTAAAAGGAAAATGCAATTTCTTAAAGGTAAGAAACAACCTTTTGAAAAGAAACAATATGTAAAGCCAAAGTTAAGTCTAGATGACTTTGATAAGGCCAAAAAAGAAAAGCTGTGTTTCAATTGTCTATCCCCTAACCATGCTGCTTGGAATTGCCCTCAAAGGAAAAAGAGGGAAGATAAAGGAAAGAATAAGGACAAGGGTAAGGGAAAAGAAAAACAAATCCATGTAGTGCAGACCCTAGAATTAAAAGGGCATGAAAAATATAAATCTTTAGAGGTTTTGCAGAAGGATGTACACACACAGGTGTTGTATGTCAACTTCTATGTGGCAGCCTACTTTTGGGCCACATGATTTAGTTAGAGTGCATGGATTGATAGCTGGAAAGAGGGTTAGAGTCATGATTGATGACTCTGCTATCCACAATTTCATAAATTATGCACTTGTAAAAAAATTGAAACTTCCCCAACAAAAGAGTGGGCATTAATATGTTGTTCGTATGACGCAAGGTCAGGATAATAAAATATGGGATACAATGGTATCCAATTTGGAAATTGAGATCCAAGGATACAAAGATAAACTTGATTTCCAAATTATGAATATGGAAAGAGCCGATGATGCTTTAGGGAGGGAGTGGCTATGGGGATTGGAACCATCCTTAAAACGTAGTGGTAAAGAAATAAGATGGTTCTATGCGACTTTGTGTTGATTATAGAGCACTTAATAAGATAACAGTGAATAATAAATTTCCTATGCTTAGGATGGAAGATCTTTTTGATCAATTATAAGGGACAAAATTCTTCACAAAGATAGACTTAAGATCAAGCTATCACCAAGTAAGAATTAAGGCATAGGATGTTCCTAAGACAGCATTTCGTACTAGATACGTGCATTATGATTTTTTGGTGGTGCCTTTTGGCCTCACTAATGCACCAGCTACCTTTATGAAGCTGATGAATAGTGTGTTACGGCCCTATCTAGGACATTTTGTAGTAGTCTTCTTGGATGATATCTTGACCTTTAGTAAATCAAGAGAAGAACATTTGAAACACTTAGGATTGGTATTCCAATTGTTAAGAACACATTCCCTTTATGCGAAGAAAACTAAATGTGAATTCTTCGCACAAGAGGTCAAATATTTGGGGCATATTATCTCGAAAGAGGGAATCAAGTTGGATCCAGAAAAAGTAAGGGCAATTATTGAATGGCCATCTCCAAGGAACTTAGAAGAGCTGCAGATCTTCTTGGGATTGTCTGGATTTTATCGTAGATTCATTCGAGATTATGCCAAAATAGCTGTTCCAATGAGAGACCAACTTAAATGGAAAGGGAAGAGTTTTAAATTGGGGAACTGACCAAAATGAAAGTTTTCAAAAACTTAAGGTAGCTATTGCTACAGCTCCAGTACTATTAATTGTGGATCCCAATAAACCATTTATGGTTGAAGCCGATGCCAGTGATAAGGCGATAGGCGCGGTCTTATTACAAGAAGGTCGACCAGTTGCTTTTGAAAGCAAGAAGTTAGAGCGTGCAAAATAGAATTTTTCTGTTTATGAGAGGGAGCTGTATGCAATAGTACATGCAATGAAGAAATGGATGCACTATTTGTACGGTGCCAAACTTTTGATCCTGTTGGATCATGAAAGCATTAAGTGGCTTAATGACCAACCGGATCTACAAGGGTGTAAAGCCAGATGGGCCGAACTTCTCCAAGAGTTCGACTATGAGATAAGGTATAGAAAAGGCTGATGCACTCAGTAGACTGCCCATCATAAATGAATGGAGTTTTACTCAGTTCACTTTCGATTTGCTTGAATCCTTAAAAGGGAATTGCGAGGTTGATCTGGCATATTCCAACATATGGGAAGCAATAGAAAATGGGGATCCAAATGGAAGGGCCTCCACTGAGGAAGGAATATTTAAGGATGTTCAACAAGGAAATGGAGCATTAGGGGTTGCTCAAATCGGATTCAAGTGGAAGAATTTTACCATTGATAATGGTTATTTACTCTACAAGGGTAGGGTATGTGTCCCGAATGATAAAGAAATAAGGCGGCAGTTACTCTTTAAGTGTCATGATACCCCTAGCGCAGGACATCCAAGAGTTAATAAGACTTATAGTCTTATTAAAAGGCAGTTCTATTGGCCTGGAATGAATAAGGACGTCCTTGACTATGTGGTCAAATGTAATAAATGCCAGGTTAATAAAGCTGAAAGACTGAAAATGGGAGGACTTCTCCATCCATTAGAGATTCTTTCGGGAAAATGGGAGAGTATCTCCATGGATTTTATTGTTGCATTACCCAGAACACAGAGGGGGCACGACTCTGTGTGGGTGATTGTGGATAGGTTAACCAAAATGGCGAGGTTTATTTCAACTTCAACTGATGTTAAAACACCAGAATTGGCTAGATTGTTCGTAGAGAACATATAGCGATTGTATGGCCTTCCGGCAAATATAGTTTCTGATCAGGATAGAAAATTTGATAGTCAATTTTGGCGTGCGGTATTTAGGAAGTTGGATACTAAACTTAGCATGAGTACGGCAGACCACCTGCAAACTGATGGGCAAACTGAAAGGGTTAACCAAATCCTTAAAGATATGCTCAGGGCATATGTAAGTAAAAGGCAAACTAATTGGGAAGAGTATCTACCAATAGTAGAGTTTGCATATAATAGTGTTAAGCACTCTTCCACTGGATATAGTAGATTTATGTTAATGTATGGGTTTCAGCCCAGAGCTCCTCATGTAGTGGGACTGCATAAGGAAAAGGTTCAGGCAGCCAAGGATTTTTTGGAGGATATGAATAGTATGTTAAAATTTGCTCAAGGAAATATTAAGAAAGCTCAAAATTGAGCTAGAGCTTATGCAGATCCTCACCGAAGAGACATCTCCTTTGAAGAAGGAGAATTGGTCTATTTTAAAGTGCCTGAAGAAACTAAAACCATGAAATTGGGATGATGTCCAAAGCTTTCACCCAGGTATTGTGGTTCTTTCACAATACTTAAGAAGGTGGGAGAACAGGCTTACAAGCTCCAACTACCTGTTGGTAGTAAAATACATCCAGTTTTTCATGTAAGTAAGCTAAGGAAGAAGCTGGGTGATTTGGATAATTTAATCTTAAATGATAACATTGAGGAGCTATTAGATGACCAATCTAATCCAGATGAACCAGAAAGAATATTAAATGTTCGTAATAGACAAACAAGGAATACTATTTATCAAGAATGTTTGGTTAAGTGGAAAGATTGTTCAGAATAAAGCTCAACATGGGAGCGAGTAAGTACCCTAAGGAAAAGGTTTCTCAATTTACAGTTGGACCTTCCAAGTATCGCTTTCGAGGATGAAACCGATTCTTAAGGGGAAGGAAATGTTACATTAATAAAGTAAATTATGGGAAATAGGCGCGAGGGACGACCGTCCGGGGCCTTGGGCACCCGAACAGGGTTTAGGGGAGCCTAGAATGAAAGAGAATAGAAGAATAGTAGGACTCACCAAGAGTTGACGGGTGGCAATTGGATCACGACGAGAGTTGCCAGCAACTATCTAGGCAAGGTTGGGAGGAGAAACGAGTCTCGTGCATCTGTTTTCAAGATTGACTCGTGAGACGTTCTCACTGAGTGAAGTTGAATCTAATTGAGTTTGATTTTATTCCATGTTACACCCCCAATATGTCGCAAAGGGGTCCATGAAGCAATTGGACCCTCAATAGAAGAAGCACCTGCACTTGCATGAGTTGCCTGTACATCCATATCCATAGAGACGTTGGTACTAGCAGAAGCATTGCTACCAATATCCTTGCACACTCTACCTCTCTTTGGGGAGGTGGAACCGTAGGATGTGCACTCGGCCATGAAGTATCCTCCTCATGTGGTACACTAACCACAAGGCGTTGCCGCCTCCAATACTCTAAACTAGCATACACATCATTAGGCACATCAAGGCAATTATCAATATCCTTATGACTAACATGACCGAGATGATCCGTCACTCGTGTAATGCTCCCCGTGTGTATGATATGGCAAATGTTGCATTCCTATCGCTTTGAGCCATCGCTACCTCCATAGTTACTAATGATGCACATGTGGCTCCAAAATGTGTCATTCACCATGGTTGTTCCTTACTGGAAATAGGGCAAATCAGCAGTAAAAGTGGGAGAAACTTTCTCAAATCAGTGTGGATAGCAAAGGATGAAGAGAGGGGAGGGATTGCTCACTGGAAACAGTGAAAATCAGCACCAATTTGAGGGAAAACTGTTAGAAATAGTTTGGACAAGAAAGGAAATGGATTGGATAGTTGAAGGATGAGGAAGGTGGAGTTTAAAGGCAGGGGTGTGGAGCAAACAATATGTGGGGGGGTGATTAGGTGAGTAAGAGGGTGGATAGTAGGGGAAAGACGGCGGAATGCTCATGCAGGAAGGCGAAATGCAATTTGTGGAGCAAGCAACAGGTAGGGGGAGTAATCATATGAGAAAGAGGGTGGACAATAGGGGAAAGAAGGCGGAATGCTCATGTAGTAAGGCGAAATGCAGTTTGCGGCCTGAAACCGGGTCAAAATCTGATGGTTGAAATGCTTGTCTCGAAATGCGTTTTGGGACCGAAATATTTCGTGCGTGAAATGTTTTAATTTTGGGCCGTTTTGGGCAACTATGTTGGCTATAGTCCTTGAAGAGGGGGTCATTGTGCTCGACAAAGTGAAATGGCTTTGTATTGTGTGATTTTGTAGCATGGAATGGAAGTTGTCTTGTGGGGTTGCTCTATAGTGTTTGTAATTGCTCTTTGTGCTGATCCCTCCTGGTGAGCTTGCCTCCTGTCTCGTAGTATTGTGTGGCACCTTTGGAGCTTGAGAAGGAAGAGACCTAGGCATCTCTGGTCCACATGGTCTATAACATGGTGAAGAGGTTCAAAGCCATCACGAAAGATGTCGTGTACCATCCCCGTGTGTCATAGTATATGGTATATTTGCATATGTAGTTATTCTCTATCTTAGGTTTTGGGTTGTAGAACTGGAAAATCCTATCCTTTGTTGCGTAGTTGCATGAAATGACGGTTCAAACTGCTTGAGATATAAATGTTTTGGGCTCGAAACATTTTGATCCCGAAATGCGTTTTGAGACAGACATTTCAGTGGGGAAGGGGTTTGACCTAGTTTTTGGCTGCAAATTGCATTTCGCCTTCTTGTGCCTTCCTATGTGAGAATTTTGCCTTCTTTTCCCTATTGTCCACTCTCTTTCTCAGCTGATCGCCCCCCCACTTGTTGTTTGCTCTACATCCCAGCCCTGAAACTCCACATTCCTCATCCTTCAGTTGCCAACCCCTTTCCTTTCTTGTCCATACTATTTCTGGCTGTTATTTTCCCTATTTCCAGTGACCAATCTCTTGTCTCTCTTTGTCTTTCGCTGTCCACTTTGATTTGAGCAAGTTTTTCCAACTTTAGCTGTTGGTTTCCCTTGTTTCCAGCAAGGTACAACCATGGTGAAGGACACATTTTGGAGCTACATGCGCATCGTTAGTGACTATGGAGATAGCGGTGGCTCGAAGCGGTAGGAATACAACAATTGCCATGTATACGTATGGGGAGCATTACACGAGTGAAGGATCATCTTGCTCGTGTTAGTAGTAAGGATATTGATAATCGCCCTGATGTGCTTGATGACGTGTATGCTAGTTTAGAGTATTGGAGGGCGCAACGTCTCGTGGTTAGTGCACCACATGAGGATGATACTTCGTTGCCAAGTGCACATCCTACGGTTCCATCTCCTCCCGCAGGTGGTAGTGCCCCAAAGAGAGGTAGTGTGCAAGGATATTGGTGGCAATGCTTTTGCTAGTCATAAATGGCACGCGACGGCGTTCAATCTTTTGTGTGTTGCCTCCATGTGCGTGGGGTTTAGGGTTTGTGTTGAGTCGCGTTCTCCGTGTCATGAATGGCATGGCATGCCGCCATGTCTCGCTCTTGAGCTCTCTGATGCCACTTTGTTAGTATATAAGAGCTCTTTGAAATTCCTTTGTATTCGTGGTGTGGTCATACCAATGCTAATACACCGGATCCCATCAGAACTCCGCAGTTAAGCGCTGGGGCCAGAATAGTACTGGGATGGGTGACCTCCGGGGAAGTCTTGGTGCTGCACCCTTTTGCATGCTTGTTTCGAGACCATAGCATGGCAATCCCCTCGGATCACGTCTTGACTCTCCACACCGACATTGTGGTAGGAAACCCCCTCACCTCGCCATGATAGTACCAATGTCTCTATGGATATGGATGTAGAGGCCACTCATGCAAGTGCAAATGCTTCTATTGAGGGTCCAATTGCTTCATGGACCCCTTTGCGACATCTTGGGGGTGCGCAAGGTGGTAGTAGCTTGTCAGTAGATGCACATACCACTGGGATACAAGAGGATCCTGGGAAAGGGCGACTATTATAGCAGGCCTTCAAAAGCAAGCAATGGTAGAGGCTACTCATAAGATCACGAGTGTTTTTATATAGTGCGCCATTCCTTTTCATGTTGCACATACAAATATGTGGAAAAGGGCCATCAAGCCCATTAGTCGGATTGGATGTGACTAAGAGGGCCCCTCCTATGAGGCTTTGTGCATACATGAGCTTGTTAGAGAGAAACAAGCTGTAGAGCTAGAGATGCCACATTTGAAGACTACTTGGTAGAAGTATGATTACACTATTTTGTGTGACGGATAGACATATGTGAGGAAGGAATATGTATAGCATCTTGGTGTCCTCTTGCAAAGGGACCATGTTCTTGCGCGCCATAGATGCATCGGCAAAACAAGGACAATGATTTCAGGCGAGTACATCTATAGGCACATCAAGGCTGCCATTTTGGAGATTGGTGTAGAGAATGTAGTACAAGTCATCATTGACAATGGTAGTAATTGTGTGGCTATGGGTGATTTGTTAGAGAGTGAGTTCTCTAAGATCATGTAGACTCCATGCGCATTACATTGTTTAGATCTATTGATGGAGGATTTGGAAAAGGTTGGATGTATAGATGACCTCTTCAAGAGAGGTAGAATCATGGTAAAGTTTGTGACAGAAATCTAGAGTGCATGCCATTTTCAGGGGAAACAATGATTTGAATCTTTTGAAGTTATCAACGACTCGCATTACTTACATATTTTTTGTTGTGAAGAGACTTGTTAGAGTCCGCCAAGGCCTCTTGAGGACGCTTGTCTCTAGAGGGTGGGTTGCACGGGATGAGAGGGAGCAGCCTATGGCTTTGATATTTATCAGAAATGTCATGGATGAGGCCTATTGGAAGGATACAGTTGCATTGGCAAAATCTTTGAGAGGATTGATGATACGAGGATAGTACTCTAGGCCTTCTGTCAAGTACATGGATCAGATTGGAGAGGCGCTTGGTAAAAACATCTTCTTGTCTCGAGACAAGTAAGTGAATCAATGACCAGTCATTCTAATTTCACCTTTTTAATCATATGTGTGAATCTACGATCTATCATGATTCATAATTTATATTGCTATGTGGATAAGAGGTTAACTTTTATACATGTTATAGAGTGCACGACATTCGAGCCATGTGGAATAGGAGATAGGATTGGTTTCACAAACTAGTCCATATTGTCGTACATTGCTTGAATCCTCTTTGGTACAACGAGAATCAATATGGAAATGAGGAGTATTTTAGTAAGTGGGCTGATGGAGATGTTTCCATTATTATGTGACTACCATACATCATACTGTCAGAAGTGGAGCAGCGGTGGAAGCATAAACATGTGCTGAAATAAACTACTGAAACACAAGACAAAAAGAGAAAAGAAAAGAACACGATACAGATGAGAACTCAGATGTATGCACGGGAAATGGAATCCATATATCTGAACACGAGACAGTCGCATACAACAGTGAGTCACTGGCTGCGTGGGCACTGGCACTGGCTCCTCTCTCTACAGAGTCTGCAGATGGTGAAATGAAGTGATTGACTGAGGAGGAGCCATTGAGTATAAATAGGCTGAAAAAGTGGGGAGCAATAATGCTGGTCGGACAGCATTAAAGCTGGCCGACTGTTGCATAAAATGCTCCACTGGCATAAAATGCCACACCAGAAAAAAACCTAAAATACCTAATAAAAATGCCCAGCCCAGATCAAGCTCAGACTCACACATGAGTTGACAAATACTCTGCTAACACCCTCTCTGAGATCATGAGTGATCTGATACAATACAATAGTACAATGAAAAGGGATCAGAAACTATACAACATAGAACCACCAAGTAGAACCATGGATACCCAAGCAGTGGGTGATCGAGCCACCACCAAGGTGCCTCGGAGAGAACTTGATGTCGATGTTGATCGTACCAAACACCTGAAAATAGAGAAGATCATAGCATGTCTCTGTGTCCATTATCAATGTTTCGCAGTAGCATACAAGACCATCGTGTCAAAAATGCCTCTGAACATAGGTGACCATGGATTCCCCGCCTTTGGCTAGACCGCCAAAGTGTCCCCTCATGTGAGCTCCAGATGAAAGCCCCCTGCTCTCTGTTAGATAACCAGCTCAGCATGAACCTGGATGTCAATCCCAGCTCCAGGATTTGATTCCGCCAGACTGAAGTCGATGCGTCAGGGACGTCCCTCTCTGGAACCTGTGCACCTGTATAAAAGTATAGATGAGGTGCGGTTGCCCCATCTGAACACCCGCTCACACTCCCTCTCTGGCACAAGAGAGTCGTGAGGGATGACCTCATCACCACCACTAGAAAGCAGCCGAGGAAGGGGCCACCAAGCCCTTCCCGAGATCCGAAGAAGAGAATCCCTTCCGCGCCTTGGACTTCACCTTGGTCGGAGGATCGGAGTCGGAGTCAAATGAAGGAGAGGACTCATCGGAAGAGTCAGCATCCCGCTTCGTCTTCTGCTCCTTCTTCCTGGAAGCCGCTAACTTCTTGCAGTCCTTCCGCAAATGTCCCTTCTTGCCACAGTGGTAACACTGGGCCTTCGACTTCGCCTTCCCGTTACCCCTCTCTGAAGCTACATAAGCCTCACCTCCATAATGTGCTGGAAGCTGCCCCTGTAATCTCAAGGATGTCTCATGGTTGTCCTCATCAAAGTCTTCAGGAAGAGGAAAAGGACGGAGAGGACGAGGAGTAGCTCCATAGACGATGTACCATAACCGCTTTTGCACAAACCAAGCTTTCATGACAGCACTCCATGTGAGATAATCAGGTCCATGTAACTTATCATCAGTGGAAGTGCATGGAGGAGCCACAAGGAGAGGATAAGAAGAGAAGTAGAGAAGAGATGGAATTTAGAGAGGAAACACAGCCAAAACACAAGCACAGACTGCAGAAAATGAGAGTTCACATGCAATATAACCCAAAATCTGATCAATAGAAGACAAAATCTGTTGCAGAAAGTCAAAAAATCAGTCAAAAACTGCCAAAAACAGAGAAAACGGCCTGAAGTAACAGTCACCCAGCCACGAGAGACGCTGAATCAGCAAAACGTAGACTGTAAACTGGAGAAAAGCAGGTAGAAAACTGTCGCCAGCAGTTGCTGATGAAAAACGCAGGCAGCAGAGGGTGCGTAGGCAGCAGGCGATGGCAAAACTGCAAAAAACGCAGGCTGAAAACAACCCCAAAACAGGTCGCCTGGCTGCGACAGCAGTCGTCTGATCAGCAGGGGTACAAAACAGTCCTGAAATCAGCAAGAAAACACAGCAGAAACACAAATCCTGAAAACTGATACCATGTCAAAAGTGGAGCAGCGGTGGAAGCATAAACATGTGCTGAAATAAACTACTGAAACACAAGACAAAAAGAGAAAAGAAAAGAACACGATACAGATGAGAACTCAGATGTATGCACGGGAAATGGAATCCATATATCTGAACACGAGACAGTCGCATACAACAGTGAGTCACTGGCTGCGTGGGCACTGGCACTGGCTTCTCTCTCTACAGAGTCTGCAGATGGTGAAATGAAGTGATTGATTGAGGAGGAGCCACTGAGTATAAATAGGCTGAAAAAGTGGGGAGCAATAATGCTGGTCGGACAGCATTAAAGCTGGCCGACTGGTGCATAAAATGCTCCACTGGCATAAAATGCCACACCAGAAAAAAACCTAAAATACCTAATAAAAATGCCTAGCCCAGATCAAGCTCAGACTCACACATGAGCTGACAAATACTCTGCTAACACATACATCATAGTTGTATTTCTTTTTCACGCATTGTTTACTGAGTTACGAACCATGAGTATTTTCTTTTTTGAGTCTATATGACATGATATGAGTCTACAATTGTAACACTTTTGAGCCTTTAATCTTGAGTTTATTGTCTGTGACAAGTTACAGTTTACTATCTTAAATTGAACAATGATTTGTATACACTTTAAACTTGTCAAATCTCGATTCTCTTCTAAGTTCTTATATTATATTGTTGAGGAATTTAATTGTTTTGATGTAGAGGCTCAACTAATAAGTGGTGTTACTCCTTCATTTATTCGTAGCTATATTTACGACTATATATATTTTTATTTTAATATCTATATTTTTTGGATTCTCGTTTCATTGTTTCGGACTAGGGCCGAAACTCCGTTTTGTGACTCTGAAATGCATTTTTATTTTGCCGTTTTGAAAACTCTTGGCAACTATGTTCCATTAGGGTATTTGTCCATTGGCTTGTCTCCATATGTGGCTTGTGAGAGGAGGTATGAATTTGTGTGATAGCAACTAGTATGTTGTGGAAGAGATGCGTGCCCATGTATAGTGGCTGAATAGTGAATCCATGATCAAAGAGGTGCAAGAAGCGACTTTGATAAAACTCCATCCTAGAGTTGGCAAATCCTATCCTTTGTTGCGGAATAGTCCATTTGCCTGTCTCCATTTGGAGCTTGTGAGAGGATATATGAATTTGTCCGATAGCAGTCCATTGGTTGTGGGGAGGTGCATGTCCATGTACAGTGGTTGAATAGTGAATCCATCATCAAAGAGGTGCAAGAAGTGACTCCGATAGAACTCCATTCTTGGTCGTAGGGGCAGTGATGGGTGGGTCCATGTCCTCCTTGTCTTAGTCCTTGGGATAGCAACTTTGATCACTTGGTTTAGCTTTGATTGATTGAGAGAGAGAGAGAGAGAGAGAGAGAGAGAGAGAGAGAGAGAGAGAGAGAGTTGGGCTGGAAGGTCGCATGGGAAAGGGAGTAAAAAGTCATCTAAATGGTCACTTTTGGACTCTACATACATAATGTTTGGAGAGGTGGGTTGGACTAGATGTGCTGGATAGGATTGGATGGATAGGATTAATTGTCCCATTGTAAGACGTGTATAGCCCTTAGGATGGGTTTGCTAAACATGATCTCTTTCGTAACTTGAAATTGCCTCTAGTCACCTTATGCCAGCGTGCAACAAATGTGGAAGTGTATGACCGGATTGAAAGAAAGAAGTTAACATATATATATATATATATATATATATATATATATATATATATATATATATATATATATATATATATATATATATATATATATATAGATAGATAGATAGATAGATAGATAGATAGATAGATAGATAGATAGAGAGAGAAGAGAGAGAGAGAGAGAGAGAGAGAGAGAGAGAGAGAGAGAGAGAGAGAGAGAGAGTAGAATGCAAAGTAACGAGTGCTGAATATTGAAGACAGATATGCACAACAGGCTTTGTAACTATAACCGGGTGGAGATCTCTTTCAACCTACAATTAACTTAAGTGACTTTGACGAATAGGCAAACTTGCCTAAACATGCAATGATAAATGTGTAAATTTGATCAGGTCGACCATTAGAAAACTAGACAATTGCAAATAACTAATAAATTAAATAAAAAATGCAACGAAAAATTGACTGCCACATGATATCAATTGTCCGCCTAGTTTGACCTGAGTGATGCGCTTGGAAATGTGCCCAAACTCTTGGTGATTGCTAATTTATTGTCCACTTGCTCTTGGTATAGCTGCATAATCTTCCCTAAATTGCCTTGTACATGTGTGTGCCCATCTTGGAGATGACAAAATCTCTAACACCCCCTCTTAGATCCTAGATGTGGTTTGAGGCTAAGGGATTTAGAACGTTGACAAAGAAAGTGCCTGGGTAAACAAATTTGCCTTTGTCTTTCAATACTCCACATCAATGGTCCCGTCCAAGATCTTCTCACAAATGTAGTGATAGTGGATCTCTATGTGCTTCGTCTTGGTATGAACTACGAGATTTCGAGCCAAGGTTATTTAATGCTCATTGTCACATAGAAATGTAGTGGCTCCTCTCTGTAGTAGATGAAAGGGCCATTATAGGCTGATTTGTTGCTACTCCAAGAAATCACACCTATACCTTGAAGAAAGCAATAGCTTGTCGTCGATCACTTGTGATCAACATCACCAACTGAGTCTATATCTATCCATCCTTGTAATGCCAAAGCTGAACCACTTTCACCAGTTGGATAAAACATGCCTAGATCAGGGGTTCTCCTCAGGAACCACACTTATCTGTAGGGTAGTCTACCAATCAACCTTCTTAGGTTTACTCATAAAGCTTGGAGGCAAACCAACTGCAAGGCGCAAATCAATGTGAGTATTCAAAGGGGAAATCCATGTCCCAATCAATTGTCAATAGCGGGAAGCATCCGCCAACAGTGAATTTGTATGAGCCATAGCCTTCCAATTTGGATCTATGGGAGTAGAAATGGCTCGAGACTCTTGTATCTCAAAGGTGGTCAAGGGCTCTTGCACATCATACTGTTGTTGGGAGACAAATCTCCCTCTTAGTTTGCAATATCTCACGATCTATGAAGAAATGAAAGAGCCCCATATTGTCATCTCAAACTTCCCATCGAGCACTTCCTTAGTTTACTTGACCATTTGGGCATGGTTAGATTGTTCACATAAAGCACAAGTTGATCTCGAGTTGCCTTCCAATGGTACGAAGAGAAGTAAGGGTTGAAGAACTCGGATGTTGTACACACCAATTTCCTCGTGCCCTTGGCAAAGCACCTATCTAGTCTTTCCATCAAGAATCTGAAAGGAATCCATGTCAAACTCAAGCGTAGTCCATAAATGGTGGTTATTGAAAGGAGATGATAGCCCGATCTTGGAACATAGAGAAACTTCGAAGTGTGAGCAACATTGCGCCCATCCAAAATCAACTAGATATCACCCATGCTTGCATCCAAATGAAAGAAGTGTCGCCAATTAGAATATGCCCTTGCATCGGATACATATGAGTAATGCTATTTGGAGAAGAGGTCATGTGGCAAAAAGTGCAAGTGTCCCTAATTTGCTCTTGAGACTATGGGTCATGAACGTTGTATCAGATGGGAAGGCTCAATAATCTCTAAATATAGAAAAACCGTTGATGAATGCTTTTGCTTCGCCTTCTTTTGGAAAGCTTGACTTGTAAGAGCCTCTGATTTCTGCAAGTTGTACCCTTGTGTTGTTTCTATTGGTTCAAGATCATAGCCCTGAAGCATTTGTACGCTTGTGCGTAGTTATACCTATTCCAAGGAGGAGAGAGGGAGAGGGAGAGGGAGAGGGAGAGAGGGCCCTCCTCTTGGGTGACATGCATCATCACCTTCATTGTCTTGTTCTTCACTCTTTTTGTTACCCTTCGATAAAGCTTCCTTTCCCCCCCTCCCTAGAAGAGCTGGATTGTCCACTCACTCTTTTTGTTACCCTTCGAAAAAACAGCCATGAAAAAGATGATGAAGGAGGGATAAGAGGAAGAAGATGCTTTGTCACCAATAGTCGCGTGAAGAAGAGGCTCCGTCACTAGCAGTTGTTGTTGTGCCACTATGCGGACACAGTGTGAAAAACTTTGGAGTGCATCATTATCGGACTTTCTTATTAATCTAGAGAGCCAATGCCATTAGTGTCAGTGTCCGTAATGTGGATGGTCCAAAAATATTAGTGTTAGTGTCCATAATGTGGATGGTCCAAAAACATCAGATTTTTGGACAAGTTTAGCTAATTTTTGATATTTTAGATATTATCTATTGTAAAAATCCAAGAACTATAGAAAACTTCTAGAATAGGATGTCATGTAAAAGAAAGTATGTAGCTTTCAGCCATTTGGAGTAAAAAGAAGGATTGGTGAAATTACGCGATGCACAATTGTTGTTTTCAGGTAGTGAACATCACTCTGAAGTGGGAGATGAATAATGAGTGATCTGACAGAATTTTGGCTAGGTGGTATTTTACCTCCCTTTCGGAGAAAATGGAGACATTAGATTTGGGTTCCGAGCAACAGAGAAAAAATTGTTGTTATGATGCACATTTTTGATCCACGAAGGAGCTCCAAGATATCTAATGCTTGGAGATTGCTTCTGAGTAGTGCCAGACAAGGGATTTCAGATTCTGTCAATACACATTGATTTGATTCATTGTGCTTTGTCTTTATTGTGTTTATCTCTTGTCTATTCTTTTCATTCTCTTTCATCTCCTATCTCTACTTCCTTCTATCTTTGATCCCCAATGGATACGACCTTTCGACTAAAAGCCCTGCGACATTGGTGAACCCGACGTGAAAGGTCGTCGGAAGGAAAGACAAGATGGGAGTGTTAGCAGTCATGTTTGTCATGCCTTGTCATCTCCTGCTTGTGAGCCTCAGTCTGAGTCAGACGAGGATATTAGGAGCTTTGACATGTCTGTCATGTGTTATGATGGGGGGAGGCTAGTCACTCTCGACTGGCTGTCTTAGGTTGTGTATTTCTTTTTGGCCTCTTTTAGTGGGCAGCCACTGGCTGCCCGGCCACTTTTTGGTCGCTGTGGTGGGGCGCCCATTTTTGGGCACTTTTAGGGTTTGCGCCCATTTTAGGGTTTGCGCCCATTTTAGGGTTAGGGTTAGGGTTTGTCCGTTGCCTATTTATTGGCAGCCCCCCTCCCCACTTGATCACTTGTCTTCTTGCAGATTCCGACACTCCTCCCCCGTGGTGGTGCTGCCATCATCATCAGCCTGATCTGGTGCCCTCACTGATGCTGTGGGCTGCGTGCAGGGACTGATCAGTCCATTTTAGTGTATTCAGCATTCATTTCAGTCAGTGCAGATTTCTCTTCCTTATTTTCTGTTTTCTCTCTCTCTCTCTCCCTCCGTGTTCGTATTTCCTCTTCCGCAGCGCACTCTCACATGGTATCATCGCCAAACTGAGAGCACGGAGGTCTTCATCGACTGGAGAGAGACCACACCTATCATCTGTTGCTGCCCCCCTTCTCTCCAACAGCCAGGCAGCCCCTCCAGGTGGTCTGAATATTTGCGTTTGCTGCATAGGTGGTCTGAATATTTGCGTTTGCTGCATCAGCCCCTTCCAGAGGCTGCCACGTCATCAACCAGCCCCTGTTTCCTTGCGTTTTCAGCTGGGCGGCCTTCTCTTCAGCTGGGCGACTCCCCTACAGGCTGCGTTTTGCATCCAAGGTGGTCGTTTTCCCTCCTGGCGGCTCATCTCCAGCTGGCGCTTCTTTTCTGAGCTGCGTTTTGGTGCCTGGCAACTTTCCCTTCGGATTTTGTGCCCTACACAGCTGCGTTTTCACCTCCTGGTGATAGGCGACCTGCTTTCCTGGAGTTTGGTGGTTCTTCTGGTGGTTGGTGACCGATCTGGTGGTCATTCTTCGGCATCGGCACAGTTTTCTTTGGTGTTTGGTATTTTGCAGATTGGAAGATGTCTTATCATCAGTCTACAGGTTTTGATGATTCAGATGACGAGCTTTTGTCTCAACACTCATCTGAACGGAGGTGTGATTTCTATCGCGAGGATCGTCCTACGGAATCTATTCCTCGTTCCCGTCCCCTTTCTATTCATGTATCTCGGCGATCCCCTTCTAGTGGGCCGACGATGCAGCCTTTGGTACCCCCTGTACAGGTACCCGTACTTTCTCAGCTGCCCAAAGAGGACCGGTTGGATGGCTCCAACTTTTCTCTATGGTCCTGCAAGGTGGAGTGTATCTTGGACTCCTTCGATCTTTGGGAGCTTGTTTCTGTTCCTACTCCCCGGCCTATGGTGGATCCCGCAGATGGGACATCTATGGATCGCGCAGCCTTATGGGATCGGCTCAATTCTAGAGCCCGATCTTTCCTCTTTCTGAGTTTGCAGGATTCTGTCCTTGTTCATGTTCACAGGTTGAAGACTACAGCGGACGTGTGGCAGAAGCTAGCGTCTCTCTATCAGCAGAAGACGTTTGCCCACCGGATATCTCTTGAAAAGAAGTTGCGGATGCTCGCTATTGATGATAGTCCTTCCATGAAGGACCACATCAACAGATTACAGGATATGAGGGATGAGCTTGCATCCCTCGGTCGGACGATATCTTCTGAAGACATGGCTATGATTCTTTTGACTCAGTTGCCATCGCCTCGGTTTGATGTCTTCTACACCAGCCTTCTTACATCGAGGACCCGTAAGAAGCTTCTATGGGAGGAGCTATCCTCGCTTGTCTTGGAGCATGAGGAGCAACTCAGAGAGGTCAGTGCTAGTGGATCCGACTCCACTAGAGCCTTTGTTGCAGGTTCGGGAGGAGAGAAGAAGAAGAAGAAGTCAAAGGCTAAGTAGAAGGACAGTTCTTCAGGCTCTGACTCAGATTCAGAGAGACCGAAGTGCCCACACTGTGGGAAAGGGACACATCCCGAGGAGAAATGCTGGAAGAAGTACCCTCACCTTCGTCCAGGAGCGACGGGTGGATCTACATCGGAGCCTTCTTCTACCTCTACACCTGCTGTTACCCATGAGTCAGTGTTCCTTCATATCCATGCTTTGGAGGAGGATCCTTCTTCCGTGGCTGCAGTGTCTTCTGCGCAGCATTGGTTAGTGGACAGTGGTGCTTCGAGTCATATGACTCCCCCAGGTGATTTGTTACAGGATCTCCGTCCATCAGAGGGTTTAGTCACTGTTGGTGACCTTTTATCAGTGCCTATTAGTGGTGTTGACACATTGCCTTTGTTTACAGATTGACCTACGAGCTTCCTTTCACAGGCCCTACATGTTCCGGACTTGGGTCTTCCCCTCCTCTCAGTTTATGGCCTTACGAGGTTTGGCATACGAGTGATCTTCACCAAGCATGCCGTTGTTATCGAGGATTCTTCTACAGGAGCTGTCTTATCTACAGGTTGGCAGGAGAGCGGGCTTTACAGGCTCCATTCCCCTTCTTTGATGCAGGGTCCTCTGCGGCAGTCTATTGCTACACCCGTTCCCGCTTGTGCACCTTCTATTCCACAGGTTCCTTTCCATCCCCCACCCTCTCCTCCGGTGGTTCCCTCGTACCCCCCATCCCTTTTAGAGGGGGACGATCTTGGTGATGCGGCTGTGGATTCCCTGGCCCCTAGTGTTTTAGAGGGGGCTTTCCAGGATCGTGAGAAGCTCCTTCAGCGGCAGTCTACATCGATGGACTTCATCGACCTTGGCATTCGTCTTGCCACCCCAGGATCCGTTTCTCCCTTGGCCTTCAGCCACATCCAGGATCTGAGAGGGGGTGTTAGCAGTCATGTTTGTCATGCCTTGTCATCTCCTGCCTGTGAGCCTCAGTCTGAGTCAGACGAGGACATTAGGAGCTCTGACATGTCTGTCATGTGTTATGATGGGGGAGGCTAGTCACTCTCGACTGGTTGTCTTAGGTTGTGTATTTCTTTTTGGCCTCTTTTAGTGGGCAGCCACTGGCTGCCCGGCCACTTTTTGGTCACTGTGGTGGGGCGCCTATTTTAGGGCACTTTTAGGGTTTGCGCCCATTTTAGGGTTAGGGTTAGGGTTAGGGTTTGTCCGTTGCCTATTTATTGGCAGCCCCCCTCCCCACTTGATCACTTGTCTTCTTGCAGATTCCAACACTCCTCCCCCGTGATGGTGCTGCCATCATCATCAGCCTGATCTGGTGCCCTCACTGACGTTGTGGGCTGCGTGCAGGGACTGATCAGTCCATTTCACTGTATTCAGCATTCATTTCAGTCAGTGCAGATTTCTCTTCCTTATTTTCTGCTTTCTCTCTCTCTCTCCCTCCGTGTTCGTATTTCCTCTTCCGCAGCGCACTCTCACAGGGAGAACCTTTGAGTACAATTTTCAGTGATATTTTGCAGTAGCTAGTGCAAAATATGAATATGCTTATGCAGGTACAACAACAACAACAACAACAGGTGATGCAGGCTTCTGCTCAAACAGAAAATGTTGTGATGAATGCTTTGCAAGCAGTTGAGCGTGAGATGAAATTGTTCAATGGCAGAAATGTATTTGCATATGTACATACCAATGTTCAAGAGATGGAATTCTTTGGAGTGGCTCAGCTTGCATGGAGCCAGTATTTTGTTTAGATCACTGTACATGAACTAAAAGTGCGAATTATTGAATTATATATACACAACGTTGATTGGGTAGCTTTCAAGAAGACATTCAGGGAAAAATTTTTTTACATTGAAGACACTAGTTTGATTACGCGCAAGACTTTTCAGGAGTGGGTTTTACAACCCAATAAGGGTCTTGTGGCTACAGAATTGTTAAGAGAATTTGAAAGTCGATTTAAACAATTAGATCTTGCAGAACAACAGGCTCTGTAAGTCAGAAAATTGAATTGTTTCTACAAGCACTAAATCTTGAGCTTCAAGAGAAGCTTGATGATTTGCTAGAGGATCAGACTACAGAGACATGTCTTTAAACAGAGTGGAGGCATGTCAAGGAAGTTGCTACTGCACTTGTGAAAAAGCATAGAAGGAGAAAAAGATTGCATGTCTCTAGCTTGTCCACTGCTACGAGAAAAATAGTTGATGTATTCAGTTAGCCATTCACTCCTGTGGCTAAACCTATGGTTGCACCTATTGTTCCCAATGTTAGGGAAGATGCATTAGATGAATTGGTCAAAGGCATGCGGGATTTTCAATTGAAGGTCGCAAAATTGGATGAGAAAGGACAAGAGGAAAGAGAACGGGCAGCAGCCTCTAAACCATGAAAAAGATATATGTGGTGTGATAGTTTGTAGCATGAGAGAAAGGATTGTGGTGCTTATTAGGAGGCCTTGGCATGACAGCTCATCTTTTGGAAAGATGGCAAGATCCATGCACAAGAAACATGATCGCCTCTTGCTTTGAATTTTGGAAAGGGAGGTATGCAGAAGCTGTTGGAAGACTTGGCTATCCGAAATGCTTATGCAGTGGTTTTGGTCTACAGTTGGATAGAATGCATGCCCAAGTGATGGTTGGTCTAAAGGCTGCAATATGGACACATGCTTTGCATGCAGCTGAAAAGAGAAAAGTTACTGATAATGAAATGCCTCATGCAGGGCAAGACATTCGTGACATAACTGTTGGGAATCACCGGTAGATGCATATTTAGTGTATGCATATTTAGCAAAGGTATAAAACACGGATGTACTTGTGAAAGAGAAACGAAAGAGAGATGACGATAATGCAGGGACATCTAAAAGAGTGATAAGAAGAAGTGTGGATCAGCCTAAAGCTACAAATCAGCCACCTCCCGAGCATGTTACGGAAGAGTTCAGTCAAGAGCAAAAACAGAATAGCAAACAAGAGGGCAAAAAGAAGGGCAAGCAGCTTGGATATAAGTTACAGTCTGACATTGAGGCAGTCACAGATCTTAAGAGTTCTTGAAGAACGGATCTTAAACAGTCGGGTGGAATTTACCTTGGGAGAGGTGTCTAGCATGGCCAAGCGAGAATTTCATGATGAGATCATTAACATAATTAAGAGGAAGTGTCAGTTTCTTGGTGATACCACTAGTGCATTGCTGCAATTTAAAGAGAAAATTGGTTTGTTGGGTATTCGGGCTGACTATGAGCATGAAGTAAGTACTGGATTATCTATGCAGAATGCTACTAATCAGTGGACAGCATGTGGAAAAGAGAAGAAAGTGGTTGAAAATGCATTGTCTTATAGCAATATGCATGGTGGAGTAAGGTAGATGCAACAATATGGAGAAGAGACTCTAGGATCTATTCCTTGAAGTCATTACACAAGAAATCATTGGGCCAGAGCTACCACTAAAACAGTAGTGAAAATAGGAGAACGTGAAACTCCTTGTGTTGCTTTACTTGACCATGGGTCTGAGATTAATGTCATTGAGCATGGATTGTATGAAAATGGTGCATGGCGTGTGGACACTGATCATGGTTGGCGTATGAGAGTTGTAAATAATTCTTCGGGAGAGCTTTATGTTGTATGTCCCAATGTAAAAGTGACAATTGGTGATGTACAAGAAGAGTAACACTTCTTTGTGCAAGATAATTCCTCATATGCAGTGATTTTGGGACAGCCCTATATTACAGGAGTGCATATGGAAACAAAGGTGCTTGATGATGGTTCTGCTTATGTAAGAGTCAGAAGCAAGGTGGAAAGGAAAGCAGTCCAATTTCTTACTGTTTGTGTTAATCATTCTAGAAATCAGGATATTTCTCCTTTGCCTCCAAATGCAAGGAAATTCAAAGACCTGGATTTTCTTTAAGTATTGCTGTAATGTGGGGCTATAGTAGTGCTGTTCAAAGGATGTACTCGCCTCATGATGGAATTAAGCATGTATTACTATTGGTTATTCTCAGTTTACTACAAATAGTTCATGTTGGTTTAAGCCTATGGAAGCTATGTGTAAAGCTGAACGTATATCTATGAAATGGGCTATTGAGGAACTGAGAGCATTGGGATTGTTAGCTGAAAATGAAGGCATTTCAGGCATCTTTTATGGGCTGAATATTAATGACACTATGGCTGAAATTTCAGCAACTATACATGCAGAAAATGAGGCTGAAAACAGTGTTGTTAGTAGGTTCTTTGGACATGTATGATGTTATAGCATTGTTTGCTTAACAGGAAGGATTACAATGGGTTGAAGCACTTGTGGAGACAAAGTATAAGACAGTTGACAAAAAGGTGAAACCAATTGCTTTGCCGCTTCCATAAAAAAGTGAGGGTCTATATGAAAAAGTGTCAAGGCAGTATATGAAAAAGTGTCAAGGCAGCCAAGCTTACGGGATCTTAAAGATATAGGTCATTAGTTTACATTTGAAACAGTACAGGAATTGAAAGTTGATGTAGAAGGGTTTCTTTTGCCTGCTGAAAGAGACTCTTTTATGCAGATGTTGGCCAGGTATGGAAAGGCATTTGCATTTCAGTCAACTGAAATAGGTTGTGTGGATCCAAATGTTGTCTCTTCTATGGTAATATTAAGTGTGCCACATGTACTATGGAACTTGAGGCCTATTCCAATGCCTAAAGCTTACTTGCCAAAGCTAATGGATTTGCTAAAATGAAAAGATTCACATGAAGATCTTGGAGCCCTCTTCAGCCCCGGACTGAAATCATTGATTTACTGTATCCAAAAAGAATGGGGCTTTGAGATTTATTCAAGACATGCAACCGGTCAATAAAGTGACCATAAGAAATGTGGGTGCAGGTCCTGTGGTTGATGAATTTGTAGAGGCTTTTGCAGTTATAGTGATCTATTCTTTGGGTGATCTTTACTCGGGGTATGATCTTCAGCTTGTAGTTGAAAGCAGGGATATCACAACCATGAAGACTCCCTTGGGGTTAGTACGGATGTGTACTCTTCCGCAGGGTGTAACAAATTCAATGGCACGTATGACAAATGCTATGAATAGAGTACTTAGGGATTTTATACCACAATTGACAATGCTCTTCTTGGATGATATTCCAATCAAAGGGTGTGCAGTGGATGAGAAGAATGAAGAGATGGATGCTCATGGGTACCGACAGTTTGTTGTAGACCATATTGTGGATTGTGAGAGGATTTTGACGCATCTAGAAGAGATGCATTTAACTCTTTTTGGACAAAAGTTTGTCTTTGGAGTTGAAGAGGTTTTGATTGTTGGGTATATGTGTGGGCCCTATGGGCAAAGACAATCACCAGTAAAAATAGATGGGATTGATAGAATATAAGATGTATGCACAAATGTATCAGAGGTGCGTAGATTCTTGGGAGCATGTGTGTTTTATTTGATTTGGATCCCTCACTTTGTACATGTAGTTGATGCTCTATATCAACTCTTGAGGAAAGGTCAAAGGTTTCACCGGAAAAGGAAGCATCAGAAAGCAATGAAGAAATTGAAGCAGCTCTTAAAATCTGCTCCTACATTGAGAAAGGCTGATTATTCACATGGAAAGCCTATCATTATTATTGCTGATACAAGCCCAATTAGGATTGGATGGGCAATTGGGCAAGATGATGAGGAAGGGCAAAGATATGCAATTCGCTTTGGTGCTAAAGTATTGACTAAACGACAGAGAAGGTATCCACAGGTAAAAAGAAAATTATGGGGAATTATGATAGCACTTAAATGTGATAAGGAGTATTTTATGGGTGCTCGTGTAGTCATTGAGATCGATTGTTTGCCGGTATTGGGTATGATTTCTAGTTGTGCTATCCGAGACATTGCTATGCTCCGGTGGATTGCATACATCAAAACTTTGAACCCTAAATTTCAGCATATTGCAGGAAGAGATAACCCAGTGGTGGCAGACATGTTATCTCGAGTACGCTATGAGAATGAAGATGGGATGATGGATGAGGAGAAGGAAGATGACTTTCTTGCAGCTGAAAATGATGTTATAAGAGTGAATTTAGCAATGCAAGGAGTTGCTGCAGCACTAACAGAAGCTTGGACAGCAAAAAGAAGACACTTTAGATGTTTTGTATCTTGTGTAGAAGTGTTTTTGGAAGACAAATAGGAGAATGGTTGAGAATTGGTCAATACCTCAGTACATTAACAAAGAGAGACGAATGGTCAGATGAGGAGTTTAAGAAGATCAAGAGGAAAGCCTATGGGTTTTTCTTAAAAGATGGATACTTATGGAAACATGCTAAAAGGAAACAGGGTATGCCATTGCGAGTTTTGGGTGACAGAGCTTCACAAGTAAATGTTATGCAAGAATTTAATGAAAGCTTGTGGGCTGGCCATAGAGTTGTTTGGGGTACTTTTGCAAAGATTAAAGAAAGATATTGGTGGCAGGGTATGTATAAGGATGTTGCTCACTTTGTGGAAACATGTACGATATGTCAAATGTATTCATCTGTGAGACATCGGGATGGATTGCAGCCCATATATCCATTGTCTCTTCGTTTTAAGTGGGTGGTGGATTTAGACATGATGCCTACAGGTCTTTGGCAAATGAGATATCTTGTACTTGCTCATGAAGACTTGACTAATCAAGTGGAAGAGAGAGCTCTACGTACTAAGACAACAAATGCAGCGTGTACTTTTCTTTTAGAAGAGGTCTTTTGTCGGTATGGTTGTGTGGAAAAAATTACAGTAGATAGGGGTGAGCTGGATGCAGATGAAGCTCATGATTTCTTTGCACGGTTGGGGATAAAGCTTGCTTTAACTTCAGCTTATAACCTTTAAGGAAATGGAAAAAGTGAAGGAGGTCATCCACCTATTGTGAAGGCATTGACAAAGGCATATGGAGAGAAGGTAAAAGAGTGGCTACGATTCCTCCCTTATGCTTTGTGGACTAACAGAACAACTCATAGTGCTGTTACAGGATATATGCTTGCTGAATTGATGTATGGTCAAAAACCTATCATGTTGATAGAAGAGATGACACTCACATGGAGTGTGCTACCTTGGGAAGAGGAATTGAATCGAGAGGAGTTATTGGCCTTACGTATTAGATAGTTAGAAAGAAAGTCAAAAGACATAGAGGTAGCAGTTGCAAAGTTAAGGGTAGCAAGGTTATAGAATAAGAAACGGTTTGACAAAAGACATATATTGAGGCCAAGAACCATACAAGATGGGGATTGGGTATTGATTTATGATAGCAGTTTAGATAATCAGCAAAGTGCCATGCGTAAAGTTTCCAAAAGATGGTTTGGACCCTATGTGGTAAGACACGCGTTTGATAATGTTACTTATGTATTAAATGAGTTGGATGGGATAGCCATAAAACTTCTGGTAGCAGGGAAAAGAATCAAATTATTCAAGAGGCAGGAATCTACTGTCTATGAGTTACCAGAATTAGAAGAAAATAGTGACTATAATATAGGGACTAGCCAAGAAGATATAGAAGATGAAGAAGCAAAGGATATGGTTGCAGAGGATGATAAGGACTCAGAATTTGGTGACAACTAGGATTTTGGTATATACCGGAGGATGTGCAGATTCAGAGGGGTGGATGTCGTGCCACTATACGAACACAGTGTGAAAAACTTTGGAGGGCATCATCATCCGACTTTCTTATTAATCTAGAGAGCCAATGCCATTAATGTCAGTGTCCATAATGTGGATGGTCCAAAAATATTAGATTTTTGGACAAGTTTAGTCAATTTTTGATATTTTAGATATTATCTCTTGTAAAAATCCAAGAACTGTAGACAACTTTTAGAATAGGATGACATGTAAAAAGAAGTAGGTAGCTTTCAGCCATTTGGAGTAAAAAGAAGGATTGGCGAAATCGCGCGACGCCCGATCGTTGTTTGCAGGCAGTGAACATCACTCCGAAGTGGGAGATGGAGTGATCTGACAGAATTTTGGCTAGGTGTCTTGGTATTTTACCCCCCTTTCGGAGCCAATGGAGGCATCGGATTTGGGTTCTGAGCAACAGAGAAGAAGCTGTTGTTTTGATGCACGTTTTTGGTCTACGAAGGAGCTCCAGGAGATCTAATGCTTAGAGATTGCTTCTGAGTAGTGTCAGACAAGGGATTTTAGGTTCTGTCAATGCATATTTGATTCGATTCATTGTGCTTTGTCTTTATTGTGTTTACCTCTTGTCTATTCTTTTTCTTCTTTTCCATCTCCTATCTCTACTTCCTTCTATCTTTGATCCCCGGTGGATACGACCTTTCGACCAAAACCCCTCTGACATTGTGAGGTACTTTATCACTAGTGATCATAAGCATGATAGCCCCTTCTCTCGCTAGCACCATCTATGAGCCAATGTTGAAAAGCATGCATCATATTCTAGATGTTGGATTGCGATCAGCGAATGCCGTATTGATGAGGAGAATACTAGATTCACTCTTGGTTTACGTGTAACAGTAGAGGTAGAGAATCCCTTGGGCGATGGCAGGATGTCAGTCACCACTCTTGAGCTAGGTGATATAGTGTCCCTTTCCCCAGTCGTCGTAGTCGATGAGTTGTCAGCGCGCGCGTGGTCCGGAAGGAAGCTCACCTTCACAGACAGTCAAGTCACCTTTACAAGCCTAATTTAAGTGGCATGCTTTCTTGTGCAGACGTGGGGTTCTCTCGTAGTCATCCTTGCAAGCAAAAAAAAAAAAAAAAAGTGAGCAGTCAAGTCATCTTTACATGCAGAAAAGAAAGATGTGCTTTCATACTCTTCATGCTTGCAATATTAAAAAAAAGGGCGGCATTCTCGGGCTACTCATTTTTTACAAAAAAAAAAGGGGATAACAGCCCCCCCCATCGTTTGCGTGAATGTGCAATCAAGGCGGACTAGAATGTACTTAATCTAGGGGGCAAATGTGACAACAAAGTTATTGCTATGTCCTAGAAGCTGATTGCTTTGGTTATATTCTAAACCTGCATTTGTATCCATTGAAGCTTGTTCACATGCTCACACATAGAGGTGAGCTACTTGGGTTCAAAGTCTGCACTTGTTCCAAAGAAACCTTTTTCATTATAGTCATGTTGCTATAGAGCTTATTTAATTCTAGCCATATCTTGAGAGCATTGGTGAAAAGCGCATTGTGAGCAACCATGGATGGTTTGCAAGAGAGGAATAAGGAGTAAATATGGGTATCTAGCATGTCCTAGTAGGCTTGTACTTTAACGAGATCCACTTTTTCCGAAGAAGAAAGTTTGGAAAGATCTTGGGTTGATGGATGATCAATGGCCTTAGTCACAAGTTGCGCCAAAATGATATGATTCCAAGATGGCAAGCATCATCACCTGTAAAATGCGGTTGTTTTTTCCAACTGGTTTTTGATTTTGTGGAAGACCTGGTAACATCGAGACCTTATGGTCCATAATTGCTTGGAATTGTTAGCAATCATGTGTCTTCTATGGTCATCTCTTGCTTGTGAACTTCAATCTGAGTTAGAGGAGGACATTAGGAGCATTGACATTGTCTTTGTCTATCGTTTTGTGTGTTTTAGACACTTTAGATGGAGGGTAAATGTCACAAGAATGTGAACTTTCGAGATGCTTTAATCTTGCCGATAACATTTAATTAAGATATTAATCAAATGTGCAAGGTTGTTTAGCACATGTGATGCACATGGCAATTGTTTGATAGTAACAAGCCAAGGACCTTGAGGATGTAGTGGGTGTCAAAGGCAAAAGTTGTGATGAGTTATGCTAATTGGGTTTTGGTGGTTAGTTTGAATAAAATTTAATCCTAGGATAGTTGTTTGGCCAATAGTATCATTGGTGACACTAGGGACTAGCATTAATTAATTAATCAATGCCAGTCTAAGGATCAACAAAGGTTGGGGACCACTCCAGGTTGCAAATGACCTACGTAATTTAATTATGGATTGGTACATTTAATTTTGAGCAGGGTCATAATTCTGAAAATTATACCCATCCATAATTAAATTGATTGGGTCATTTGCAACTTGGAGTGGTTAATTTTCAAAATTATGATATTGCCTAAAATTAAATGTACCCATCCATAATTAAATTGGCTAGGTCATTTGCAGCCCGGAGTAGTCCCCAACCTCTGTTGACCCTTAGACTAGCATTATTAATTAACTAATGCTAGTTCCTAGTGTTTCCACTGCAACTCATTGACCAAACAATTGTGCTAGGGTCAAATTTGATACCAAGTGACCACCAAAACCTAGTCGGCATGACTTATCACATCTTTTGCCTTTGATACTCACTGCGCGATAGCACATTAGTGCATTTTTTTTTGGACACTTTTGGCCATTTTAACGGATTTGACCCTATTAAGGGTTTACCACTTTTTGCCTATGTATAGGCGGCTTGCCTTGGCCCCTTCCATTCTCATTATCCATTGTTGATCCTTCATGATCAGCCAGCCCTCCTCATTTTCTCACCCCCTTGCTATTGTTTGGCGCCCACACTGATGCGTAGAGCTGTGTTGGGGCTGATTGTTGTAGCTTTTTTGTGCTCATGTATGTAGACGTATCCGCAGCGCCGTAGAGATTTGGAGGAGATTGGCGTCTCTCTTCCAGATCTAGACATTTGGGCATTCATTATCTCTTGAGTTGAAGCTATGATAGCTTTCTATCGTAGATTCCCCTATGATGAGGAATTACATCCATAGGATGAAGGAGCTTTAGGATGAGCTTGTATCCCTTGGTACAGACATTTCTTGAGAGGCCCTAGCTTTGATACTTCTCTTACATTTTCCATCGCTCACATATGGTGTGTTCTTCACTAGTCTTCTCACTTCTTGTAGCTGGGAGACTCACTTGGAAGGAGCTAGTTCCATTGGTGCTTTATTAGGATACATGTCACAGTGAAATAGATTCTTGCGGAGCTCATATACATGGCTTTGCTTATGCAACTTTATCTTCAGGTACATGATAAGCCAAGGTGAAGCAAGGGAAGAGAAATAAGTTGGAGTCATTTTTCGAATTTGATACAAATTTTGTACACGTTCTCATTGTGGGAAGACCTTGCACCTTGAGGAGAAGTGTTGGAGGATATACCCTCACATTTTCTTCAGGGTTTTCACTCTACTTTGGGCCTTTTCTTTATGCGGCAACTTCTTTTTCTTCGTTATCGAGCTACCATCCCTTGCTGCTTGGCCCTTGGTCCCTGTTGTTTCTATGCAGCTTATGGTTCATTCGATAGTTTCTCACTAATGTCTCATAGTTGGGTTAGAGGCTTGGTGTCATGAGGACATGTATTTTTGAAACCTCACTTAACATGTGGATTAATTTTTAATCACATGATTAAGTAAATGTTGCACATGTGAGGTGCAATTAGGGTTAAAGTAAATTTATGAGCCCGAGATCTGAAGAATTCACGGAATGTCAAAGGTAAAAGTTGCTATAAGTTATGTGCACAGGTACTTGGTGGTATCTGGTGCTAGTTGTTGGCTTAGGTCATCCATTTGGCCATAAGTTTCAGTTGGTAACATTAGAGAAGTGGCATTTAATGGTATCTAATGCCAATTTGATGGTCAAAGATGACGCAGAGACGTTTGGGAATGGAAGTTGCCTAGCCAATTTAATTATTGGCCAGTTAGATTATTTTTCAGGGCACCCAAATAATTATTAGATTAATTTTCAGTATTTAAGGATTGAAAATTAATATTTAATTATGGAAAATGCTAGAAAAACCATTTGGGAAGGCTTGTCAAAAATGCCTATGCAAGATTGAAAAACGTCTTTAGAGGCTGGAGAGAGACATTTTTATAAATTCACCTGCAAGAGAGAGGGAGGAGAGACTATTGGTCTGATTTGCACCCATTGGAGGACCTTCTAAGGCTGCCGAGGGCAGGAAAAGACCAATCAACAGCAGGAGACATCATCTATAGGTTGTTGAGGCAGGGGAGCAACAGTAAATGACTGATTTTCTTTAGTCCTTTGCATCTACAAGCTATTGTGGCAGGGCAGCAGTTGCATTTGATTGATTTTCAGTCATTCTTCGCGAGAAAATTCTGAATTTTCACAGCCTACAGCTTTTCCTCTCATCTCCCAGTCATTTCTCAGCCTTGCTCTAAAGATCTCAGCATTTGGACCCTTGGAGGTTGAGAAATTTCAGATTTCTTTGCTGTAAACCCTAATCTGCAGCAGAAATTAGGGTTTAGCAGCAGCCTTGAGAAGCGTGCCGGAAATTGGAAGCTCCAAGACTTGGATTCAGCAAGGCTGAAGCCGTTTTTAGCCTATTCAAGTAGGGGGACCAACAAATAATTGAATTTGGGGCATTTTCCATCTCCATCAAAGTGGGTGAAGGCCAATTGATTGCTCGAATCAAGGGGCAAATCAGATTAAAGACTTGTTGGTGATTTTGAACAGCAAGGGGAGTTGAAATACCGAAAGGGATTGTAAGAATCCCATTGTAAATCAACTTCTTTTTCAATAAAGCTAAAGAAATACTGAAAGGGGCGCCAATTTTGGGGCCAATTGGGTGTGCATTGTCCAAGATCAGTAGATAAATTTGTATTTTCAGATTTGCATTAACTGTTTGCTATTGTTATTAAGTTGTAATTAGGGATTTACTACCCATCCATAGAAGGGAGATTGGTTTCACTTGGCTCACACATCTCTTGATCCGTTCAAGGCCTCTCCGTATTGATTGCACTTTGGTAGCCTTCCGTTTGATCAAATTTTTGTATGGAGAGGGGGACTTGCTCCTTGGTTGGCTTTCTTCATCGATGGACTTCATTGGCATTGGCACTCTTCTTGCCACCCTTGGATCCGCATCTCTGTTCCACCCTTGGATCCGCATCTCCGTTGGCCTTTTGCTACATCTAGGATTTGAGAGGGGGTGTTAGCAGTTGTGTAACTTGTGTGGTCATCTCTTGCATGTGAGCCTCAATTTGAGTTAGACAAGGACATTAGGAGCTTCGGCATTGTCTTTGTTTGTCATTTTTGTGTTTTAGACACTCTAGATGGAGGGCACATTAGTGCATTTCTTTTTGGGTACTTTTGGCCATTTTTAGGGTTTTGCCCCTTTTTGCTTATAGATAGGTGGCTTGCCCTCCCATTCTCATTATCCATCATTGATCCTTTGTGATCAGCCAACTCTCCTCATTCTCTCATCCCTTTGCTACCGTTTGACATCCACATTGACGTGCATGTTGGGGTTGACTATTGTAGCCTTGTAACTTCAGCCATTGCAGTCACATTGTTTCTTCTCTCTCTTGCGTTGTCTCTGTCTCCTCTCTGTGTTCACATCCCTCTTTCCATTGGGCATTCTTAGAGGAACTCCATGACAATTTTGTAAGACGTGGTCACTTGAATAACTTGTATAAAACTATGGGTAACCCCCTTTGACTCTGAGAGGCAGCTTGCTAGGGCTTCCTCCTCTCTGTTTGAACACATTTCAACTGTTGGAGGAGATTAAAAATCAAAATCTGCTGTAAAAGGTTGAGAACACAGCCATTTCTCCTTCTTTGACAACAAATCCTGCACAAAAACAGCAAAATCACTTCCTTTCTTGCAGTCTCTGCTTGCTTCAGCCTTGTGTCGATGTGCAGGCCTCTTGCTTGCCCTCGAATGCTGAAAACAGAGCCTTGGTATCATGCTGAAACCTGCTCTTCAGATCTGCCCATGATTGATCAGCCCTTCAACATTGCTTTGATACCATGTTAGAGTGCAGCAAATGTGGAAGTGCATGACAGGAGTGAAAGAAAGAAGTGAGCATGGAGAGAGAGAGAGAGAGAGAGAGAGTGTGCTGAAGGCTGCAGAGTATGAATGCTGAATACTAAAGGCAGATATTTACAATGGGCTGTGTGAGTATAAGCTGCCGGAGATCTCTCTCAACCTGCAAGAAACTGAAGTGTCTGTGACCAATAGGCAAGCCTGCCTAAATAGAGAATCATAAACGTGTAAATCTGATTTGGCACAAACTGTCTGCCCAGTCCAACCTGACTGATCTGCCTGGAAACATGCCCAAATTGTTACTGGCTGCTAAACTGCTGCCTGACCTGCTTCTGAACATGGTATGAATGCATGATCTGCCCTAAACTGCATAGGAATCCCTGTTCATACCTACCATTAAGCTGTTAGAGATTTGGTGTCTCCAGGATGGGCACTCGCATTTAAGAACAAACAGGAACTTCAAGACAGGCTTGATGAGACTTGGGAAGTTTACAAGAAGATCATTGTGCAATCAGATGAGCAGGTACGAGAGCTCCATGCTCAACTCAAAGAGTGTCCCTCAGTTGTTAAGGCTAGGGAGGAAGAAGTGAAAGAGCTATGGAAATAGTTGGTAGAGATCAATGGCCAATGGATGGATGTCACATTCCAGCTTGCTCAAGAGAAGGCAAAGACAGCTTTTCATGAGAGAATAAAATAGGAGCATCAGCAGATTCCATCATGCCAACAATAACACGTCTGCAAACGACAAACAGGAGAGTCTACAAAATGCAGGGTGAAAACTGCTTAGTACAGATGCTGATGGAGAATCTGATGACATGGCTGCCGAAACAGATCTCCATTGATCATGTCTGCCTGCAGCTGGTGCTGATCAAGAGGCTGCCAATAGCGCCTGCTGCCTGAACAGAAGTATAGAAGGGGAATCAGCGTATGCTGCAGCAAAACGCAACTGAGGGAGGGCTGTGAAACATGGGAGTTCTCAGGAAAAGTGCTGGTGTTCAGAAAGTATGTATAGCAGTGAGTGGAAACACGAGGAGGAGATGGGGAAAGTGAAAAATGAGCAGGATAAGATGGCTTCACCTGCTGCTGCTACAAAATATGCAGCAGTTCTCTGGCGCAGACTGTGCACAAGACACTTATGCATCCTGGAGTGGTTGTCAGTCATGCCAAAATTGACGAAGGATGCTGCAATGATAGGGCAGAGCTGCAAAACTTTTCATAATGCAGCATCCTGCTGCCATGAATGGTTGCTAATAGATGGAGAAGTGCTGAATGCTAGTGCACCAGAAAACACGATCAGTTGTGAAGCCTTTGACTTTGAGAAATGCAGCCATGAACAGCTGGTGCAATCTATGGAGCTGGACACATAGTCTCAAGGTAAAGCAACTCAATAGTGATGACGATCACACTAGAGTTATGCCAAAGTGCACTGCCTAACCCTTGAGAGAGGGTATTAGAATATGTTTGTTTGGTGTGCACGACTGTTTTTGGGGGGAGGGGGAGACTGTATCATCTAACTTTTCTTTACATTATAGCCTTGTGGCCAGTAAGCTGAGTTCAGCTTGTACCTTTAAAGCAAAGGTCAAGGGACAGATATCAACTGGGAATATACTACCTTGAGTTTTGAGAAGATCATTGAATGCAAGTGTTTGTTGAGTGTACTCAGCTGCATTGAAAAGAGTTAGACGATCCTGCATGCATAGGCAAGGGATCCTTGCTCTAAAAACAAGATACTCTGGTGCAACCTTCTTCTAGTACCTCTGCTCACGTGCATTGCTAATCTAATTGACTGTTGATGATATGTGAATTGTGATGCTTATTTATACATTCTTATATTTTTCCCCTATATCCGTGTATTGCAGTTTTGATTTCACAAGGCTTAGAGAAATTGTTTGACCTACATCAATTGTGTAGCGTGCTGTGACGTGAGAAAAACTTTTGAAGGAATCTCCATAAGTAGTAACTAGTCGATACCTTGCCTATCTTTACAGTTCATTAGTGAGTGGTTTTCAAGCGATATCATTTCATGTTTGGCCTTACTTTTTCCTGACATAAACAACTGCATTTCATTGTGTAACATTCACCTTTTAATTAATGAATTGAACAGGAAAAATCAAACCCTTTTACCATTGTTGTCTTAAGACTATTGTGATTATAGACATATGTTCCAAGAAGGAATCTCACATTTTGCTTCTGGCTTTAGAGTGAAGATATTGATTTGTGAATAGCAGAATCTGGTTCTGATTTTGATGATATCATCTCACCATCATTTTGATAAGACTACTGTGACTATAGTTGTGTGTCTCAAGGAGGAATATCACATTTTCGCTTTTGGTTTCAGAGCAAAGATATTGATTTGTCGACAGCAGAATCTGGTTCTGATGTTGATGACATCATCTCACCTCAAGGAAGCATTACTCATCGAGATCCGAAACTTACTCCTGTTCATGAAGAGGTACACTAGGAGAATTGTCATATGAGTTCCTTTGAGTTTTGCTTGTAGATTAAGGACCTTTCTGACAAACTATTATTTTCTTAGTGTGTCATTTCTAATAGCATGTAGTACAAGGTTATACAATTCTTGGTGAATCTGCCCAAAAATGAAAGAGAGAACTCGCCAAATACTATGTTGTCTGAGTTGACCATCTGCTCTGTTTACAAGATGTGGATGGCACTTTATAAGTGGCAATAATATCCCTGTATTCCACTGACAAAATCAAAATTATGTTTAGCAGGGACGATTTAATAATAATGGCGGCAAATACTTTGACAACTCTATAGAATTAGGAGATTCCATACCTGTTGTTGATAAGGCCATTGATGGTGGATGGGGCGGCAATATAACTCTCAAGCATCCACGAAGCATCAAAGGTCTCTCTCTCTCTCTCTCACACACACACACACACACACACACACACACACACACACACACACACACACACACACCCCTTTGAAAAAAAACAAAAAAAGAAGGGAGCCAGCAACCCTCATGCAGGCTCAAGGCTGCACTACTTTTTAAGGCATGAGAAAGGTAGAAATTAATTTGCCCATTAGAATAAGGATACACCAATGAGAAGAGTAGTGGTGTACTCTTCTGATCTGTTCAAAGAAATCGCAGGCTTACAAGAGGCTTTCAACTAAAGAATTCGAGATATCCTTCAAATATTGCACTAAGGTCTCCCACCCCTCTAATTTTAGTCAGTATTGGTTTCTTATCCTGACCTTGATGTGAATTGAGTTATCCTTCAATTTCTAGTAGAAAACCTCTGTCCTGATCACATAATCAACTTGTGTACTGATTTGTTAACTTGATCCTGATGTGCATGCATTTTAGATAATTTCTGAGGGTTAGCTGTTTTCACAGGAAGTTCAGGAATCTCAGTTTTAATGACACCCTTCTCCAAAGTGTTTTACGGGCTGGTTGCCATTGCTGTGGCTGTAGTATTGAGCATTATGTCCAGTTTGCACCACATTCGCCGTTGTAAAAACAGTGGCAATAGCAGGACAGTCACTTCAAAGGACAGGAAATCCCACTCAAGTCCAGGGCTCTATGATGCGACATCAGCTTATCAAGAACCTCCATATGCTTTCTATTCGTCAGTTTACCTAGAAGCTTCTCCAGCTGTCCAGAAGAGGTTAGATAAGCTAGAAGAGAAGGTCACTCTGCTGAACAGAGCACAAGAGCTATACGCTCCCAAAGAAGCTTTGCTAGATGCATCTTTGGAACGGATAAGGTCATTGGAGATGGAACTTGCAGAAACACGGAAGGTGTGTGATTTTCCCTTTTATGTCTTTTCAGCCCTCATGTTCTGCTATGATATGATCTGACTGTATGGCATGTTAAATGCTTGTTCAAGACATTGCGAGCTGTCCTGGAGAAGCAAACTGAGCTGCATCACTGTCTTGAAGAGTTCAAGGAGATGAAATGGAAGGTGAGGGATGCTTCATCTGGTTCACTCTTTTTGATAGTATGATGCTGCGACCCTGAACTCGTTATTTTCTACAGAGAAAAACGAACTGCTGGTGAAGCCATTGCAAATCAGAAACTGCTGTCAAGACTTGATATGGAGGTCATAGAAAGAGCGCACCATGAAGCTACATCTCTTTTAACTGAAAATGTAACTGGTAACTCAGATTTATTGCCACAATGGCATGTTAAATAAGTGTCCAGAGTTGAGCATTCTTGCCTTAAGTGTCGTTTTATGGGAAAATATTTCCACTTTGATTTGTGCTTCTTTGCCACCCGACCTGTCTAATCATTTCAAATTTCTGGGCTCTTCCTTCTCTTGTAAAGACAAAGAACATAATGCAAAAGAGTTTAAAAATCAGTGGTTCAATTTTGAGTTGAATGCTAAAAGCCATCATAGCCGTAATTTGGCAAGCTATAATGCGTGCTATACCTTAATTCCTTCATTGATTGTGAATACCTTCCATTCTTTATTAGGCGAAAAAAGAGTAGGTATTAAAGGATGCTACAGATTGGCATTTTACTTTTATGTGTAAAGCTTACAGTCAACTTCTCCAAACATACACCCTTTTGTCAGTCTTTTTGTCGAGACCATTTTGGTGTCTTAGTGGGTATAACATCAATGGATATCAAAAGATTTTCTTCATGGAGTCATGACTGGAATAATTTTTAGAGCAATGTAATAGAATAACTAAATACGCTGGTAATGGTGGCCATTCAAAAAAGGAGGTTTGCACCAGTTGTGACCTGTAAAACTTGGCAAGATCATGTGGTGTGGATATTTTTCCATGCTGTCAACCTACTTTCAACAAATTCTCTTACATTAGAGGTTCTCTTGTAAAACGTTTCATGCCATGGCTAGTGTGTTTGAGATAATATTAATTTTATCCCTTATTCAAGGTGGCACAAAATTCCAAGCTTTGAACCATTCACATCATTTTTAATCTGTTGGTGCAGCGAATAACTCTCACAAAGTAGTTAGATGATGAGAGAAATGATAAATGGTCTCTTTGAGAAGGCATGCTCTTAAAAAAAACTCGTCATCTAATCAAGTAGTGATGCCAAATTGATAATTACTTTAACTTTAAAAACCCTATTTTTCAAAGTCGAGGATATGAAGTTTGAGTTTTTTGCAAATTGGTACTGAAGAGATTTGTTTCTTCCTTAGTATTTCTCTTTCTTGTTGGGATTTATTAGGTTCTTACCTTGCAAGGGTTAGGCATATGAAAGGATTGTTTGCACTAGTACAATCTTAAAAGATGTGGTGTGCCACCTTTGAGTGAGTTAGCTTGGTGTTGCACACAAATAGAGAAATGTTCACTTGTTCCATGGATTTCGAGTGCCTTCTCTACCAAAGGGTTTAACTGAGAGCCTATTGTCTCTAGAGACAGGGAGCCTCATCGGATCTTAACCCATATGGTTTGAAATAGAAGTTAAAAGCAACAACATGAAGCAGAGGATCATCAAATATATAGAGCTTGTAACACTATATGTAACCATGAGACTAGGCATTTAATGAGGCATCTTGAGCTTGTGTCTAGATTGGTTCATATGGTTGAACAAATGGTGCAATCAAGTATCCAAACCAATGAAAGTAATCACATAGATGATGCAATCGAATGCTCAAACTAAGGAAGCTATTAAGCTCATGACTCAATCTACCAAAGATTCACTAGCCAAGCTTGTAGCCAAATTTCACTTCTTGTGGTAGCACAAATAGATGGTAGAGAAAGTCTGGATAAATCTGAACCAAAACAGTCATTTCGGTCTCATGATGTGAATTTACGGTTAGGGATTATTGGACATATAGGTATACCAAATACTATTTATGAAATAGGGGAACCATCCCATAGGAATGAAGAGCTAGTCATGAGCATTCATGCATCAAATCCTCAAGGGGTAAGAATTCAACCGACTCCAGAAGATTTCAAGGAACCTTTTAATGGAGGTAAATACCATTTTCTTTATTATTTACTTTGTTCCTTGCCATTTATGTGTTGTCCAAACAGACCACTTGTCAAAAAAATGACAATAACTTTTGACTCCAATATGAAAATGGCTGGCTTTCTAATTCAAATTGAAGCCAAGCTCTTTGAGATGAGCTATCAAGAACTTTGTTAGAATTTGGACAAACTATTCTAGGAATATTCTTTTCTAGGTGTACAGAACTATCCAACAACTAACTGCCCTATTTTAGAGATTTTCAAGTGGTAGGTCCAATATAAGGTGTCTTGATCCAGTGAGTGTAAAGAGCTAAATTAGGGGAATATAAAAGGACATACATAATCATTTTTTCGGCAAGAATGTAAATCTATCCTTTCATCTTTTGAGCATCTTTCCTATCCTTTCATGGCTGCCAGCCATCCTCCTTTCTTATCTTTCTCTCTCCATTTCCAATCTTTTTCTCTCCTCATCTAGACTTTCTCTCTCCTTTGCACTCCTCTCTTTCTTGCAATCTTCTCTCTTCTCTCAAGTCCCTTCTTGACAAGTGGTATCAAAGCTTTGGTCTTTGATCCATTTTCTCCCTTTTTTCTCATATCTAGTTTCAATTTTCATTATTAAATTCTACTTCAGAGAAGTATTGCAGGTATATGATATGGATTGTGACTAGCAGTTACTTGGAAGACACCTACAATTGGAAGAAGACAATTTTGGAGATCTTTGAAGTCGGAAGGGACAAATATGGCGGTGGATGGACAAATTAGCAAGCCGTCACTTTTTTAGAGGTATTTTGGTAAAATGGACCTCCACTAAAGTGGGAGAAGGGGAAAAGTAACAATTACTTTCAAAGACCTGCCTTCCTTACTTATTTCAAGCTCCCAAGCTCTCTTTTGGAATTTCCATGGTGGAAGCTATGTCTACACTCTATTTCTTTCAAATATCTTTGCCTTTAGCCACAATGGATAGTCCCAAGTATTTCCTTGCTTGATGAGCTTTGACTAGAGTACCAATTTTTGAAAGGGAGCTACTCATCACGAATCTAGGATGCAAATTTGTGCAGAAGTTCAACATGTCAACGACTTCATGAGGTCACCTAAATCCTAGACTTATGGGTTGTGCAATTGCCTCCCAAGCTACCAATATCATTTCAGCCTATTTGGAAGGTGTCTTCTTCTCCCATGGCTCTTCTTGTTCCCCTGAAAATCCTAGTAGTGGATAGATCTAGACAGCAATGTTATTTGTCCGAAATCTTTGAGATTTGAATAGTTTTCATCCTTCTAATGCTCTTGGGGATGATCTATTATCAGTGGTACTCATTTGGACGAATACTTGACTCTCTTATTCTCCATTTGAACTCTATCCTCTTCCAATGGTGTATGGAGAATAGGTGTGCGAGCCTTTTCCTCTTCTTTTGTGCTATGTAGGACTTTGCTTCATGTGTTGAAGCAAGAGCAGCCAACAGAAGATACATAGCAGGCCATATGTTTCTTTAGTCTCAAAGCGTGGTTCTAGGAAAGAAAGAAGAGCAAGCAGTCCATTTGCGGAGCAACTTTGTCTTGAAATCATTGGATTTGAATTTCTTCCATGGTAGAGGTGGAGCTATAATGCTTGCATACTTATCAACATTTAGACGGTTTGCTGTCTCAAAAGGCTCGGTCCTTGAGCTGTCAGAATGCAAATTTCTGATAGGTAAACCATGAGGGGGCATTTCCATTTTTTCCGTTACTGTTTCAAGCAGCTTGGATATGCTTTGACCCCAATGATAATTGAGATCCGATTGTACTTGCTTTATCATTGACTTTTCTCCCCATGCTAGGAGACTTTGCACGAGTAGCTGGCATTCTAGTGTTCTTAGCTTTAATCTTTGGTTGCAATGACTCCTGATACAAGTGTGGCATTGGTGTGGCTTTGAAGTTTAGGCTCTTCCATAGTTGTTTAATCTCTTCTTCTGCTTCTTCCTGTGTTTAAGCTTCAAATTGCATCTTTTCAGCCTCCTTTGCATTAAGCTTTGGTTCGCTTCCCTAGCCTTGGTCATCTCCTCCTATCTGCTCTTCTTTTTGAGATTAGCAGCTTGATGACTACTACTTCCCTCGCCTAAGCCATGGTGTGTACAATAGATGGTGTGTCATCATCCCAAGCAGTAGACGACCTGAGATGAGCAACTGTAACATGCTGCAGGCTCAAGATATAGCATTTCAAAATCACCTTCTTCCCTTTAGAATCTATCTCACTTGACAATTCTTTTGGATCATTATCATCAGTTTTAAAAGGAATTGCTTCCATCACATTGTACCTTCCTTGGTTGCTCTTTGTATCACACCTTAGAACAACACTCACTGCAGCAGAATACATCAGAATTATTTCTGTTATCAACTTAAATATGAACGTCACCTCGGAGAAGCCACTGACCTTCCTGATACAAATGGTTTTTCAGAAGTTAGATGCATCAACTTTAGCTTTTCCTTTGTCTTTGCCAGTAACTTCCTCATCAATTTCCATAGCAACGGCTAAACCTGGACAATGAGCATGACATTTGTGGGCATAGTTCTTAAGTGAATTGATTCTCCTTTTTGGGAATGCTTATTGGTGTTAAAGCTCAGACCATCATTCCATATATCTTCAAGGACTGAGGCAGTAGTTGGGCCATTCATAATCCTTCATACCTCAAGGCCAGCAATTCTTCCGGTATTTTTGATGGCTTTGTTGGGAATCATTGAAGTAAGCAAGGTACAATAGTGAGCAATAGTCTTATTTCACTGTTTTAGCAATATTAAGACTAGCAGCAATGGCTTATATAACACTCCTATGGATTGTTCTTTGCATGGCTACAAGGCATGAATATTGGGAATGAGTATATTTTGCAAGGCAACATTAGTTAGCACTAGCGTGGCATTAATATAAGGAAATAAGCAGTGACTGTGTTCTAGAGTATTGCTCAAGAAGCATGATTAGGCCATGCTAAGTCACCAACCCATGGCTTTAGGAGTAAAACAGAATGGATTTCATCATATGAATATATCCTTCTTGATATTTATCTAATGCAGTGGTGGCTTTTTGAGTTTGGTGCTATAATACCATTGAGGAGGACTTCAACTATATTGAACTTGATGAAGTTATGAAGTCTTATCCGTAGGCAGTAATAGCAACAATTGTGGCAGTATTAGTTACTGCTGGCAGTAGTGGCAACAATTACTACTGGTTAGAATTGCAAGGTTTGTTCTTACCAATTGTGGATTATGGACTGTTGGTCTAAACCTGAAGAAATTGAACAACTACCACCAGTGATTCAGTACTGGGTACGTTACTCAGAGTGCACTGGCATTGGAGGTCTTTGTGGTTCCTAAAAAGACTTGAAATCCTCTATTGAAGAAATGCAACTCAATAGCAAACTAATTGCTTCATTGCTTCATAGACTTGTTTGTATGGCAATAATAGCATTAGATTTTATTAACAGTAATGGACTATGATGCAGCAAATGCCTCATCAACAGCATTATGTTGGGAATAAAGGCCCTCGTGCCTTTTAATGTGCTTGGGTGTGAACACACCCTTAGAACTTGTACTTACACACATATATCTATCTAAAATCCTAAAGTGGTACACTCGTCATCGTACCCAAAAATTGCGTACACTCTACTTTGCTCTCTCTCACTTTGTCTTATTGTTGCTAATGAACATTGAATGTCTCAATCTTCGTACCTCCCGTCCACTACAAACTGGTATCAGAGCGGGCAAGGAGTGCATGCTTCTCGAGATGTCAGAAGTGAGCCAGTTGATAGGCGAGCTCTGAGCGAGCAGCAGTTGTGGGTCGATAGGTTGATGCAGGATTAAGGTAGGCTCAACGTGGACCACGACGACATCAGGCATGAGGCAGTCGACTGGTGCAAAAGCGTGACGGGCAGCAACTGACGGGTGACTAGCAGGTGAGTAGGCTTTGCTGACGAACGGCAACTGCAACTGACGAACCGCTTCAGCAAGTGACCAGTGGACGGGACGACTTCAACGGGCAACCAGTGGGCAGGAGTTTGGTAGGCGCGACATGTCACGAACCGTTGATCTGCATTTTTTTCTTTTTTTCCAAAAATAATTGACATTACTTTTGTCTCTTCTCCTGTGAGTGTTCGTGCGCGCAAGTACTGTGCGCAAATTTGTGCAGGTTCAAGCCTAGAAACTTGGGGCTTTTTCCATATTTGGGGACCTTAATGCAGAATTGGACAATCTGACTTGAAAATTGCAAAATCGGTGCTCATTTGCTTGGGAATTTTAGGGTATTTCACATTTTCACTGAAATTAGTGCACACCAGACTTGAGAAATTTGGGGATTTGTCTAGATTTGGTGCGAACAAGACACAACAGTGATATCTGTCTTAGAAATTGCAAGAATCTTGTGACATTTTGCCTCCGACATTTGGGCCTTTTTCATGTACATGTAAAAATTGGGCTGAAATTTACTCAATTTCTTGACATTGATGCACATTGGGTCCCGTACAACTTGGGGCTTTTGCTGTTTGGGCAAAATTTGTCCGCCATTTGGTCATTTTATGTACATGCAGGCTTAATTCCATGCAATTTGGACAACTAGCACTTGGGGAAAATTTTGGGGGTTTTTTGTTGAAATTGCTCTATTTTGGTAAAGTTGGCATATTCTATGCATGTTAGAGACAATGCTGATGTGTGGTTGATGCTTTTGAGTATAAAAATTTTGGGACTTTTGATCATGTGTGCCAAATTTTATACCCGTGGGTACATGTACAACAGAAATTGTAGCTATAATTTGGAATTTCTCATATAATGTGATGTATATGCCCTTGGAACAGTTGTTATCAGTTGTGGAATGCTATAGCATATGGTTTGGTGCTTTTGAAAATTTAATTACAGATTTGAAGTCTTTGTTTCTATGTGGTCATTTATTGTTGGTTGATACTTGTTTGTACCTTGGTCACTTGTGTGACAGTTTGGGTTTACATTTGCTGAATTTTTGGTCACATTTGGGTTGAAAATCATGGCTAGCAGCAGTGATACCAGTAATCTTATGCACACGAAGCTTGAAGGAGCACATAACTTTGCAGTTTAACAAAAACAATGCTACAATATCCTATTGCAAAAGAAGCAGGCAAAGCCAATTAAAATCAAAGGGGCAAAGCTCGCAGACATGGAACAAGATGATTTGGTTGTGTTAAATGACCTTGTACGCTCAACCATCGAGCTATTGATTTCTAATGCCTTGTTGTTTAACATTGAAGGTTTGGATTCTGCATATGCTATATGGACTCCACTGGAAGAACTATATGCACAAAAGAGTGCTGCAAGCTAAGTGTATTGGCTGAAAAAGCTTATGGATTCGCGTATGAAAGAGGGTACATCAATGTCTACTCACTTGAGTGAGTTTAACTCCATTCTCAGCCAGCTAGTTGCCTTGAAGTTTTTGATTTGATGAAGAATTTAAGACTATGTTCTTGGATCTAGAGTGATTGCCAGAGGTTGTAAAAGTGATACATTGTATTCTCTCCATGTATCTAGTGTGAGTGATCACGTTGTTGCTGTGATTGAGCAACCAAGTGTTTCTTTGTGGCATAGCCAGTTGGGACATATGAGTCAAATATCAATGAAAGTGCTTTCTCATTTGGGTTACTTGCCTTGTCTTCGTTACACTGATTTTGAGCATTGTGATCATTGTGTTTATGGTAAATATGCACAGACGTCTCATAAAATCTCTCTTTCACTGAAATATTCTCCTCTAGAGTTAGTACATTCAGATGTATGTAGATGCCAGGATTGTCTTTAGGAGGAAAGAAATATTTTGTTACCTTTGTGGATGATACTACACGAAAGATGTGGGTTTATCCTATTTGTAGCAAGAATGAAGTGTTTGATAAGTTTAAAAGAAATCAAATTGATAAGACAATTAAGTGTCTTCGCTTTAACAATTGTGGGGAATGTCTGTCCAAGGCCTTTTGGGCATTTTGTGACATCAAAGGGATAAAGAGGGAGCTCACTGGCTCTCATAATCCACCCCAAAATGCAGTTGCAGAGTGTATGAATTGGACCATAGAGGATAAGGTGCATACGATGCTGTCTCATGCTACATTACCCCATGGTTTTTAGGCAGAGGCTGTTATGATAGCCGTACACTTAATTAATTGGTCACCAAATAGGTCTTTTGGGGGGGGAGGGGGGGAGTTCCCCAAGAAGCGTGGTCGGGCAAGTCACCTTCATATGCTCACCTGAAAGTATTTGATTGTGAGGCTTTTGTGCACATTCGTAAAGAAAAACACAGCAAACTTGAGCCTAAGTCTAGTAAATGCTTTTTCTTAGGATATGGTGACGAGGGTGAAATGTGTTACAAAACATGGATCTAGAGCATGGTAGAAGCTATGGAGGATGGAAGATGAATATATAACTCATGATGGCATAGACTTAGATAGACTAATTGTTACACAAGTGAATTAGGTTCCAAGATAGATTAGCTTGGACTCATAAACACATTCTTGTGTAAGATGGACAATGACATTGACAATGACTCAAATTGATAGTACCATTACCTTATTATGAGTGTCAACCAAGTACATGCCTTTATAGCCTTTTGAATAGTACCACTCTCCTCATTGTGCATATGGGATTCTCAATCTCTCTTCCCATATCATACATCATTTGTCTATCTTCTAACCTCTTCAAGGCATAGATTCGGTCTCTATGGACATATATCTAGCCTCTATGGCTAAACATCATTTGCTATTCTCAACATCCCCCCTCAAATGATGAGTCTCTACCCTTGTTGGCTTTTGCTCCCCCTACATGATGACATGGCCCAGGAGACTAGCTCTTTGGTAGCCTAGTTAAGTTAAGGTTTGAAACTTTACATTGTTGGTAGTTTTTTAAAAAAAAAACATGCACTATGGGAAACAAGATCCACTAAGGGAATACGAGATCCACTATGGGAAAGGTTCTTTGTTGTTAGCAGCGGGGATTTCTTTATCTTCTTTATGCTTTTCATCTTTGACATGTTCTTGATCTTTTAGGTGTCTTCGATCTTCTTGGACTCCCTTCTTGGTCTTCATGCTCTTCATTATCTTGTGCTCTAGTCTTCTTTGTGAGATCCTTTTGGTTTTCTTTCTCAATGAGTTTGAGATGGGTACATTGCTGTGACTTGACATGACTTGTTGAACTATTTCATAAATCTTGAGATACATAGATTTTGGAATTTCATATGGCTTTGACTCATGGCTTGACATTATATTGGATTTTATTCAGAGATCATACAGCATCTTGTTCTTCACTTTTCTTGCTTTTACTCTTTACTTTTCTTGCAACTTTTTTTGACTTTGTCTTTGCTCTTGTTATCCTTCTTAAGCAAATGTATCATTATCTTTGAGGTAGCAAAAATATCTTCAAAGTCTTGCACTTTCTCTAAGGTAGCAGGTAGTTCTACAAATGGAAATATTGATGGCATTTGAATGTAGGCAACTTCTGGTCTTCGTACACGGATTTAGAGCATGGCAGAAGTTATGGAGGATGGAAGATGAATATATAACTCATGATGGCATAGACTTAGATAGACTAATTGTTACACAAGTGAATTAGGTTCCAAGATAGTTTAGCTTAGACTCATAAACACATTCTTGTGTAAGATGGACAATGACACTGATAATGATCCAAACTGATAGTACCATTACCTTATTATGAGTGTCAACCAAATACATGCCTTTATAGCTTTTTGGATAGTACCACTCTTCTCACTGTGCATATGGGATTCGGAATCTCTCTTCCTAGAGCATACATCATTTGTTTATCTTCTAGCCTCTTAAGGGCATAGATTCAGTCTCTATGGGCATACATCTGGCCTCTATGGCCAAGCATCATTTGCTATTCTCAACAAAATGGGGTATAGATTGTGGGGTCCTGAGAAAAGGAAAGTAGTACGCAACAATGATGTTATCTTCCGGGAAGATCACGTGTATAAATAACCTGAAAAGACTAAGGAGGTCTGCAAGGTTGTATTCTGGGAAGAAATACATTTTGGACAATAAAATGTGCCCGTTGTACATCAGCAAATACATGTTGTAAATGAACCTGTAAATGTAGAAAATAATGTTGAAAATGATCAGACAACTATTACCCATGATAATGAGCCACTACATGTGTAGAAACAACCAGGACATTAATCTGTTAATACTAATTTGCGGGTTGAAATGCTATGACAACATACTGAAAATGGAAATTTGCAGGAACAACTAGCAAACAATGATCATTGGGTTAGGAGATCCTCTAGGGCTACTAGACAACCTGATAGATTCATTCATGGTGCAAATAATGTGGCTAATTATGTCATATTGATAGACTGTGGTGAGCCGTCTTGCTTCAAGGAAGTAATGGACAAACATGACATCAAGAAATTGTTTAAAGCCATGTTGTCAAAAATGGAATCTCTTGAAAAAAATGGCACTTGGGACTTGGTGCAGTTGCCTAAGGGGCAGAAAACACTTTCATGCAAATGGGTTTACAATATGAAGGTCACTTTTGGTTCCTCACCAAAGTACAAAGCAAGATTGGTTGCGAAGGGGTACAAACTGGAACATGAAATAGACTTAGATGAGATCTTCTCTCTTGTAGTTCAGATGACTACCTTGAGAACCATTTCAGGCTTGGTTGAAGCTGAAGATATGAAGCTCTTACAGATGGATGTAAAGACTACATTCTTACATGGTGATTCGTATGAAGCCATATATATGCAACAACCTGAAGGGTTTGTTGAAAAAGGGAAAGAAAATATGGTATGTAAACTCAAAAGGAGTTTGTATGGGTTGAAATAAGCACCCCGAGAATGGTATCATAAATTTGATACATTTATGCAACCTCAAGGTTTCCATAGAAGTCAAATGGATCACTGCTTGTACACTAAGAAGGTAGCAGATGGCAGCCTGATTATCTTGGTTCTATATGTTGATGACATGCTGATTGCTCGCAGGGATACTCATGGCTTGGACTCATTGAAGCAAAGTCTTCATGGCAGCTTTGACATGAAGGATCTTGGTGATGCAAATCACATTCTTGGCATGCCAATACTTAGAGATAGGTCAAAAGGATTGCCCTATTTATCTCAGCAGGAGTATACCTCCAAGGTTTTGCAATGTTTCAATATGGAGAGGGGGAAAACAATTGGGCTTCCATTGCCTCCATATGTGAAACTCAGTGGAGAGGACAACCCTACATCTAATGATGAGAAGGCTAAAATGGCCAAGATACCATATGCTTTAGCTGTTGGCAGTTTGAAGTATGCTATGGTTGCTACACGTCCTGACATTGCCTTTGCAGTGGGAGTGGTTAGCAGATACATGGCAAACCCTGGAAAAGCGCATTGGGAAGCAGTGAAAGGTATTATGAGATACCTCAAAGGCACAAAGGACTTGTGCATCTTCTTTGGAAAGCAAAAGGTATCTGTTGTTGGCTTTACGGATGCAGACTATGGTGGTCATGCGGATTGCAAAAAGTCCACTTCTGGGTATATTTTACTTTCATAAGAGGGGCAGTCTCTTGGATCTCCAGGCTATAAAAGTGTGTTGCATTGTCTACTACAGAGGCAGAGTATGTGGCTACCATTGAGGCATGCAAGGAGGCTTTATGGCTTTCATGCTTGGTGGGAGAGTTTGGCATCACAGAGTTACATGCTCTCCATTGTGATAGTCAGAGTGCTATCATGCTAGCACGGAATCCTATCTTTCATGCGAAGACGAAGTACATATAGGTGAAGTACCACTTCATTAGAGATGTACTTGACAGCAAGAGCATTGAGCTTGTCAAAGTGCATATATATGATAATCTTGTAGACCTTCTCACAAAGGGTCTTCCAGTAGAGCGGTTTGCTCATTGCCAACAGATGATGGGAGTTTGATAGATATATATATTTCAGCTTTGTACATACCTAGACTTAGCTAATTCTTTTCTCTTCTTAAGGCACATTGCCTTTAGGTGGGAGGTTATTGGGAATAAAGGCCCTCGTGCATTTTAATGTGCTCGAGTGTGAACACACCCTTAGCACTTGTACTTACACATATATATCTATCTAAAAATCTAAAGTGGTATACTTGTCATTGTACCCAAAAATCGTGCGCACTCTCTACTCTGCTCTCTCTTACTCTGTCTCACTATTGCTAACGAACACTGACTGTCTTGATCTTTGTGCCTCCCGGTCACTACTACACATTACTCACATGATTCTACTTCTAATCATGTGCGACAAAGCAATATTATGAGTATCATGAGAGACTTGGAATTCAGTAAGTCAATCACTCACATGGCTATTATGATTGATGTATTGGCACATGCATTTATGGTTTTTGATGATACCTTGATGGCATTAAGAGTGGTAGATGCAGTCTGAATAGAACGAGCACTTGCCCAACATTTAACACCTCATATTGATTAGATGGTATAGCCATGTATTCTAGAAGCTCTCATAAATCTTTATGGTAATGCTATTTTGCATGAAGGCTTAGTGCATGTACAAGATAAGCATATGTTGGTTGTGTCAATTGCTACGGCTAGTGAATCAGTTCAATAGGATTTAATGTAACCATTGCTCAATTTGTACAGTAGTGAGATAGCTACTCTGTTATGGCTAGCATTATCTACATGGGTAGAAGTATAACTATGAGTAGCAATCATTTTATTCTCAACCACATGATCACATGAACACCATGAACAAGAGTATGATATATCTATTGCTAAACTCGACAATGGTGCTATGGACAAAATGTTATCTATGGTTGTTAGAGCTTGTTAAGAAGAGGGTTAAGAGGTGAGAGAAAGAAGGGTAGAAGAGAGAGACAAGAAGAGAGGATGAATGATGAGGAGAGAAATACTAGAAAGTTAGGAAAGAAGAGAGAGAAGCCATGAAAGCTGAGTACAAGAAGGTGAGATAAGAGACAATAATTGTATTACGGTAAAAGATGTCAAAAATTACATGTCTCACACCTTTTATACCTATATAATTGTGACAAGGTATTATTAATAATTCTTCTCACTAAAACATGTCTTCCCATATTTTTATAATCCATTCTTGCCCAAAGGTTTTTACCTAGAAAAACAAATTTACAATGGCAAAGAACGATGGATGAAAGATAGTACTACTCTGATTTTAGCTATAAAAAAGATAATAAGTGAATCAAGTAATGAAGAGTTATTTGTTGAAATGAAGACATAAAGGAAAGCCTCTACCATATACATAATCAAGATGTCTTCAAAAGAAATTGGAGCCTTCAAATCTTCAAGAAATATGCTTTGTAAAGAATAGACAGCTTGCTATTGACAACAGGCTATGCTGAACAAAACATCTATATATTCTAATAGAAGTATCCAAATAAGGTGTGCCACTTGTCAAAAAGTAGTTATTGAAGAGTACTTTGACCTTATGTAGGTGGCATAATTCTGAAAAATTAGGCAAAGTTAATTTTTTCCTAAAAGGAAATTTTGTCTAGAGACCCCGTTTATAGCACAACTAGTTTTCATGTTGACTATGTCTCAACCATTAATGCATCCCATAGATAGGAAAACTCACTCAAAATAAAATTCGGCCTCCAAGAAGATTCCTCAAGTAGTAAACCCTTCCACCTGATCAAATACTCAATGATAGAGCGAGAGTAAAGCTTCTTTTCACGCTAACCTAAGATCTCCTCAGGAATGTACTAGATCGATTCTTCTTCATCCATAGGAGGTAACTCATCAACTATTTCTACCTCGGTACCATAAAAGGGTTTGAGCTGACTAACACGAAATACATTATGAATCTTAGTGAAAGAGGGAAGTTCCAATCTATATGCCAAATCTCCAACACGCTTCAAAATCCTCTAGGGTCCATAGAACCAGTGAGCAAGTTTGTTGTTGCTGGATCCATCCTTTAAAGTGGAATATCAAGATTTGGGTACTTTCAATAGAATTAACTCTCTCCCCTAGAACTTTAAGGGTTTTCTCTTCTCATTAGCATACACCTTCATTTAATTTTGAGCTTTTCTAAGATTCATCTTACATTGTTCAAGAAGGGCTTACATTCTTTCCAATTCTTCCTTTCCATGAGGGCTAATCTTCTCACTAAAAATAAATATGGGTAGGGGCACCTTGTAGCCATACATATATAGCCTCAAAGGGTGAAACTTCAATGCTAGCACGAGTGGAGTTATTATAGGTAAACTTAGCTAAATGCAACTAAAATCCCATGCATGTTGCACATCATGACAAAAATGGTGAAGGTAAGTCTCCAACCACTTATTTATCATTTCTGTCTCACCATTACTCTGTGGATGATAGACTATAGAAATAGCAAATTTAGTACTCATGGAGATGAATACCATTTGCTAGAAGTTACTCATGAACTTGGTATCCCTATCATGCACAATCACTTGCGGCAATCTATGTAATCTAAATATCTGCTCCATGAACTGACTAGCCATTTGTGAAGCAATGAACTAGGTCTTGGTAAGAATAAAATGGCCTGCCTTAGTGAGTATGTCCACTACTACATAAATGCTATTCCAACCCTTTTTGGTAGTAGATAAGCAAATAATTAAATCCATGGTAATATGTGTCCATTTGCCTTTAGGGATATGTAGTGGCTACAACAAACCACTTGGCTTATGGATGCTATCCTTGTTTTGCTACAAGGCATACATTGCATGACATAGTTTTAACATCTCTTCACAATCCTTTCTAGTGGAAGCTTTTGGTGATCTTATCATAGGTCTTAAACACTCCAAAATGTCTAGCTATAGGAAAAGAATGTAACTCCTCAATAATTTTCAACCTAAAAGAAGAAGTAGAGGGAAAACAATCTTGCCATTAAGCAAAACTATACTATTTTTAAGCTGATAATGTGAGTTTTTCTCTTTTTTTGAAGTACATAGTTGAGCCCATCATCCAAAAGATAGGCCTCTTGGAAATCCTTAACCCAGTCACCATGTGACTCAGTCATAATTAAAACTCGACATGCCCACATTGTAGAGAGAGAATTAGCTATCACATTTTCTTTGGCCCTTGTATGAGTGATATTAATATCATAAATTTGCAAGGTAGCTACCCACCTACACTACTTAGGGGCGAGATTCAACTGAGTAAGAAAATTCTTGAGGACCATGTGATCACTTTGAACTCTAAACCAATTGCTATACAAATAATGGTGCCATTTTTTTATCGCATGTAGAATAGTTAACATCTCTTAGTCATAGACATTCATAGATATCTCTTTATCTGTAAGCTTGCAACTTTCAAAGGCAATAACTCCATGCACATGTAGCAAAACAACCCCTATGCCATAGCCACTCGTATCATACTATACGGTAAACTCTCTAGAGAGATCTAGGCATACTAATACAAGAGTAGAAGTCAGTAGTTCCTTTAATTGGTTGAAGCTACTATTTACAAGTACATTCCCAAAGAAAGCTTTCTTCCTCAACCTATCAGTCAAAGAATTTGCTACAGTCACACAATGCTTAATGAATCTGCCATAAAATGATGATAGACCAAGAAACCCTCTAAGTGAAGTAGTGGTGGTAGGTGTTGACCAATCTCTAATACATTGCACCTTCTCAGTATCAAAAAGTATCCATTTTTCACTGACAATATGGCCCATGTGCTCCACCTCAATTTGTATGAAAGATCATTGCTTCTCCTTAGCAAAGAGTCTCTGATGCCTCAATACATCAAAAACCTTCCTTATATGTGATAAATGACCTTGTAGAGTCTTATTGTAAATGAATGTGACACCAAAGAAGAAGACAAGGAAAAACTGGAAGAGAAAAGGTTGCAAAATCATATTCATGAGACTATGGAAGGTAGTTGAAGCATTAATAAGCCCAAATGGTACTACTAGGAAATTGTATAACCCAATTTCGCTCCTGAAGGCAATCTTAACTTCATCACCCTCTTGCATATAGATCTAATGATATCTAGACCTCAAGTCAAATTTGGTAAAGAATCTAGCTTCCTTGAGCTCATCAAGCAAATCATCAACTCTCAGAATTGGATATCTGTTCTTTACTATGATCTTATTTAGATCCATGTAGTCAATACACAACCTAAAGGATCCATCTTTCTTCTTCCACTAAACAAGAATAGAGGTGCATAAGGTGAAGAACTAGGCTCAATGAGCCCCATCTGTAAAAGCTCTTTGATTTTCTTAGTTATTTCTTCATGCTCACATTTAGACAATCTATAGGGTGGCTTATTGATTGGCTTTGAATGAGGCTCCAAATTTATGGGGTGATCCACCACTCTTTTAGGAGATAATGAAGAAGATACTTCAAACAAGCCCCTATACTCATGAAGTAGAGCTTTCAAAGCTGATGCTCAGCTGAATTCTTAGATTAATCTTCTACCTCTTTATTCAAGTGTAAAACAAAAATCTGAGATCACCATTTGTACTCGAGTTGTTTAATGTTGATACACTGAAAATCAAATTTACCAGGGATTCCCCGTAGATGGATAAGCTATCCATCAATGGCAAAATCCATGTACAATAGCGAGAAATCCATAGTAACTTTTCCTAAAGTCATCAAGTAATCACACCCAAGCATAATATCTATGGGTCTCATTTCCAAGGTAATTAGATTCATATGTACCTCATAAATTTCAGCTAACTACATGGGAACCTGTGGATGCATTTGAGTGTCATTTCATTTTCTATTCACCATTAGCTACTTGTACTTTTATGGGTTGCCGTAAATTAGTGAAAAAACAATGTAACCTGTCCACAACTAACTTATTTGTAAAACTATGTGTATTTCCATAGTCTATTAAGATAAACACATTCTTTCCATGAATGGTATCCTTCATATGAAGTATATTAAGGCTCTTTGAACCTATCCGAGCATCCATACAAATAGAACAAAGGGTAGTGGCAGTAAGAGATAAATTTGTCCCACTAGGATAAAAAGGAATATGCCCACCAGGGCCAAATGGGAATCCATTAGCAATCTCATAAGACTGATCAGGATCAAGATTCTCATCATGCTCTTCAAATTCAACTTGTGCACTCACTATTGGTTCTTCAATAACCTCATCATCCACATCCTCAAGTACTATCATGTCGTAGTTCTTGGCTTTGGCATTTTTGTAAGTGCGATTGAATGCTTATTTGAAACATAGATCCTTTTCTTTTCTTTCCTTGAAAAGATCCATAATTATAAACTTGCCATTGTTTGTTGAATTATTTTGGGGTCTATTGTCACCTTGCTTAGGCTTTCCCTTTATGGTTGATTACTAACTTTGAAGCACTTTGCTATCTTGAAGCATTGAAAGTAGGGTATGTAAGGACTTTGGGACTACCAAATGAAGTATTGGATCCTCCATAATTGCCACGAAAGTTTCCCTATTTAGCAACAATCCTTTGTTGTCCAAAAGAAGCATCCATAGGAATGTCCTTTTTATACTTATGAGCATACCTCTCTACTAACTCAATAGCTTGGAATAGTGTGGCGGGTTTCTTGGCCATAACATCATTTGAAAAATTAGGGTCTAGCCCATAGATATACTTATGCAACTTTGCATCATTGCTCACACTCTCTACATACATGGTAAGATTCAAAAATAGATTTGTATTATCTCTACCCTGATAGGCTTCTTGGTTCCAACAGATACCATCTTCTAGCCAACTTTTATTTCTCAATAGGAGAGACAAACACTTGATCCATCTTAGCTTCTCTCTTTACGTACCTTCACCATATATGAGTAAAGCCCTCAAGGTAAAGTGTAGCAAAGTGAAACTTTTGGTCATTTGACCTAGGAAAAATGTCAAAATATGACTCTCATTTTAAAATTCCACTCCTCCAAATTAGTCAATGATGATGAATAGCCACTATATTTGGTTGACATAATCTTATCACGGAGTCCCCTCTCAACAAAGCCTTGCTATCCATTAGTTGCTTCTAGTTGTTTGAGGGGGATTTGACCCATGAATGCTCAAAATAGGCTCATCAAACTAAAAGAAGTCTCCTAAAACCTACCTGGAGGAGTAGATGGTTGGCTTCTAGTTGTTTGAGGGGGATTTGACCCATGAATGCTCAAAATAGGCTCATCAAACTAAAAGAAGTCTCCTAATCTCATAAGTACTGTGTGGTATCCCCTTCTTTCCAATGATGATGAATAGCCACTATATGACTCTCATTTTAAAATTCCACTCCTCCAAATCAGTCAATGATGATGAATAGCCACTATATTTGGTTGACATAATCTTATCACAGAGTCCCCTCTCAACAAAGCCTTGCTATCCATTAGTTGCTTCTAGTTGTTTGAGGGGGATTTGACCCAAAAATGCTCAAAATAGACTCATCAAACTAAAAGAAGTCTCCTAAAACCTACCTGGAGGAGTAGATGGTTGGCTTCTAGTTGTTTGAGGGGGATTTGACCCATGAATGCTCAAAATAGGCTCATCAAACTAAAAGAAGTCTCCTAATCTCATAAGTACTGTGTGGTATCCCCTTCCTTCCAATGATACGAGGCTGAGGATTATTATTTGATAGTTGAAAGGACTATTTATCTCTACTCTCTTTGTTTATGTCATTTGTGGTGCCACAAGCATAGAGATTTGAGCACTAAGTTTGTCCAAAGAATCCCTAGTGGAAGAAACAAACTTTTCCAAGGAATTCTTAGTAGATTGAGCCATTTTCTCCATGACTTCCTTGGTTTGCATATTGAATTGAAGCAACTATTCAACCACTTGATCCAATTTAGAAACTAATTCCATATATTTGATGGAATGCCTAGTCTCATGGTTACAAAGAGTGGCATTAAGAGTACTATATGCACAATATTCTTGATGACAATCTTTGGGCAATCTTCATCATCATGACATGCCTTGGGTATTGCCTCATGCGTTTCTTAAATTATTGTTGAACATTATTATTAGGCTTGTTCTTTCCCTTGTTTCTAGCCATTTCTACTCAGTAGTATAGTGTAGTTTTAGTAGACCCCATGATACAAAAATGGCTATAGCTTTTCACTCTGATATTGGAATCAAGAAATTTTTGATGAAAAATGAAACCAACAGTTAGCTCTTTAGGATGAGCTATAACACCCAATTGAATAATTAAAAAAATATTTTGAAAATATTCTTTTACTACTGTATAGGATAGTCCCTCACCCTATAAAAGCTATGTTTTAGTGTTTCCATCTCCCCTAAGTCCAAAATAAGGTCTCCTAACCCTATGGTGCCTTGTATATGACCTGTGAGAGTTGAATATAGCCTGCAATACCATGTATAAGTCTTGAAAATTCTTTGAATTACTACGTAACACCCATTACCGAGTAAAAAGTTTTTCAAAAGTGATCCTAATTCGCTGTTTGAGTGAAATACTCTGTGTCAAACCTATAACCAATATGGGATAACATGTAATACTTGTAGATGACTGAGAATTAGTCCAAATCAAGGTCCAAATGCCTTCTTACACTTAAGCGTACTTGTCTCTTACTATTAAGAGTGTAATGGTTGTAATTTTTAATGTAGTAAACATGTGATAACTTATATAATCCCTGTAATTGATAAGTGGAGTCTCAATCAATATTATCCACTTGAAATCCTTAAATCCTCAATGACTCCTCTTGTGGTACTTGTGGTGAGGGAGATAATGGCATGATAGCCTCCTTACATGGGCTCAAGATCACCGAGAGATGGGCAAAGTTCCCCTCGGGTCGGTTGGTTACACTCCTTTGGGATCTTTAATAGTGGGGGAGGGTTACCTCACTATTGCCCCACTATCTCCCTTGATGTGCACCTTTTTCCTCAGTGGGAATATCAACATGGCAAGAGCATTCTAATTAAGTAAACAATAATGAGATGCAATGCTAATTTTTTTTAAAAACCTTCAATGATATGCAAGATTTGATCGATGAAAATTAGAATCAAGAAATAGAGGTTGGCCGAGGGTCTTACCAATGCAATCCAATGACTCATTGATTGCAAGTACTTACCCTTTACAATATTTCTTTCTTGGGCAAAGTGAATCATACAATCAAATCAACGTTATGCATCATGACAATGTAAATGACATTCGTGATGAAATAGGATTAAAATGAATGTTGAATTTCAATGGAAAGGCTCTAATCAATGAGAAGAAACATTAATGTCTGATCTATTGATCAATTTTAGAGAACTAATTGATCAAGAATCTCCATGAACAAGTAGACAAGATTTAAACAAGTGGATTTTGAGAAATTTTAGAGATCAAGCAAGTAAAATACATTGATCAAGCTTGAAGAAGTTGATTGATTTAGTTGGAATCAAATGGTTGAAGAAATTTTCATGATCCATCATAAGGTCCAATAATCTATAGATTTCAGCTCCCTCATACATACTTGAAGAAGATTAAATCCTTGAAGAATCAATGCTCCAAGCCTACTTGAACACTTGGGTATCAAAGATTTAAGCTCTTTGAACAAAAGCCCTAAAATATAACTCCATTATGAGCTTCAAGAGGCTCAGTGTGCTGAAATCTTTGAAAGGTCTTCAATATTGAAGCCAATATTGCTTCCAAATAGTAGTAGAGAATACTTGGAGGTCAGTAAGAGCCAAATATTGGAGAAATTGAAGCTTCCAATTTGTGGCTACGGCTGCCTTCCTATTTACAATATCCAGTTTTCATAAATGCGAATACCCTGTTGATAAATAATTTGCACAACCAGTGTGAATAAGACTGTTTACAAAAACATAATAGTGGGAATCCTCCTTTGTAGAAATTGGTTTGAGAGGGAAATATGAACATGGACTAAATGGAACCAGTTTCAAGTAGGTAGTGTGAATGGGGCTTTGAGTGGGCTCTAATTAAGCCTCAAAATAACCAAGGCTTTTGAAGTTAAAAAATAAGATAAGGAAATTGACGAGCTGTTGTTATTAATGCAGGACATTGTGAGCACATATTGTCATGAGTAGCTCGATGAGCACCCATTTAATGTCAACGAGCACATATTTGATGTCGATGAGTAGCTTGACAACCTCCCCTAGCAGCAAGCAATCAATTTCAGATCTTTAAGCCCTTTCCTTAACCACAAATCCAATCTCTCTTTCTTCTCTTCTTTAACTACTCCATAGAAATAGACCCTAAGCTTGTGGGATAAGTTGCTTCCCAACTTCCTCCACAACTAGGCCACTTGAGTAGGGCCTTTAACCAAGCCTTTTGTGCAAGTAATGTAGTGGCAAGAGACCTCAATCCAATGGAGCTTAAACCAACCCCTTAATGGTTGCAAGCTTCTTCTTATTGGCAATAGGAACCTTCTAAACCAATAATGAACAAATGAAAAAGCTGTATTCCAATACCTTCCTTGAATCCACACCCTTGCAACCTTCAATTCCAAGCATCAAACTCCTTGAGCAGCATCTCGTTGTCTTGATCTACATGAGCCTTGATTCTCTTCAACTTAGTGCAGCTATGGATGCCTTTTTACCTCATAGCCTCAAGGAAGGATGCACTTTGATATCATGTTACAAAACATGGTTGAGTGAGAGAAGAAGAGATTATGGGGGAAAGAAGAAGAAGAAGAATGAGACCGTGATAGTAGCAAGTAATAGGGAAGAGCTTGATCCCTGCCTTGTGCTGAGAATGGAGAGTAGTAAATCAATGTATTTTGTGGTGCATTTTTTAAACCTATTCTTGGTGTTCTTCTAAGCCTTATGCCTTAACTATGGTGATTAAAATGATTAGCAAGAGATAAAGAACCATTGCGCCATGCTCAAAAGGAAGGTATGATCATTGAGAGGCAAAAGATAGGATTTCTTGGAAGCCACCATGAAAGCTTCAGCCAAAATATTAAGAGAGAGAAGAAAGAAAGCCTTCCTTGAAAAGTAACGGGACATTTAATCAAAACTAACTCTATTCTCCTTATTTCTAACCAATTTACCTCCAAAATGACCCCTTATGGATGCACGACTTGCCATTTTATCCAAGATGCCTCCAACTTTGTCTTCAAGTACTCCAATTAGTTCTGACTAGATGTCCTTGGTCTCCTTGGTCATTGCAGTTGTCCATTTTCCAAATTGACGCCTTGTCCTTGAGTAACCAAGAAGTAACAAGCATGTGGAAGAAATCCAAGAAAAGGTTGAACCAAATGGATCAAAGATCGATGCTTTGATACCACTTGTCAAGGAGAGGGCTGAGAGGTGAGAGAAAGAAGAGCATAAGAGAGAGAAAAGAGGAGAGAGAATGAGTGACAAGGAGAGAGAAATACTAGAAAGATAGAAAAGAATAGAGAAAAACCATGAAAGTTTAGTATAAGTAGGTGAGATGAGATACAATAATTGTATTATGATAAAAGATGTCAGAAATTACATGTCCCACACCTTTTACATTTATGTTAGTATGATGAGGTATTATTAATAACTCTTCTCACTAAAACATGTCTTCCCAACTTCTTATAGAGCTAGAAGATTAAATAATAACCATATTAGAGAATTGCATGCCCAAGGGTTAGGTTTCAAATATGTTCAACCAATGTCCTATAATCAAAAGCAAGATCCATGGTAAAGAATGCAAAAATATTCTTGGTAATTGAATATTTTGATGAAGAGGATGAAGATGGTCATGTTGAGGAAAATCTTAATGTAGGTCAAGAGGAAGATAACGGATCTAGAGTAGAAACCTATGAAGCTCCTAAAGATTATATGGGAAAATTACTTGAAGACTAATGTGAGGAAGATTATGAAAATCATGACTAGTATGAGAAAGACCATGACCATGGGTTTTTATTTGATTCAGTTGCTTATGCTTTTGTGGATCCACAAGTACATGTATATCATTTCATGGATGATGATACATATGGCTTGGTAGTCACAAATTTAACGCATTGGTAAAGGATTACATTTGTAAAGGAAACCTCTATTTAGACCAATGCTTCCTTTTGGAATCATTCCCACATCTTCAAGGGATCATTTAAAGAATGATGATGTCAATCTATATGCTCTGTTTCATTGCAGTTTTTTGCTCTATGTTTTGGATCGAAATTGATGCTGATTTAATGATAGAGGAGTATACACCCTAATTGGATCAACCTATCAAGAGATATTGCTAATTGAGTACATTAGGGTCTGTAGTAGACAACATGGTCACTGTCCATTAGAAGAGATTTTACTTGAACTCGGTCACCAAAGCTTTATGGCTTACTTCGAATGTATATATATATATAGCCTTTGGTCCTCAGTTTTTCATTCTTCAACTCTCATATCCATTTTGAAGATGAAGAGGTTGTTTTGTATATTGCTGAATGATGAAAAATTTACAAGTCTCTTACATCTTTATACCTATGTCAGTGTGACATGGCATTATTTTCCTATATCAAACATATAAATCTTTTCTCAATTTTTTATATGAAGCCATAGTTTTACAACCAGTAGCTCCCTGATTTCTTTTAACCTCCCTGTGTGTATACATATTGTTTACATAAACTTAAACCACATTGTATTAGAATATATGCACAATATCATTGCTTGATATAATAACATATTGAAAGAAAAAAAAATAGATGGATACAATTATACTCTTTTTTGTATTATAAATGAAATATGAGTTTACATAAAGCCTAATTTTGGCTTGCATATAATATAATGAAAATTGAAGATACTCAAGCTTATCTTTAATTTTTAAATACAAATTCTAGACAATCCTAATAAGCATGTCTTATTGGTGAACATGGGGCTTGCTCCCATCAGGGAAGTGCTCGTTATAGATGAGGATTTGGATGTCCAGGTAATGATGTATGTATCATGTATGCTTAGATACACAATATAGTGACATAATTAAAAGTTTTCAAAATGAAAATTAGAGATTTAGACTTCTTGTAAACTCTTTCAAAGTATATCTAGTTATATTTGAAGTTATCTAAATGAATGTCCACACAACTTACAATAGTTTAGTTTTCATAGACTTGGTGCATTAATAGATGCATGTATCTTTGGATTTTTCATGTAATTTACATATGATGCTTTTACATGCTTTAGGGCACTCTCCCTATCCTCAATGTATAGAGAGATACAGAGAGTTGCTTAAGAACAAAGACCAATAAGCGTGTTTTTGGATACGTGAAAAAGAGTGTTTCACTGCATTTTTGTAAATTTTATGTATTTTTATGCTTCACCACATGCATCTCCTACTCCATAATCTTAGTATAGAACTCTTTTGAGCTCATACTAATTTAAAAATAGATTAAAACAAGTATAATAGTAAGACACAGAGAAAATAAATCTACTATAGAGAGACTAAAGCAAAAAGTGATTATGCCTCAAGAAGATGAACTCATCTTATTTGAAGCCAAGCTTGACTTGCCTGCTTTCAAAAGCATAGGGATCATCTCCTTTCAAAAATAGGAGAAATAAGAAGAAGGAAAATAAGAATGCAATGAAGAGAGATAAAGAGAGAGAAAGAAATTAAAAAAATTAAACTCACCTTCATATTTGTGGAGAAGAATAGGATGTGAGGAGCTAAATGTTCTCTCTCCATGAAACCTCTCAATCATGACATCTCTTATATAAGAGACCATGGTCTTGTCTTGTGTCTCATCTATCAAAAAATGGTCTCTATCAAGAAGAGAGCTAAGAGGTGAGGAAAAGGAGAGAAAAAGAGAGAAAAAAGGAGAAAGAATGAGTGACAAGGAGAAAGAAATACTAGAAAGGTAGGAAAGAAGAGAGAGAAGCCATGGAAGCTATGACTAAGAAGGTGAGATGAGAGATAGTAATTGCATTATTTTCAAAAGGCATAAAAAATTACATGGTATACACCTTTTATACCTATATTAGTGTGTGACAAGGTATTATCAACAATCTCTCACTTAACACATGTTTTTTCAACTTCTTACAATCCATCCATTCTTAGAGGTTTTTGCCCATAAAAACAAACTTACAATGATTGAGAAGAATGGAGAAAATAGAGTACTACCCTAATTTCAGCTATATAAATGATGAAAAATAAATAATTTTTTTTGTATTTCTTGACTAAAATGAAGACATTAAAGAAAGTCTCTGCCATATACATAATCTAGATGTCTTCAAAAGGAAACTAGAGCCTTTAGATCTTCAAGAAACAAGCTTTATAATGAATAAAGAGCTTGTTATAAGAGCATGCCATGGTGAACAAAATTTTCCATAAATTTTGGTAAAAGTATCCAAATGAAGCATGCCACATGTCAAAATTTAGCTATGAACGAGTACTTTGACCTTATGTAGGTGGCATATTTCCAAAAATTAGGTAGAATAAAAACCGTTTTGAAACAATTTGTTCTCTAGGTCCTGTTTGCACCATAACTGGCTCCACTGTTGACTATAGCCTAGTCACTTATGCATTCTATAGGTAGGGAAGCTCATCTTATATAGAGTTTGGCCTCCAAGAAGCTTTCTCAAGTGTGAAACCTCTCCATTCGATCAAATACTTGGTGATAGAATGAGATCGAAGCATCTTCTCACGTTGACCCATGATCTCCTTAGGATTGTATTGAATAAGGCCTTCATCCATAAGACATAGGTCTCAACTATTTCCACTTGAGTACCGTAAAAGGGCTTGAGTTGTTTGTTTTAAACTACATTATGATTCTTAGTGGAAGAGGCTAGTTCTGGTCTATATACCAAGTTCCCAATACGCTTTGGGATCCTATAGGGTCTTGGAAAGTAGAGCAACGAGACTTGGATACTTTGAGAAAAACCAACTCTCCTTCCTGAAACTCTAAAGGCCATTTGTTCTTATAAGCATACATCTTCATTCGATCTTGGGCTTTTCTATGATTCATCTTATATGGTTGAAGAAGGACCTATATTCTTTTCAATTAATCTTTCGTATGAGGATTGATGTTCTCACTGAAAATGATTGTGGGTAAGGGTATCTTGTAACCATACATAGCCTCAAATGGTGAAACTCCAATATAAGCATGAGTTGAGTTATGAGTTTGTGGATGATAGGTTATAGAAAGAGCCAACTTACTACCCATGGAGTTGAATACTGCCTACCAAAAGTTGCTCAAGAACTTGGTGTCCCTATGATGCACAATCACCTGTGGTAATCCATATAATCTAAAGATATGCTCCATTAACTAACTAGCCATCTATAAAGTAGAAAAATATGTCTTGGTAGGAATAAAATAGGCTGCCTTGGTGAGTTTATCTACTACTATATAGATGCTATTCCATCTTTTTTTGTTAGTAGGTAAGCTAGTAATGAAATCCATGGTAATATGTGTTCATTTACCTTTAGAGATAGGCATGGCTATAACAAACCTCCTGGCTTATGGATACTATCCTTATTCTGTTGACAAAACATACACTTCATGATAGAATCCTTTACATCTCTCCAAAATGTCCAGTTATAGGCAAAGAATAATTTTACTAATCTTATCATAGTTCTTAAACACTCCAAAATGCCCACAACTATAGGCAAATAATGAAACTCCTCTGTAATTTTCAACTTGAAAAAAGTAGAGGAAATAATAATCTTACCATTAAACTAAATTAGAAGTTGATAATGTGAGTTTCTTCCATGAGACTTTGCTGCAATTTTTGAAATATGGTCGAGCTCATAATCTAAAATATAAGCCTCATATAACTCCTCAATGCAATCACTATATAGCTTAGTTATAGCTGACCTTACATGCCCACATTTTGAAAAAAGAATTAGTTATCATATTGTGCTTACCCCTTCCCTTGTATGAGTGATATTAAAACTATAGTTTCGCAAGGTAGCTAACCATCTACGCTGCTTAGGAGTGAGATTTGAGTGAGTAAAGAAGTACTTTAGGACCCTTTGATCACTCTGAGCTCTAAATCGGCTACCATATAAATAATGGTGCCACTTCTTTATCACATGAAGAATAACCAATATCTCTTAGTCATAGACATTCATAGTCATCTCCTTATTTATAAACTTGTGACTCTCAAAGGTAATAAATCCATGCTTCTATAGCAATAAAGTCCCTTTTCCATGGCCACTGGTATCATACTGCATTGTAAAGTTTTTAGAGAAATTTAAACATACCAAAATAGGAGTAGAAGTAAGAAGTTCCTTTAACTGGTCTAAGCTACAATCTACAAGTGCATCTCAAAAGAAGGCTTTCTTCTTCAACCTCTTAGTCAAAGGAGTTGCTAGAGCCATATATGCTTAATAAACCTATGATAGAATGAGATAAACCAAGAAATCCTCTAAGTGAAGGAGTGATATAGTAGATGTTGGCTAATCTTTGACACATTGCACCTTCTTAGGATTAGTTTGATCCCTTCTCACTAACGATATGGCCTAAGTACTCCACCTCTATCAATAAAAAAAATATTTTTTATCCTTAGTAAAGAGTCTGTGATACTTCAATATATCAAAAACCTTCCTCATATGTATCTTGTAATATCTTATTGTAAATCATTATGCCATAAAAGATAACAAAGATAAATTAAAAGAGGAAAGGCTTTAAAAAAGGTAGCTCGAGAATTGGTAGGCCCAAATGGTATCACCAAGAAATGGTATAACCCATGATTAGTCCTAAAAACTATTTTAGCTTCATCACCCTCTCACATATGAATTTGTTAATATCTTGACCTCAAGTCAAATTTGGTAAAGAACCTGGTCCCTTGAGTTCATCAAGAAAATTATGTACTCTTGGCATTGGATACCTATTCTTCAATGTGATCACCCTCTTGCATATAAATCTGCTAATATCTTTACCTCAAGTCAAATTTGGTAAAGAACCTAGTCCCTTGATCTCATCAAGCAAATTATGTACTCTTGGCATTGGATACCTATTTTTCAATGTGATCTTGTTTAGATCATGTAATCAATACGCATCTTGAAGGATCCATATTTCTTCTTTACTAACAAGATTAAAGAAGCATATGGTAAAGAACTAGACTCAATAAATCTCATTTATAGAAGCTTATCAATTTGCTTGGCCACTTTCACATTCACATTTAGACAATCTATAGGGTGGCTTATTGGGTGGCTTTGAATGTGGCTCCAAATCTAGAGGGCGATTCATTGCTCTCTTGCGAGGTAATAAAGTAGGTATTGTAAACAAATCCATGTGCTCCTTAAGTAGAGATTTCAAAGATGAATGCTTAATTAAATTCTTAGACTAATCTTTAACTTCTCTATTTAGATGTAAAGTAAAAATTTGAGAGCGCTTCTTATACTCTCCTTCTTGAGTTGCTTTATGGTGATAATATGAAAATCAGTTTTATTAGGGATTCCCTATAAATGGATAGGCTATCCATAAATGGAAAACTCCATATACAACTACAAGAAATCATAACAATCTTTCCTAAAGTCATCAGCCAATCGCATCCAAGTACAACATTTATGGGTCCCATTTCCAAAGTAATCACACTCATCTTTGCTTCATAATTTTCAGTCAATTGTATGAAAATCTATGGGCACATTTGAGTGCTAATCCTTCACCATTAGCTACTTGAACTCTTATGGACTACTATAAATCAATGGAAAAAAAATGCGACTTATCTAGAGTTGTCTTATTTACAAAACTATGCGTACTACCACCGTCTATCAAGATGAACACATTCTTCCCATGAATAATACCCTTTTCATACGAAGTATATTAGGGCTCTTAGAACCTATCCAAGCATCCATTGAGATTGAAAAAATAGTAGTAGCATGTGTCTCATCATCAATCCCTCCTTGATCAAAAGGAATACTACCACCAGGATCAAAAGGAAAAGTGTCAACATGATCATATAATTATTCTTGCCTAACATCCTCTTCAATATTTTCACTTTTAGTGGGGCTACTATAAGTGCATTTTCCTCATAATTATTATCTTCTAAATCTTGGACTCCAACCTTGAAATCCATTCCTCTGGGTTGGATGGTGAAGATGAATGCCCATTGTACTTTGCAAAAACTATTTTATCTTTCAACTCTCTCTCATAAAAAGATTGCTATTCCAAAATAGGGTGATCATGATTGGTAGGCATTGGGCTCCCAAAATGTGATGATGCTTTTTCATAAGGTCATTGAGATTTAGTTTGGAATCTTTCCAATGGTAAAGGATCCCTAGAAACTTGAGGATTCAGCCCATGAACTTGTGGATTAGCACTGTTAATGTTGTCCAAATAATCATCATTCCTTTGTGAAGCCTCTCCTACTTCATATTGACTATTTGGAATGCCCCTTCATCTAATAATATCCCGACTTTGAACATTAAGATTGCATGATTGAGGTGGAATTGACGGCTCACTGTTTGATTGCACTTTTTCTCTAGTATCCTCGGTACCCATTTGCATTTGCATCCATTCAAAAAATTGATCCATAATTTGTGCATTGGACTCTACCAATTTGTTAATTGAAGCCTTTGTCTGGGTTGTGGAATCTACCAACTTTTCAATAGAAGACTTCATTTGATGGTTGGACAAGGCCATTTGCTCAACTCTTGATAAAAGCTCTACACACCTATGAACATGTCTAGTCTCATGTTCATACATGGTATGATTAAGAGCAATAAGTTCTCCTTGTAATTGAGGATCTTTGGGGATCTCTTGGGATTTTTTAAATGAAGGAATCTTTGATTTGTTGGGCATATTCATCTTTCACCTTATTCTTTCCTTTGTGACTTGCCATGATAGTATAGTTCTATTTGACCCCCTATATGTAAATCAACTATAACTTGAGCTATGAAAATCAGATTGCCAAAATTTTTGGTTTAAATTGAAGCCAAAAATACCTCTTCAAGATGAGTACTAGCACATTATAATAGATTTAAAATAGAAAATTTGGCAATCCAATCTCTATGATTGAATTGTCCAATCTTGCACCTTGTCTCAACTTGTAAGTGCCTTGTTTCCACCATGTGGGACCAAAGTTGGCATACCTAAAGGCTAAAAAATCCTATGGAGATTTGGATAGGATCTTAAGGAAACCTACAGTACTTGCAACGGTATCCTAATGATCAATGTGGTACTTGTAATGATGTGTTGATATGTTGTAGTGTCCTGTGATGGCCTTGTTTTACCCTGTTTTAATCTTCAAGAGGCCGAATCTTTGTGAGCATTTGAATATGTAATCTTTCATGTATGATACCTGTGAAATATAAAATGGCGTGACAAGATCCTTACATAGGCTCCGAATCATTGAGAGGTGGGAAAAGCTCCCCCATGTCAGTTTATTGCACCCCCTTTGGGATCTTTAGTAGTGGGGGAGGGTCACCTCTCTATTATCCCACTATCTCCCCCAGCATCCACCTTTTTCATAAGTGGAAATATTAATATGGTAGAGACATGCTATTCTAATCAATTAGCATGATATGTATAACTAGAAATATCCATTTATCTCATTCCATGTGATGCAATAGAATGGAATATAATAATTGACAAAATGAGTAAGGGGAGGGTCTTACCATGCAATGACTTGTTGCTTGACTTACTCTTTGTAATAGATTATTGATATATTTTCCAGTGAATCAATCCAACCTAAGCAAGACATTTTATGAGAGTAATTATTCTAACTAACCATTCACTCTTGAAAAAGAAAATTGATGTAATGCCTCGATACTAAACTAGGCTTCTAATTCTTTGTTCATATTCAAGAGAGCAATACAGTCAGTGAATGGAATGATTTGATCATTGGAGGGCTGAAGCTTAATGAAATTTCCCAATTCTTTAATCTCTCAATCAAGTTGATGAAGCCTAGCAAATGGATAGATGAGAGAGATCAAGAATTGGTTGAGAGTACCTTTTATATTACTTGATGAAAGCTTGGATACTCCTTGATGTTTGAATAAGTTCCTCAATTATCAATGTTAGAAAAATAACTATCAATTGTTGATCCATGAATGCTTGGAAGCAATCTTAATGTATCAGAGACTTAATATAGAAATTTAATCTTGTTTGATCCAAATCTTGGCTCAAGGTTGAAATCCATAGGTCAGTAATACTCCATTTGTGTCCATAATGCTCCAATGTTGATAAGGAAGGATGAAAACCATGTAGATTCTCTTGAATAGGATGGCCTTCTCTCTCATTAAGCTTCATCAACTAAAAATTTAATGATTGAAGAAGAATTCCCCAAATTTCTCCTCCATGGAAGCTTAGAAGAGACAAGAGAGCTCAAATACTTCAAATTCTTGATGAATCTTGATGGATACTTGCTATAGATAAGCTCTACAACAAAATCCCTTTAAAAATGATGAGCTTGGATGAAGTTTGAAATGCTATCCTTCTATGAGAACTAGGGTATCTCAAAGAGAATGAAAGGATGAAGAGTAGGTAATAGTATTGACCAATATGACCTCCTAGATCAAGAATTAGATGGCATGAACTAATTAAATGAAGCTCCAACAATAAATAGATAATGCTTAGCATGATTCTAGGCATGAAAATCAATGCATTTTGTGCATGCTAGTGGTTGTCCATGTGGTAGTTGTGTCATTAGGAAATGGTATTGAAAATGCTCTATGAATTGTGAGGAATAAAAATGAAGTAGTGGCTTGATGCTCTCGATGCACATAAGAAGAGAGAACTTGAAGAAATGAATTATGAATATATATATATATATATATATATATATATATATATATATATATATATATATATATATATATATATAAATTATAAATTAGCTTATTAATAGCTAATGATTAATACGTCATCAATTTTGTTGGTGTATTAATACCTATAACAAATACATACATTATTAAATTAATGTACAGCTATATCATTTACATTATTACTATTCATTTTTATACATATTAATTATTATATATATT